>NC_060066.1:191742528-192367528 GCF_922984935.1 Meles meles
GGACCACCCTCTACCCAGGTGTGAAGGTATGTCCCTCCCTCATCTCTGGTGATTCTTCCTAAGGAGACTGATTCAGAGTACTCCCATGCTCCCTGGAATCACCCGTGCCGGGGAGTCTAGGCAAACTTTGTCCATCCTATTTTCATATGGAAGGGACCTACCCTATCCAGGGAAAGAGTCCTAGGGACAGACCTCTGGGCCCAAGCTTGGGAGCACCTGGAGGAGAAGTTGGCCACAGCCAAGGGAATACCTACTGAGCCCTTGGAAGGAGGGAACCCATCAGAAGGGAAGATGCTATAATCTTAATCTCTTTCCTGAGATTTACGCCTGTATATCCAATATTACTAAAGAGCTTCACTTATCCAGAGGCATCTAAATCCTATTATACTCAAAATGAAAGTCATCATCTTTGCACATGGGAAGTCCTCATTAGTGAAGGACACCTCTAGTCACCTGGTTACTCAGCCCTTATTTGGCACCTCCCTCTTGCCTATCTGACTTACTCACCAAGTCTTGATAATTCTACATCCTGATTACCTTTCAGATGCATCCACTTCTCTCCATCCACTGCCTCTGCCTTTATCCTGGCCACCACTTGGACAAGGCTTCTCGCTGGTCTCCCAGCCTTTGGTCATGCACTACTCAATCCATTTTTCACAACGTAGCCAGTGTGAGACTTCCAAGCCATCAACACACTCCAGACCCTCCCCTGCTAAGATGCAGCAAGGCATCCCCATCTCCCTTGGGGCAAATTCCAAACCTCTTCATGTAGCGCTCTGTGTCCTTCGGGGCCTGCATACCTCTGGGTATTCTCCACTCTCAAGGATTTTAGGTCCAGCTAAGCTGAAGTGCTATAACTGTCCCAGGGCACCATGTTCTCTTGCGTCTAGTTCTTAGCACATGCTGTCCCTCCCTCATGGAACATCACTCTTCTCTCTTGCCTTGTCTACTTAGCCTTGTCTAAATGGGACCAACACCAAGAATCCTTCCCTACCCTCACAAGACCAGGTGAGGGGCTCCGCCATCGCTCCTGCGGCATTCCATGTTGACATGTCCCCCTGCGCTGGCATCTACAGAGGCCGGTTGACTTAGCTGTATCCCAGTGAGTGGGCTGTGAACAAAACCACGTGCCTTGGTACCCTTGCTCCCCTTGGTCTCCCCAGGCTGTGCCTGACCCTCACACAGAGTGGATATTCAGTGTTTGTAGGAGGGATGGTGTGTCCCTGCAGACCCCTCTCAGGATGCATATGCATTCATGGGAACCCTACCTTCTGCCTGGAGGCATTTGGATTCTTTCTCTTTCACTCTGGTCTGCCCCCCATCCAGATGACTGCTTGATGCCTGTGACAGCCAAATGCACTCATTATTCTGGACCAGGGTTGGTTTTTTGTTTGTTTGTTTGTCCTTTTTTTCTCCTCCCTGATGACCAAATTGGAACATTATGGAGACTCTCCATCCCCTTACCCAAAGCCTAGATCAGAGTGAACCTAAAATTGGGTATCAATTTTGGGGGACAGAGAAATAGGGAGAGAGGATAAGATCTAGGCCACAAATGCCTTCTCTGTGAGCTAAATGCCAGGCTGGACATTTTACATGCATCAGTTCACCTAACAGCCCCCACAGTCCTCAAGGGGGATGCTATTAGTTCCATTTTACAGGTGCAAGAAGAGAGTAAACTCTTGTCTAAGGTCATCTAGTTAATAAATGGTTCAGCCGTGATTTGAACCCAACCTTAGCTTCATCACCAGAATCCTTATCTCTTAGGTCAATACCAAAGGTACCAGCCTGGGCACCTGGGTGGCTCAGTTGGTTAAACATCTGCCTTCAACTCAGGTCATGATCCCAAGGTCCTGGAATCGAGTCCCACATCAGGCTCCCTGCTCAGTGGGGAGTCTGCTTCTCCCTCTCCCTCTCCTCCCCACTGCTTGTGTGCTCTCTCTCATGTGCTCTTGTTCTTGGTCAAATAAATAAAAAATTTCTTTAAAATCTTTTTTTAAAAAGTTAAAAAAGTACCATTCTAAGAATCTTAGAGCAAATAAAAAGAGAGAAAGAAATAGTTTCATAATTTCTTAGCTCATCCCAGCAATAGTACTACAGCCCTGACTGTGATATCTGTCCTCCACTCTATTCCTAGGAAGGGTGAGAGGAGAGCTTTAGTGCATCCATCCTTCTGGGCAGGTCTCATCCACAGGAAGAATAGGGCGGCTGGGGGGCTGAGGCTGGCCGACAGAGGCACCTGCACTGAAGATCAGGGGCCAGACGGGGAGTGTGCTGGGACTGGTGTAGGAAACTAATGCACAGTCATCCTCAGCCCCATCACCTCTCCTGATCCTGCCTGACCTTCTCGGACAGGGTAATTTGTCCTGGGCACTGGAACTTCATTAGGGAGTCATAAGGGAATTTTTTTGGGGGGGAGGGGTGATCTCCCACACTCACTATGTTTGTGTCCCCTCTCTGGCAGTCCCCTGTGGCGGGAATATCACCTCTTCCAATGGCACTGTGTACTCCCCTGGCTTCCCCAGCCCATACTCCAGCTCCCAAGACTGTGTCTGGCTGATCACCGTGCCCATTGGTCATGGCATCCGCCTCAACCTCAGCCTGCTGCAGACAGAGCCCTCTGGAGACTTCATCACCGTCTGGTAGGGCCAGCTGCCACGTCGACAGCCAATTAGGGGCATTAGCTGGGCTCTAAACTGGGTTATTCAGCTTTTTGTCAGAAAACCAAGAGCTGAATGGTTGTAAATGGTGGTCAGCTTCCTGGCTTTTGAATAAACATAGTAAATGAAGGCTCAGTTTCAATTACCCTCTGTGACTCCTTGAAGGGAGAGGGATGGGAGGACAGTGGTCCAACCTGGAGTGCTACTAGGGGCCAGAGTACCAATGGGTGGGTGTGTGAATAGGAATGGTTGTAGATACACAAACTTTTCTCATTTTTTTCCAGAGCCCAAAACAAAATTCTACATTTACCTAAGATAAGCTACCCAGACTAATGAAAGAGTTTTGGGGTAGAATTCTGTGAAGTCCCACTGGTCATCTCATGCTGAACCAGTATTGTCCAACACAATGTTGTGCAGTAATGGAAACAAACTTCTGTCCAGTACAGTAGCCCATGGCTACAAGTGGCCACTGGGTACTTAAATGTGACTGGAGGGACTGAGGAAGTGGTTTTTAAACTTTATTTAATTTTAATTAAGATAAAGAGCCACATGGGGCCTAGTGGTTACCAGATTGACAGTTTTGCTCCGAGTGATAGAATATCTTGGGTGATTTTACAATGGCAGTATGAACTACGAGTCAATAAGTGTAGTCGCCTAGACAGTTCTTCCCAAACCACTGAATCTTTGGACAAATGTATAATTAAAGGATTCTTTTGTTTAGGGGTTACTGCCATTCTAGGAATCAGCAGGGGATAGTGGGAGTCTTTTCCCAAAATTCCAAGGGCTGAATAAGTGTAACCAGACTATCCTGGGTTAATTTCTAGTTTCCTTTACAGACTGCAATTAAAAACAGATAGGAGGGACTAGATATATATCCAGGGAAGAAAGCCTTTGCCTAAAAAGGTAACCTGGGTATGTCTCTGCTTGGAGACAAGGAAGTGGGGCTGGTCTGGATAGCAGCGTGAGCTTCCTGCCCATCTTTCTCAGCCCTACCCTACTGCTGCTCAGACTGAGAGAACCTGCCCAGTGGCTCCTGCTTCTCCGCTGAGACTGTTACCCCCGGGAGCCCATTACAGAGGCTGGTGAAGAATTAGGTGAATGAGGAGTCAGTGTGTGCTGACTGAGTTGGGAGAGAACAGAGGGAGGTGCACAGGGCATTGGAGAAAGACAGTGTTGGGCACAACAAGAGTCACAGCCTCCCACTCCAGGCCTTTGTTAAAGCCCCTGTTGGTAGAGGCAAAGCAGGCAGCTATGGTGACTTGTGACCGATGATAAAAGCAAAGCAGGCAGCTGTGGTGACTTGTGACATACCAGAACCTTCTTTTCTACGTACAGGGATGGGGCACAGCAGACAGCTCCACAGCTTGGAGTTTTCAGCCGGAGCTTGGCCAAGAAAACATTGCACAGCTCGTCCAACCAGATTCTGCTCAAGTTCCACCGTGATGCAGCTATGGGTGGGATCTTCGCCATAGCCTTCTCTGGTCAGTATGGAAGCCTGGCAAGGGAGGGAAGCACTGTACTCTCAAATCAGGGCCATGCTTGATCCCTGGTTCTACCATTCCCAGTTGTGTGATTCTGAATGAGTGACATAGCTTCTCAGCCTCAGTGTCCTCAGAATTATAAGGTTAAATGTGTTAACCTATGCAATATCCCCCAACACAAACCTCCATACATGTAAATTTTCCTCCTCTTCCACACTGGAAGAGAGGCACATGGCACTGATCCTTGGTACCCAGTCCAAGCTTAGAGGCAAGAGGATAAGGCTTCTCATTCTACTCTTTCACATCAACCCACTGGTTACCCACTTACTTGGGTTCCCCAGCTTGTCCTGTAGCACCTTCTAGAGGGTTGTCCCACTCCAAAGGAATCCAGGGCCTCTGTTGACCTCACAGGAAGTACTGTGCCCAGTGAATTTTTGGAGAATTGAAGCAGGAGGAGCATGAACAATTCAGGTGGATTTGTCCTTATCAACAGCCAGTTTTCTTCTAAGATTTCAAAGTTATGGATCTGGATACTTTTACATTTTTGTTATAGTGGAAGCAGGATTGAAAAACTTAAAGTTCTCTGTGGGCTTGTGCTCATCTATAGAATAATCCTCCATATTACAGTTTGCAGAGCATTACATATATTTGAGCTGGAATTGGGAAAGCTTGACTTTATTCCTGGATCCATCTTACAGACACTGGATTTTATCAGATTTTTAAATTTTTGCCAATGTGGTAGATGCACGAAATAGCATCTCACCCTTTTTTTTCCGGTGTTCCAGAATTCATTGTTTATGCACCACAGCCAGGACTCCATGCAATACGTGCCCTCCTTAATACCCACCACCAGGCTCACCCAAACTCCCACCCCCTCCCCTCCAAAACTCTCAGTTTGTTTCTCAGAGTCCACAGTCTCCCATGGTTTATCTCCCTCTCCAATTTCCCCCAACTCCCTTCTCCTCTCCATCTCCCCATGTCCTCCATGTTATTCCTTATGCTCCACAAATAAGCGAAACCATATGATAATTGACTCTCTCTGCTTAACTTATTTCATTCAGCATAATCTCTTCCAGTCCCGTCCATGCTGATAGAAAAGTTGGGTATTCATCCTTTCTGATGGAGGCATAATACTCCATAGTATACATGGACCATATCTTCTTTATCCAATCGTCCATTGAAAGGCATCTTGGCTCTTTCCACAGTTTGGTGACTGTGGCCATTGCTGCTATGAACATTGGGGTAGAGATGGCCCTTCTTTTCACTACATTAGTATCTTTGGGTGTTGGTGGGAATGCAAGTTGGTACAGGCACTTTGGAAAACAGTGTGGAGATTCCTTAAGAAATTAAAAATAGAGCTACCCTATAACCCTGCAATAGCATCTCACTCTTACCATGTTAATGATGAGGTGAGCATCTTTTCATATCTTCATTGACCATTCATGCTTTCCTGCTCTATGAAATGCCTGCTCCCCATAGAACTTTCTTCCTCTGAGGAAAGAGAAATAGCAAATGAACAGACAAATGAAATCTTTGCAATTCGTAATAAGTTGCTATGAAGGAAACAAATAAGATGGCAAACAAAAAGGTGAGGAACTCTGCTTCATGTAGAATAATTACGGAAGACCTGTCAAAACAATGACAGCAGATATGCAAAATAGTACTTACCTAAACTTGCCCTGCATTCAGATCAAAAGTCACTTGCATCTATCTGTGTGAGTGAATGAGGAATGAGAAGGTGAAGGATTGAACGAGTGAATGACAATGTGCCCCAAGAATGATGCTCTTACATCAGTTTGTCTGCTTCTGTCTTTTCAGCTTATCCACTCACCAAATGCCCTCCTCCCACCATCCTCCCCAACGCCGAAGTCGTCACAGAGAATGAAGAATTCAACATAGGTACCCCCTCCCAAACCAGCAAGGACTGGGCAGCAGAGGAGGGGCTGGGTCGGGTTGGGGCTGGCCAGCAAGGTGCATCTCTCCCTCCCATCCATGGAGAGAAACAGTAGGCCAAGTGCAAGATGCCTTATGTTCTGTCAACTGAGTCTGCTCCAAAAATACAAACACTTCCTCTTAGCCATCATAGGCAGAGGAGACAGGAAGGCAGTTTTCTTCTGTGATTCAAGTCAGTATGGTTTTGAGAAATGAATCCATGCAGGGCCCTATAAAAAGTTCCTGGAATGTGGAAGCTCAAGGCTGAGCTGTGAGAAGGAGGTAGCAGTTTTTCTGGGTCATTTGGTTGGAGTTGACCTGAGCAGAGCACAACCCACTACTGATTGACCTGTCTGGAAGTGGGTTTTTAAGTACTAAGGGGTGCCCCGCCCAGATTTTGGCAGCAAATCCCCACGTGGGTCTCTCTTTGGCAGGTGACACTGTCCGCTACAGGTGCCTTCCTGGCTTTACCTTAGTCGGGAATGAAATCCTTACCTGCAGACTTGGAACTTACCTGCAGTTTGAAGGACCACCCCCAGTATGTGAAGGTAATTGCACAGAGCCACGCCTTTCTGGGTCTCAAGTTCCTCCAAAATGTATTCTTTATCTTACTCCTCCCTATCTTCCCAGTCCCTGGCCATAAAGTAAGAGAGCATTTGGTGAATGTTTGTTTATATGAATGAATGATTGCTCTAGAGAAATTCTTAATTGCAGAGGGGCATGAGAGAACATTCTGGAGTGATGATGATAATCTATATCCTGATTATGGTAGTGGTTACACAGGTATATGCATTTGCTAAAACTCATTAAACTGCACACCTAAAATCTGTTCATTTATTGTACATAAATTATATCTCAAAAATTTTGAATTTTAAAGAGAAGTTAATGAGTTATAAAACAGAAAAACATCCTACTGATCAATAAAAAGAAGCACCTGGAAGAGTGGCAAAATAATCAAACTATTAGGCAAGTTAAACAAAGGGAGAAAGCAGTAATATACAAAAATAAGAAAGGGAAAATGGAATATAACCATTGAAGCAAAAGAAAATTTTAAATTATGAGACTATCTTGTACAAACTATGCCAATAAATTAATGATTTGATGTGAAATATTTTCTAGGAAGATGTAATTTAATAAAATGGAACTCAGTGGCTAGAAAGTTTATACTTTCCTAAATCTTTAAAAGAAATAGAGAATGTTATCAGAAGAAACCCCATCAAAGACATCAAGACTGGATGGTTTCATGGAAGAATAAACTTCTAAATAAACTACTAAACCATCAAAGGCCAGACGTCTTGAGCATACAGGGAAAGAAAAACTTGTCGACACTAATGCTCACATCTGATAAAGTTGCGCACAAAAAGGCAAACCTGTGGACCAATCTCATTTGAGAAATCATGCCTATTTCCCTTCAATGGGGGAGTTTCAGTTAGAAAGGGGAGAGCTTCAAGAGCAGCCCTGGTAACGGCTGGAGGGTACCACGAAGCTTGGGGGGATGTAAATATTACCACACTTCAGGGACCTGGAGGTATCAGTTTTGTAGAATGAGGAGCATTTCAAAATCAAGTCTGTTTTCCTCCATTTGTTTTCTTTCCCATTTACAAGCTAAGAAGGAAGTTCTCTCTGGAGAAGCTTTCAAAGCTATTCAAAAGGGGCGGGTAGGGGGGTGCCTGACTGTCTCGGTCAGTAGAGCATGTGACCCTTGACCTCGGGGTTATGAGTTTCAACCCCATGTTGGGCATAGAGAGTACTTAAAAAAAAAAAAGTGTGTGTTGCAAAGCTACTCAAAGGTGTCCCAGATGAGCTGTGTGAATTTGGGGTCACAGCAAGCATTTTTGCCTGTTAGCCCAGACCCCGTGCTGATTAGCAAGTCCCATTTCTGTGAAGGCAGAAGGTTTGAAGGAAGCAGTGGAGACGTGGAGACTGAGTGGCTCAATCTCCTCTCCAGAACAACCTCGTCTCAGATTATGATCCAGGATTAGCCCTTGGCTCTGCAGTTCCAGATGCTCTCCTTTGTCAGTGTCCTAGAATCCAGTACATTCGGGAGGCCTGTCTAAAGGCACATAGACAGCAAAATCCCAATTTCTCCATTTGTAGTGATTGGGACACTTGCCACTAGTCCCCTGGCCATGACTTTTTCATGCCTGAAGAAGTTGATTCAGTCCTCAGAACTTCACTGTGGCATCCTTAGCCCGAACAAAGGGAGGGGGATCATCCTGAAGTTGGCTTACATAGGAAGTAGTGACAGGTCCCTGTACTGCAGGAGAGAGCACCCCTCTGGCATCCGGGGTGTGCAGGGCCCTTGGAACCAGCATCTTCTCTCGCCTCCCTGGTGACAGACACAGGAAATCCAATCTAGCCCCTCCAGCAACTCCTTTTCCAAGTTCTACATTGACTATCTTCCTTAGGGTGCCATGTTTTCTTAAGTTATCTTAACACTACTAATCAGGCCACAGCCAAGCTCTGCTGGCTCCTTCTGTTCCTGGTATAATTACATCATTATCACTATCATCTCTATAGTTTATGAAGACAATGTGTTGCATTCCTTAGATATCTTGTTCCCTATAATATTATAGATATCATAATATTAATTTACAATGGTATAATATGTTATATAATACAATAGCCTTGTAAGGCAGGTGTTATCGTTCTGCATCAGAGGTAGAGATGCCATTGCACAGAGAGGAAATAATTTGTTCAAGACCACACAGCTAGTAAGGGACCAAGGTGGGCTATAAATCCAGATGTGTTTGACTCAAAGCTCCATATACTTACATCTGCCCAATACTCTTTTTGTACAAATAAATCCCATTTAATAGAATAACTCTTGGATTTGGGGACACTTTCTCTTGTCTGCTTGTCTGTATCATTGTCAGTTTTACTCCAAAGCCCATATCTGAGCTAGGAAGTGATGCCAACCAACTGCCCAGGCCTGAACCCAGCAACAAGTAACATTGACACAGAATCTGAGGTCACCTCATGCCATGGAGCAGTATAATGATGGGCCTTGGGGTCTTGTTTGAATGTGCTCAAATACTTGTGTTCCAGTGGTTGTCTTTGGTACCAGGGAAATGTGTTGGCCCTAGTTCCCTCTCCATCCCATATACCTGATATTTCTCTTTCTTCCTACCAAGTGCACTGCCCAACGAATGAGCTTCTGACAGACTCCACAGGTGTGATCCTGAGTCAGAGCTACCCAGGGAGCTATCCCCAGTTCCAGACCTGCTCCTGGCTGGTGAGAGTGCAACCCGACTACAACATCTCCCTCACAGTGGAGTACTTTCTCAGTGAGAAGCAGTATGATGAGTTTGAGATCTTTGATGGTAAGTCAGTCAACTATTGAATAGTTGCCTGCTGCAGATGGCAGATTTGCTTCTGAACCCTAGGGATCTGTGCCATTAACTCCCCATTAGAGCTTTCCTGAAGCCCCATGCAACATCTTTCTCTACCACAGAAACCCCAATACCATGGGCTCCAGTGGCTTGTATGGCCCACGGGGCAGGGATGCTTTGTTTCCACCTAGTCCTGCTACAGAACGCTTTCTTACTCCAGCCCCTACTCAACATTAGCACCTTGCATGTCACCCAATAAGTGGATCACAGCAGTATTCCCACATGAAGAGTATGCCACCTCTGAAACTCAAAGGGGTCTACCAAGTATTATGCTTTTGTCTTTGTAGTAGAAGGGAAAAGGCACACTAACTTCCTCTTTAATTTGGAGAGATTGTTTCAACGTGTCCTTAAACCACTGGGGAAATTTCACCTGCCTCTTTGTAGGACTTATCTCTTACCTTCTGGAGCCCTGTGTCTTACAAAAGCATCTACACTAATTGTCCCTTCTGGCTCCTCAGAGGCAATTAATACAATCTCCTCCTAGAGAGAGTCAATATGTCATATCCTGCAGGATGTCCAGATGGTCTACATCTTTTCATCCTATATTCTGACAGTGAGCAGGAGAATTAACATAGCTCTGGGGCAAGACCATGAATGTATACTGTTGTCTATCTCGTGAATGCAAATTGCTTATGATCCTCCTTTCTGATGGGTCTGGAAAGAGTGTCTTGCTAGATCAATAACTGCATTTCATGCAACCCAGGCTGTGTTAATCGCTCTAATGAAGATACAACATCTGGCATAGCTACTACAATTGAGGGCTACCACTTGGTTAAGTTGGTACTGTGAGATGGACCTGGGCCAGGACTCCATTCGTTACCAGCTCCAACCCTCAGACACTTCTAACAGAGGGGTCATGATAGTGCTTTGCATTCCCAGGTATCAGCATCAGTTCACACTCTGTATCCAAAAATCTTTGGAATACCTGAACATTCCTTTTTCTCCAGTATTCAGTTGCCTGAGGAAATAGCAGTAGGTTTTTCTTGGGCAAATACTGAGAGAATCCTACTATATACAATTGATGTCATTTTGTTGGGTCCTTTTTCATGGGGACCCAGTCTCTCCTTCAGCCAAAGTGTTCTGGAATAAAATGGAACCTGGCTCAGGTCTCCAAACTGGGTGAGGGGTTGCAACTTTCCATTGGGGTCAGCTTTCCTCACTGTTTTGACTATATGTTCATGATGTTTTGTTCATATATTCATATATCAGGGGGCTTTCCATCTATCTTGCCCTTAGGAATATCATGTTCTGTGAGACACCACCATAGATCCTACAGTTTAGACCCTCCCAGCTACCATTCCAACCATGCTTCCCATTATAGCAATTATGCTAGCCTCGCTTACGACTCTTAAGTGCATCTGCCTGGTTCCTATATTCTAGAATCTTCTCATCCCCATTAATACTAGGAAGCCCAATTCTGTGACAACATCTCCTTCCATCAGTTTAGGCAATAGAGGACAGCTGTTACTCAGATTGTCAATGATGCTGGTGCTCACCCCCCCCCAGTGTGTTCCTCGTTGCTTTAGGAACTGGAGTATCCCCCAGGTCCTCCTGAGGGACACAGTCAGCTAGCAGGCATTCTGGTCTGATGTGATAGACCTATTCTGGCATGCCACTTCTCTGAGCCTTCTGACCCCTTCCTTCACAGTTTGTCACAGCAGCTCTGATGGCTCTGTTTTGTTTAATGTGGCCCATTACGTTTGCCAAGCTTCCACAAGCTGTCTTGGCAGATATCAGAACCATCACTCAGGGCTATTTCCAGGGCAATAAATCCTGTTATGGATTATCGAGCTTTACACTCTGCTTTCCTTGAACCAGCCACCTTAAGACATACTCCCAGGCATTAAAGGTAGGAAAAAAGAAGAGGGAGGGCTTTCTGGAAGAGGCTTGGAAAGGAATATTGAGGAGCTTTTTTATGTATGACATTGAGACACGATGTTTGACTGTAGCTTTATTGCTCTATATTCACTCAGTACAAAGTTTTTCTCTATGACAAGCACTGAGCTATTTTTAGTGTGCATGTGAGAAGTAGGTGGCAAAGTAGAAGTTCCCAGTTTGCAAACCAGTTCTTACATTAACCAGCTGCTTGATGTTGGCAAGTCCCAAGATGGCAAATAGATTTCATCTCACCTGCCGACTCCTATAGGTTGGCAGTGACATCCTGGAGCACTGCTTTAGGGCTCCAGAGGAGAGACCACCCAGCGCAGTACCTGGGGATGCAGAGAAAGGACAGAAGGACAGACCATTGCACTGACCCTGACTGTCTCAGCCTAGTGTTGTCTCTTAAGGAGTAGAAACGGGAGGTGGTTGCATTTGAGGTATCGAATCGAGGTACCTAATCACTTGCAACTGTGCAAGTCTGTCATCCTGTGTCCTGTACTCTCACCCAGGTCCCTCCGGACAGAGTCCTCTGCTGAAAGCCCTCAGTGGGAATTACTCAGCTCCCCTGATTGTCACCAGCTCAAGCAACTCTGTGTACCTGCGCTGGTCGTCTGACCACGCCTACAACCGGAAGGGCTTTAAGATTAGGTATTCAGGTGAGTAAAACATAAGGACACATAAGAAGGGCCACAGCCCCTGATCCCCTGAAGTTGCTTACACAAAACACCCAAGGAAGCCGTGGACCATATCCCCATCAATGGCAGAGGGCCTCCACAAGGACTGACAGCTTCTCTCCTCTGAACCTCTCTCACTACAGCTCCACAAGTGTCCCCAACAGTCTCCCCCTACCCCCTTCTGCTCCTTTCCCCACTATAAGCTCTTCCATCACCTCTGCTCCTATGGCCAGCCTATCGTGGTCTTTTGGATAAGTTTATTACATATCATCTGATAATATCTCTAAGGTGATCCCATCCCCAACATTGTTGACATGTTAACACAAGTTCCTTACAATTGAGGAACCCTAAGACATGGGTCTCCAGCTGGGAAGTGTTAGCCAGGCAGCAAAAGATGGCTTATATTTTAAGTCCAAGGGCCTTTCTTCTGCTCTGTCCACCACAACTGTTCAGCAGAGGCAGACCCAAGGCCACACCAGGCAGGCGGCTGACCAGCACCATGGTCTATAAGGAGCACAGAAAGATCGCTGGAAATGTAAGAAGATGGGGGGAAGAAATGACATTTATCTGAACTCCCGTCATGGGGATTACTATCTGTGGTTGGAAAGAAAACTTGATAAGCAGACCAGTGCCCATTTTGAAGGGGAGTATGTCCACAAACTAGCTGTGCTCCACCAGCATGGAGGCAGAGAGGAATTACTGAAGACCACGAGGCATTCCAGGAGATGATGCTGAGGGGCGCCTAGAAAGAGAAGGACCTTTACTACCTCAGAGTCCATGTTCTCTACAAACTGAACCGGAAATCCCTTTCCCCCATGCACATGAGAGGAGGGTAGCTTCACGAGCCCCAGGGGAAGTGATCAGCTCTGTCACCAAGTAGCCAAAGCATCCTTGGGATGAAAGAGAAACCTTACAGCAGCTGTCAGGAACATTCAGGCAGCTTTTGGGGGTTCCCGGCAGCTGCTCTCATGGGGGAGATACAACAGTGTGATGGTCGCTACACTGAGAATTAAAAGTGACCAGGAGGTGCCCTTTCCTTGATGTTTTGAAAGACTGATCACGTCTGGGGGTAATGAGTCAGGTGTAACTGGAATACCTGTTCATAGAAAGTTGATTCACTACATGGTGAAACCATTAGAACTTAATGAAAATACAGTAGACTTGCGTACTTTGCCCACGCATCAGTCGCCATGACTCAGGATCTTTTATACCTGAGACTCTGTTCTGACTGAGGTAAACACACAGGTTGATCGATGCAGGCGGCAAAGCAGGAGCCAGGAAAAAGTCTGGCCTGTAAGGGAGGGCTTTAAAACCCCGGTTCACCAGCAGAGGGATGTGATCGCCAAATAAGAGGCCAGAGGACCTCACCTTGGGGTCTCATCCTCCCCTGTCGCATGCCTGCCTGGCAGACTGAGGCGGGGAGTCTTCAAGCCAACAGAAGTACATGGTCAGAGTATTCCCTGGTCACCCCCATTCCCAGCCTCACAGAACATCCCCTGGGGATCCCCGGCAGGAATCTTTAGGATCCCCTGAGGCCGGAATTTTTGCCTGTGTTCTTTACTGTGGTATTCTCGGCATTTAGAACATCTCCTGGCACGTAATAAACCCTCCACGTCTGTTTGTCCAATAAACGAATGAAATTGGTTGAAGCCGTGTGTCAAGGGGGAAGTAGGGCTGTGGATGTGTGTCCCGGATTGCAACGCTCCCTCCCCCCCCCCCCGGCCCCCTACAACAGAAAGGAGAAGGGCCACTTACTGAGCACCAGGTACCCTGCACAAGGCTGGGGGCTTTACAAACACAATCCCATTTAAACTGTCCAAAAGCCTAGGAGGTGGCCATTTCCCATCCCAATACACAGGGGAGGAGAGGGGACCTCAAAGAGCTTCAGGGCTGTGTCTCATGTCACAAACCTGGAAAGGTCAGAACTAGGACCCCAGAGTCCACACCCCTCCAGTCACACTCTTGTGGAGCCAGCCCCTCACTGCCAGGGTCTAGATCCTGCACCTCTTCGGTCACTGATGGGTTTCAAGAGCCCAAGCTCAGCAGTGTGGGCCACACTGCATCTGGGCCACGAAAGAGATCCAGGGCTTCATGGCTGCTGCTTTCCTTTTCTTTGGCTTTTACTACACTAATCAGCCGTTTTCAATATCAACTGCTCAGACCTTCCTAAATACCAGAGGACCCAGCAATAGCAGAGACAAGGAAATGGGGCGGGGAGGGGGAGAAAGGAGCTGGGGCATGCAGGGAAGCACACATCCGTCTTCCTGCTTTCGTGTGGTCCCCTGAGCCTCATCTTGTCGTGCAGCTCCCTACTGCAGCCTGCCCAGGGCTCCACTCCATGGCTTCCTTCTGGGCCAGCCCAGCACCCAGCCCGGAGGCTCCGTCCACTTCAGCTGCAACACCGGCTACCGCTTGGTGGGACACAGCATGGCTATTTGTACCCGGCACCCCCAGGGCTACTACCTGTGGAGCGAGGCCATTCCTCTCTGTCAAGGTGAGGAGCATGTAGAAAGAGGGTGACACGTGGCTTGGATCCTCCTCACCTCTTGGGCTCATCCCAGGACCATCACTTCCAAATGTGGGTGTCCTCATTGATAATTAATTCATTCTTTCAGTGAACATATATTGAGGATCTGTAAGATCTCAAGCCCTGGGGATATACATATGCATAAAACAGTCTCAATGTTTTCAGAGCAAGGAGGGAGATGGATATGTAGCCACATAAATGCAAAATGGCAGAGGAAGGAAGTGCTGTATCAGGAGTACAAACAGTGTTGTGGGAGCCCAGAGGTAAGATGGGACCTACTACTCCCGGACAGCTAAGGAGGGCTCCCCTCTTCTGGGCTCGGGCTCATAGAGCAAGTGGGGTGTTTGGGGCCAGGCATTGGCAAGGTAACATCTAGGCAACAGTAAGAGCATTTGCAGAACCATGAACTGGAGAGAGATCACAAGATATGCAGAGCTACTTGGGCTGGCGGAAGCATTAGGTCAGAAGAGGCAAGGGGCAGAAGTGACCAGGAAGCAACAGAGGCTCACCATACTCATTGCCCGCAATCAAGCCTGTGATCTGTACCAGGTGTTTGCATGCATTGCCTTTCATAATTGATGGTATTTGTTTTCCCTTAAAGTAATATAATTCAGATGAGACATCTGGGGGGAAAAGGAATCTATAGATAATGCAAAGAGCTGCTGGAGGGGAGGTGGGTGGGGCGGGGGTGGGGGTTGAATGGGTTAAATGGGTGATGGGGATTAAGGAGGGCAGATGTTATGATGAGCCCCAGGTGTTGCATGTAAGTGATGAATCGGTAAATCCTACAGCTGAAATTAATATTACACTGTATGTTAACAAACTGGAATTTAAATAAAAACTTGGCGGAAGAAAAATGACCTATAATCCCATCAACTGAGATCACAGTGTAACATTTCAGCACATTTCCTTTGATCTTTTATGCATTGTTTATAAAAATGGCATCCTCGGTGTGCAAAGCTCTGAATATTTTCTTAGCATCTGTCACATAATTAAATACACTTCCTTGTCACTATTTTCAGTGGTGGCATAGTGGTATGGAAAAACTGTCATGTATTTAAGTATCATCCTATTAGTCATTTGAATTTTTCAATTTTTATTACTCTAAACAGCACTGCTATTAAGATCTTCATAATTCCATCATTATGAACATCCACATTTATTTCTTAAAATAAGTTCCCAGAAATGAGATCGTTGAACCATAATCTATGCAAAATCTACAGCTTTTGACACTCACTGCCCTCGAGAACATTTGCCTTCACCTAACTTCTACCAGCACATGAAAGTCCTCTTTTCTCCCATATTCACAACATTGTGTACTGCATTAAAAAAAATAAAAAGGAAAGGAAAACTTTGCTAATGATACGGACAAAAGCAGGAAATGACGCTGTTGTTTGATTTTCTTGTTCTTTGATTCCTAGTGTGGTAACAGACTCTTTAGTGACATCTGTCATCTCTGACCCTCACAACCTTCTTGCCTCTGCCTGAGATTCCTCAAACAATGTGTCATTAGGATTCTGTTTCATGCCCTAAGAAAAGGTCCCAGAGAACAGATTGATCACAAATGGCAAATGTCATTTGGCTTTGCTCTCTGTGTGTCTAACTGTATCAACACAGACAAGTCTTTCTTCTGAAGCGCTAGTTGAAAACCACCATGCCTCTCATCTCTGTTTCCTTTTGTAACTTCTCAAAACTAAGCCCCTCTAGGCTTTTTTGTACTCATCTCCATACTATTTTGACCCAGTCCCAGCCCCAAGCTTCCCACTGATGCCATTGCGCTCAGCCATTCCTCCTGAGCTCTCTGGAATCCCAGTTCCCTGGCCAACCAGCATACGCCCTTGGTCACTATCCAGAAAGCTGTCTTCACTTCCTCCCTCCACAGAGACTGGCTCTCCTCTGAGAACATGAATGCTGGGGCCCTTTCAAGTAAAAGGTCCCCATAACCCAGGGCCAGGAAAGGCCCGGCATTCTTCCAATTCCATATTGCTTCTTTCAAACCATGACTTTCCACCAACAAATATATCTCATTAGAGATCTTGTGCCTTCTAGTGCTTTCGCTCTCATCCCCCAACCCATTCTTTCACTACATATTCTCTCCCTCAGAGATCTCATTCCACCATCAGCTTCCTCTGTCCCTTCCTCTCCTCCTTCAATTCTGTCCCTTCCTCTTGGGTTCTGTCCCTTCCTCTTGGTTTCTGTCCCTTCCTTTCCTACCCACAAAAAGTGCCCTTCATACCTCAGGGTTTAGGGAATGTTTTGGCATGGAGATCAGGAGACATGATGTTAGTGTCTCAGGCTGGGAAGGTATCCTCTGTCCTCTTAGTTATCTGCACGGGAAGAGCTGGGCCAAGAGCAGTGAGAAGTGACTGCTGTCCACTTCCTTCATCTGCTATCTCCAGATTGACCCCTCATGCAAAATATCAGTACAAACCTAAGTATTTCTTCAGAAAAGTTCAAGGAACAAAGGCAGTTCATTGATCACAGTTTGACTACTCTAGTACCACCAAAGGAGCTTACAGTCTTGCCACTTAGGCTTTAAAAGAACATCCTACTCAAATGCTTTGCATTTCTTCATTCCACATTTTCTCCTCAGTTCCTCTGTATTTACTCATTCCTTCTGTTTTCCAGTCTTTGAAACCTTCTTCCATCTTGATATCCCAATTCCTGTCCCCCTGAAGAGTCCATCCTTCCCTGTATCATAATGAAGCCCTGCCCCTGTGTCTCTTCTGAGTTCTAGTGGCATCAAGGATCACTGTTCGCCAGTGTGGATGGGGACTTCCTCTGCTTGGGCTGGCTCTGAATGAGGGAGGTCTGAGCTCTAGATGACTTACAGAGGTGGGGGTGGATGAGGGACAACAATGGGTACCCTGATTAATTCCCCTCCATCTGTACTAGCTCCTGAACTATCAAAGGGCAAACATGGTTTGTATTGATTTCTTTCAAAGACAACCCAAGCTCCTACCTAAGTAATATGTGTTCCTCCAATAAACATTGTGTTGACCCTACTCCTTATAATGACCACGGCCATGTGCTGCATATGTGTCTCCTGAGCTTTCGCCTTGAAATTCCTTTTCTTGGTACTCCTGTGTTAGCACTACCACTTTTTAATATTTTTATATCCCATATCATACCCTTTCTTGGTTTTTACCTCCTTATTGATGGAACATAGCCTTAAGTAAATTCCTCATAAAGGGTTCACAAGAAGGGAACTCTCTGAGTCTTTAAATGCCTGAAAATGTCTTTATTTTTGCCCTCATAAATGCTTGGTAGGTTGACCAGGTAAAATTCTAGATTACAGATCATTTCCTTAAGTAATTTGTTCCATTATCTTTAGACATCCATTGTTGCAGATGGGAAATGTGATGCCAGTCTGATTGTCATTCCTTTGCAGGGATGTCTATTTTTTTCTCTCTCTGGGAACTTGTAGGAACTTGTCTTTCATCTTCTGAAATTCCATGATGATATATCTAAGAATGGCTCTCTTTGCATCCATTTGGCTCCCTTTCAATCTGAAAACTTGTGTCTTTCCAGCTCTGGGAAATTTTCATCTGTGATCTCTGTTCTCTCTGGAAATCCAACCTATTGGAATTTGGACCTCCTGGATGTTGACCTCCTATGTTTTCAGTCCTTTTTTCTCATTTTCAGTTTCCGTCTTTTTGGTCTATATCCTGGGAAATTCCCTTTGCTTTTAATCTCCAGCCCTTCTATCTTAATACTTATTTTAGCAATCATATTTTTAACTAAAAAGAGCTTTTCCTTGTTCTGTTGTCATTGTTCTTTTTTCAAAGCCCTTTGTTCTCATTTTATGAATATAATATGTCACCTTGACTTTCTCAAGATACTCCCAATCAAAGGCTTAAAACTTATGTATCTTCTATTTCCTGAGTTAGCTCTGTTTTCTAAAAGAGAACTTTATTTCTATTTGTTTCTCTTTCTAATCTTATCTTTGTTTATGTCTCTCATGCTACTGGTTGTCCCATATGTACAGTGTCCCTGATTAATCCACTTAAAGGAAAGGCAAGGCTGATTTTTCCAGGTGGCAGATGTGGGTTACATTTATTGTGATTGCATACAGGTATCTTTGCCCACTAGGTCTCCCTTGTGAATAAGAAGTTGAGTTGTGAGTATGTAACAGAGATGAGCAGGCAGAGGGGCGGCCTTTAGGCAGAGAGCTCTTAAATCCTAGAATTAGAAGAGCTTTACTTTGAGATGCCATCTCACACCTGAGCAACCCTGATTCTCTCAAGGGATTTCCTATTTTTTTTTCTTAGGTCGAAAAGAAAACCCTCTCTATTTTATTTGGAGACTAGATTCCTGGGTCTAGGATATCTCTACACTGTATACCTCTACACTGTATTTGTGAGAAAGGTGGAGGAGAATTGGTCTCACCCTATAGCTCCCTCATATTTGAAGCTACAACTTCTCCGCGCCACTTAATCTATCAACACGCTTCGATCTGCATTCCATCTCCCTAAGTTTTTTTTGAAGTCTCCTCTGCAGCTGATCCTCCCATTTTGTTTATTGTTATGAGGCATTTCTACTTTACTGGTCTTTGCTATAATTTTATTAGGGCCTTGGGGGAGAAGAAAGATTAAAAAATGTTCTCAGAATACCATCTTGAACCAAACATGCCCATAATATTTTTTTCTCTTTGCTAGCTCTTTCCTGTGGGCTTCCTGAGGCCCCCAAGAATGGAATGGTGTTTGGCAAAGAGTACACAGTGGGGACCAAGGCTGTGTACAGCTGCAGCGAAGGCTACCACCTCCAGGCAGGTGCCGAGGCCACAGTAGAGTGTCTGGAGACAGGGCTTTGGAGCAACCACAATGTCCCCCCGAAGTGTGTCCGTGAGTCCTTGGGCAATGGAGATGGGTATAAGGAGGGTCTGGGTGTGCAACTGAAAAGATTCCTGCAAGGAGTGAGCTAAAAAGCCGGTACATGGAGGTTGGGGATTTGGTAAACAGACGGGAGAGAGTGTCATCTACCAAGTTGGGCTTCCATTTGAAATTGCTCTCAAAGCATTGATAGACCATTGCACCCTGAGATGCTTCAATAAACCATCACAGAACTTAGGAATAAGTTCCTTTTAGAGGAAAAACTACCAGAACATTTGCGCAAATGTCCTTTGATCACAAAAGTCTAAAATGTTCTATATGCAACTGATGAATTCCTGAACTCTCCATCAGAAACTGATGATGTACTTTATGTTGGCTAATGGAATTTAAAAGTAAAAAGGGTGTTAGTTGGGAAAAAAACAAAAAAACAAAAACCTACCTCTAAAATGACAGAGGTACAGTTCACTTTAAGGCCAGAGTCACAAACTTGCAGTCTATGGGGCCATATTGAGTCTGAAGACATAGAGTTTTGTACTTTTGATTTGTTTTTTTTGTTTGTTTGTTTCTTTGGCCTATGGTGTGCTCTATGAAATTTCTGAATTGCTTCCTAACATTTTAAAATTGTGAGAGTTTACATAAAAAATCCATATTTCTAGCTCATCTTAAAAAATAAAGATCTGACCAAAGAGAAATTACAAAGTTCACATCTAACAATCAGCACTGATTTACTCCCTCCCCTTTTTCCTTTTCTTTTTTTTTTTTTTTTTTTTTTTGGTGGATCTGCCCACCTCAGTTTGCTTCATACCACCAGTCCAGCCACTTCATTCATTTAACAAACCTGCCTGACGACTCAAGATTCTTACTACTGCATTAGTCTCCCAGGCCCTAGCTCTGGACTCTCTCCAGTGTCCTCCATAAGTAATTAATTAATTAATCCTCCTTGCTGCTCCTTGTCCCCCCAGCTGTGACCTGTCCTGATGTCAGCAGCATCAGCGTGGAGCACGGCCGATGGAGGCTCATCTTTGAGACGCAGTACCAGTTCCAGGCCCAGCTGATGCTCATCTGTGACCCTGGTTACTACTACACTGGGCAAAGAGTCATCCGCTGTCAGGCCAACGGCAAGTGGAGCCTCGGGAACTCTATGCCCAACTGCCAAAGTAAGCCCAGGAGGGGAAGGTGGGAAAGTTTGGCACAGTGCCTCCCACCTGAGCTATACCATACCTGGGGAAGGAGAGAGGAGGGGTATCACCAGGGATGGCAATGTTCCTCCTTTTGAACACTCACCTAGAATCAGGAGTTGGGGAGATGTCTTACTCCTTCAGGGAAGTACTTCTTAGCATCTTATCGTCTTTACAAGTTGCTTTTGGGGTACACCTGGGTGGCTCAGTCAGTTAAGCATCTGCCTTCAGCTCAGGTCATGATCCCAAGGTCCTGGGGTGGAGCCCCACATGGGGCTCCCTGCTCAGCAGTGAGTCTGCTTCTCTCTCTCCCTCTACTGCTCCCCCTACTGTTCTCTCTCTCTCTCTCTCTCTCTGTCAAATAAATAAATTAATCTTAAAAAAAGAAAAAACTGCCTTTGTCCAGGTGAGTATCCCCTCATCCATGTGTTCAACATTCATGCCAGGTATTATAGAGTATGAAGATCAAAGGCTATGGTTTCTGCCCCAAAGAAGCTTATAGTCTGCTGGAGAGGTAGACCAAGTAAGGAAGCAATGATAATGGGGTGTGACAAGACCTGTAATGGGAGCATGTACAGCACAAGGGGTTAGACACCTAACTGTCTGCCTCTCCCTCTATATTATTAATTGTTTTTGTTTTGCAAGATAGTTTCCAAGGTCAGGGTCCCTGGGAAGCAACTCTGAAACAGAGGTTTATTAGGGAGTACCCTTAAGCTCTCCACCATCTTGTAAGGGAAGGGGAGGAAAGCAGTACTGGGAAGATGGCACAGTTGACCTCTGATGCAGTATCAGAATGGCCTTCCACTGACCCCACAGGGAGCTCTGAAGCTGGGATGGTCCATCAGAACTGCCACAGGTTGGGGCTAGAGGCCTTTATACCTGCACACTGACCAAACATTGAGTACAGAAAACCCCAGGAAGAAGCATGATCTAGATGGGAGAACTCTTCAGCCAAAGCTGTCTGAAGAGGGTAAGCAGCTGAGGGTCATTTGCCAACAGCTGGGGATAAATGTCCTCCCATCCTAAATGGGGGTCTGAGTGGCCCATCACAATACCCACTACAATGGGATATACTCGTGATATTTACTTAATCGATAAGGATGTGATAGAGATGGTGGGTGTTTGTAATGGGGTAAAAGGGAATAACATATCAGTGAGGAGTGGAAAGTTTGAGACTAGATGGTAGAAGAAGTGATATCCTCCCTACTCCCATGATTTAAGTCACTATTGTCTTTATGCATCCAAGTTTAGACCCCACCATGGAATGTAACCATGTATGTGGCAGAGCAGAAGTCATGAGCATGTAACAGCTTCATCACAGTGGAGGCTCTCACATTTGAGTGCAGCCTTGGCCATCAGGCCTCAGCTCCCACACCAGCCAGTGGCTATATGCAGGGCTCTGTTGGGAAGGAATGGGAGGCGGCCGCTGCTCTCAGGAGAAAGGACAAGGGAATCGATGGGCAGTGTCTGCTCTGGACACCCAGAGCACCACAGAATCTCCACCTCTAGTGTGGTGGTTCCTAACCAGGGTACCACCTGAACCACCTGATGAGCTTTTCTTAAATATGCACATGTCTGGGCCTTATCTCAAGAGATCATGAGTCATAGGTCCAGAGTACATCCTGAGCATTTTGAAAGCTCCTTGGCTCCTTCTGGCAATACTTCCAGTTGAGAGTCACTGCTCCAGGGTACACTGTGCAAGTCACTCTCGTGCCCCCATATTCTGCTCATGAGACCCAGTAAAGTTAAACAGGTCCGATTTTTGTCATTATTCTTGCTACTCAGAAGCAGCACGTGTCCCTCTTCATGGGGCTGGCTTTTCACTGAACACTTTGTGATCCATTTCAGTCATCTCCTGTGGAGAGCTCCCCATCCCGCCCAGCGGGCACCGCATTGGAACTCTGTCCGTCTACGGGGCGACAGCCATCTTCTCCTGCAATTCTGGCTACACATTGGTTGGCTCCAGGGTGCGGGAGTGCATGGCCAATGGGCTTTGGAGTGGCTCTGAGGTTCGCTGCCTTGGTGAGTGACCTCCCCAGACCTACCCTGCCCATGCTTCCTTCCGTAAGACAAGTTAGAGCTTTCTAAAGCTGGATCCCAGTCTTCAAACAGCATCATTTTATCTATGGCATAAAGTACTTAAGCCAAACACCAGTTCTTGGGCATCCACCGTGACTAAGACCTTGAACTTTCTTCTCTTGGGACACCCAAGAGGATGAGAAGAACTTCAAGTCTGGTGAGACAAAGTTCTATTTATAAATATATACACACACATATTTAAACATATGTACATACATATATACATGTGTACAGAAGGAATACATACATACAAACATGCATTCATATGTAGACACACATGTGTGTACACATATATGTACGTACGTGTGTGCACATGTGTGTATATGTGCACATACATGTATGTACATAATAAGCAAATGACAAAAACAACCTGGCTTACAAAGGACAAAATTTTTCATTTTCCCCATGGCCAATCCATCCCCTACTAAACCTTAGATTCTAAGGTATTCTCTCCTCTCACTTCTTTCTTGGATCCCTCAAGTCCAAAGGAGGGTCTGAAGCTACACAGACCTATCAGTGTAGATGGGAGGATGATCTCCAGAGTGAACAGTGCTGCCCTCCCATTGTCCCAGGCCCCTGTTAGGGATACAGTCATGAGTTATTTCCACAAAGAGCCAAGAATACCAGTGGAAATGCTAGGAATATACTCTACCCAAACCCCATTCAATAAAATAACACCTAGGTTACACTATCTGTGTCTTCTGCCACTGAAGGAGGAGGAAGGATGGATTTAACCAAATCACCTATTTGTGCACAGTTATTTTAGATTCCACTAGTCTTCGATGGCTTTAATGTAGACCAAGGTGCCCTTGCTCCAGTAGATGCTCGGTCGATGCTGGTTGATGGAAAAAAAGAAGAGGGAGACAATCCCAGAGGCAGGGAGGTGACAGTGATCGTTTCTAACCCACGGACAGACACAGAAACTATAGCCCAGAAGTGGATGGCCTTTTGCAATTCAACCTTGGGATTTGGGCTTGCCACTTCCATCACGTCTAGGATCCCTAAAGCTGTTCATAGATGGCTACTCCTGAATGGCTATCCTGGATGGGTGGCTGGGTCCTTGGTCCTTTTCCTCACCATCCCCGACTCCCCCACCCTAACCAACCCCCTACTCCTCTTCTATAAGTTCCTCCTTGATTTACATTCTTTCTTCATCTCCCACCAAAGCTGGGCACTGTGGGACCCCCGAGCCCATCGTCAATGGACACATCAATGGAGAGAACTACAGCTACCGGGGCAGCGTGGTATACCAGTGTGACGCTGGCTTCCGCCTGATTGGCATGTCCGTGCGCATCTGCCAGCAGGATCACCTCTGGTCGGGCAAGACCCCTTTCTGTGTGCGTAAGTATGTTATCCACTTTCCCTAGTCACGGGCTCAGACTCAACATGGACTTGCTCCCTTGTGCTCTTGATTAGGTTCGCTGAATGTTCTGTATGCTTCATTAATTTTTTTTTTTGAAAGACACATTATTACATCTCGTTTTCAGTTTTCGGCATCCTTCATTACTGTTTTTGCCTTCATCATCACCCTTCTTGGAATCCCCTTTGGTTAACTTGTTTGTTCATTTCTAGCTTTTGAGTTGGGAATCCAATGCATTTATTTTCATTTTTTTTTTTTACTGTTATTGATATAAGAGCTTAAGGCTGTGAAATGTCTTCCAATAACTGCTCTAAGTGGATCCCAAAGTTGATAATAATTAATGCTTAATTGTTTATTAGAAATTCTGTAATCTGGGTATAAATTTCTTCTTTCACCAAGAGGTTTCTTAATAGTTATGTTCTTTTCATTTCCAGGAAAGAAGGGTCATTCTACTTTTATTTTGTTATTCATTTATAATATTATCACGCTGTGTGTATTATTTCTACCCCATGGAATTTATCAATGCTCTCTTGACCTCATATTTGATCAGTTGTTCTGAATGTTCCATGGGCATTTGAGAAGAAAGGGGCTTAGGGTATAAATTTCTGTGTATAATCATAAGATGTGCCTTGATTGTCATCTGTGCCTTCTGTATGCTTAATGACTTTTTGTCACTTGACCTGTTTTGCCCTGAGAGGTATGTCCTAAAGCTTTCTATTCTTAGTGTCCTTCTATCTATTTTTCCTTGCATTTCCTCTAGTTTCTGCTACATAAAGGTAGTTGCTGTGTTATTTGGTACATACTTGTTCAGAACTATTATATCTACATTGCAAATTGTGATTTTAGCCTTTAAAATGTCTTCTTTGTCATTCTTAGTATTTTGGCCCCCAGCCTGGTATTAGGCTTATAACCCCTACTTTCGTCCTTTTTCTGTTTGCCTGGTATACTTTGAGCCACCCCTATATTTTACCCTTTCCAACTCCTAAGTACCACGGAGAGTTGGGCCTTACCTTGTGAGACCATTTGAAACATCTCTCCTTTAATAGGTTAGTTATACTCATTCACATTTATCTCTATGACATACGCTTGGTCTTACATCTGTCGTGTCTTCTGTAACTGTTATGGGCAAGATATCATACTCGGCTATTTCTTTCTCTGTGATGTTTTTGATGTTTTTTCTTTTTTTAAGATTTTATTTATTTATTTAACAGAGAGCACAAGCACGGGGAGCAGCAGAGGGGAAAGGGGAAGGCATGAGCGTGGTGGGGGCAGAGGGAGAGGGAGAAGCAGACTCCCCACTGAGCAGGGAGCTCCAGGGGCTCAGTCCCAGGACCCAGCCATCAAGACCTGAGCCGAAGGCAGATGCTTAACTAACTGAGCAACCCAGACACCCCTTATGATGTTTCCTTACTATTTTTTTCCCATTTCTTTTGGTATTTAGGAAATTCTGTAGAGTTTTATGCCCCTTTCCTACAGTCAGTGCACTGACCTATTAGGATTTTTTTTCAGTTTGTTCACATTTAAGATGGACTTTCTCTTGCAAGTGACTTCAGATCAATATTGGGCTGCTCCCTGCCCCGCTCTTCCCTTTTCTGTACTGTCTTGCTCTCCACAAAGGCTCACGATAGAAGCGTGAGCAACAGTTCTTCCTGGGTGCCGTGTTTGTTTTTCAATTTACACATAATTTAAAGCTTATAGCATTCTCTGTTTTGGTTATGCAGCAAACCTGGGCTTTCTATAGTTTTACTTGTTCTTCTTGTTAATCTGCAATTTTTTTTTAAATTTAGATGACCATTATTTAGATGACCATTATTCTCAGTTGCCCAGAAGTAATTTGGAAAATTCTTCACTTTTTTAAAGTTCCCCAAAGTGAGCCTTTATGTAACATGCAGGGCTAGTTTTTCTGTTTAATTTTTTAAAGCAGGTTTTTGTTTGGAATTCTTCTTCTTCATCTGGTTCTTCATAGATGAGATGGGGCAATAAAATAATGCAACGCACTGAATAAACAATGCGTGAAAAATTAGCCTTAATCGCTGCTTCAGTATTAGGTTTACACAAAGTAACACCCATCTATATTCAGTCACTCTTCCAGATGGGCCTGAACAAAACATTTGGTTTTCTCCAGAAGATGCAAATTCAGATGCCTTCAAGTAATTGGCACAAACTATGCATGCGGAGATTCGGGTTATAAATAATAGGGAATGCTGGGGTCTGAGAGTAAGTGGAAAATGTCTGCCTAAGCCTCAAGATGTTTGATTTTAAAACCAGCACGCATGGAAAAGCAGGGTAGTAAAGCATCTGGACACTTGGCCCCTGACCGTGGTTGCCTGGGGCCTACCCAGACCTCCCACCACCTATCATGTGGCTCTCTGACTTCAGATGGGTTCATTGACCTGCCTAAGTCTGCTTCCTCCTCTCCAAAGAGCAGATACTTCAGGGTATGGTGGGGATTAAATAAATGCACTTTTGGACCCAAAGCAGGGCAAACAGGACCCGAGAGAGGTGTGAGGCCGACGCTCTTGCTGTTGCTATGACAGTGGCGGTGTTGACGATGCCATATGACAGAACCCAGGACCTCTCGGACCTAGCCCCATTGTGTCCCAGAGCCCAGAGCTAGGGGGGGCATCTGGAGGAGGAAGGCAGGAGGAAAAGAACAAGCATTTATAAGTGACGACCCTGTGGTCGGGGCTGTGTGAACAGTCTCCACGTGTCAGTCCAGGGTTTCCGTAGCCATCACCCTCAGAACTCCCCAGCAATCCCACCTCTCCCGGTAGCTCTCCTGCCCATTCCCACACATCCCGCATGATTCCACCGCTTTCCTGAAGACCCGCCCTCCACCTCCTCCACCTGCCTTCTCAGCAAGGGCTATGGCAGGTAGCGAACGCAGCATGGAGACACAGAAGCTGGGTTGAGGACTCAGGTGAACCGCTGAGAAACTGCCCCAAATGAGATTCCTGGCCGCTCTGAGGAGGATGGTGGTGCCTGCCTCACAGGATGGTGGGGACTCAATGAAATGATGCAGATGGACCCCAGTAATGATTAGCAGATTAGATAACCTCACTTTCTATTTTGCAGAGATGAAGGAAGCCATCAGACAGTAACTCCTTCTAGCTCCTGTTTCCCATCCACGCCTCTGTCCTTCTCCCTTCCCTCCCATCTCTGTAGAAGAGTCTCTCCAGGCCCAAGGCTGTGTCCTCTCTCGATCCCCAGATCTCCTCCCTCCTGCTTCCTTAATGACCCTAATCTGCATCGGGTCAAGCATGACTGCTCATTCTACCCAAATCGCACAGATTGGCTGCTCCACATGACCTAGGCCAGAATCAGTAAAAGAGCCCAGAGAAAGGCCAGAAATCCCTCCTTCATCTGGAAGGAGGAGAGGGGAAGTGTTGTGCTCTCAACAACAGCTTTGGCTCCCCAAGGCTGACCTGCACCACAGGTGGGGCAGGGGGAGCCCACGGGTCGGGCAGGGGAGCAGTCCCTCTGTTCAGGCTGGGTGAGTGTCGACTCTGGCTCTGTCAAGCACAGCCCAGAGAAAGGCTGGGTCTGAATCCAGCCGAGGGGTGGTCATCACATCCGGGATGGAGAGTGGAGAGAGGGAGCCATGGGGACAGAGGCCAAGAAAAGGAGGGAGGGCTGACTACCCAGACAACAGACCTACAATCCAGGCCGGAGGCCCCATGGGGAGTCACAGAACGATTTCTCTAGAGTTGTCCAAGCTATAGATACGCCTTCCCAGAAGAAGGTGCATCCACATGCTGATTTCAGGAGATAAAGGTTTTGCTGCTAAAGAGACCATATTAGACATAGGGCTGAACTTCCTCCGTGCTCGTTAGAAATACTAGGTGAGAAAAGGATGAGATTCTGGGGTTGCGGAATAATAGGAGGGCTTACCTCTTGTCTGTTTTGGTTGCAGCAATTACCTGTGGACACCCAGGCAACCCGGTCAACGGCCTCACTCAGGGCAACCAGTTTAACCTCAACGATGTGGTCAAGTTTGTCTGCAATCCCGGTTATGTGGCTGAGGGGGCCACTAGGTCCCAGTGCCTGGCCAGCGGGCAGTGGAGTGACATGCTACCCACCTGCAGAAGTGAGTCCCCCTTCTTTTTGTACTTGGCCCCAAGTACTGCTGCCATTTGACCCAGCAGCAAAAGCCAGCAGATTCAGTCCTAGCATGATTTTGACACAGATGGGGAAGACTGAGAGCAGAGGAGAGTCATACATGAGGATTTTCTCAACCCCTAGACACAGCCATGTCTGTCCTTGTGAAGATTTCATCACTGGTTACATAAGCACAGCAAACAGGGTGTGCCTTTCAAAATAGAAATGGGAAGCAGTTTTCTTGTTTACATTGCACAGGACAAATACTCATCATTATCCTACGAAGCCCCATTCCTGAAGAAAGAAAAAAGCAGGAAAGTTAGAACGAAAAATACAAAGCTGAGAGCATAGGGGTTGGGAGGAAGCAGGAGGAAGAACAGAACCCAAGGAAGACCCTGGGCGGGGTACCCTCTGGCCCCATCTGGGCTTCTTAGGAAATAGTTTCTAAAGCTTTTCGAGGCTGGTCACAGCAGTAGGGATGAATGGAGCTGCCTTGTCCCAGGAAGGGCCTGGCAGACCCAGTGACATCTGAGTGGAGTGTCAACTTGGGCAGAACATGAATGAGTCCAGCCCTGACCCGGAGGTGGATTGAGTCTTTATTGTTGTGAGGACACAGAGTCCCTGGGACAACAGCTCCTCATCATAGTATGTGCAGGAGCACGGTGATTGGCAGTGTGTCATAGGTCATTTGTAACTGGTGTTAAAGGACACAGATTTTCAAATAAATCAAGAGGCATTACAACTAACCC
This sequence comes from Meles meles, assembly GCF_922984935.1. Taxonomy (NCBI): domain Eukaryota; kingdom Metazoa; phylum Chordata; class Mammalia; order Carnivora; family Mustelidae; genus Meles; species Meles meles. The sequence continues at coordinate 191,771,369 of NC_060066.1, forward strand.
TAAAATAACATCCGTCTGGTAACCTTTGAAGATGCCATTTTGAGGGAAAGAACGTTCCAGAAAACACAGGAACAACTGTCATGACCTGGTATTGTGCCTCAACAATCATCTGTTGAGGCAGAAAAGAGTTTAGAACTTGACTGCTGGAGGGTGTCGTTATCCCCCATACCCTTCTCAAGAACTGTGTTCCATCTCTACAACATGAGATGCAATTCCCCTGTAACTCCAGCTCCCACCCCTGGCGGTACCTTCCGAGAGTAACAAGCTCAGCAACTGATCTCAGAATCTGAGGGATGGGCTAAAATCTTAGAAGTTGTGGCCTCTGGTCCCACTCCCACCAGCCCATTCTTTCTGCTGGCAGAGTGACTTATCTCAAATGCAAATGTGATCAGATCATTCCCTGTTTAAAACACCTTCCCAGACTCCCCATTGCCCTCACATCCATACTGTTCTCTGCCATGGCCTGACCTCTGTACTGAGGCCTGGCTGCACTGAACCTCTTCGGTGTCCTCTCCCACACCATGCACAACCCCTGGGCAGTCCCACACAGTCTCCTCGAATGTGTTCTTCTCTGTCCCTCTTGGTCTGGATGACTTTTACCCAACGATCAAGAACCAGCTTAAACATCACCTTGCCTTGGAAGCTCTTCCTGCTTCACCCCCCTCCACTGGGCAAGATAAACAGCTTTGTGCTTCTGGAAACTTCTCTGCTAAACCTTTCAGACTGCTTATTAAATAAAATAATTGCTGGTTTGTCCTTTCTCTCTAGACCAACACTTCCCAAATGGGGATGATTTTATCCATCTCCCCACCCCAACAGGGGACAGAGGTATAAAGACATTATTCATTGTCACATGTGGAGGGCTTCTCTCGGCATCTACTGGGTAGAGGACAAGGGTGCTGTTAGACATCCTGTAATGCACAGGACTGCCCCGACAACAAAGAATTATCATCCAAAATGTGCATAGTGCCAAGGTGGGAAAAGCCTACTCTCCACTGAAAATTCCTTGGTGTCTTTACTGCTCAGCACACCGCTTAGCGCTCGGTGCACAGCCGTAAAGAGTGTCAGTCAGTACATGCTAAGTATTCATTTTGTGATGTCAGCTTCTCTGAGCCTCAGAGAGGCTCATCAGAGGTAAAAGTACCTTATACTCTAAAAACTTATCCAATTTAGAAAAAAATACCTGTCCCACCACCACCTTATACGAGTAGGAGACCACAGTAGCATTTTGAAAGCAAAAGCACATATCACGGGTTATAAATGATACTGTCATTATCCTAAAATACCCCTCTGATTCTGAGTTAAGCTGCTTTGGAAACACTTCAGCATGTAGCAGTTAAATTTATCCCCAGGATATCAATCTTTCCCTGAAATACTCTTCAAAGTGGTTAAAACAGGTTCCAAAAAAAGACCAGCCCCTGTTGGAATCAGCTCAGATGTATCTGTTTCGCAGCTGATGAGCTTTGCTGGGTCAGGGATGGGGCGCCCAGAGATGAGGGAGTCACACCCTCCAGGGACTCCTGTATTCAAACAACTCCTCATCAGGGCTGATAAAGTTAGCAGTAGAGGTCTGTGCAGGGAAGCACTGTGGAGGGAGAGGAGGGAGAGGCTAATCAGACTGGGAGGAGGTGAGAAGGCTTCCCCAGGGAGGTGGAGTCTAGCCAGATGTGAAAAAACCTATCCCTTAACCAGGTGGTCAAGGTCAGCGATCAGGACCAGCTCGTCCTCCCAGGCAGGATCGGCTCTGTGCTACCAGTTTCGATCTGGAAATATGGCCCTACGGGGAATGCATGCCTGTTGGGACTTAGGAATTCTCCTTTGAAACCATAAGAAATCTTCACATCCGGATTTCTGGGTCTGATGGTCCCATTCCGTTACAGTCATCAACTGCACAGATCCTGGGCACCAAGAAAACAGTGTTCGTCAAGTTCACGCCAGCGACCCGCACAGGTTCAGCTACGGCACCACCGTGTCTTACCAGTGCAACCACGGCTTCTACCTCCTGGGCACCCCGGTGCTCAGCTGCCAGGGCGATGGCACGTGGGATCGTCCCCGCCCCCAGTGCCTCTGTAAGTAGGGGTCATCTACTCCAAGTGACCGCCGTGCAAACTGATGGAGTGGCCCTTGTCCAAGAACATTCTTCCTCGTGTGGTGTGTGTGTGTGTGTGAGAGAGAGAGAGAGAGAGATATCACAATGGCAGTCATTCTGGCTGCTCCTTGGGCCCTATAGGATTATTTCCCACACCAACTCCTGCACTGTCTTTCTTCTGGGCCGGAAGCCTATTCTTCTTCCTCTCTGGCAGTTACTCTCCTCTTCAGCTCTCAGGGGTCCCTTCCTTTGCAACAGGCTGTTTGGCACGACACTCTCTCCCACCTTACCCCTTCCTTGCTTCTCCAGAAAAACAACACATGACCTCCTTTCTTTTGAAGGATGGAAGCAGAAATGCCACAGACTCTGGAGGCTGGGTGTGGAGCCTACTTAATAATTTTTTTTTTAAGTGGCAAAACAGACATCCATCTCTTGTTCCTAGTCTTTGGAGAAAAGCTTTCAGTTTTTCACCATTAAGTATGATGTTAGCTGGAAAGTTTATGTAAATTCCTTTATGAGTGAGTAATTTCCCTTCTATTCCTAGCTAGAAATTTCCCTTCTATTCCTAGTGAAAAAAATTCTCTTCTATTTCTAGTTCGTTGAACATTTTTACCATGAAATGGTGTTGGATTTTGTCGTGCATTTTCTGCTTCCATTGAAATGACCCTGTAGCCCCCCCACCCCCCGCTCATTCTGTCAATATATGGTGTATTACATTGATTGATGTTCCTATGTTGAACCACTCTTGTGCTCGGGGAACAAGTCACACTTGGTCATGGTATAATCCCTTTAATCTGCTGCTGGACTTCATGTGCTAGCATTTTGTTACGGATTTTTGCAGCTATGTTCGTAAGGGATATTGGCCTGTGGTCTCCTTTCTTTGTGATGTCTTTGGCTCTAGTGTCAGGGTGATACTGCCTTCCTAAAATGAGTTGGGAAATGTCCCTCTTCTTCTATTTTTAGGAATAGGAAGATTGGTGTTACTTCTTTAAAACCTGTATAGAATTCAGCAGCGAAGTCATCTAGTTCTAGGCTTTTCTTTGGAAGTTTTTTATTATTGATTGTTTCTATTTTTTTTCTATAATTCTATTCAAATAGTCCACTTTTTCTTGAGTAAGTTTTGGTAGTCTGTGTACATCTAAGAATTTGTCCATTTCATCTGGATTATCTAATCTGTTTGCATATAACTGTTCATGTGCCTGGTATTCAATAATCCTTTTTATTTCTAGAAGCTTGGTTGGTAGTAATGTCCCTATTTTCATTTTTTATTTAATAATTTGAATCACTCTCTCTCCTCTCTCTTCTCTCTCCCTAAAAATTTTGTTTATTTAGGGCAGAGGAAGAGGGAAAGATTCTCTGGCCAGCTCCTTGCTGAGCATGGAGCCCAACGGGGCTATCCACAACTCTCAAATCAGGACCTGAGCCATAATCAAGAGTGGGACACTTCACTGACTTAACCACCAGGCAACCCCACATTTGTTGATTTTTTTTAAAAAGATTTTATTTATTTATTTGACAGAGATCACAAGTAGGCAGAGAGGCAGGCAGAGAGAGAGGAGGAAGCAGGCTCCCTACTGAGCAGAGAGCCTGAAGCGGGGCTCAATCCCAGGACCCTGGGATCATGACCTGAGCCGAAGGCAGAGGCTTTAACCCACTGAGCCACCCAGGCGTCCCTGTCAATTTTATTGATATTTTAAAAGAACCAACTTTTGGTTTTGCTTGTCTTCTCTGTTGTTTTTCTCTTTACCTTTGCCATTAACTTTGTTATTTCCTTTCTTCTATTTGCTTTGGGTTTAATTTGGTCTTTTTTTCCCTGGTTTATTAAGGGGAAATGTTGGGTTGTTGGTTTGAGATCTTTCTTCTTTTTAATGTAGGCATTTACAGCTATAAATTTCTCTCTGAGCACTGCTCTCACTACATCTCATTAGTTTTGGTATGTTTTGTTTTCATTTTTGTTCACGTCAAAGTATTTTCTAATTATTCTTCCAATATCTTCTTTAACTTATTGATTATTTAGGAGTGGTTGGTTAATTTCTATAATATTTGTAAATTTTTCAAATTTTTCTCTGTTACATTTAATTTCATTGCATTGTAGTTGAAGAACATACTTTTCATAACTTCAGTCTTATTTATTTATTTATTTATTTATTTTCAGCATAACAGTATTCATTGTTTTTACACCACACCCAGTGTTCCATGCAACATGTGCCCTCCCCACTACCCACCACCTGGTTCCCCAACCTCCCACCCCCCGCCCCTTCAAAACCCTCAGGTTGTTTTTCAGAGTCCATAGTCTCTCATGGTTCATCTCCCCTTCCAATTTCCCTCAACTCCCTTCTCTTCTCCATCTCCTCCATGTTCTCCATGTTCTTTGTTATGCTCACAAATAAGTGAAACCATATGATACTTGACTTTCTGTGCTTGACTTATTTCGCTCAGCATAATCTCTTCCAGTCCCATCCATGTTGCTACAAAAGTTGGGTATCTGTCCTTTCTGATGGAGGCATAATACTCCATCATGTATATGGACCACATCTTCCTTATCCATTCGTCCGTTGAAGGGTATCTTGGTTCTTTCCACAGTTTGGCAACCTTGGCCATTGCTGCTATAAACATTGGGGTACAGATGGCTCCTCTTTTCACTATATCTGTATCTGTATACTGCTGTATACCCAGCAGTGCAATTGTAGGGTCATAGGGAAGCTCTATTTTTAATTTCTTCAGGAATCTCCACACTGTTCTCCAAAGTGGCTGCACCAACTTGCATTCCTACCAACAGTGTAAGAGGGTTCCCCTTTCTCCACATCCTCTCCAACACACATTGTTTCCTGTCTTGCTAATTTTGGCCATTCTAACCGTTGTAAGGTGATATCTCAATGTGGTTTTAATTTGAATCTCCCTGATGGCTAGTGATGATAAACATTTTTTCATGTGTCTGATAGTCATTTGTATGTCTTCATTGGAAAAGTGTCTGTCATATCTTCTGCCCATTTTTTGATATGATTATCTGTTTTGTGTGTGTTGAGTTTGAGGAGTTCTTTATAGATCCTGGATATCAACATTTTATCTGTAGTCATTTGCAAATATCTTCTCCCATTCCGTGGGTTGCCTTTTTGTTTTGTTGAGTGTTTCCTTTGCTGTGCAGAAGCTTTTGATCTTGAGGAAGTCCCAGAAGTTCATTTTCACTTTTGTTTCCTTTGCCTTTGGAGACATATCTTGAAAGAAGTTGCTGTGGCTGATATCAAAGAGGTTACTGCCTATGTTCTCCTCTAGGATTCTGATGGATTCCTGTCTCACGTTGAGGTCTTTTATCCATTTCGAGTTTATCTTTGTGTACGGTGTAAGAGAATGGTCGAGTTTCAACTTCAATCTTTTTAAATTTATGGAGACTTATTTTAGGACTTAACACATGGCCTATCCTAGAGAATATTCCATGTGTGCTTGAGAAGAGAGTATTTTCCGCTGTTATTGGGTAGAATGTTCTCCAGATGATTGTGAGGTCTAGTTGGTTTATAGCATGGTCACATATTTTCTTGTAGGTCTTTTGTCATGTTGTTCTATGGGGTAGTGAAATCTCATACTATTATTGTTGATCTGTCTATTTCTCCCTTCAATTCTGTTAGTTTTTTTTTCATGTATTTGGGATCTCTGTTGTTAGGTACATATATATTTATAATTTTATATCTTATTGATAGATTGATCCTTTTAATCACTAGAAAATATACTTTTGGTGTTTGATGACTATTTTTTTCTTTAAACTCAATTAGCCAACATATACTACATCATTAGTTCTTGATGTGTTCCATGATTCATTGTTTGCTTATAATATCCAATACTCCATGCAATCCATGTCCTTCTTAATACCCATTACCAGGCTCACCCATCCACCTAGCCCCCTTCCTTCTAAAACCCTCTCTTTGTTTCCCAGAGTCCGTAGTCTCTCATGGCTTGTCTCCCACTCCAATTTCTCCCCCTTCATTTTTTCCTTCTCCTAATGTCCTCCATGCTATTCCTTATGTTCCACAAGTAAGTGAAACCATATGATAATTGACTTTCTCTGTTTGACTTATTTCACTTAGCATAATCTCCTCCAGTCCCATCCATGTTGATGCAAAAGTTGGATAGTCATCCTTTCCGATGGCTATGTAATATTACATTGTGTATATGGACCACATCTTCTTTATCCATTCATCTGTTGAAGGGCATCTTGGCTCACATTTTGGAACTTTCAAAGTATTAGTATTAGTATTAGTAACACAGTATTAGTAACCATAGTCACTGTGCTGTACATTACATTCTCTGACTTATTAATGTTTGTTCCTTTTGACCTTCTTCACCCATTTAGCCACCTCCCATCCCCTGCCTCTGGCAACCATCAATCTATTCTCTGTATCTAAAAGCTCCATTGTTTGGGTTTGTTTTTTGTTTTGTTTTGTTTTTTTGAGATTCCACATATAATTGAGATCACATAGCATTTGTCTTTCTCTGAATGGCTTATTTCACTTAGTATAATGCCCTTGAGGTCCATTTATCTTGCCACAATTGGCAAGATTTCATTCTTTTATGCCTGAATAACATTCCATTGTATATATACACTACATCTTCTTTATCCATTCATTTGCCAATGGGCACTTAGGTAGTTTCCTAGTTTTGGCTACTATAACTAATGCTGCAGTGAACATGGGATTCTTTTCAAGCTAGGACTTTCATTTTCTTAAGATAATCTGGCATTCTAATCTTATCAGTGGTGTTCAGCTACAATTTGGTGTTTCAGGAGAGGAAACTTACAGACTGAAGGGGACAGGTTGGAGACAACTGATATGGGCATCTATAAATAAGATGCAGTTGGGAAAGACTAGAACTGGCCCTTATTTGGGAACCTGTAGCCAGTGCAGACAGTCCTAGATGACAGGTTGTCTGTTCTGTGTTATGTTTGCTATGTGTACCACCTTTCTCCCAGAGACACCTTGGGTATGTCCTACAGCAGTGAAGAAATAGGGAGAGGTGTGCACAAGAGGCAAAAAAAAGAAAGAAAACAGATACTATTGCATACCTGCTACATGCTGAGAAGTTTCCCAGGTATTATCTCATTTAACTCTTAAAACAACAGGTATTTCTCTTCATTTCACAGATACTGAAAATGTACAGCTAGGTGGGTAGGCATTGTCTGCTAATGTCAGGTAGTTGTACCAACAGGAAACAAGCTTCAGTAGATAATGCAGGCTTTCTCTTCTTCTCTACCTGTCACTATGGAAAGCTAGCATGTGTCCTGTGATGACAATCCATCCCTCTGCAGAGTTGCTGATATGTTTGCTCTTACCCACAGTGGTGTCCTGTGGCCATCCGGGCTCCCCACCCCATGCCCAGATGTCTGGGGACAGCTTTACCATGGGAGCAGTCGTGCGTTACAGTTGCACCGGCAAGAGGACTCTGGTCGGAAACGCCACCCGTATGTGTGGGCTGGATGGACACTGGACTGGCTCCCTCCCCCACTGCTCAGGTATGGAGTTTGGCATGAGGGAGAGGGCCCAGTGGAACCCTTGTCTGGGGGGAGATGGACAAACTTCCAAGGTGTGAGTGTGACAGGTGGGCAGGAGGGAAACCAACCTTTTAGATCCCCATCTCATAGGCAGAGAGCACAGCTATCAGAGGTCCCAATCGGACTTCAGCCTTTGGTGGTCTGAGCCCAGCTTCTTCCCTTTGGTCTGCTCTGGCCAAGCCCATACAACCCAGTGTAGCAAAACTAGGGAGAATGAAAATTTGTGAAGTCCCCTGTGGTCAGAATCCTGTCCAGACACTTGTTTCCATAAGTTTCTGAAAAGAGTCCAAGCCTCCCTGTTGTTGAGCCCAGGTCCAAATCCACCCCCGTGTTCTTTCCTCCCTGTTTGGGACTCCAAGGCCCGAACCTGCTTCCCTTTCTTTCTTATCACTGCATCCTCCCCAACTTGTCTTATTCTAGGCTGCCTAGTTTCCCCTACTGCCCTTATACACCAGTCTTGGAGTAGTAAGGCAGGAAGTAAGGCAGGAAGTAAGGTTCAACTAACTGGGGCAAGACACTCAGTCAGTTTTCACCCCCCTTTTTCCTGAGGCTCAATGCCTCCCCTTAGCACTGGCCTAATATCTTTCTCAGTTCCCCACTGCCAGCTCTTCCATGCTAAAACAAGAGGGTTTGTTTGGTTCTGATCCATAGGAACCAGCATGGGAACCTGTGGGGACCCAGGGATCCCAGCGCACGGCATCCGTTTGGGGGATAGCTTTGCCCCAGGCAGTCTGATGCGTTTCAGCTGTGAAGCTGGCCACATGCTCCGGGGATCATCTGAGCGGACCTGTCAAGCCAACGGCTCGTGGAGCGGCACGCAGCCTGAGTGTGGAGGTAATGTATGTGACCATTCTGCTTTTCCCCTTTGCCCACCGCAGCTGCTCTTCCCCCAGCTGCCTGCTCCCAAGCACCTGCCCTCACACTCGCAGACAAAATCCACGGCCCCGTTGGAACCCTTGGCCTGGAGGATAGTAGTCAACAGAGTTCTCAGTCATGCTCACTAGTAATCCAAAGACAAACATAATCCCCACCCTCACCTAAGAGGGTAAGAAACCAGAAGCAACGAAGTTTAGCCCCGTTTATTCATTTATTTCCCATACAGCTCCAACAACCATGTGCCAAATATTGTATTAGGTGCTGGGGACACAACAGTGTCGAGACAGACACGCCTCGCCCTCTTGGAGTTTAGTTTAAGGAAGAGACTATTACACAGGTATCCAAGGTGCCAAAAGAAATACAAATCTCATTTTTAAAAGACCCTTTAAAGGTAATAGAAGTCCCTACTGATGTTTCCTGAGGTAGCTCCAGGGGGAGAAATTAGATTTCTCCACACAATTCTTGAATTTCTGAAAACAACTTTATTTTAAAACCTCTCTCCCCAGAGTCCAACTTTTTGTACCTGCTCCCAGGATCTCTCTGTCTCTCTCCAAAATACAGCCTGCATAGCACTCTCCTAATGAGGAATCAGTGTAGCCGCTGAGATAAGGGTGCGTGAGAAGGTGCTGGAAGAGGAAGGAAATCATATGAAACAGTCACCTAGCAAGGGTTCCTGGGAGTCGAATAGGGAACCGTTCCATTGCCAGACAGCACCAAGGGCTCCCCTAAGTGAGAGTAGTCAACATTGGCCTGTGTTTTTGTTCAGGCCACGTTTTGCTCCAGAGGTGCAGACATAGAGTAGGTGAAGCTGTGGGTGTACGGTTGGGGGTTTTATCGGGCAGCTAAGATGCAGTGAGTAGCAAGTAAGGAGAGCGTATATATGAGGGAGAGGGATTACGATGGATCTTGGCATCTATGCTGGGTAGGTAGGGAGCAAGTTTATGAGTGGAGTAAAAGACAATGAAAAGTGGTGGGATCCATGGATTATCGGTGCCATTGGAACCAAAATATCACCAGAGAATGAATCCCAGAGGGTATGAGCTGAAGAGATAAGGGGCAGTGGTCAGAGAATGGCCCTTGAAATTGAGGTTGCGGTGTAAGTCCTACAGAGTACGGGGAGATGTTCTGCCCCCTGATCAGGGGACACCTGCCCAGGAAAGGCTACAGATGGAGCCAGTGCCCTCTCCCGCTTGTCTGCCTGAAGTGCTGCCTTGTGGATGGTGCTTTGCCATGGTTAGTTTCCACGGGATTTTTTTTTCAAGTAGGCTCCACACTCAGCAGGAGCCTGAACTCAGGACCCTGAGATCTAAACTTGAGCTGAGATCAAGAGTCGGACCTTAACTGAGCCACCCAGACGCCCCTGTTTCCATAGGATTTTGTAGGCATAGTTAAGAGGTCTATGGTAGTGGGAGAGTATGTTGGCAGGGGGAGAATTTAGTGCATTCTCAAGTATCCACTGCGACTCGAGTCCCCTTTCATGCCAAATACTATAGTAGGTATCCCAGCCTGGAGTCAGTCACCATGCCAGGAGTGTTCAGGGAACAGAAAGTGGGTGGCTTAGAGTTTGGACCTGGAAGTGAATGTTTGTTAGACGAGTGTGTATATGATATGGACACAATTCTTCATGACTTTCCTTGGCAAGTTCCCACTTACCTTTCAAAGAACTACTCAGATTCCTACCTTCAGCCCCAATAAGCTCCTCCCTTCTTAGTGGTTTTTTTTTTCCTTCAAGTATAACAATTATTACATCATACTTTAATTCTACTGTTCATAAGTAGGTGATCCTTGAGATGGACTGGGCTCCTGAAGGGCAGGAGACATGACTCTCTAATTGTGTTTCCAGCACCTAGGCAGCACAAATACTGTTGAATCTGTGGGTGTTAAGGACTACCTGTTGTGCTCATTATATAGGAATCATTTGTAGATTTGACTTTGGGACCACATAACATAAATGTTGTATACACTTAGCAAAGTAAAGTTAAATCAAAGATTAGAAACAAGCAATCTCTAAATAGCGAAGTCAAAATGAAAACAATTGAACCTAACTACTTATCAAACTGGTCACTTAACAATCCAGAGAACTTTCAACTGACTTGAAAAAAGTGGAATTTGACCACGGCATATGTGCCCTGAGGACAAAGAAAATGACAATAAAATCTTCAATTGTTTTTCAGCAATCATATTATTAGTAATAATATTGACATTATTATCCTGAAACTTTTTGAAAACAAAATTATCTGTCATTAAGAACCAAGATTTTCAGCATTAAAGAGATATAATATAAAAATAAAGAAGTTAAGAAGACTCATAATCCTAAATTTGGATTGGTAACATCAGCATAAACTCATAATGGATTTTTAACTTAAGTTTTTTTCCCAGCTCTACCCATTCTAGAAGTCTGTATCAATGACCAGCTCAGTAGCAGTGAGTACCCTTAATTTTCAGATTACGTTTTTTAAATCCATTCTCCATTAAAAGAAACCAGAACTCTTTAGAGAAATGACTGATTCCAGGACTGGGGCAGAATATACAAGATGAACATGGAACATCTTGTCCCTATTTGGCGATATTAAAGAATTGTCTAAAATTTTAGGTGGGATAAACATGTATAGTCTTCACTTCTCAGAAAATTAACAAAAAATAATAATAATAATAATAATTCATTCAGATATCTCCTTCCCTTCTGGGGGCGAGATGATCAGACACAAAAGCAGCCCGAGAGGCATTTCAATCCACAGGGTCCTGATGTAGCCTGCCGTTTGCCTTCTGGGCCACTCTCAGCCCCCCGGCTGATGCCCACCCGGGTTCTGGTGAATAATGCACTTCTCTGGCTTCCTAGTGATCTCTTGTGGGAACCCCGGGACTCCAAGCAACGCCCGCGTCCTGTTCAGTGACGGCCTGGGCTTCTCCAGCTCCATCGTCTATGAGTGCCGGGAAGGCTACTACGCCACGGGCCTGCTCAGCCGACACTGCTCAGTCAATGGCACCTGGACAGGCAGTGACCCGGAGTGCATAGGTGAGAGCCCAGGCCCTCTGGGCTCCGTGGCACGTGGTGGCCGAGGCGATTGGGCTCCTCCACGCCAATGAAGGCTGTCTGTGAGAGACTGAGAAGGCTCGCTGCAGTGGGGGGACTCACTCCCAAATGACAGGGTCTATTTACTGAGCACATACTGTGTAACCACCACTAAGCTAAGTGTCCAATTTGATTTGCATCATGTCATTTGATTTCCATCACAGCCCACTTGACATATGAGATGACTGAGGCTCAGGGAGGGGAAGGGTGTATATATCTGCTATTCCTCAGGCTCTCAACAGTTCCTTAGGCTTCCTTGTTCTCTTCTGTGGCAAACTCCTATGGCTATTGCCTCCCACCATCTTCGTGGGTTTCTCTCAGCCTTGGACCCATCCCCCACCGTTCCCCCTCCCTCACTGTCAAGCCTCATATAGTCCCATTGGTCCCCTTCCCTTCTCTTCTCTGGGGCAGCCCCACATCTTTTTCCTTGGGAAGTAAGTCACTGTGGGTCCCAGACGGAGGGAAGTAGTAAGATAAAGGTATCTGAGAACACCGGCCCTTTCCAACCCCTAGCCTATGATTTCAGGTCTCTCCCTAAATCCCACATCAAGTTCACTTCTGTTCCGAGGCCAGAGCTCACTCAATACCATAGCAAAGATATGACCATTGCAAAGTTATAAGACCCTGCTTCTAAGCCGCTGGCCCTACAGAGGCCTCCTAGGCAGAACAACAGGTAATAGCATGTGCCCCTCAGTGGACAAATTGTCTACTGAGGTCCAATAACACAGGCTCTTCAATCTGAAAACCTCCCTCTCTGAGCCCCAGCCTCATTTGGGAACTAGGCTCTCTGGGTACTTCCTCTGAGAGGAGTGGGCTTTGAATAAGGATGGTCCTCATAGCCCAAGTTGCTGCGGTGCTGAACGATGGTGGGGGTGAGGACAGTACAGATGTGGGAGGGCCTTTGCGGAGAGACGTGGCCAGAGGGACTTTAGAAAGGGCAGCGCCCAGCCAGGAGCATGGGAAGAGTGAGGGCATCTCTGATCTGATTCTTCCCTCCTGGACGTGTACAGGGAATACTAGGGATGGCATTGGAATGCTGGGGAGAAGTGAGTTCTGTACCTAGAGTAAACCATGCTTTATCTCCCTTCTCCTAGTCATAAACTGTGGCGACCCTGGGATTCCAGCCAACGGTCTCCGGCTGGGCAATGACTTCAGGTACAACAAAACTGTGACGTTTCAGTGCGTCCCTGGCTACATGATGGAGTCACATAGGGTGTCTGTGCTGAGCTGCACCAAGGACCGGACATGGAATGGTACCAAGCCAGTCTGCAAAGGTGTGTCTGAGGGCTGCCCATGTGGACACAGGGCCAAAGAAGATACAAAAGTGAGACATGGGCCTTGAACATGTAGCAGGGTGGGAGTTGAGGAGGCAGAGCCCTAATACCATCTTGTCATGGGGGGTGTAGGGTGAGTACTGATCCCTGAACATCTGCAAGGAGGGAAACAGAGGTACCAAGGTAAGTCCTGGGCTTTGAGCATCAAGGGAAGGACTGTGCAGACGGAGGAGTGGGTTGTCACACTTGAGGGCACTGTAAAATGCAAAAGGATCCCCTGGCTTCCAAACTAAGAGGGAGCATTCCTGATTCTCCCTGCTTAGCCTAGACTCTCAGTAGGCACAAGGTAGCCAGTGACATTGGTGCTGGGGAGTTGGGCCTAGTGCCCGCCCTAGGATAGCACTGGAACTCAGAGTGCTTTGGTCTCCCCCTCCCCCCAGCTATCATATGCAAGCCACCTCAGCTCATCCCCAATGGGAAAGTGGTGGGATCCGACTTCATGTGGGGCTCAAGCGTGACATATGCCTGCCTGGAGGGGTACCAGCTGTCCCTGCCTGCGGTGCTCACCTGTGAAGGGAATGGATCCTGGACTGGAGAGTTGCCTCAGTGTTTCCGTAAGTTTGCTTATGAACCGGGCCTTTGTGCATCTTATCTGCTGGCTCCTTCCCCTTCCCTCCTCAGAGCTCTGCTACTGGGAGGCCCTGAGTAGGTAATAACTGTCCCCCCACCAAAATCAGGGAGCAGCTTTGCCAAAGACACTCTTAAAGGGAGTTTAAAGGAAAACAATGAGAATATCCCACTGAGCCCTGGACACCATGTGGAGTCAAAGTGAAAGGAAATTAAGCCAGAGAAAAGGGAGGTGTTTCTTAACATGAAAGGTTGTTTACTGGATAGGATAGTTCCCAAAGATCTGGAAGGCACTCATGCTGGAAATGTGCCTGTCTTTATGAAAAATAGCCTGCAGAGAAAAGATTCCTGGAGCATACATGATTTTTTGATGAAAGAGTTTATTTCTTATCCACTTGGCCTAATCGTGACCCCAAGAGCCCAAGCCCACCCCAGAGCTCACTTCCTCACTTATTCCTGACATACCACATAATTGGACTCTGGAAGAGTCTCTCAGTATCCATGCTTTGGACAAGTAGAAGACCTAATTTTTTTTTCTACTAGGCATTTCTCTAATCCTGTAGAAAACCATCAACATACTCATGACATTGTATTGGTACCTCTGAAAATTTGCTTCAGTTTGGGAAATTTCAGCAGGAACTGGGAGCAGCAGCTCAAATGTGGACACCAGAGAGGCAGCATTGGGGGCCTGGTCAGCCCCTCTGGCCTTTGTACACCTCCAGAGAAACATTGGGAAGGTAGCAAGTCTCAGAGTTGAATCTGGACTCAGAAATCCTGATTTTCGTCTTGAGAAAAAGCTAAATTGCCTCTGAACAATGAATTATGGTCATCATGAAAAAATGTAAATGTATCTGAAAATACAAAGAAGAACATCACAGTCCTGTGAACGCTGGCTGCCCAAAGAAGACTGTACTTCCACCCCAACCACAATGCTTTGGACAGACAGCTGTACAGTTTTCTGCAAATGGTATTAAATGATGCTGTGCTAGCTAGTTTGTGACTTGTCTTCATTGATAGGCCATCACCACCTTTTTTAATCCACAACTGGTTTAATCTTCTCCTACTGGTGGTAAATTTAGGTCTCTCCAGTTTAATCACGTGAGAAGCAGTTCTGCAACAAATGTTCTTGAGAACAACCTTTCTTTACTCTTGTGGTAAAGTCCTAGGAGAGAGAGAATGCTGAACCAGCAAGCATGCCCCCAATACGTCTTGACACATGTTGCCAAACTATCTTCTAGAAAGAGTCCCAACTCACTCTCCCACCAGCAGTTTCTGAAAATATTCCTTGACTCACAGCCTCATTAACAATGGATTTTGACAATGTTTTTTAATAATTACCAGCCCAAGAAGTTTAAAAAGATATCTCATTGTTGTCATTGGCATCATGTTTCTTTTTTTTATTAATTATTTTTATCAACATATAATGTATTATTTACCCCAGGGGTACAGGTTTGTGAATCGTCAGGCTTACACACTTCACAGCACTCACCATTTCACATACCCTCCCCAGTGTCTATAACCCAACCACCCTCTCCACACGCCACCTCTTCCCAGCAACCCTCAGTTTGTTTTGTGAGATTAAGCGTCCCTTATGGTTTTTCTCCCTCCCGATCCCATCTTGTTTCATTTTTTTCTTCCCTACCCCCCAAACCCCCCACTCTGCCTCTCAAATTCCTCATATCAGGGAGATCGTATGATCATTGATTTTCTCTGATTGACTTATTTCACTTAGCGTAATATTCTCTAGTTCCGTCCATGTCATTGCAAATGGCAAGATTTCATTTATTTTGATGGCTGCATAGTATTCCATCGTGTGTATATACCACATCTTCTTTATCCATTCATCTGTTGATAGGCATCTATGTTCTTTTCATAGTTTAGCTATTGTGGACATTGCTGCTATAAACATTCAGGTGCACGTGCCCCTTTTTTGCATCTTTAGGGTAAATACCCAGTAGTGCGATTGCTGAATCATAGGGTAGCTCTATTTTCAGCTTTTGGAGGAAACTCCATGCAGTTTTCCAGAGTGACCGCACCAGCTTGCATTCCCACCAACAGTGTAGGAGGGTTCCCCTTTCTCCACATTCTCTCCAACATCTGTCATTTCCTGACTTGTTAGTTTTAGCCATTCTGACTGGTGTGAAGTGGTATCTCATTGTGGTTTTGATTTGTATTTCCCTGGTGGTATCACGTTTCTTATCAGCAAGACGGAGCTGCTCTTTCTTCATCATCTATTTGTACTTCTTATTTATTGAGCTGCCTCGTCCTAGATTTGGTGACTTCTTATCAAGTCAGCCTTTAACTGACTTCTGATTGGTTAGTCTAGACCCCCCAGCTCTCATAGAGGCTTCTATCAGCATAGGCTGCTGGTCCTGTTTTCACTTTTTTTTTTCTATTTTTTTTTTTTAGAATGCATCTTTTTTTCATACTTTTACTAGTTTCATAGAATTTAGTGATTCATCAGCCTTCTATAGTACCCAGTGTTCATTACATCACATGCCCTCCTTAATGTCCATCACCCAGTTACCCCATTCTCCCACCTCCCTCCCCTCTAGCAACCCCCAGTTTGTTTCCTGTGATTGAAAGTCTCTCTTGGTTTGCCTCCCTCTTTTCACCTTATTTTATTTTTCCTTCCCTTCCCCTATGTTCATCTGTTTCCATTCATAAATTCCACATATGAGTGAAATCATGTGGTATTTGTCTTTCTCCGACTAACTTATTCTGCTTAGCAAATACCCTCTAGTTCCATCCACATCATTGCAAGTGGCAAGATTTTTGGGCGGGGGGGGGGGGGGGGGGGGGACTTGAGTAATATTCCATTGTTTGTATATATATACTACATCTTCTTTATCCATTCGTCTGTTGATGGACATCAGGGCTCTTTCCATAGTTTGGCTATTGTGGACATTGCTGCTATAAACATTGGGGTGCAAGTGTCCCTTCAAATCACTGTGTTTGTATCCTTTGGATAAATACCTAGTAGTGCAATTGCAAGGTTTGCCATAGGGTAGCTCTATTTTTAACTTTTTGAGGAACCTCCATACTGTTTTCCAGAGTGGCTGCACCAGCTTGCATTCCCACCAACAGAGTTCCCCTTTCTCCGCATCCTCGCCAACATCTGTTGTTTCCCGATGTTAATTTTAGGCATTCTGGCCGGTGTGAGGTAGTTTCTCACTATGCTTTTGATTTGTATTTCCCTGATGCCAAGTGATGTTGAGCATTTTTTCACATGTCTGTTCTTTGGAGAAATGTCTGTGCATGTCTTCTGCCCATTTCTTGGTGGGATTTTTTTGGTTTTTGGGTGTTGATCTGATAAGTTCTTTCAAGATTTTAGATACTAGCCTGCTTCCATTTTATTTTATATATGATTATGAACCTCTTGACTCTGTGTACACACACACATTCACATAATAGCATGAAGGGTGTTCTTCACGCTTGAAATGATGTCTTGGGGAACTGTAACTCTGCTAGTCAGTGTTCTTGTAGCATGCTATAAAGAAGTCAAATATATTTATTTCCTTTTTTTAAAATTTTATTTTTTCAGTGTTCCAAGATTCATTGTTTATGCACCACACCCATGGTGTTTATGCACCAGACCCACACCCACACCAGACCCACTCAGGGCTCCCTGCAATATGTGTCCTCCTTAATACCCACCACCAGGCTCACCTAACTCCCCACCCTCTCCCCTCTAAAACCCTCAGTTTGATTCTTGGAGTCCACGGTCTCTCATGGTTCATCTCCCCCTCCAATTTCCCCCAATTCACTTTTCCTTTCCTTCTCCTAATGTCCTCCATGTTATTCCTTATGCTCCACAAGTAGGTGAAACCATATGATAATTGACTTTCTCTGCTTGACTAATTTCACTAAGCATAATCTCCTCCAGTCCCATCCATGTTGATACAAAAGTTGGGTAATCACCCTTTCTGATGGAGGCATAATACTCCATTGTATATATGGATCATATCTTCTTTAACCATTTGTCTATTGAAGGGCATCTTGGCTCTTTCCACAGTTTGGTGACTGTGGCCATTGCTGCTGTGAACATTGGGATGCATATGGCCACCCTTTTCACTACATCTGTATCTTTAGGGTTAATACCCAGTAGTGCAATTGCAGGGTCATAGGGAAGCTCTATTTTTAATTTCTTGAGGAATCTCCACACTGTTCTTCAAAATGGCTGCACCAACTTGCATTCCCACCAACAGTGTAAGAGGGTTCCCTTTCTCCACAACCTCTCCAACAATATATTTATTTCTAACTTGCTGTGCTCCACAACATATTTTCTGTGGCCAAGCAGCTGACCATTGAGATGTGCAGTAACCTTTCGAATTCTTATCACTGTTTCCCAACTTTGCATCTGGGCCTTCTGCAGTGCTTGGTACTCCCACTTCCCTCCTCCAGACTGCATCTCTTCCTCCATAGACCTGCTTCTTGGACCTAGTCACTTTTTTGCTGTATTGCTACAAACGTATCCCTCATAACACCACTTTTTCCTCTTATGTAACTCCCTAAACATGGGCAGGGATTTTTGTCCCCATACTGTAACACATCAGGATCAAGTTCATTTTCAGCCTCACCACTTCCTGCATGCTTCCCCAGACCCACTCAGCTCTTTCCATGCCACCTCCCATTTGGCTGGACAGCTCCCCTGTCTTAAGTAGAACAGCTTCAAGTCGACTATGCACAACTTCCACTTCTTCCCCTGAGTCCCTAATGCACTTGTGTACTTTCAACGAATTTTACTGATGCTCAAGCCATGTTATTTATCTGTATCTTTCATCTTTTATACCCTCCTGATTTAACCAGCTTAGATTCTAAGATCTCAGGAGGCAGAGCTCATATCTACAGACTTATTTGGTGCCAGAAGAAGCAGAAAATCAGGAGCTGAAGAGGTTAAATGCTGTTTGAAAATTAATGGAGAAGGAAGTGAATTTAATTCAAGGCAAAATGGGAATGAGGAAGAGGAGTTACATTGTACCGTTAGGTTTGCTCTGATTAACCACATGTGAACTCCTCCACTGAGAGGTCACAGCATGTCAGTCCATCCACAGAGATAACATTTTACATTTCACAGGCTTTGTGCTGCCTCCTCAGGGGATGTTTGCACACATGGTCACATCTGATTCTCACAACAAGATATCCTGGGAGGCAGGCAGAAGTCCCTTCTCAGGCGGCTGGTGGGGAAGATAAGGTTTAGGAGAAGGACCTGACCTAGTGCGTTAGTGACAAAGTCTAGTGTGAAAACAATCATTTCTCCAGACAATTTTCTCTAAAATTCCTACTCAAATTTACAGCCTGTATTATCACCATGAGAACTTTTAAAATAGGAAAAAAGATAGACATAAAATTTAATTTTGCATTTTAGAGTGCTTCAGTCAATGGAACCCTAAAGCCACATATGATCAGCACGAGGCCCTTTCTTTTAAGTACAGCACATTCACAGAGTGCGGGAGACACATCCGGCCACTCCCTGTGGCAGCTGCGAGAACTGCTGCAGGAGGGTTTATGGGAAAGAAGTGCAACTCCCTGTGCTTTCCGACCGGCACAACCCAAGCGTACTGGTTGTTCCATGGCCTGCTCCCGCCACACCAAACACCACTGTCTCTGTTATGTGGCATCTCTGGTCTTGAGAGCTGTTGAAAAGTATATTGTTTCTAAGAATAAAAACACAGATAGAATCCCTTTATTTATTTATAGATGCTGATTTTCAAGGACTCAAAATCACATTTGCCGTCAGCCCCCTTTAGAACACAGGCCTGTCTCTGCAGTGTCCTAAAGAAGTAAGCATTTTTAGTAAACCATATGTGCAAATAAGACACTGAGCAGAAGGGACAGAAGAGGAGACTGTATTTATTCTGTTTGCTGTCACGCGATCATTCTTTAGGCAATCTCTTTGCGGATCTCAATGAAATGGGCACGTGCATACCCACCGCAGTGTAAATGCACACTCTTTGGAAAGACATTTGGCTGATACACCAGGAGCTGCAAACTCAGTCAAACATACTAAGTCCACTCCTAGAGGATCCCCACAAAAAAACATTAGCAGGGAAAGAAGAGCCACATCTAATGGTATAGTAATAGAAAATGCCTAATATAAAGGCTACAACGAACTGCAATTATGGCACAACCTCTCATGGAAAAATGATGTAGCCAATAAGTGATAATGGTGTTATAAACATGGAAACTGTTTAAAGGCTAGTAAGTGAACAAATCAAGGTTCACACCACTGGGAAGAGGGAGTAACAGCCACACAAAGTTTGCACACGACTCAGCAAAGACTAGAAGGGAGTGAGCATGAAAATGGGAAAAAGTTTTGGGAAATGAGTTGTAGTTTACTTTCTCTCAATTTAACTTCCTATAACGTTGCTTCATTTCTTGGGTGATTATTAACAAGCATCTTGAATATGGGAAGGAGAGGATGCACACAACAGCAGGTGTGTGAGGGAGTGGTGACTATTGACTCGGGGCTGCCCCTGTTGGCAGAGTCCAACTGGCACTGGGAGGAAAGCCAGCCGAGGGTGGCAAACAGGGCTCTAGAAAACACCTCGGACCTGCCTTTCTCCCTTTGTCTTCCCAGCTGTGTTCTGCGGAGATCCTGGCGTCCCAGCCGGTGGCAGGAGAGAGGACCGAGGCTTCTCCTACAGGTCGTCCATCTCCTTCTCCTGCCAGCCCCCTCTGGTGCTGGTGGGCTCTCCACGGAGGTTTTGCCAGTCAGATGGGACATGGAGTGGCACCCAGCCCAGCTGCATAGGTGAGAGATGGCCTGGAAAAGAGTGCGCGAGCTAGTGGGCATTCTCCCAAGCTTCTTAAAGCTGGGTGTGAGGTTGAAAATAGCCAGAGTGAGCGTGCTTCCAAGAATCACATAGATGGTGCAGGGGTATGACTCGGGAGGAGATCTTAACAGGTGTGGGAGGCAGGATGTGGCTCCATTTTTCCCTCCTACTGATCATGGGGTCTGTTTCTCTGTTTTGCAACCTAGACCCAACGCTGACCATGTGTGCAGACCCCGGTGTGCCGCAGTTCGGGATACAGAACAATTCCCAGGGATACCAGGTAATGAAGTCAGCCAGGATCTGGCCTTCCTGCCCCCTGTCCCTGTCTATCATTGTCAGCCTCAGGGGCTCAGGGATCTTCCCCAAGACAGCACAGGTGGGAACAAGACCTTGGAAGCTGGAAACAGAAAGTGTTCTGTGTCTTTGAACCATGCCACACGGGAGCAGCCTGCAGAAACAGAAGCACTGACAGCAATCCAAGAAACAGACGCAGAAGAGATTCTCACACAGTGATGCAAACACTTCCTAGCAGCTCCCTGCAGTTGGCGCAGGCAGTTGTGGGAAGACAGAAATGAGTGAGACAGACAGCCTTCTGTCTGCATGACACCAGTACACTCCCTACAGACACAGGGCTCAGAGTGGCAGGAAGGAGCAAGTGCCACACAGCAGGCAGGCTCCATGGGAACATCTCAGAAAGAGCTTCAGGAGGAGGCAGGGATTTGGACAGCCTGGGATGGGATGCTTGGAACAGAGAACAGGAAGCCCGAAAGGTGTATTCAAGACAGGACAATTAGCTGGAGCCTGAGATGCACCCAGGAAAAATGGCACAATGCAATCCAGCCAAGGAGTGTGACTTATTCAGCCAATCTGTGTTAATGTAACAAATATTTACTGCCATAAACTTTCCAGGTGCTAGGAATGCGGTGGGAACAAGACAGGCTAGGTGCCCACTCTAAGAAGGTCTCCAGCTGGGACAATAAAACAGGATAACTTCTGAGAGCAGTAACCCTACCCACCATCTAACAGCAAGGGGTGTGACAGGGTGGGCTGCTGTTTTAGGGAGAGTGGTGAGGGAGGAGCTTCAAATTGAGCTGTGGCCTCCGGATTGAGAAGAGCCAGCCCTGTGCAGAGTGGGGTGGGCATCCCTGGCAGGGGAAGTGGCCAGTGCAAAGGGGCACCAATGTGGGGGAGCACTTCGCAGCTTGACGGAATAGAAAGCAGGCAAGCCAGCGAGTCCAGAGCAGTGTGAGCGGAGGAGGAGATGTAGCTGGGGAGCAAGGCAAGGTTTGAAAACAACTGGGCACCGTCTGTTAAAGTTAAATAGTCACACAGTCTGCAAACCAGAAGCTCCATTCCTGGAAACTAACCCCAGAGAAACCCTTGCATATATTACCAAGATCTGAGAAAAACTGTGAAGTCACCGCAGTGACAATGAATGCAGGACTACATTCCCGCATTGAAACAGATCTACACTAAGTGGGTGAATCTTAGAAACATTGTATCAGATGATAAGGTGGAATGATGCTATTTCTATAAAGATGAAAACTAGGAAGGACTTATGATTAGAGATATATGTGCATATGTGTGATAGAATTATTTTTTAACAAAGCAAGGAAATTAAAAACACAAAATTCAAGATAGTGGTTACTGCTGACGGGGAGCCGAGGAGCAAGGAACAATGGGGCAGGGAAAGACGCAGAGAGTAACAAGTGTGATGCTAACATTAATGTGTCCAATTTCTTACAATAATTCCTTTCCATGTACATTCCATATATTCTTTTGCATGCATCAAATAGCAAGTAATAATTTTTTATAAAAGAAAAAGCCATGGGTCAGGTCACCTAGGGCCACTGAGGCCATGGTAAACATTTTGGATTTTATTCTAAATGTTACAGGAAACCATTTGAAAGGGACTGTGATCCATCATTTGAATGCTGCTTAGAGAGTGAATAATGGGGGGTTAGAACGAAGGAACCTGGACAAGTAGGACATTGCTGCTGTGGCTCGGGGAGAAGGGCGAGGTAGTGACAGTGACACAGAGAAAAGTGAAGGGGTCAGGATGGACTGTGGAGGCAGAACCAAGACAACATGCGGATGGATTGCCTTGAAGGTTTTGATCGGCACACCTGGATGGACAGAGGGGCCATTGCTGAATGATAGTATGAAATTCCAGAAGAAGTGGAAGGGCCTGGAGGAAGGGAGTGGAAGTCAAGTGTTTCACTTGGCATTGGAATTTTGCTCCCATAGGTAAAAGGGACATGCGAGTGTTTCCGGCTGGGAAACTGGGACATCGGAGTTGCCACTTAGGAAGCCACCATGCAGAGGGCAGAGGGAGAGATGGAGCTGGTGGCTGCAGGGGTGTTGCATGGGACAGTGAGGGTTGGTGGACATGGGAGTGGGGGGAGGGACAAATGATCAGAGGTAGAGATGGTAGCAGGGTGGTGAATCTGCCCAACAGATATTCACTAAGCAAGTGCCAGCTTCTTTGTGGAAGCTCTCTATAAGGAGACAAGTCTCCCTTAATTTGTAGACTCATGGAAGAGACACACACAAGTCATGATTCTGTGTTGGACAGTGCATCCCATTTTATAAAAGGCTTTCAAATCCAGCACTGCATTTGAGTGTCATGACACTGTGCTGTAGGCATGGTGGGGCTGGTAGTCCCTCATTCTGCATGGGAAGACTCGGGCATCGAGTTCTCAGCAACGTGTCATTCCCTGAGCAAACATCGAAGCTGGAAGTCAGACCAGGGTCTTCTGATTCTGAGTCAGGCATCTGTCCGCCACAGCAGAGCATGCTCCGTCTGAGAAGAGCACTGCTCTGGCCTGGGGCTTGGGTAAGGGCCAGTGGAAGAGGTACAACAGCTGCCTCAAAGGGTAAATAATATTTAACCAGACAGAGAAGTGGGAGGAAGTTTCAGGTGGAGGCAAGGGTGTGGTAGGAGCTGGGTGATGGGAAACTAAGTAGTCAAGTGACAGGGTATGAAGCATCACTCACTAGGAGGGGATGAAGGAAGCTTCCATTCTCCCCACAGGTTGGAAGCACAGTGCTCTTCCGTTGTCAGAAAGGTTACCTGCTTCAGGGTTCCACCACCAGGACCTGCCTCCCCAACCTCACGTGGAGCGGAACCCCACCCGACTGTGTCCGTGAGTGCAGACTTCCCCTGTACCTTGACAGTTCCTCTCGGCAACACATTACCTCCCCCAGCTGGGCACCCGGATGCTCAAATGCTCTGAATGACAAGGAGCTCATGTCTGGGACCGATATGGCTTTCTTTGTAGTCCTTATCCCTTGGGGCCTCATGGAAGACATTTCCAAACAAAAGCCTTTCTGATATTTGAAGGCAATTCCTATGCCTTAACAAAAAAGAAAGAACTTTCCAGTGGCACCAAAAACTCACTGCTACAAGGTCGCCCCTCATAAAGGATTTCAGGCTTTTGACCATAATTACTCCTCTTTCCCCAGGAAGAGTGCTACAGGCCCCCCAGGGATGACTAAGCCAGGATCCATGTCATCTCCATCCTGGTCATAAGTCTAGACCTCAAGGCTGGGGTTGGGGGTTAGTTTTGGGAAGGGGATGGGAGACATGAAAGGGGCCTAGAGGAGAAAGGAAGGGGATGTTCCATGTAGGAACAGGAATAATCCAAAAGACCTCCTAAAGACCCTAATCTCCCAGGTCCAACACTGTCTTTTCTCTCACCCAGCCCACCACTGCAAGCAGCCAGAGACGCCATCCCATGCCAACGTTGGGGCCCTGGACTTGCCCTCTATGGGCTACACACTCCTTTATTCCTGCCAGGAGGGGTTCTCCCTCAAGGGTGGCTCTGAGCACCGCACCTGCAAAGCAGATGGCAGCTGGACGGGCAAACCACCCATCTGCCTGGGTGAGTGTGCCCACTTGGCAAACCTTTCCAGGGTGGGAGGCCAAAGGTGACAGCTGAGCTTGAGTGGAAGACAGCAAAAGAGAGGGAAGGAATATAATGTCCAGGAGCTGGATCCTGCTTCTGAGTTTCTGAGGTATTACGCCTCTAGGAGATGAAACCAGAGCAGTCCAGAGGGACACATAGTGAGGCCATCACAAGTTTTATTTTGCTTCCTTCTGCCTGGGTATAAAGATTGATTGGTTGGTTGTTGATTGGTTGGTTGGTTGGTTGATTTGAGAGAGAGAGAGAGAGAGAGAGAGAGAGTGTGTGTGTGTGTGTGTGTGCGTGCATGCACGGTGCATCTCCTTCTCTCTTTCTCTAAAAAAAAAAAAAAAAAAGGTAGACTTACCTTAAAAAAATAATTGTTTTGTAGCCTAACATATGATCTGTCCTGGAGAATGTTCTATGTGCACTTGAGTAGAGTTCATCTAATCTACTATGTAAGTTAGGCCCAGTGTTTCCTTATTTATTTGCTGTCTGGATGTTCAATCTGTGGTTGAAAGGTAGGTATTGAAGTCCCCTGCCATTACTGTGTTGCTATTTCTTGTTTGTTTTTTGTCTTCTTTTGTCCATTCAGCCACTCTCTGTGTTTGGATTAGAGAATTTAGTCCATTTACATTTAAAGTAATTTTTTATAAGTATGGACTTCCCGTTGCCATTTTCTTTTTTTTTTTTTTTTTTCTGGCTGCTTTGTAGTTCCTAGTTCCTTTCTTCTTTCCTTACTCTCTTCCTTTGGAATTTGATAAGTTTCTGTAGTGGTATGTTTTGATTCCTTTCTCTTTACCTTGGGTGTATCCACTAAAGGTTTTGTGTTTACCATGAGGCTTACCTAAAACATCTTTTACTTACAACAGTCTTTTTAAAGCAAGTAACAACTTGGGGCCTGGGTAGGTCAGTCAGTTAAGCAACTGACTCTTAGTCTCGGCTCAGATCTTGACTCAGGTCTCGATCTCAGGGTCATGAGTTAAAGCCCCACACAGGGCTCTGCACTGGGCATGGAGCCTATTTATGTTTGTTTGTTTGTTTGTTTGTTTAATTTTATTTTATTTTTTCAGTGTTCCAAGATTTATTGTTTATGCACCACACCCAGTGCTCCATGCAATACGTGCCCTCCTTAATACCCACCACCAGGCTCACCTAACTCCCCACCCCTCTCCCCTCCAAAACCCTCAGTTTATTTTTCAGAGTCCAAAGTCTTTCATGCTTCATCTCCCCTTCCAATTTCCCCCAATTCACTTTTCCTTTCCTTCTCCTAATGTCCTCCATGTTATTCCTTATGTTCCACAAGTAAGTGAAACCATATGATAATTGGCTTTCTCTGCTTGACTTATTTCACTCAGCATAATCTCCTCCAGTTCCATCCATGTTGATACAAAAGTTGGGTATTCATCCTTTCTGATGGAGGCATCATACTCCATTTTGTATATGGACCATATTTTCTTTATCCATTCATCTGTTGAAGGACATCTTGGCTCTTTCTACAGTTTGGCAATTGTGGTCATTGCTGCTATGAACATTAGGGTATAGATGGCCCTTCTTTTCACTACATCTGTATCTTTGGGGTAAATACGCAGTAGTGTAATTGTAGGGTCATAGGGTAGTTCTATTTTTAATTTCTTAAGGAGTATCCACACCGTTTTCCAAAGCGGTTGCACCAACTTGCATTCCCACCAACAGTATAAGAGGGTTCCCCTTTCTCCACATCCTCTCCAACATTTGTAGCTTCCTGTCCTGTTAATTTTGGTCATTCTAACTAGTATAAGGTGGTATCTCAAGGTGGGTTTGATTTGAATTTCCCTGATGGCTAATGATGATGAACATTTTTTCATGTGTCTGTTAGCCATTTGTATGTCTTCTTTGGAGAAGTGTCTGTTCATGTCTTCTGCCCATTTTTTGACATGATTATCTGTTTTGTGTGTGTTGAGTTTGAGAAGTTCTTTATAGATCTTGGATATCAGTCCTTTGTCTGTACTGTCATTTGCAAATATCTTCTCCCATTCTGTGCATTGCCTCTTTATTTTGTTGATTGTTGCCTTTGCTGTGCAGAAGTTTTGATCTTGGTGATGTCCCAAAAGTTCATTTTCACTTTTGTTTCCTTTGCCTTTGGAGACATGTCTTGAAAGAAGTTACTGTGGCCAATGTTGAAGAGGTTACTGCCTATGTTCTCCTCTAGGATTTTAATAGAGTCCTGCCTCAAGTTGACGTCTTTTATCCATTTTGAATTTGTCTTTGTGTATGGTATAAGAGAATGGTCAAGTTTCATTCTTCTATACATAGCTGTTCAATTTTCCCAGCACCATTTATTGAAGAGACTGTCTTTTTTCCACTGTATGTTTTTTCCTGCTTTGTCAAAGATTAGTTGACCATAGAGTTGAGGGTCTATATCTGGATTCTACTCTGTTCCACTGGTTTATGTGTTTGTTTTTGTGCCAGTACCATGCTGTCTTGGTGATCACAACTTTGTAGTAAAGCTTAAAATCAGACAACATGATGCCCCCAGTTTTGTTTTTCTTTTTCAGTATTTCCTTAGCAATTCAGGGTCTTTTCTGGTTCCATACAAATTTTAGGATTGTTTGAAAAACGCCAGTGGAATTTTGATTGGGACGGCATTGAAAGTATAGATTTCTCTGGGCAATATAGACATTTTAACAATGTTTCTTCTTCCAATCCATGAGCATGGAATACTTTTCCATCTTTTTGTGTCTTCTTCAATTTCTTTCATGAGTTTTCTGTAGTTCCTTGAATACAGATCCTTTACCTCTTTGGTTAGGTTTATTCCCAGGTATCTTATGGTTCTTGGTGCTATAATAAATGGAATCAATTCTCTAATTTCTCTTTCTATGTTTTCATTGTTAGTGTATAAGAAAGCAACTGATTTCTGTGCATTGATTTTCCTGCCACATTACTGAATTGCTGTATGAGTTCCAGTAGTATGGGAGCAGGGTCATTTGGGTTTTCCATATAAAGTATCATGTCATCTGCGAAGGGAGAGAGTTTGACTTCTTCTTTGCCAATTTGAATACCTTTTATTTCCTTTTGTTTTCTGATTACTATTGCTAGGACTTCAAGTACTATGTTGAACACCAGTGGCAAAAATGGGCATCCTTGTCATGTTCCTGATCTCAAAGGGAAGGCTGTCAGCTTTTCCCCATTGAGAATGATATTTGCTGTGAGTTTTTCATAGATAGATTTTATGAAGTTGAGGAATGTTCCCTCAATCCCTGTACTTTAAAGAGTTTTAATCATGAACAGATGCTGTATTTTGTCAAATGCTTTTTCTGCATCAATTGAGAGGACTATGTGGTTCTTCTCTCTTCTCTTACTGATTTGTTCTATCACATTGATTGATTTGTGAATGTTGAACCACCCTTACATCCCAGGGATAAATCCACCTGGTCATGGTGGATAATCTTTTTATTCTACTATTGGATCCTAGTTAGGATCTTGTTGAGAATCTTGGCATCCATATGCATCACGGATATTGGTCTGAAATTCTCCTTTTTGATGGAGTCTTTGCATGGAGCTTATTTAAAAATAAGTAAATTAAATAAATGTATAAGCAAATAAATAAAGCAAATAACAATTTAATTTGAATACATACAAAAGCCCTACATTTTTAGACTCCCTTCCTACATTTTTTGTTTTTGATGTCATAGTGGACATCTTTTTATACCATATATTCATTAACAAATTATTACAGTTCTAGTTTTGAGTTTTTTGGATTTTTTTAAGTAAGCTTCACACCCAGCATGGACCCCAGTTTGAGGCTTGACCTCATCACCCTAAGATCAAGACCTGAGCTGAGATCAAGAGTCAGATGTTTAACCGACTGAGCCACACAGGTTCCCCTGCAGTTGTAGTTATTTTTAACACTTTTGTCTTTTAATCTTTAAACTAGAGTTATAACTTATTCACCCACTGCAGTTACAATATTAGAGTATTCTGAATTTAACCATCTATTTATCTATATCAGTGAGTTTTACAGTTCCCTACACTTCTGTATTGATACTTTCTTCTACTTGAACTCCTGCCATTGAACCATGTGTAGCTGTACATTCAGTGTGTCCATAGCAGGAGGGGAATTTAGGAGCCTCTTATTTCGCCATCTTGGTCCAGAGTCTCTTCAAGAGTCATTTACATATCTAGAATATAAGACTCTTATCAGATACAAAATTTGTACATATTTTTCCCATTTTATGAGTTGTCTTTCACTTTCTTTTCTTAAAATTTACAAGTACATTCTCCTTTATTTCACTCATCACTGGAAATGAAATTAGACTGTCACATTTCAAGCTCCATTTTAACACAGCCCTGTGTTAAATTTTTTTTCTTTTGTTTTCAAATGGAGTTTTTTTGCAGCCTTATTGAGATATAATTAATATATAAAATGCACATATTTAATATATACAACTTGATGAGTTTGGATCTTTTCACCTTCTTTTGGTGTCCTTTTAAGCACAAATGTCTTTAATTTTAATGAACTCCGATTTATCTATATTTTCTTTGCTCATGGTTTCATATCATACCATTGCCAAATCCAAGGTCATGAAAACTTATGTCTATTTTTTTCTAAGAGTTTTATAGTTTTAGCTCTTATATTTAGGTCTTTTTTTTTAGTTTGTGGGGTTTTTTGTTGGAGGGGGAGTAGTTGTTTGGGGTCCAAATTCATTCCTTTGCATGTCCCAGCTCCATTTGTTGGAAAGACTATTCTTCACTATTCTTCTTTGAATTGTCTTGGCACCCTTTGACCATAAAGGCATCATTTGACCATTTGGCATCATTTGACCATAAATATGTGAGCTTATATCTGGATCCTCAGTTTTATCCATTAATCTGTATAACTGCCTCTATGACATCACCACCATTCTGATTACAGTAGCTTTGTAGTAAGTTTTGAAGTTGAGAATTGTACTTCCTCGGTTTTGTTCTTCTTTTTCAAGATTGTTTTGGCTCTTCTGATCCCCTTTTACTTCTATATAAATTTTAGGATGGGATTGTGAAATTCTGCAAAACAGACAGCTAGGATTTTGACAGGGGTTGCGGTAAATGTGTAGGTTAGATTGGGGAGTGTTGCCATCTGAACAGTATTAAGTCTTCCAATTCATGAGCATGGGATGTCTTTCCATCTATTTAGATCTTTAATTCCTTCTAACAATGGTTTATCATTTTCATTATACACGTCTTGCAGTTCCTTGGTCACATTTAGTCTTAAGTATTTTATTGTTTTTGATGCTATTATATACCTGTATATAAAAGTACAAAATGCTTTAGATGCAGTTGAATTTCAATTTGACCCCTTACTGTGTGATCTTTGGCAAGCCTCTTCATTTCTCTGCCTCTTAATGAGTTTGTCTTCTATAAAATGGAGATAATAGTACTCTGTACCTCACAGTTTTGAGAGCAGAAGTAAATGAAATAATGTGAATAACATGGCCTAGCACAGCTTCTGGCCCATAAGCTTTCTCCCTCCTACTCCCTTTATCTTATAAAACCTATAAAGACATTTTCTTCATAAAAGTACTTTGAGTCACTGTGGAAAATTTCTCCACAGCCTTCTGTACAGTAGCTGCCCTGTGGAGTCAGAAGGACTGTGCTCAAAATCAAGCCTCCTCAAGAAAATAGTAGGGAGAGTTTGCCCTTCCTTGAGGCAGATATTTCTGTTGTTTCTGTACCAAAGAAGAAAAGATATTAACACTGCCTAACTGTGACCTTCATGTTCATAACCTCATACCTCATTTATTCAGTGTAGCCATGTGAGGTATGTTTCAGTATTTTCCCACATTTCCAGTAAGGAGATGGAGACTCAGGGGTAAAGTGACCAGTCAAGGTCATACATCATGAAGTAGCTGCTGGGACCCGAACCGGCAGTGTCTAACTCAGGCCCAGGGCTTCTGACTTTGCCTGTGAGGGCTAATCATCTTTTTTACTCCCCACACACAAGTGCACTACTGAATTCAGCTGTAGACTGATGCGTATAGAAACTGCTGTGAAAGGGGTGACAGCCTCGGGCATGGCCAGCTACTAGTAATCTCCATAACCTTTTATGATCTCTGAAATTGCTTAGAGAATCATCAGCGAGCCAGGGGTGAAAGTAATGGTGGAAGTACTGATCAGAAGGAGGCCCAAGGCCAGGGCCCAGATGTTCAGGCTCTTGGTGGCGGAGACATAGGGCAGGGCCCCGGTCACATCACCTGCCACCTTCGCTCCCTAGGCTTCACAGAGTAGGCGAATACAAGGAAGCCCAGACTGTGTTGAGTGGGGACTGGATGATGTGATCGGACATGGACGTCTTGCTGTGGGTGTTGATCGTGGGGGGTAGCCAGAGGAGCCAAGCCCTGGGGCACCCCAAGTGCAGCCCCCTCATGCTCCTCCTTGAGCATCTCTTATGCTGGAAGCGATACTGGTGTGGATGGCCAGAGAAGCAGCACTTGGAATTGTGGTTCATGGTGCAAGACAGAGCAATTGTTTCGGGCTTTAGTCTTAATATCATCACACCGAGGGAAGGGAGCATACCACTCAAAGCCCCACCAGACCTCAAAGAGTTCGCTTTTGATTGGTGGAGGGTCCTCCTTCATGCCAGGCATCTGGGAGGAAAGCAGAGTCTGGGACAGGGCTTTTAAACCTAGGGTCATCAATAGGGGATGTTCCACAGATCTAGGTACAAGGTTGGCAAAATAGCTTTATTTTCCTTTACCTCTTGCTGAAATTTAACACTTGCTTTAATTTAAAACGTAGACCAAAACCCATAGTAGTGTTAATGATACCTGTGGCTTTGTCATCAGTAAAAAAATTGCAAGATTTTCATATTATATTACAGTTGTCACTGACATCATGAAATATTGCTTATATTTCTGACTACTTCAAGGATATGGTAGTGACTGGACCTGCTTCTATATTCTGTTATTTAATGCAGTGATAAAGGATCACATATCTACCTGCATTCTAATTCTTTGTTTAAAATATCAATGACTATAATTGATAAAATGGATTTCCTTTTAACTCATTATGCTTTATTTTCCCGAGAGGGGTCCATAGCATCTATCAGACCACCAAAGTATCCACTCCCCCATCTAACAGGATAAATCCAAAACAAGATCTCAGAGAGCCCACTGACCTAGTGTCAGAGAGGTGCCCATTATTTTTCCAATGGAGTGTGGACCAGAGGCTAAACCTATGTTGTTCTATTGTCTTTCCCCAGCAGAGGTCCGGCCTAGTGGGAGACCCATCAACACTGCCCGGGAGCCACCACTCACCCAAGCTTCCGGTAGGTATGATCCAGATCTTCGGCTCAGGAAACTAGTGTTGATTCCTTTACCTAGTCACCCAGAAACATGCACATGACTTTCCAAGTACTCAGTGAAAGGGTGTGAAACTGTCTACAGAGCCAAACAGATCCTCCCACCCACTACCCTCCCCTGACAAACTTAAGGAGGAAGTGAGCCTGAAGGAAACAGAAACCTCATCCAGAAGAGGCCAAAGCCTTCCAGAAACACAACCAGAGCTCTGAGCTCTGGAACCATTGATTACCACAAACCACTCCCCCACCACCACCTCAGCACAGGACTGGCCCATGTGTAGTCATACAGATACAGAGATCCAAGTCCTACAAAGGGAACTTCCTGGAAATGGTTACTTTTTTTAACACAGGTATTGTTTCTTTTAAAGGGCAATGTCCAGAACTGGACACATAACTATAAGTGTGGCCCGACCAATGCAAAATTATTATAGACTATCGTATCTTTTTTTTTTTTGGTCTGAATTATTTTATTTAACAGAATATTTTCAAAGTTCATCTACATTGTACCATGTATCAATACACTATTTTTCTTTTTTTCTTTTTTCTTTTTTTTTTAGTGTTCCGAGATTTGTTGTTTATGCACCACACCCAGGGCTCCATGCAATATGTGCCCTCCTTAATACCCACCACCAGGCTCACCCAACACCCCACCCACCTTCCCTCCAAAACCCTCAGTTTGTTTCTTGGAGTCCACAGTCTCTCATGGTTCATCTCCCCCTCCAATTTCCCCCAATTCACTTTTCCTTTCCTTCTCCTAATGTCCTCCATGTTATTCCTTATGTTCCACAAGTAAGTGAAACCATATAATAATTCTCTTTCTCTGCATGACTTATTTCACTCAGCATAATCTCCTCCAGTCCCGTCCATGTTGATACAAAAGTTGGGTATTTATGCTTTCTGATGGAGGTGTAATACTCCATTGTGTATAAGGACCACATCTTCTTTATCCATTCGTCTGCTGAAGGGCATCTTGGCTCTTTCCACAGTTTAGCAATTGTGGCCATTGCTGCTATGAACATTAGGGTACAGATGGCCCTTCTTTTCACTACATCTGTATCTTTGGGGTAAATACCCAGTAGTGTAATTGTAGGGTCCTAGGGTAGCCCTATTTTTAATTTTTTGAGGAATCTCCACACTGTTCTCCAAAGTGGCTGCACCAACTTGCATTCCCACCAACAGTGTAAGAGGGTTCCCTTTCTCCACATCCTCTCCAACACTTGTTGTGTGCTGTCTTGTTGATTTGGGCCATTCTAACTGATGTAAGTTGGTATCTCAATGTGGCTTTGATTTGAATTCCCCTGATGGCTAATGATGAACATTTTTTCATGTGTCTGTTAGCCATTTGTATGTCTACTTTGGAGAAGTTAGTCTATGATATACTTTTTTGAACTTTATACTTTTACTTACCACATTAGCATGTGTGTTATGTAAGAAGGAAACCAGAGTTGGCATCATACTCTGCTCAAGTTCGATTCTGGATCACAAGAGGATCAGAGTACTCCACCATCCTCTCCCATGTTTGGCTTTGGAGAAAACAATCTCAATGAGTGAACTGGGATCAGCCACCAGGTGGCCTCAATCCCTCTCACATCTGTTTCTCAATTCCTCCAGTTCCTGGGGATGTTTTTGCCAAGAACTCCCTATGGAAAGGGGCCTATGAGTACCAGGGGAAGAAGCAGCCAGCCATGCTCAGAGTGACTGGCTTCCAGGTTCTCAACAGCAAGGTCAACGCCACCATGATTGACCACAGTGGTGTGGAGGTGCACTTGGCTGGTAAGGAGCAGGCCACCCCTATAAAAACCCGGGTGTGGTAGGGGTGGGCAGGCACACGCCCTCTACAAGGACAAGTCTACTGTCATTGCATCCTCATGTCCTGGGGACACTAGTTTGATGGGCAGGAGAAGGAGAAACTGTTCATCTTTGTCTGCATGATAAAATCATCAGGGACTAAGAGGAAGTAGTTAGATGGCAAACATTAATAACTTGAATTGAAGGAGGACTCTTAAGTAAAGAGAAAATAGACAAAAATCCCAAAAACTGAACCAAAAATAGGGACAGAGAATTCCCAGAAAACAAAATAGTCAATAAAGCAAAGAAAAAATATTTTTCAGTAGTAATAAAAAAAAAACTAAAAGTAAACAGAAAATGTCATTTTCCACTTATCCAACTAAGATTTTTTTTTTAAGTGGTAAAACATTAGTGCTGGTCAAGGTCCAATGAAGACAGTAATGCAGTTTGTGTTAAGATCTTTGAAAATTATTGAACCCATTAATTATTTTTCTAAGAATTTTTATCATAAAATGCTATAGCTATGGAGAGAGTCAAACATTCCTGAATAAAGGATGTTCACATTAAATGGCTATCTGTATTACATAAAAACCATGAAGAGAAAATTGTCCAAAAATAACAAAATGGACATTTACTTGTAATACATCTGATAGATAAAATAGTATGCTAGTTTGGGGGCAAATGGACCTACCCTAGTGCATTTATAATGTGACCCCAGGTTTTAAAGGAAAAATTGTATTCATAAGAAAGAAAACAGGGGGGCACCTGGGTGGTCAGTTAAGTGTCTGCCTTCCGCAGGTCAAGATCCCATCGGCGCCCTGCTCTGCGGGGCGTCCGCTTCTCCCTCTCCCTCTGCAGCATCTCCCACATGTACACTCTCTCCTACTCTCTCCCTCTCATATAAATAAGATCTTAAAAAGAGAAAGAATATTGGAAATAATTCCACCAAAAGGTTAACAGGGGTATTTCTTAGTGATATCAGAAATGATTTGTTTTTCCTCCCTGCATCTCTGCATTTTCCACAATTTCTTTGATTTTCAGTCTTTTTGTAATCAGAAAAACTAAATCTCTCAGAAAAGCATTTCTGGAAAAGACGGACAGGTAAAGGAATGCATGAGTGAATGGATGTGGACATTAACACACAGCCCACACACAATCATATCCACGCATTCGTGTGAGCACGTGCACACATACCACTGAACAGTAGGGTTCGCTCATTTGCTGTAAGGCAGAGTCGTGAAGACATTCACAGAAGCCCACATACATGCCTCATGCAATCCTGCACTCATGAAATCGTAAGGCATATTCCTGCGTTCACAGACACATTAACATATGCAAAATCATATTCACTTTATTCTGACATGTGCATGTGTTAGTAGGGTCACAAACACAGGTCAGCAATCCAGTTGTCGGTAACACACATGCGCATACTCTGTATCCTCACGATCAGCCCACACAAACTCACAGGCAACACTATACTTACCTCCTGGCCGTCGTGCATGCCATGTTTACATCAACCTCAACACGTGAAATCCCATGTACATGCAGATTTGAGCTTGTGTGTTTTTCCAGATCTTTCCTGTACTCTCTGAATTTCCTTTTCCCAGGAATTTACAAGAAAGAAGATTTCCATCTCCTGCTCCAGGTTTCCCAGATTACAGGCCCTGTGGAGATCTTTGTGAACAAGTTCAAAGATGATCACTGGGCTTTAGATGGGCATGTAAGTGCTGCAGAATCTCAGTCCTTGACCTTCCCATGCCCTTGCTCCATCCCTGAGTCCCAGATGACAGGCAGGGAATCGAGGAGAGAGATGGAGATGCATAGGACCAACATGGAAACTTGGGAGGGTGTTTTAGGGGCCAGGATTGGAATCAAGGGAGTCCTCATCTGCTAGTGAAATAGGTAAAGGAAAAGATAGGAGGCCAGGAGGCTGAGTGTCCAGAGGGCCAACACATCTGAGTGATATGGAGTAGGGTCTGGTGTTTGAGCAGAAAGCAAGGAACCAGAACAGCAGTGTAAGAGTGAATTCAAGCAAGCAGGAGGTAATGGTGTGGTGCTGGGATATGGGACAACGTCCTAGATGACTACTTCAAATATCCACGCACAATGGAGGATGTGGGTTCCAGATGACTTAGCACAGCTGTGAGACAGAACATGGAGGAGGAGATGCGGCTTTCTTGCCTTCCTTGTGGGAAAGCCTTACTGCATTCTAGGCCATTCTTAAGGCAGAAGGCAGATCCACAATGATGTACTCTGCCAGTACCTTCCAATCTCACATGGGGGGGGGTGGATTTCAGCATCATGTCACATGTCACACCTGTGGCTCCCAGTCTCGGGTTGCTGATGCTGGGCATGGAAGGGTAGGAAGGAGGGAGAGGTTGTGCGGCCAGAATAGCAGAGAGCTGAGAAATCAGGGTGCATCTGCAGGGTCAAGACAGATGAGTCGAGAAGACTCAGATCCCCAGCTACCGCCTGAAATCAGTAGCTATTGGAACTGTGATGAACCATCCAAAGTTCGTTAAGTCTGTCGGGTACGCTTTAATCACGGCTCAGTGGCTCCAGGCGCTGTTGGCAGTCATTTTCATCACAGTGATAATGGCAGGCAGCTCTCTAGGCCCAGAAGTGGTCCAAGTGCCTTCTGTGCATGAATGGGCGCAGGCCTCGCCGCCACCCCACACACAGGCACCTTTGTCACTCCTGCCTGACAAATGAGAGGCCCACACAGATTAAGTGATGGGACCAGTAGCTGAGGAAGCCCCTTCCTGCCGCCTACAAACCTGCCCCACCTCCACACCGCAGTCCCGGCGTCACCAGAGTCTGACAGTGCACGCCAAGAGGACATGTGGCTCTGCCTGACGTGCCCTCATCTCACGGCCTCTGCTCTCACCTTCGCAGGTCTCCTCAGAGTCCCCCGGAGCCACATTCATCTACCAAGGCTCAGTCAAGGGCCAAGGCTTTGGGCAGTTCGGCTTTCAAAGACTTGGTAACTAGCATCTGCCCCAGGAAGGGAAACACTTGTATCCTCGGGGGAGGGGGGGGTAGAAGAGTGAAGTTCAACAGCCAAATCCAGGGGTTCTTAACCATTTGGGGGTTGCGGCCGCCTTTGAGATTCTGATAAATACTGTGGAGTATGTCCCCGGAAACAAGCACATACACATAATAGCCTCAACCTTTGCCACACAGTCTCCTGGCCAGGCCTGGAGTTGAGAGCCCCAGCTTAAGGGACACTAGGTCTCAAATACAGCCCCCATCCCTTGGGCACCACCCAGACATCCCAAAGCATGGAGATGTGGGGTTCTCCGGGATGCCTTTACTCACAGTGGCCTTCCCTCCCCAAGCAGTCCGGAAAGCTGGTTCTCCCCTGGCATCTTTATCCAGTCGGCTACCGTCATCGACATTTAGTCTCCTTCCTTCAGAGATTCCCCTTTACCCAGAGCCTCAGACCCTAGTTGGGGGAGGGCCCCTGGTTTCTCTGAGGTGGTGGGAGGGGAGACAGGAGGCAGTCATGGGCGCTCAAGAGCCAGCTTTATGTACCCAGGTGCTGACACCACCATGCCCACAGGCCCTGCCTGCACTTCCTCGCAGCTCAGACCTTCCGGAAGCTTCTCCTTGTCTTAGCGGAAATCCACTTCCCTGTCATTCCCACTCTCCTCCACTAGGGGAGATCTTAGCTCGCCCTTGTGAGGAGCAAGGAGTGAGATCTCTTCCCTAGAGCAGCCCTTCAAGTTCCTGCAGACAGTTCCCCCGCCCCTCAGACTGACACACCAGGGAGAACTCAGAAGCTGGAGTTCTCGTTCTGACTTCGCAACTGACTCCCTGTCCCCTGGGACAGAACTGTCCCCTCTTGGAGCCTCCACCCCGGGTGAGGAGGGCCACTTAACGTTTGTCCTGTGCCCCTCGGAGCCCTCCCAGCCTTGTGCCAGGAGGGCCACAGCGGAGGAGGGGAGACCCACCCGAGGTGGCTCCCACCTCCTCCTCCACACCATCCACGCAGGCCCACCCCCTCCCACCTGTTCTGTATTTTGGCTTTCTGTAAGGTTTTACCCAATAAGAGGCTTCTATGGCCAAAACAAGTTTCAAAACTTGTGAAGGCAGCACCCTTTGAAGATTTTATCATGTGACGTGGCTTTAGGTTCTCCCACAGACTGGCCTCCCTGGGACGGAACACGGTCCTCTGGGTGTGACCTGACCAGCATGTGTGGGGCGTCTTCTGCCGGGGACAGGCAGCATGTGGCGGGAGGCAGCTGGCGTGTCTGGTCTGCAGGGGATGACCTCCTTACCCACCGCCACACCGGCCCTGGGGGCTGTCCCCTCACATATCTGTGCCTCTGTGACCTGAGCTTTCCGCTCTGCGACTTTGCAGACCTCAGGCTGCTGGAGTCCGACCCTGAGTCCATCGGCCGCCACTTTGCTTCCAACAGCAGCTCGGTGGCAGCCGCGATCCTGGTGCCTTTCATCGCCCTCATCATCGCGGGCTTCGTGCTGTATCTGTACAAGCACAGGTACCTGAGGGAGGGCGGGGGCCACAGCCCACAGCCTTCCTGGGGCCTTCTGCACGGAGGATGCAACCTCCCATGCCCTCGCTCTCCCCCTTCAGACCCTGACTTTGTCTCTCTGTCTGCTTGGTCACTCACTCTCTCATTCCCAGGAGAAGACCCAAAGTTCCGTTCAATGGCTATGCTGGCCATGAGAACACAAACGTTCGGGCCACCTTCGAGAACCCGATGTACGACCGCAACATCCAGCCCACAGACATCATGGCCACTGAGGCGGAGTTCACAGTCAGCACAGTGTGTACCGCGGTATAGCCTCCAGGCCTGGCTGCCACCGCCACCGCCACCGAGAGCCCCGCCTCCGGCAGCCGGTGAGCAGAGTGTGAGTGGCAGACACGCATGCGTATGGGGACACCCTCGCCTACCGACCTGAGGGCGGGGGGTGGGGGAGCAGGACCGCACACCCAAACGGCTGTGTGCCTGACACGGGGCTGGGAACGGCCCCCTTGTAAGGTGGCTCCTGCTGTTGTCCCCATTCATGGGGAAACTGAGGTACAGGAAAAGGAATGAACCCGACCAAGATCACACAGCTGGTAAATAGCAGGGGAGGAATCCAGTCCCAGTCCCAGGCAGGCTGACTCCAGAGGCAGTGCTCTTCTTAGCCTTTGGGCGTGGCAAAATACCAAGTAGAAGGAACGTGCCAGCCAGGGCTCGCCGGAGAGAGGTGCCTGTGTGGATACACAATACATGCATCACAAAGGCACACGATACACACATAGACATCTCCACACAGACGTCTGCATACCCACATCCGCGCGGGAGGATGTGTGCGCGTGTGCATATACGCATCCATAGATGGACACGTATGTGTGTGTATGTATTGTATGTATGCATAGAGACAGACGTGGGGGGAGAGATTTAGTTTAAGGAATTGGTTTGCATGATTATGGGTCTAGAAAGTCTGAAGTCCACAAGGCAGGCCTGCAAGCTAGATATTCCATCAGGGGTTAATTTCTTCTGGATCCAAAGGCCATCTGGAGGCAGAATTCCTTTCTCTTCAGGGACCTCTCAATCTTTTCTCCTCGGGCCTTTGACTGATTGGATGAGGCCCACCTCTATGGGGTGGGTAATCTGTTTTACTCAAAATCTACTGATTTAAGTGTTAACACCCCTAAAAAGTTCCTTCACAACAACATCTAGACCTGTGTTTGACCAAAAAAACTAGTGTTTGACCAGAGCCTTGTTGAGTTGACATGTCGAATTAGCCATCACCTAGAGCATAATGGATGGTTGACACAACCCCTGCCTGTTTCCAGTTCTCCCCGCCCTTCTTTGAGTCCAGTTTCTCCTCTAAATTATTTCTGTGGCTTAAATCTGAGCTTAAAGTTGTAGGTATTAAGATAAATTATATGTAAAGAGATACCAATTATTTTCAGAATATACAAATGCAACCATTGAACACAAATAATTAACTTACTGAGTTTTCCCACATCCTTTGACATCCATCTGAAACAAACATTTAAAGAAGGAGAAATTATTCCAGAATTCCATACTTAGTTCAGAGGTTTCCATCTTTATGATCCTTCTGTACTTTTTCCTACTCAGAACTCCTACAAATAGAAAGCAAAAAGGAAAAAGGATAATAATCCCCTCTGATGACATAAATCAGGCCTTACGGGTGATCCGTAATGACTCTGAACCTGGAGTACCTGAATTACTGAACCGTGTAAGAGAGAAATCAGAATGTCCCCTGATCTGTGTAACCTCCCCTCCCCAGCCCCCGCTCCCCATCTCCAGCTCCAGTGGGTCCCCACACCTGTGCACAGTGTAGCAGCTCCGGGTCATGTGTCGCTGGCGGCTCCAAATCTAAGTAGCCCCCAGTGTCGTCCCTCATCAGGGCTCTGGAATATTCCAACCATGCCACAGCTCCCCAGCCCGGCTTTTCTGGAGAGGGGCACACCATGCTCTGCCCAGAGCAGGAGCACAACAAAAACACAGAGAAAGTGTTTCTTGGCTCCGTGAGGGCATGTGTGAAAAACCACCCTGAACACACACACACACACACACACACACACACACACACACGTTTAAAATGAATAATTAGGTGATGAATTCAAATGAGGCCTAACAAGAACAGCTGAAACCAAAGTAGGAAAATCATGGAGACCTGTGGGGTCAGGGAGTCAGGGGGCAGGCCCATGGTATGGCTCTCATGGGCCTTTTCCTCATTAAAAAAAAAAAAAAAAAAAAAACACTAAACATGATAGTTGACAACTGTGTTGTTATAAAGATGACTATAATCCAGTCTGGACACATTACTGTATGCCCATTATTATTGTATTCGTATTTTTTCCTCCTAATTTTGAAAGAAATTAAAATTAAACCATTTTCCTGCACCCCTGAAAGCATGGTGGCCCCTGAGCACTGGATCTCTTGTGCCTAATAGGGAAGTTGATACTGCCAGGGAAAAAAAAGAGTATTGGGAGAATGTGTGTCCTGCGGTGTATGTTCCCCACCACACCCTGTCCTCAGCTCGGGGAGATCAGAGATCGAGTCTGCTAATTTACTTTTTTCCCCTTTATCCCTTCTTGCTTTGCCTCTTTTCTTTCACTTGCCTCTGCTCCCTGTCCCACCCTGCCCTGCCTCTCCTGTCTGCAATCTTGGGTGTGATTTGTCTGTCCCCCATTCTCCAGGGGACAGGCAGTCACCCCCTGAGCACCGTGCCCGGTGCCCATCTTCGTCTGTCTCTCTGCCTGTGTCTGCTACTGCTGGGACTCGGGCCCTCGCCCCGCCACCATCTGCACCCGCCACCCCGGAGAAGACTCCCACTGGGCCCCAACGGGGACGCTGCAGACGGATGAAGGAAGCTGACGGATTTAAAATAGCAAAGCGTCCTGTGGGTGTGCCCGTGTGTGTATGGGCCTGAGCACACACAAACACACACGCCTGTCCTTCATTTGAGTCGTATGGAAGAGAACACAGAAGCTTAAGAAAGAGAAACTTGTATGAAAGATGCCCCATGTCGTGCTCCCCACAAACATGGAAAAGAGGTAAAGGGAAGATGCTCCGTCCACACCCGAAACCAACACGCCCTGCCTGCCCCGTGTGTGAGGACACAGTCAAGGTGTTAGCCAGCGGCCAGCATGCAGAAACCAGCTGTCTGCCTATGGACATTCTCATTGGAGGATCCCAACGGCAGAAAAACATCTGAAGAAGTACATTAGAAAGTAGTTTATTTTTTCCAACAGAATTTTACTGAGTTCTATTGAGAACTCAAAGAGTTAAAAAGTCATTTTGGATCCGGGGCAGCCGTGGGAATGAAGGGTGAGTTGGGGGAAGGATGGCAGGAACCTGGCCTTGATTGCAAGGTCAAGTGTGGCTGTCGACTGACAAGGAGAAAAGAAGGAAGTCAGTGGCCTGGACGGAGGCAGCCGAGTCTGCAGGCGTCTGGAAGGGGCCGGTACAGGACAGCAAGCCGAGCCCCATGTCCAAAAAGTAACGACTGCCACGTGTTGAGTTTCTTCTCTGTGCCTGACACTTTCGGTGTATCATTTCTGGACCTTACAACACCCAAAATAAAGGATTGTTATTCTTGTCTTATAAATGAGAAAACAGAAGCCTGGAAAGAGTGAAGAGACATAAGCCACTCAGTAAGCATGCAGTCAGGATGCCAGCCCAAGTGGGTCTGACTCCAAAGTCTGAGACCCCAGCCGCTGGATGCCCAGGTCTAACGGGGCACCAGATACGGGGGGAGTAGGTACATCTCCGTGGCAGAACTGTGGCCAGGGTTAGTGGGCCAGGCGGGGGACCTGTGTGTCCTCGCTGGGCTCTGTTCTCTCCAGCTGGGCAGCGTCAGGGAAAGGACCCGGAACGCAGGCCTCCTGGAGGCAGTGCTGGCCCCCAGCCCCCTGCAGCCCCTCACTGCAGCAGACAGAGGACCTGAGCACTCCTGAACCAAAAGAATGCACTGAATGAAAGTCACATGCTCTCCAGTTCCTTGCAAGTAGACTTGATTCATTTTGAGTTCCATCGTGCTTGGGTCATTACTGAATTCCATATACGTATTGTTGGGACACTAGCAAGTTTAGGGATCAAACGGTGGCATTTAGAGCCATTTTCTCTGTCCTTGGGAAGGCCACCCCTGGGCTTAAGCACCTGTGCACGTGTGACATGCTGGCCTAAGATATTCATATCACATAAGTGAAATAACAAATAGAAACACAAGGGAGTGGAGTGGCAGGGACACCCGGTTCTTAAGCAAATGAAGTGATTTGCCAAATGTTAAGAGGGGCTAGAGTACAGTGAGAGGTGGTCAGTTTCCAGCAGATGGGACTGGGACCCCCAAATGGCAGGATCCCACAGCCGCCCACATTTGCTCTGGGTCACCGCATCCCTGGGTTTGGCGGGAGAGGACCCACCCAGACACACACACACTCACATGCTCATCTCTCTCTTTCCCTGGAAACAAATGCAGGAAGTTCTCTGGCTGCTTCCCTTCCCCATCCTTTGCTCCTCTCAGACCACACAGTGGACTCCTCCTGCAGCCCTGCCTCCATCCCCTCCCCTGTGTCCCCTTGTGGGGTCCCAGGAGACGCCCAAGGAGCACATGCCGGTGGGGCGCCCAGTCTGCCATGCATCACCTGTGCCCACCTCTGGCATTTTCACACCACCTCCAGAGGCTTGGAAGGAACCGGGGCAAACTAGGCCTTTCACTCTCCGTCCACACCATATACCCACCGTCATCCCATGAGGGGTAAAAAAAAAAAAAAAAAAAAAAAAAAAGTAAAAAAAAAAAATCTTTTGTACAGAGATATATTTTTATTATACAAAGTTTGTACAGTACCAAAAAAAAAAAAAAAAGAAAAACGGTGTAAATTTTTTTTTCATTATTGTAGGTAAACGGTAGTGGAAGCCTTTTTTGTAAATGTAATAAAATGTATAAATATGGTTTTCAGAAAACATCAAGTACTGTAAATATGTAATCTACACACCTTCTTGGCTTGTCTGCAGTATATACATTTAATTTATCTGTCTCTGTATATGAGGCTTCCCCTGGGGTCCTGCATTATGGTACTTTCCTGAATTTGAAAGCAATTTTAAATTTTTTGAATTCAAATAAAATATAAATTTTTGCATTGGTTTCTTACATTTTAATGGTCTTTTTCATGGCTGGGGCAAATGTTTCTTGGGGAAGGGGAGGAGAGACATATTTGGGGCCAGAAGCCAAGAGTGGAAATGTGGAAATGTGGAAATCTACCATAGACAAAAATTAACACTAAGTAGAGTACATACCTCACGTTGACTGAGCCACCCAGGCGCCCCTCAAAACTTAATTTTATAACAGTCAAAGGGGGCACATGGGTGGCTCGGTTGGTTAGGCAAAAGCTTCGGCTCAGGTCACAATCCCGGAGTCCCAGGATCAAGTCCCACATTGGGCTCCCAGCTCCATGCGGAGTCTGCTTCTCCCTCTGACCTTATCC
Organism: Meles meles; assembly: GCF_922984935.1. NCBI lineage: Eukaryota > Metazoa > Chordata > Mammalia > Carnivora > Mustelidae > Meles > Meles meles. The sequence goes on from NC_060066.1 coordinate 191,814,604, forward strand.
CCTCTCATGCTCTCTGTCTCTCTCTCTCAAATAAATAAATAAAATCTTAAAAAAAAAAAATAAAAACAGTCAAAGGACTTGAACAAACATTTCTCTAAAGAAGACATACGGGTGGCCAACAAGCACATGAAAAGTTGCAAAACGTCACTCATCCAATCAAGCATACCATCAAAACCACAGTGAGATGCCACCTCACAACCATTAGCATAGGTTCAGTGAAAAACCCAGAAAATACCCAAGTGTTGGCGAGAATGCAGAGAAACTGGAATGCCTGTGTATGTGAAGTAGTACAGCTGCTGTGGGAAACAGCATGGAGGTTCCTGGGGAAATGGGCTGCTTGTATGATCCAGCCATTCCTCCTCTTCGGAGTGTATATGCAAAAGAATGGAGAGCAGGGTCCCAAAGATATATGTACACGCGTGTTCACAGCAGCATACGGTGACAGCCTGCGGGTGGAAACAGCCCAGATGTCAACTGACAGGAGAGCAGGCGCGCAAGGTGTGCTGTATGTGTACAGCATCGTAGCCTTAAGAGGAAATCTTGACACACGCTGCCACATAGAGGAACCTCGAGAACATTATGCTAAGTGAAACGAACCCGTTACAGGACAAATACAGTATGATTCCACTTATATAAGGTGTCATATTCATAGAGAGAACAAAATCACTATTTTAAAGAGTTCGCTGTAGCCGCTTGTTCATTGCAGCATTGTTTACAACAGCCAAGACATGAAAGCAATCTAAGTGTCCATCGAAGGATGACTGGATAAAGACACACACACACACACACACACACACACACACACACACACAGTAATAGTATTGAGCCACAAAAAAAGAGAAGGAAATCCTGACATGTGCAACAACATGGATGGGCCTTGAGGACATTATATGAAGTGAAATAAGTCACGCAGAGAAAGACAAGTACTGTGTGTTCTCATTTACGTGTGAAATCTTACACAACAGAACTCACAGGTACACAGAATAGATTGGTGGTTGCCAGAGGCGAGGGTGATGGGCAGGAGAAATGGGTAAAGGTGGGCAAAAGATGTAAACTTCAAGTTGTAGGAGAAATAAGTTCTAGAGATTTAATGCACAGCATGGTGTCTGTAGTTCACAGTACTGTATTAGATTTTTTTTTTTTAAGTTGCTAAGAGAATAGATCTTAAAAGTTCTCATCATGGGTGCCTGGGTGGCTCAGGGGGTTAAAGACTCTGCCTTCGGCTCAGGACATGGTCCCAGGGTCCTGGGATCGAGCCCCACATCGGGCGCTCTGCTCGGCAGGGAGCCTGCTTCCTCCTCTCTCTCTCTCTGGCTGCCTCTCCGCCTACTTGTGATCTCTGTCTGTCAAATAAAGAAAATCTTTAAAAAAAATATTCTCATCACAAGAAAAAAAAGTGGAATTATGTGAGGTAATAGATGTTAACTAAGCCTATGTGGTGATCATGTCACAATATATACATTTATCAAATCATGTTCTATGCTTTAAATCAATACAGTGTTATGTATTAATTATATCTCAGTAAAACTAGGAGGAAAACAGAAAATGAGTAAAATATTTGGCTGATGAAAATACTACCACCACCCCCCCCCCAAAAAAGCAAAGGAGAGGAAAATTTTTTACAAAAGCATTCCAACACTGAGGCACCCGGCTGGCTCATTCAGAAGAGCATGTGACTCTTCAGCTTGAGATGGTGAGTTCAAGCTCCACAATGTGTGTAGAGATGACATAAACAAACCAACAAGATTGAGTATTTAGCCTCAAATCAAAAAAATTAAGGGGCGCCTGGGTGGCTCAGTGGGTTAAAGCCTCTGCCTTCCGCTCAGGTCTTGATTCCAGGGTCCTGGGATGGAGCCCCGCATCGGGCTCTCTGCTCAGCGGGGAGCCTGCTTCCCCCTCTCTCTCTGCCTGCCTCTCTGCCTGCTTGTGATCTCTGTCAAATAAATAAAATTAAAATTTTATTTTATTAATTAATAAAAAACATTCAAACATTAACTAAATACAATTAAAGAGGCAATTGTAAAAAAGTACAACACACATCGGGGTTCCAAAACATGGAATGCAAATCAACATCCAAAAGGAAGATGTGAAATGAGAGCTTTCAAAAAAAAGGACAGACATATCTTAGAAATTAAGACCAAACTGCAAAGTATCCAGGGGACAACAGATTCAGGAAAAAATTATATTGCAAGGGCATATAGGAAGAAAACAAAAACATTTAAGGAAACAAAAATCAAATAAAGGAGTAAAAAGGATAAGAAAGTGAGACACAGAACAGGCAAAGATAAACCGATTTATGGGCAGTAAATTCCCTGAAGAAGGAAACCTAAATGAATGGTATCGAATTAATATTTAAAGTTATACTTTCAGAAAAATTTCTAGAACTAAAAGAAATTCTGTGTTCCTGGGAAAATTATCTTGGAATGGCCAAATCTGGGACATACCCCAGTAAGACTATATTTTAAAGAAAAAGAAATCATTCTCGGGGCCTCCAAGTTAAAAATCAAGTCCATTGCAAGAAAAGAAATCATCAGATTTCCTAATAGCAACACACAAAGCCAAACAGGAGTGATGTGATATTTTCAACAAACTGAAGGGAAAATATAAGACAACCGTTACATATGCAGTAATTGTTAAGCATCAAGACTATGAAACACAGTATTAAATGTTGAAGAACTCGGGAATATTTTACTCAGGAGTAAATATCTACTACTGATGAAACGACAGATTCCATCCAACCCACTGGAAACTTCAGCAAGAAGACTGGTATTGAGAACGGATTATATTGAAATCAAAGATGAAGAAGACAAAGATGGAAGAATAGTATGTGAATGTCATGTGTGTGACAAAGAGGACATAAGTTTTTTAATGAGAAGAGAAAGGAGAGGAAAGGGGGAAGTAAAATGAACCCATTGCTGGCCACAGAGAGAATTGGTGGGAGTCAAAAGATCACTTAAAGAAGGATTTCTCAAACTCGGCACCATTGACATTGGGGGCTAGATACTTTTTGCTGTAGCAGTTGACTGTGCTGTGTGCTATAGAACGTTTAGAAACACCCCTGACTTCTCCCCACTAGATGCCAATAGCACTCCTCCTCCCCTCCTCCAGCAGTGACAACCAAAAATGTTTTCAGATATTGCCACGTGTCTTCTGGGAAGAAAAATGATACACACACACACACACACACACCCCTTCCCTCCCCTCCATTGAGAACCACTAATATAAAGCTAATAAAATAATAAGAACCTCAGTAGTGAAAAAGAGGACTAAGAGCATTCCATAAATGTATCAGTCTAAAGGAAATTATTAGAATAAAAATACAAATTTTGCTAAATATCAATACACATTTTAAAAGGCCCCAAAATATCACATTGTGAAAGAACCAGTAAATATGATAAATACACAAACATGATACACTATGACAGATCCGAAAACAAACAGCCATTGTATCACTAAATGTAATTAGGTTTAACGCACTTGTTAAATAGCTTCAGATTAGTTCACAAGTAAGATTCAACTCTGTGGCATATCTGAAATAAAGTAAATCAAAACAGCTAAAACCAAAGGAACAAGCATGTCTTCTGCATGGTTTGAGACAATTACACATTCCGTAAACTGGACCTATAGAAGAGCCGGGGAGGGGAACGAGCTCTCATGGCCACACGGGGGGTCCCGGAGTACATGGATGCATGGCTTAGAGCTAAAGTAAACAAATGTAGTTGCTACAGTTCTTACAGTTAGTGTTTCAAAGCAGGGGGGACAACAAAGGAATAAACAAAGGAGCAGCAGACATATGCAAACAAGAACCTATGAGAGCTCTGTCTTGGCATCAGACAAGTCAGAATTCAGGCCCAAAGAAGCTCATTTTACAAAGCTAAAGGACACGACTCACGAAGATGTAGCCTATGTTAACTACTCACCCGATGAGCAGCCACTTTCATGGAGCAGAAGAGAAGAGATGCAAATAGAAGTAGAAACACACCAATAACAGGAGCTGGAATTCACTCCCCTGATGCCATCGTAAATCGAGGTAACAAAAGAAAAAAAAAACGAAGGTTGCAAAAAACCCAACAAAATAATCATAAGGAAGTTTTTATTAATTTTATGAAAAAAGAACTGCAAGAAAATGAACCATTTTCAAAAATCGTGGTGATAATAGCACTGGTATTTTATTAATACTGAACATTGTATAAAAATCACAAAAGAACACCAGAAAAGTCTATAATTCCAGCAGCCTGAGACTACCATGGTAACATTTTACAATGGATCTTTTCGGAATGTTCTCGTGCCTACACCCACTTTTGTAACATTGTTGCTAACGGTTCATCGTGGGCATTTTTACATGCAGTTATGTGTGTGTACTTTGGTCACCATTTTAAATGGCTGCTTAGTTTTCTGTTGCCTGCTGGTATATAATTTGTACCCTAATCCCCTCTATTGGACACTTTGATTATAAAATATTTCGTCATCCAATTGCTACCAGGAACAACCTCATAGGACGATTACTGGACAGTGTTCAGGACCTAACTGACCATGAACTCATTGTGGCACCAATCTTTCTTGTTGATATTGCTTTTATTTTCTTCGAGCAAAAGTTAATAGCATGAACGCTGGCAATAGAGAGGTTGCGTTGTTGGATTCTTCGATGACTGATGTCATGCCAGGCAGATGTGATAGAAGACAGCAGTAAGAGTGCCAAGCTATAGGTAAGAGGGTTGAAATTACGAATATGGCACCTAAACTGGGTAGGAAGGGATATGAAGACAGGAAGGAGGTGACAGAGAGGAGAGGGGGGCCTGGACACTAAAGATCTTGGGTGCATTTCTCTCCACCTCAGAAAGGGGGAACCCGGCTCAAACTGGGTTTGCCAAAGGCATTGGCTCATGTGACAAAGTCCAGCAGCTGAGTGGGCCACGACTTAACTAGTATCTCCAGCTCCATTTCTCTGGGGTGCCCTCAGCTCCGGGCTTGTGGCTCCAGGCAGGCCTTCTTGAGGCAGTAAAGTTCAGAAACGAGTTTTCTAGTCCCGCCCCTCCACCTTCTATTTCATGGGCACAATTGGGTCACCCGTTTCCGGTCATCCAATCCCTGTTACCACAGGAATGTCATCACTGCGTCACTGCTTGTGTTCTTGGAGAACGGGCAGGGAGAATGGGATTATCCTCGCACCAAGCAAGCCCCGGTTGCAACCTGAGCAGGGGAAGCCCTGAGGCATGTGGGCTTCCTCGAAGGAAAAGTTACTTAGACAAACACTGCCATTCTCTGTTCTCTTACGAGGGAGGGAAGCAACCAGCAGCGTCCATCACAGACACTAAGAAATAAACATGTAATTAAAGACGGGGTTAGTGTTCTGAGGGAGAGTGGGCAGGGAGTTTGTGGTTTTTAAATTGAGACCTGAGAGAGGACTTCCAGGGAAGATGACGGGGTAGGAGGCTCCTGGACTCATCTCATCCCGTGGGCACAATGAGAAAACACCTCAGTGTAAACAACCCAGAAAATGACCCGAGACAGGCAGAACAGACTCTCCACGGCTGAATGCAGAGAAGAGGCCACATGGAAGAGGGTAGGAAGGGAGGAGAGGCAGGCAGGAGCCAAACAGACCCCGGGGCCTGTCCAGGGGACGTAGGGACCTACAGGCATGGAGAGGGCAAAGAACCAGGCAATCTCACTGTGGAGAACACACAGGGAAGATGAATCCCCGTAACACTTTGCTTTGAAAACCAGGGGGCCAAATTTCACAAGTTCTTACCATCAGCGGGACTTAACACCTGAACTTTAAAAATCTCTGGCAAAGCCAGGAGGATGAGGGAAAACGGAGTCCCTGCACACAAACAGCCCACAGAGATACAGCACAGAAACAGCGGTTTGAAAAACTCCTGAGACACAGGAGAGAGAGATTCCTTTACTAATCGCAGAGCGTATCTCAGAGGGACAGGGATCCTGACTCCTCCCGGAACCAAAGATCTGTTGAACGCCATTTCTCTCCCTTGCACCACAATGTAATCACCCAACCACCTGTGGGAACCAACACCGCACCAGTTCTCACTACCTATCTTGCTAATAGCACGCCCCACCACCATGTCCTCCCACAGCCATGCCCGCTCCCGCCAGGCCTCTCCTTCAGATCCTCTCACACAGCAGATGCTTGTAAACCTTGTCCGACTTGAGCACCTTGCATGGATGATGCCATCTTGACTGCAATGGAAAAGGAAGAGGTTAGAGGCTACAGCAAGCTCAGGGGGAATGACTGTGGACCTGCTGAGTCGCAGAGGAGATGCCAAGAAACTAGTTGTGCAGATCTGAGCTCAGAAGAGAGATTAGTTGCATTCATGATATCAGAGGTGGCAGGTTCAAGGACAAACGTGGCTGAGCTAGAGCAGTCAAAGACTGCATGGCCATCTTGTGGTCGTCTGAGCCACCCGGGGAGACGACAGGACTGCCGCCAGCCGGGAGTGGAGGTCCTCCGTGATTGCAGGGGCACACCCAGGAGGTGGGGGCTGTTGGCGGGCAGGGAGGGATGATATGGGTGAATGGCTCAGGCACAACAGGAACAGGCCTTCGAAGGACCTGCTGGTGGAGCATGGCCAAGAGTGCAAGCCTGGGAGCCAGACTGTGGGGCTGGGAATCTGGGCTTTCCTATGGAACTAGTGGCGTGGCCTCGGATGAGTCACGAACCTGAGCCCAGGCTGCAACTGACATTTGTAACTGACCTCTGGGCTCTGCGAAAAGCAAGAGCACAGCAATAAGATGTCTGTACCCTCTGTCCCATCTTCCAAGAAGACAAGCCCGGTGGATCTGGTCACTGTAGGAGCAACTGCCAGAAAGAAGTCACATGAAAGCATGTCCACAAGACCTAGAACTTCTCTTCCAGGGGGACAATGACTAATTCACCTCTAGATCTCATCTTTGTCCCAAGATACGCAGAATATCAGGGTGTCCCAACTGCTACTACAACCTAACACTCGAGATTCTGACTCCTACAGAAAGAAATGGTTTCCAGTGGATTCCGACCAAAGCCATGGAAAAATCTGAAGTATCACTCTCTCCCCACCCCCCACCAGTTTACACCCAGCATTCAAGGACAGCAGAGTTGAAAAGAAGAAAAGTTGCCTATGTCTCACTCAGTAAAAACAAAGAGTCAAAGTTGATTAGGAAACTTCAGTCTTGAGCCAGAGTCTCCTGGACGTTACCAGAAGAGGTGGGTGGAGGAAGGAGGAGAAAGAATCCCCATAAAGACCCTCCAGCTCTCCCTTCCTTGCGTTAAAAGTGTGTCAGCTCTCTTCCCAAACTGGGAGGCAACTCAGAGGGGCCAGGTAAAATTCAGAACCCTGGGAAACCTTCCTTTCTTTTCATCCATACCCAGGCGCCTGGGTGGCTCAGTTGGTTGGGCGAGACTGCCTTTGGCTCAGGTCATGATCCCAGAGTCCCGGGATCGAGTCCTGCATCGGGCTCCCAGCTCCACGGGGAGTCTGCTTCTCCCTCTGACCTTCTTCCCTCACATGCTCTCTCTCACTGTCTCTCTTTCAAATAAATAAATAAAATCTTAAAAAAAAAAAAAAGTCTTTTCATCCATACTCATCCTTGTGTTATTTGGGCCCCAGGTGCCTCAGATTTCCCAGCACAGAGATCCCAGGGGAACATGAAAGCAGGTGTATAGAGGAGGCCCGCAGACCAAGGGGCCACCTGTTATGGACAAAAGTCAATGACTCCTGAGTTTGTATGTCCCCCAGTGTGCGAAGAACTTTGGAGAACAGTGAAAGAAAGATGTCAGCCCAGCACAAGGGCCGTGAGATCATGCAGCCTCATTATGGATCCCGATTCCCCCTCGCCCTGTCCTCCACGCTTTGAGGGTCACGAGAGACATGCCAGAAGAGCCCAAAACAAGTTTGTTTTTTCTTACAGTTTAATCAGTATAATTCATTAATTTATCAGGCCACTTCATCCCAAAATAGGATTTAACTACCCAAAAAATGAAATAATCACCAAAAAAGGAAAATATGAAAATGAAACAAAATGAAAATAATAAAGGATAAGGAAGTGAAAATAAAGCCAGACAAAGTGAAGTCAGGCACTGATGAGTAAACTGTGAACCAAAAAGGCCTGCTCGGTTTTTAGAATTGGAACTTGACCTCTGAGCCTCCTGGTGGCCAAACTTCATTCCTTTTTTATTTCCGAGTCGCTCAGATCCATCCCAAGCGCCTGGTTTTCTTAGGATATTAGTTGCTCAACGGAGTCCCTGGACAGAGCAGGCCCAGGGTGTGCCAGAAGGGCTTAGCCTGACCCCCGGCCTGCCTAGTCCCACCTCCTCCATCTACTTCCAGGCCACTTCAGGAGTGGGGTTGCATCGGGGGCCAACAGGTATGGTCAGGAACGAGCCTTTCCTTATCAGGTGCTGTCTGAGACGGGGGAGGCATCTTCCTGCCCTGCCCACCCGCTTTCCCAATGAAGCGTGCCAGGAGGGTTTCAGAGCAGCAGCTCACCACCAACACCACCACCGCACCCGCCCTTGACCCTCCCGCTCATTTCCACTCCTCTAAATATACAGAAGCTCCTCTGTGCCCCGTGAATTCCCCAAAGAACTGAAGCCAAGCCACGTTCTAATGAAGGAAGGAGTCCTTTCCCCTTTGTGTCCCAATTGTCACCTGGCACCACAGCGGGGTTCCCTGAGCCCCAGTGACTCTCCAGAGATTCTAGGGACAGTGGCTTCGTTAGCCACTGCCCGTGGCTCCTCTCCTGCTTAGGTTCACGTGATCTCGAACCAGCCTTACAGGTCTATGTGTTTTGTCACTATTCCTTCGTGGGGACCTCGCCCTCTAGATGGCACAATTATGGGGCATTTTCCAACATTGAAAATATGAAAAACAAATGTGACCTCAGGAAGTGTTATGTGATGGCGGATGGCAGCCAGGATCAGAATCATCCGCACAACCCAAGAGAATCCCGCACCAAACTGGGATTAGAAAATCCTTATTCAGCCCGTTCAGTGTTTGGGCAAAGTTGTTTAACTGCATCCTGCCCTTGACTGTTCTGATGCTCCTGACTTAACTAGATGGCTCTTAGACCAAAGCAGCTCTCGGCCTCGAGATGTCGAGGACAGACCCACACTGAGAACAGGGGCCTCCTTAGCGCTCTGCCTCTTCCTCCAGGCAGCCCAGGGCAGGCTCACCGAGCACGGGTTACGCCTACTGTTCCTTCCGGGACCAAGGGAAAGGCACCCCAGGGCAACGAGATCCCCAGCGTAGCCCGGGAACAGATGAGGCAGGGAGAGTCCAGGACTCCCCGAGGTCCCGACTGCTACGTTTCTCAGCATGTGAGGACCCAAGCTGCCTTCTGCTCCTCCTCACTAGAGGCTGTGGGGGACAATGAGGCTGAGCAGCTGGAACCGGGAGATCACTGCCGGAGTCAAGGCTAAAGAGAGCGGGTACCTAAAGGCACCCTCAGCCCCATTCCCTGCCCTCACCCTCAGGTCTGCTTCCTCCCGAGGAGTCCTTGGAGGGGGAAGCCTCTCAGTGTCTTTCTGTCACCTCAGAAGAGCCGTGGCCCTTCTTGAGGGAGGCTGCAGAGCTCAAGTAAGAAGGCGCAGCTCACATGCCATGGTCGCAATCGCTGCCTCGGTTTCCCTTCAGCAGGGTCTGTCCCGGGGCACACAGCCTGAGGCCCAGGTTGCAGAGTGAATCTGCTTCTCAAGGGCAGACTTGCGTTAACAAAGCTCAGGGTGTCCATTTACTGGAGCAGTAAATTTACATTACATTTACAGGACCACCTCCTGGAGGATGTCTGGGTGCCCCAGCAAAGCGGCGGGGTAGAGGGGGCAGGACCCAGACACAGAAGCCACCTGAACAAGAACTTCCTCCAAAATGTCAGTTACGCAGGGAGAAGGGCCTGCCTGGTCCCTGTCTTCCCTCCTGGCCCACGCGCCTGTGCTCTCAGGCTGAGCCTGCTGGTCCGCCAAAGGACCGGGGGGTAATGAACATCCAAGTGTTCACTGCAAGAGTGAGACACTAGCCCACCTCCAAGAACAGGGGCGCTGGTGACACTCGAGGGAGAGGGCACAGCTTGGCTTCCACAGTGAAGATTCCAGAAGACTTGGGACTACACTAAGAATTCAGGCATCAGCAACAACGGAAATCATCCAAAAGATGACAGGAGTACGCGGGGTGGGGGGTAGGAGTGGATAGTGGTCTAGAGCTCCCTGGAGGGTCTTGCTCTCCCTTTGGTGAATTCCAAGTTCTGTCCTAGGCCTGTTATTTCCAGGACTTGAACATACTCTCTTTTCTGTGGTTTAACTCCCACACATGCAGGTGCCTCCCTGGTCCTGAGCTGTCCCCTAGCTTCAGGTCACACATCCAAATGCTTGCTGCAGTGCCCTTCAGTGTCCCTCAGGCACCTGAAGTTCAAATGTCCCAAACTAACTTTGTCATCTCCTGCCCTCCTGCATCTCCTCCTTGTGTTCCCAGTTCTGGTGACATGCCCCACCCATCACCCAAGGCATCTAGCTTTCCTCTGCTGTCCCCAACGCTGCCTCTGAAACCGCTCAGATCCATCCGCTCCCCTTCCGGGTTCCCACTGCTCCAGTTCAGATCCTCATGTTTAACTGGAATATTGCAGTAGCGTCCCTACCGCAGCACAGCCAAGCTCCACTCAGACCACGCACACCCGTGTCACCCGCGGCCTGATGTCCAAGCTCCATTCAGACATGAGGTCCACGAAGCTGCCCCCGCAACCTCCCATCCCAGCTCGCACCACTGCCCACCTCTCACTTTACACGCTGTCAGTCCTAAGCTGCTCTGGTGCCCATCCACACCCAAATCCTGCTGTCACACCACCATGCCCCTGCCCGGAACTCCCTTCCCCGCAGCTTGCATGGCTCCGTGTGCCTCATCTTGGTACTGCAGACACCTGCTGGTGCCAACCCAAGGCTCACCCACGACCCTGCCCCTCAGAGACCATGTGAGCTAGCAGAGGTAAACAGGGAAGGAGTTGCCAGGCAGTGGCCCCGGGTGAGCTGGTTCTCAGGAAACAGAGGCAGGGGGTGGAGGAGTGATCTCACTCTGTGGGAGTGCAGAACTGTCCGATGGCTCCCTCGTGTGTGAATAGAAACTTCCACTCTTCCCATCACATCCACCATCTGCTAGGTACTTCCCAAGTCCATGAAATACCCAGGGCATGATGGCCTCTCGATGTCACAAGCGGAGATGTCAGAACAAGGATTTTCTTTTAAAATCCTCTGGAAACCAAAGACCATGGTGAATATTTTTAAACCCTCCTAAGGAGAAACTCTGAAGGCCAAAGTATGCAAATTAGAAAACCATCGTGGGTGAGCCCCTCTGACTGGTCTTTGTGGGAGGGCCAACATTCAGGAAGCACTGGGCAGACCTGGCACAAGCTGGCTCAGGATAAAACTGAGATGCACACACCTGAGATGCAGGGCAGTGGTCAAAGCCCTCTCAGTAGGCACGTCGACGCTTCCCGCCTAACCTCTGCTCAGCTACCACCAAGAGGAAAAGGGCTGGGGAGATGAAAACACAGGCCTGGGTTTCTTTAAGGTTTAACATTTTCAATTCAGCCAAGTCTAACTCAAAGAGGACAGACTCCTTGAGGAAGGGGACAATTCTTAAACCCCATTTTCTTCGTGGAAGTTGTATCCCATGGGAAGAGGTACACAGTGGCTGCCTGTTCTCCCCAGTCTCAACCCCCTGTATCTCTCCCCCATACGGTTGCAAAGAAGGAAATCCACATCAAGCACTTTAATACTAGCTCAGCCTTGCTCCGAGCATCACGAATTCAGGCCATTCCAGACCCTTTCATGTTTAGGGATTCCTGTTTTCTGAATTTGCTAAAAGGAGAATTCCTAAGGGAATTTTAGTAGGAAACATGGCCCACAAAGTGCTTTGGGGTCTGAGCTACCCGCCCTATGGCAGAAGGGGACTCAGTACAATGGTTAGGGGCACCTCAGGCTCCACAGACAGATAGACCTGGACAAACTCTGCTGCTGCCATTTTCAGACATGCCACCGAAGCAGTTTACTTAGTTTTGCCAAGCCTCAGTTTCTCCTCTGGGAAATGGGGAGATTAGTACCTTCCTCCCAAGGCTGCCATGAGGAGTGAGACGATTTGTACAAAGAGCTTAGCACAGAGCCTGCCAAAGAGCAAATGCTCAATAAATACTGGCTACTTTTGCTATTTTTAATATTTAGTAATGATGTCACTGACATTCCTCCTCTTTGCTGAGGTCATGGTGGTCTGCTTCAAGCCATTGATTGATTTCCCAGTCTCAAAGTTCTTCTATATGGACACACCCCAGCTGAAACCTGCCATGTATGAGAATTTGCCAATGCACCGTGTGTACCTGGGGACAGTGTAAAGGCACAGTGAGGTCTGGAATCTCTGCTCAGGACCACGGATTTCCCTCTAATCCCCTATGTTATCAGTCTGGCTCAAACACTGATAAAGTCCTCCCACAATAGCAAATGTAAAGATAGCCTGAGGACTGCATGAGGGGCAGTTTACAGGAGAAAAACAAATTACACTTAAGAAAAGTGCTTTCAAACCATAAAAGACTCTTAACATCAGGCAACAAACTGAGGGCTGCTGGAGGCTGGGGTAACTGCGTGACGGGCATGAAGGAGGGCACTTGATAGAAAGAGCACTGGGTGTTATATGCAACCGATGAATCATTAAATTCCACCCCTGAAACAAATACTACAGTGTATGTTAACTAAATTAAAGTTAAAAGTTAAAATTTTAAAAATTAAAAATTTTTTAAATTAAAATTTTTTTAAAAATTTAGAAAAGAAAGTGCCTTCAAATCTGGATCCTTTGCATTTGTAATTCACTTCCAAATAACCTGGATCATACCAAGACAGCTTTCCTGGGTATGCACCAAGCTTAAAAACTGGGTAAGTTTCTAGCATATATCTTAACGATCTGAGAAGAGTTAAATATACATTTCTCTCTTTTGCTATGGCAAGGGTCAGGGGGGTCTCCTAAGATGCTTTCCCTCCCATGTGAGTTCTCCGGTGGGCACTGAAGTGGGAGCTATTGTTGAAGTCCTTCCCACACTCCATGCACTTGTAGGGTTTCTCCCCAGTGTGGATCCTCTGGTGAATGATCAGACTAGAGCTCTGGTTAAAACACTTCCCACACTCTCTGCACTTGTAAGGCTTCTCTCCCGTGTGAATCCGCTGATGAGTGATGAGGTTGGAACGATCACGGAAGAACTTCCCACACTCCAGGCATTTGTAGGGCTTCTCTCCCGTGTGCACTCTCTGGTGTGTGACGAGCTTGGAGCGCTCACTGAAGCTCTTCCCACAGTCCACACACTTGTACGGCTTCTCCCCCGTGTGGGTTCGCTGGTGGTTAGCCAGCGTGGAGCTCTTACTGAAGCTTTTCCCACATTCGGCACATTCATATGGTTTCTCTCCCGTATGGATTCTTTGGTGACTGATGAGGGCAGAGCTCTTCGAGAAGGTTCTCCCACAGTCAGAACACTGGTAGAGCTTTTCCCCTGAGTTGGTGCTGTGTGGGCCAGAATTCAAGTTCTTACTGGTGCTCTGAGGCTGTTCAAAAGACGTCTCTTCCACAGAGTTCCTGCAGTGAGCACTGAAGGATAAGCTTAGGCCCAAGTTTTCCCCAGGCTCACTGTAATGGTCAGGATGGCCTCCCAAGTGGATTCTCTGATGTTTCAGGAGGTTTGAGCTCTGGTTGAAACTTTTCCAACATTCCCCACACTTATAGGGCTTTTCGCCTGTGTGGATTCTCTGGTGGGTGACAAGATTGGAGTGATCACTAAAGCTTTTCCCACATTCGAGGCATTTGTACGGCTTCTCCCCAGTGTGGATTCTCTGATGGGTATTGAGGTTGGAGCGATCACTAAAGCTTTTCCCACATTCAAGGCATTTGTAGGGCTTCTCACCTGTGTGGATCCGCTGGTGGGCAATGAAGTGGGAGCTCCGACTGAAGCTTTTTACACATGTATCGCACTTGTAGGGTTTCTCTGCCAGGTACAGGCCTTGATGGTCGATAAGTTTTTCTAAGTCCTCTTCAGAAGAACATTCTTCCCACTGCTCCTGGGTGCTTCCCCACTGCCCTTCACCTTCCTCTTCATTTTCACTGTCTTGCCCCCAGTCAGGAGGGTGGCAAACATCCTCTCTAGTGCATTTTGATAAGGCTCCAGGCAAATCCTCAAAAATGTCCTGCTCCGAAATCTGGTCTTCATCCTTAGGCCTCATCTCAAACCCTGAAATAGACAGAAATGCAGTTTTCCTTCATTCGTTAGTTAACATCTATTTATGGACCTTGTGTTTGTGAATTCAGCATGAATTTTATCACCTATTTTCTGTTCACATCTTATAATGCAACTAACATGAAACTAATCAAGTTTGGGGACATTTGTAAATTTCTGAAGGGCAAAGCAGAGAGTGGAGCCTGGAACATGGTGACCCCACCGACGGAATCATGAGGCCCAGGCCACGCGGCCAGCTAGTCAGTCTCTGCCCAACTCCCCCATCCCTCTACTCAATACTGAACACTTCCTTCTTCTAGCACATTACAAATAGCCTGCATCACGGAAAACTGAATAAACTCTCTATTTTCCCAGTTAAATCCCAGTAAAATTAAGACCTGACTGCCTATCTCATTTGGGGGATTACACAAAGCTAGAGACTGAATCATCTGAGCAAATCACAAATGCTTTTCCTATTCATTTCCATTCTCTCTTACACTTCAGAGACAAACAAGAAATGAGCTGGCCCCCTTGTTCTCCCTGCAAGCTTCTGGATTTTGTGGGCATCAAATTACTCCCCACTTACCGGTATCTGGGGTATTAGGACATGGGGCTGAAGATTTGATGGCATCTTCATTTGCCATCTCATCCCAGGCCTGCTGGTCACCAGCCTCAGTACTGTTCTGCCCCGACCTAGGGAGATCTGCTGCCTCCCTGAGGGTTCCCATGGCTCTGACCGCAGTCCGCGCCCTCATCAGGGAATCCAGTTCATCATAGAAGGGGCACGTCCCTGGTGGGTGGCTGCTCTTGGCTTTCCGGTAGCTTCGAAGGAGGTTTTTGAATCTGTAGCGACACTGCTCCAGGGTCCGCAGGAAGCCCTGTGCACACAGCCGCTCTGCAATGGCCCGGTACACCTGGCTGTTCTGGTGACAGGTGCGAAGCTTTTCAGAGAATGGGGACTCACTAAGAATGGTCAGGAAGGCCTTGGTCTCCTCGTAGCCCCAGTGCACACCTGCTGTCAGGAGTGAAGAGTTCAGAACTGTGAGGCATAATGAGACCTGCCTAGGTCATCAGGGTTCATGGTCCCCTGCCCCCCTCCAAATGCCTAGAACGAAAACAGGACCCTCTTCCAGGCACCCAGGGCCCCAGCAAAGACTATACCCTTGCTTCTCAGAGGTATGCCATGGCCTCCCACTCCACCCCACCTCTTCTAAGAGTTCCCATTAACTCTTGAGTCTTAGCTGAAGAGGACTTAGGTGGCCACATTATGCCAGGTGACCACAACTCCTCTGGCTTCAGTTGACTGGTGTGGGGAAAGGCCTGACGCTGGGACCCAAGAGACTCTCTCTACATCCATCCCATACACATCCTCTATTTATTTTATGAACTTTCCTCTTAACGAACATGGGAACTGAGAATCCCTAGACATAACTGGACTTCAAATAATCTTGCAATAGCATCCAACCGAGGATGCCCTTTCCTTTTGTGGAGGAATGAAAAGGGGGTGGTCTGTTCTCAGGTTCTCTTTGGGTAAATGATGCAGCCCAGGTGGGCAGCATGGTGGAGGGGGAAAAAAAAACACATAAAACTGGAGGCAGGAGCTCTGGGCTCTGCCCTGCCCCTACCTCACTGTGTATCTTTAGATAACACACTTCATCTCTTGGGCTTCTGTGTTTCCACTTACACAATGATTGTTTCCTGAACGTCATGTGTTTAACTCTTACCGTCATGACTTCTGTTACATGTTAAATATCTCACTCTGTATCTTTCTTTACTAAAGTTACTGTCTATAACCACAGGTTGATGTGCTCATTACACATTAAAATTAAAAGTTCATTCATGTAACACAACAACCTTCCCCATCCTCCTAGTGACATACTCTGGCAAATACAGCTAACCCTTGAACAACACAGGTTTGAGCTGCAAGGATTTACTAATACACAGATTTGGTTTTTTATGTACAGTACAGTACTGTAAATGTATTTTCTCTTCCTTATGATTTTAGTAACTTTTCTCTAGCTTACTTTATTGTAAGACTAGAGCATATAATACATATATAAAATATGTACGATTTACAGGACCGGTAAGGCTTGTGGTCCACAGTATGTGCTATTAGTAGTTAAATTCGGGAGGAATTCAAAAGTTATATGTGTATTTTCGACAGAGCAGAGGATTGGTACCCTAACCCCTACATTGTTCAAAGGTCAACTGATACTGAATTACCTCTTTAGGGTTCCTTAAGGTCTCAAAAGTTTGCTTCCACAGCTAAAACTCATTCTAGGAAACTGATCATAGGAGGCAAGAGTAGGAGTTTAAGGACAACCAAAGGAACTTAAGCCCTTACTCCAGGGGCACTGATCTAGACTTGCAATCCAGTCTATGCCCTGAACTCAGGGAGCAGAGGTTGGGCTGGCAGGAGTGTTGGAATCTGGATCTACAACACCCCTTGTTCTTACCAATACGACTCTGGAACAGAGTTGGGCCCCCTGGGATCCTGGGCTCCCGGATGGACTCATCAGGGGCCAGGTCATCACCATCACAGTCTTCTGCCGTTTCCTCAGGCTCCCAGCCCCCTTCCTCCTGCCCATCCATCTCTGCATCGCTATCCCCCAGCCTGGGGAGTGCCACAGCCTCTCCTGGGCCGTCTGTGGCTCTGATGGCCGTCCGTGCCCTCACCAGGGCCTCCAGCTCCTCATAGAAGGGGCACGTCCCTGGCGGGTGGCTGCTCTTGGCTTTCCGGTAATTCCGTAGGAGGTTTTTGACCCTGTAGCGACACTGCTCCAGGGTCCGCAGGAAGCCCCGGGCCCTCAGCCGCTCTGCAATGGCCCGGTACACCTGGCGGTTCTGGTGACAAGTCCGGAGCTTTTCAGAGAAAGGAGACTCACTCAAAATTGCCAGAAAAGTCTTGGTCTCCTCGTAGCCCCAGTGCACACCCGACACCTTCATGTCCTCTGTGTCCCACTGGTATGGTTCCTCCCAGGCCTTTGAGTCTCTCCAGGCCAATGCCTGAGCTGGTCTTGTTTGCTCATTACCTGGGTTATAATCTGCAGTGTTCCTTTTTCCGGAATGTATAAAGCTTGGACGCCAAAGTTCTGGTCCTTGCTCTTGCTGGCAGCTGATACTTGGTTTTGAAACTGGAACTCCTAAGAAAGAAGAGAAATGATTAAGTAGAAATGACACACTGAGGAGAGTGTTTGTCCAAAATGCCCCTAAAAGAGATCATTTCCCTGCATGAGGCTAATGAGAAATTCCCATGCCAATTCCCCACGTTAAGCAACCTGTTTGCTTTGTTCGCTTGCTTTCTTTGTTGTAGTTATGAAATACATCACACAAAGAATGAGTGTTACTGGTCCACAGATGGGCATGTGGCCCAAACTGGCCCGACCAGAATGAATTCAATGGTTGGAGAAAAGGTTTTCCTCTCTCCTACTCATTCGCCGTGTATGTTTGTGTGTGCACATGCGTGTGCGTGCCTGTGTGTGTCTCTTGCTAGGAAACTTGTGAGCCCAACTGACATGGGCCTCTATCTTCTGATTATGACCAATGACAGCTCTAGTGCGAGACAGACACTGAGGACGGCAGAACAGAGAGGAAGGCCCTCGGTCTGCCATGACACTGCGGAGACGCTCTGTACCAGGGCTGGAGCGCGTCCTCCGCTCGACTTCTAAAAACGTGAGAAAGTATGTTTCCTTAATTTTTTTAACACTTAGCAGCTATGTGTAAAGGACTGCTGGCCCAACAGCTCCCAGCCCTAACAAAACAGGAAGCCTTTAATTAAAATAAATATTTGAAGAAAACCAGATCAGAAAGAGCTGAGAGCTGTGAGAAACTTTAGCCTTACTTGGTTCAGCATTTCCCAAAGCTTGCTGTGAACACTTAACCCAGGTATCACGGTTTATGTGAAAAAGGAGTTCTACGATCAAGAAAGGTGCCAACAACTTCCCGTGTCTCCCCTTAGCTCCCCTAGGAGGCACAGCTAGCACTGTCTTCCACTTTATCCCCGTCTCGCGTCTAACCCCTCACACTGACCCCAGGCTCCACAGAGAAATGGTTTCATGTTGTGGAGACACGCCCACAGTGACAGGGGCTGGCCATGGGGGCGTCTCACTGTGGTTTAGTGCATCAGTCTCATGGGCTCAGCTCACTGGAGTCTGCCCGTGAGACATGGACCCTGTTTGCCGCTGAAAGGACTGGGTTCTGAGACGGCACAGGACCGCCGTGGTGAACAAACTAAGGAAATGAGCCCCGGGAGGGTAGGCTCTCAGAAGCCAGCCGCCAGCCTCCATGCAGGCAGACCCCACGCCCCCCACTCCATCCCTGCCACCAGTGCTGGCCGCAGAGAGCTGTCTTCTTCCTGTGCCTCAAGCGCCAGACCTCCCAGAGCCATGAGTCTTAAGGGAGAGATGAAACATTCTTCGGGACCTGAGTGTACCAGAAACCAGACAAGAGCTTCCTAGGAGGGCACTATTTCCTTACCTAGGGGCAGACCGCTCCCACACCCGTCTCCTGGGGGGTCCTTGCAGAACTCCTTCTCAGCGTGTTTGCCAGGGTCCAGGGCTTCCTGTGAGATGTACGAGACAAGGACCACAATTGAAATCAGCCTGGGAACCCTAGCAGGGCCCAGGAAAGGTCACAGACACAGGGAGACCACGCGTGAGGCCGTCGCTGTAAGAAGCAGCATGACTGAGGAGAGGCCCAGCAGATGGGGGTCGGGGGCAGAGGCTAACACCCTCCAACACACGCCCTCCTGCCAAGGGCAGGCCATGGAGAGAGAAGAGGGACGCAGGGGCACAGGCCTAAGAGAAGCCAGGACAGGAAAGGAAGGACAAACAGCAGCTTACCTGGGACTCGACTGTCACCTCCCAATCTCCCACACTCCCCATCTTTGGGACAGCAGGGACTCGGGGAGTGAGGACAGCTGAGGAGAAGGAACAGTCTCTGAAACCCAAGCTCTGGTTCCCAGGAACCACTCCCTCCCAGGTCCAGCTTTCCAAGGGCCACGCTGCGTCAAACTGAGACCACCCGACCAGCCAGGGCAGCTCGGACTCCTCTATGATCACCACCTGACCCCAAGCCGACACGGACGTGCCATGTGACTCGACTCAGGGGGACGCGCCAACATCGCCAGCAGCTTCCCCTCCTTGCACAATGCTAACCTGCCTTCCCTCTCAGCGTGCCCATCAGACACTACTCCTCCCTTGCCGTGAATTCCTCACATCCCGCCTCCCTGTGCGCCCTTCCTTACTCCCTCTAATCTTCTCCTCTCTTCCCCTGGGTTCCCTGATTCTTGGTACTCACCGCTCTCCTTCAAGGGCTGTGGCACCATCTTGGTGTCTAGATGCTTGGGAAGGTCAGGGCATGAATTCTTTACCCACTGCTTCTGGCGCTGTGCCTCGGGCCAGTGATTCGCCGGCTGCAGCTGACAAGGCTGAGATTCCTGCATTGCCTTTAAGGACCTGGCCTCTTCTGCACACAAGTCCAGTTCCTACACACAGAGGGTCAAAATTCCCAATCATCAGTTCAATAAGACCACTGTTGCTAGGGCAGGGAATGCTCTTTTGAGTACAGCTGTGGTCCAGAGGTTCACAGTCTCTTTTTAAGATCCAAGGATGACTCAAAGTATGACAACAAAGCCATGAGACTGACATTAGTAAACAGACCAGCATTGATACCACCAAATGACTACTGTTTTGTTCAACATGGGGAGACCGCACGAGTGTCTCAATGAGGCTGCTACTGTCCCAAACCTTTCTGAATCACAGAGATAAATCATGTCACATGATTTTATGACATTAAAACATAAACTCTAAACATCAAAAACAGGGGATTTCATTTTTAAGGTATCAAGCAAAGATAAAAGTTAACCAGGTATCTGTCAAAAGATAAAAACAGATATAACAATAACTCTAAAAATAATCGCTCTAAATATTCCTGTTGCAAAGCAAAGAAAATTCAAAAATAAATATAAGAGAAGGGAGAGGCAAACAACTACAGATGGAATTTTTTTTTTTTTTACAGATGGAATTTTAAAATGGAATGAAAGTATGCGCTGTTTGAGAGCGGCCCCTCTACTCTTAAAACAGAAGGAGAAGCAGAGACGAGGCACTGTAACTCAAAGGAAAAACAGAAGTGGCAATTTTGATTTCAGTGCAGAAGTTCAGGCAGAAAAGCACTCAGAGGCACAGAGCACATATATAAAATAAGAGGGAAAAATCATAGAGAGGATAGTACCTAACTCCGCATTCTCATAAAGCTCATTTCTTATCTGTCCATGGTTCCAAGTTCAGAGATGGAAGTGGAGATGTTATTTTCTGGCCCTAAAACCTCAACAATGTAACACTCTCGTTGCCTTATAGAAACTTCAAAAAATGTGTTTCAATGTTTCAGTAGGTATTTTCAAAACTCAGGTGCTTCAGAAATAGAAACCATGAAGGTCTAGTTAGTGAAAATAGCCCGTCCCCAGCCCTGTACCCATCCCATCTACCCAGTGTCTTCCTTCTCCCCACTCCTCCCTACAGGAAACCACTGCTCTGCATCGTCTCAGTTTCTTTATAAGCAAGCATCTAGGAGTACAGACTCTTCTTTCTTCCCTATTTCTATATAAAACACAGCTGTTATATACATTGCTCTGAACCTTATTTTTGATTCAAAATAATAATATCCACCTTCCTCAACTTACTGAGTCTGTGAAACAAACCTGTAACTCCAAAAATCTTTGGCTGATCTGAAAACTCCAATCTTCTCCCAAAGACAGGGATGTTTATCCTTAAGATATACAGGAATGGGCCCTGAGCCTAAAAAGCCTTTCCAGATGAGGCCATCCACCAATGTCCTGTGTGGTTCACAGGAGAAAACATCTGCTCAGAACCTTCCTCCATGACTGTTTAAGTAAAAAACAAATCAGCCTCTCTTTGTTATAGCTACAATCTTATAATCTACAGAGAAATTGTGTGACTAGACCCCATAATAATCCTCCCTCGCAGCCCAAGCTCCTCTAACTACTGACACACCTAAGCAAAGATTCTGATTCCACAGATGGCAACTGTAGACGCAAAAAGGAAGAGATTCAAGTGACAAGAAGAAGGAAAGAGTGGCTGGGGTAGGGTCAAGTAAAGAATCCATCAAAAATGCCTGTGCACCGCACAAAAGCCTACACATGGATGTTTATAGTAGTTTTACTCCTAATTGCCAAAACTCGGAAGCGTGTCCTTCCCCAGTAGGTGAACAGACTGCAGTACATTCAGATGATGGAATATTACTGTGCTAAAAAGAAATGAGCTATCAGGCCAGGAAGACACACGGAGGAACTTCAAATGCATACCATTAAGTGAAAGAAGCCAATCTGAAAAGGCTACATACATCCTGTATGATCCCAACTATGTGACACCTTGGAAAAGGCAAAACTATGAAGACAGTAAAAAAATCAGTGGTTGCCAGAGGGTTGGGGAAGGAAGGATAACGACACAGAACACAGGATTTTCAGGGCAGTGAAACTACCTCATATAATACTATACTGGTGGATACATGTTGTTATACGTTTGTCAAAATCCACAGAATGTCCACCCCTAAGAGTGATATCCAATGTAAGCTAAGGACTTTGGATGATAGTGACGTGTCCGTGTAAGTTCACCGATCACAGCAGGTGCGGCACTCTGGCGGGGAACGATGTGCTGGTGGGCTGGGGGAACAGGGGCGTATGAGAAATCTGGGCACTTTCTGCTCAGTTTGGCTGTAAACCTAAAACTGCTCTAAAAAAAATAAAGTCTATATATATATTTTTTTATTTTAAATGACTATGCACCTGATGGGGAAAGGGGTTCTGGAAGAGGTGATCACAGAATCAACAAGGCAAAACCCACCCAATAGCAGAGCTGAAATGTCTCTTTAAGGAAAAGATTTTGAAGGACATTGCCCAGAGCACCGCCTTTTTCCTGCCGTTCTCTCCACAGGACCTATTTAGCTGGAAGGTCTTGGCAAAACTTCCTTTGTGGAAAATGTAACCGAGTCAGGTACCCCACAATGTAATCACAAGCTGTAAGGTCTGTGGGGGCAGGGAACTCCTTTGCTACTTATCCGTTTGTTTGGACACTTGTAAGCACTCAGAGCAGAGAGAAAGTTCAAACAGAAAAATAAAATCACATCATAAAGAACGTCCCATTACCTTTTTTTCTTTTTCCAATTTTAGAAGCAGTTCAATCTCAGCTCAGCCCACAGGGGTATAATTTGAGAACTTTTGGTCTAGTCCAACCCCCTCATTTTACAGATAAAAAGTCATAAAGACCTTGATTTAAATCAATTCTCTCTCTGGGTCTCAAGGTCTTCATCTTTCAGCTCTGAAGTCCTAAGACTTCCATTTTTGGTTTTTCACACGCCACATAAGAGGAATAGCTGGTTTCTTTACAAGAAAGAATATGGGAGGGTAGGCTGGTAAATTCAAATAAGGTACATTCTCTCATAGTTAGTCCTGTAACTTCAAATAGGACACTGTGTCTTCAATCGGTTTGTAAAGGAGTCCAAAAAGCCAACCCACAGATCACAAACCTCTCTTCCCCTCTCACATCTGCCCAAAGCTTTACTTTTTACAGAAAACCCCTGCCATTTGCAAGGGATGTTCTCAAACCTATAATTTCCCCCAACAAAACGGGATGAACTAAAACATCACAAAAACTATGTAACAAGGGGAAACAACAGGGTTACGTCGAGATGAAGGTTCCGGGCGGCTTCAAGGACTTTGTTCTACACATGCCAGCTCCAAAAGCAGGATTCAAAAAAAAAAGGTGGTACCACAGGAAAATTATAAAAATTTAAAATTATAAATTATATAAAATATAAAATTATAATAATATAAAAATTATAAAGTCTCTTGCAAATTGTTGTGAATGTTAAATCCACGAGGCTTTCACTTCCCTTATCTCAGCTCTACCACTTAGCTATATAAATCTAGACAAGTTACTTACCTCTTTGAGCCTCGGTTTATACAGCTGAAAAATGGCGGCAGAACAGCACCTGCCTTCTCGGGCTGCTATGCTGATTAGAGGAGCAATACACAGAGAAAGCGGAGAGCGGTGTCTGACGCTCAGTGAGTGAGTGCTCAGGAAAATGTCAGTTACTAACCTATTTGAGCCTCATGCCTAAGAGGTGTTTCAATTCCCATGGTTTGCGGATGAGACACCTGTCATGTCCCAGAAAGAACATCGAACTTGGAACCCGAGAATATACGTTTAGGCTCTGGTTCGACTGACAGAGCTCTGCGAGCCACCTGAGTTTGGGGGCCTTAGTTTCATCTACACGACGGGGATGATAATGCCACCTCTGTCCACCCAGATTTCGGCTGTAAGCACCTCAAGACTTTGTCCCATGTGAGACATAATACAAAAACCCACACTGTGAATACAGGCCCGGGAGGCAATGCGGGCGGTGGTTCTGAACGCGGGCTTCAGCGTCAGGCTGGCACACATTCTGGCTCTGCTGTCTGGGGCTCTGCGACCTCAGGCCAACCACCCATCTGTCCTCTGCCTCAGTTCCCTCATGGGTAACATCAGGGAAATAGTACCGATCTCATTAAACCATGGAGAGGATTAGATGAGTTAATACACGGAAAGCACTGAGAATGTGTCGGGTACACAGCAGTGCTCAATAAATATTGGCTGCTCAGTACCAACAACAATCACGATTATTACCACTGCGTTTGGCAATTAGCAAGCTAGTCACAGCCCCACTGCCTTGCCTCACCCACTCCTTGGAGAACAGACCGTTTGCCTCACCCTCTGGCCCGCAGCCCGGACCTCTCGGTGCCAATCCTCCACGAGGGCCACTGCCTCCTCGCCACTCTCAGGGTGGCGCGCCTGCACCCAGGCCTGGACCTCCGTGGGTAAGATCGTCAGGAACTGCTCCAGCACCAGCAGCTCCAGGATCTGCTCTTTGAGGCGGATCTCCGGCCGCAGCCAGTGACAGCAGAGCGCCCAGAGCTGGCTGAAGGCTTCGTGGGGTCCCGCCGCATCCCTGTACCGGAACTGCCTGAAGCGCTGGCGAGAGGCTTCAGGGCCAGGGACAGGGACATGGTCCTCCTGCCGGAGTTTGGATTCTGATCTCCACGAGTCCCCCTCCAGTTTCACAATCAGGAGGTCTTCAGGCTCTGGCTGGTGAGAGGCCTGGGTCTGGGGTTCTAGGGCCACGGCCATGGTCAGTCCAGGATATCTCGCTTCAGCTGGGCTGTCCTCATTCAACGTCTTCCTGCATCTAAGGCGTGTCCTTCAAGGGGCTCCTAGGAGAGGCAATGCTCCCCGAGGCTCTAAAGGCAGAGAGACAAGGGACAGTGTAAGAGGACCCCTGTACCTTCCACTGCCTTTGTCTGGGGTTGGGGTGTGAGAGGAAGAAGCATAAAAGGGCACCCAAACCATCAGCCGCACGCCTTGGAGGACAGCACGGTATGAAGTCCTCTGGGACGTGCCAGAACACTGTACTCTGGCATCAAGGCCTTCACCATCTAGCATGCCTGCCTTCCTCTATGCAGGCCCAAAGTCTGACCCTTCCTCAAGGTGGGTTCCAAACGTCACCCCCTCCAGAAGGCCTTTTTTCACAGACCTTCAGCTTTCCCCTAGGGGTGCTCTCCTTGCAAAATCCTTCTCACTCCACACTCCCTCTTGGTCAACCCACCCATCTGGCATTTTTCACCATCCCAAAACTGAGGACTCCCAACACTCCCACCAGGACCTGCCACCAGACCTCCAGACCCCAAATCCAACCATCTACAGGACATTTCCTCTTGACTGTCTACTAGGCACCTCGAACTCAGTGGGCCATAAACTGAATTCATCTTTTTCTCCTGCAAACCTGTCCTTCTTCTGGAACTCTCCACCCTGCTAAGGCACCTCATTCTTTTTTTTTTTTTTTTTAAGATTTTATTTATTTATTTGAGAGAGAGAGCGTGCGTATACAAGCAGTGGGGCGGGGGCAGGGAGAGAAGGAGAAAGAGGCTCCCCACTAAGCAGAGAGCCCGATGCGGGGCTCGATCCTAGGACCCCAGGATCAGAGGTGAAGGCAGATGCTTAACTGACTGAGCCACCCAGGCACCCCAAGGCACCACCTTCTATCAGGATACCCATGCCAGAAAGCTGGTCATCATCTCTCTCCAACATCCCCCACAGTCAAATCATCACCAAGCTGTGTCCTCCTGGACTTCTAGGCATCTATACCCCCAATGCCACCGTTTTAAGCCATGCTTTCACTGCCTCAGCCTCCTGACTCATGTTCCTGCCTGCTCTCCCCTCACCCCAACCTGGGCTTCTTCACACCACAACCAAACCAGCTCCCAGTCTAACAGGGTCGCTTCCTGCTAAACACCTTCGAGTGACCTCCCACATCCCTGAGGATCAAGTGCGAAGCCCACATCCGCACCTCATCTCTTTGCCACATTCCCGCTGCTCAGGGCGTTCCAGCCACACAGCTTGCTGCCCGCTGAACCCTCCCACGGGCAACCAGCCGCTTTCTTTGGGAAGTGTTCTCCCTTTCTTCACCTAGCTAGGTCTCAGCTTCTACTGTACTGTTTCCAAGAGGCCCTCCCTATGTCCTGAAACAAGATTCAGTCCTTCCTGAGCCACCAGCTTCCACGCCACCTACATTTTCCCTGTAGTTCTCTTACCCAAGAGTTCATCAGCTTCCTGGCACAGTGCTCAGGGCATGCAGGAAGCGCTCAATAAACGGTGAGACAATGGTCAGTGCACACTGGTGACGTGTCATGAAGCAGGTGTTATAATTAATCCCCTTCTACACACACTAGATTTTTTTTAAAGGACCTTCGTGCTCATGCCAGAAGGACTTCTCCTCTCCTCTTTATTTCCATCAATGTCACACGGGCCACATTCCATGTTGTATTAAAGGGGTGTGTGTATGTGTGGCCACAGAGAGATGACAGCCTGAGGACAAGGAATACGGTTTGCCCCGTCCCTCCCCCAGCCCCGCGATAAGTGGGCCACACAGCGCACAGGAGGCTCTCAGGAAATATTTGTGGAGGGGACATCTGGGGTTGCTTCTTCTACACAATGAAGATGCTGACGACACTCATGCTGGCTTATCTGGAAAAATGAGCTCTTTGTGTCATTCCCAACAAATCCAGATGACACTAAAAACACCCACTCAAAGGAGGCTCTCAGCTACCCCCAAGTGAGAATGAGTCAGCTGAACTGAGAACGGAGGGGGGGTGATATATAGATTTTAGGCCATCTGACTGGACTGTCCAGAAACAAGGCAAGGGTGATGCAAAGTAAAGGCTTGTCCTGAAGACCTCCACATACACAAGGAGGCTAGGATCATGACTAATGAGCACCTGGCAAGTTCCTCTTTGTCCTTCAGCTCCCAGGTCATGCCCTTGTCATGCCCTGCCCCCACCCCCACTCTCCCAGAATTACCTCCCCACGCCTGTGTTCCCAAAGCAGTTGGCACAAGCCTCTGATATAGGTGCTCTTCTACAGCCTTGTAGTTCCCTGTTCTGACCTCTGACAGCCCCACTGGACTGTATTAGGGCCAGCAATCCATCTTACCCATTTCTGTATCCACAGTGCCTGCTAAACGGCAGGACCATTAGCAAGTCTTGTTGCCTTTTATTAAAATAGTAAATCTGGGACATCGAAAGCCTAATGGGCTATGGAAGGGCCATCATTTATATTAAGCTAAAGAATTAACTTTTCATGCAATTTCCTTTTTGAACCACAGCCTTAATCATGCACTAGTCCAAAACCATTTCTGTCGCTCTCTCACAAGGACTCATTCACCATCAGTCATTTACAGAGTCCTACTATGTACCTGCACTGTACTGGTCGCTGGAGAGCCATCAGTAACTGGGACAGATGGTCTCTACCTCCAGGAAAGTTACACTCTCATGAGAGAGACAGTCAATAAGCAAGCAAAGAAGTCTGTGCTCCTGCACCGAGAGAACATTACCACAAAATCAGCAATTAGTAGTTCTGCCAGGCCCAAAGCCCGGGGTAGCAGATAATAGGTATTTTCTTTTGTTAAGACTGGCAAGTCCCAAAGGTTAGCTTCAAATACAAATCTGAAAGCTATTTCTGCTACTCTCTTAGACATATAATGACTAGCGGCCTATCTACAGAGGGAGGTCAATACAGTCAGTGAATAGCAGGGTGACTTTACACAGAGCTGACAGAAAAAACAGACAAGGGCATTCAATAGTCCTAAGATGACCAGGAGGATCTGGGCCATGCTAGGATCAGCAACCTCAGAGAGAACCCATCTACTGAGTGCCCATGAGGCACCAGCATACTGCCAACAGTTCCATCTTCATAATCTCACTGAATCTTCCAGGCAAGTAAGTGAGGTGTCATTGGTGTGGGACTGTACTACAGCGATCTGTAACTTACACATAGGAAACTGCATGCCAACACCAGGAAGAGAAAGCCCGTAATCTAAATGGTGCAGTCAGTTCCATTCACAAGGTGTCTGTTTCAGAATGAGCATGACCTTCCAGGCTCCCAGGTTGGTCTGAGTTCCCTCCAGCCTTCCTTTCCAGGGTGTGAGCAAAGTATGTTTCATACAGCAGGGTCCCTAAACACAGGCCAACTCTTTCATCTGACATTCAAACAAGGAAACCCAGCTGTGCTGGTTAGCTTGTTGAAAGACAGTGTGTTGGTTTCTAAATGGCTCCTTGCCAGAGGATTTTCAAGCTGACTGTGATTTCTGGCTAAATGTGATTTCCACCTTCAGTGCTGCCTTTAGAATATAATTATCCCGTAATGTTTGAGTCCATATCTTCAACTTACATATAGGGAACTGAGCTTCTATGAAGAAGACTCATCTAAGGTCACACAACTAGCAAGCGGCAGAGTTGGGACTCAGCCAAGATTCATTCTTTCCACTCATTTTTCTTGACTGCACCATCCAGCCTCCTCTAGGTATGCCAATCATCCAAACTCCTGAGAAGATGGTACAAGAGTGGAAAGACCATTAAGGCAGGAGGGAGAAAATCAGGGTTCCAGTTCCAATCCTGCCATTATTAGCTGTGTGACTTTGGACAGGTCATGTGGCCTCTGCAGCTTACAGCTTGACCCTACTCAGTGCCTGCCCCAGATTACCCAATTAGTATGATGGGAGCAGAGCAAAGGGACAGGAAGACTAGAATCAGCAGCTACACATTTAAATGGCTACAGGAGCCAGGCAATGTAAACGGGTACATGAGTAGAGCGGGGGCTGTGGCTAACTACGGAGCAGTAGAGAGAACACTGGCCCAGTTCCCAGGCCTTCTATTTTTTCCAAGAGAAGCTAACTCTGGATTTTTAAATATTGGCAACCAACTCAAAATTGTTTGAAACACCAGGACTAAATAGAGGATGATGATAGGCTTCTTTCAGCATAGGCTGTCGTCACTTTACCATCTTTCAGCTAAATGATCTCAAAGGTCTCTTCCAATATCCCAAAAGATCTAGAAAGGGTACAGATTCTCCCAAAGCAATGAGGGATCAGTGTTGACTGGGTCAGGATCCCTTTACAAACACAGGGAAGCTGAGGGGCATCCTGGCTCCTCGGGTGTTGAGTGTGGATGTGGACATAAGGAACCCACCCACTGAACAGTGGGTTGGTAAGGGATCTGCCCCAATCCCATAGCAAAAGCCAAGAATGGTCTATGACCTCCAAAGAAGAAACTAGGAGTCCCCAAAGGCTGTCAAGCTTACTGGGCTGATGGTCCAGGCTACTGCTTAAAGTAACTTGACCTCCCATTTAAGGGCTTAAACCAGGGAGAGGAAATGGGCTTCACATAAAGCACCAATTTCAGTCAACTGCACTAAGGACTCTGAAACCCGTGTCACTATGTGTTGTCACCAATTAGCTATGACCACCAGACACAGGAAGACGTGGCAGCACACATTCTACATATTTGCCACCCCCGGCTTAAACTCCCATAGGTAATGAATCAGCACCCAGCAAAGACAGCCCTGACAGGCAGAAGATGAAAAGCTCATGCCCTAGAAATCCACCGGAAGTAGCACTCTTCAAGACTGGTATAGCAAAGCTCATCCTAGACTGCCATTATTCACACATGCATCAAGCAGTCAAGTGTTTACTGATTTACTGGATTTACATCAAGTATTTACGACCCTGGGCTGGACAATGAGGAGATGGAGGGGACTAGGAAACTGTCCCTGTCCTGGAGATGCTTACTTACAGTCAAGTGGAGGAAACAAAAAGAAAAAAAAGTCACAGATAATTATGATCAAATGTGGTAAATGCAGCAAAAGAGATCTATGGGAACTGGGGTTGAGGGGTGACTTAATCTGTTTAAGGTAAGAGAACAAAGTAACATTCAAGTTGGCTCCTGGAAGGACGGTTCTCTTGGCAGACAACGGGGCGAGAAAGTGTTCTCTAAGCTGAGAGAACAGCACACATAAGGTGGAAAACCAAACAGCCTCTCCAGGAGATGGGGAAAACCAAACAGTCCTGGAGCATGGGGTGCCTGGGATTAGGCTACAGAGAGTTCATGAAGAGTCTTCACTATCAGGTTAGGTGTCTGGACTTAATTCTACAGGCGATGGGAGCCAAGAAGGTTTTTAAGCAGAGGGCACAACCAGATTTGTAGGTTAAACAGATGACGCTACTACAATGTGTCAGTCCAGGCTGGGGAGGTGACGAGGTGGGAGGCTTCAGCAAAAACCCTGACCGGAAAGGGGCAGATTCAGGACACATTAAGGAAACAAGAGGGATCTGAAAATTCTGGATGTGTTAGAGCAAAAGGAATCAGAGGATGTCCGGCTAAACTGGACGACGGTGCCACTCACTTCCATTAGGCGAAAGGAAAGGGGGCGCTGGCTTGGGGCCAAACACAATAGCCAGTTCCACCTGCTGCGTGCCAGAAGTCACAACCATTAGAGGAAGTGTAAGGCGGTATCAAATCTGCTATGTTAGTCGAGGCGGTCAGGTAGAGGCTGGAGCACTATTTTTAAGGTCGGGCTTCAAGCTCAGGCCCTTTTCTCTTCACTTCTTGCCGAGGCCTGAGAACCCTCTATCCCTCCCTCTGTGGTCTCCAGACCCTTTTAGGACTCTCCCATCTCCAGAACCTCTCTCGGTCTCCTCACCTAGAGACCCTTCTACGACCCTCCTCACTCCCCTGGCCTTCTATGTCCCCGCTCATCCCCGACCCCTCTGTGACCCTTCCCATCTCCCATCTCCGGACGCTTCATCCTCTGGCCGCCCCTCACCCCCACCCCCACAGAAAAGCTTCTTTCTCCCTTCTCACCTTCCCTGGCCCCCTGGGACACCACCACAACCTAAGCCTCCAACCCAGAGCCTGAGTCTCAGCTGCCCCCGCCCCGCCACCCGGACTCACCCACCGAGACACCCACTTCACAACAGGGCGGAAGTGCTCCAGGCTTCGCGCACGGAACGCTGGGACGCGGAGTCCGAACCGCGCCACGGGAATGGAGGGTCAGAGACTACAACTCCCAGAAGGAACTGCGCGAGCGCCGGAACAAATCGGAAAAGGGTCTCTTCGTGGGGGCGGAACCTGTCGCGACTCCGGTCCTTTCCACAGGCTCCGAGATCATGGACCGCCCAGTGGGCGGACATTCAAGGCGAAGGGGCGGGGCCTGCTGCCTGTAAAATACGGGAGCGGGGGGCCGGGAGAGGTCACAGGAGAAACTGGGAGAAATAGAGAGAGTGACTGGTGGACTGGAGAGAGATGGGCAATTGTCGGTTCAATTTCCAACTCACAGTTAAGCCACGTGATTTTGGCTCGGTGGTGAACCTCGCGTTCTTCACCTGTAAAGTGAGGATAATATCCATTCGCCGGGTTTTTGAGAGCTTTCCATGAGATAATACAACTAAGACGATTAAACCAGGGCCCGGGTCCTAATAATACACAGCGAATGTTAACTATTATTATGTAAATCAGGACAGAGCTTGGCACTTCGTGGGTGTTGGAAAAAAATGTTAGTCATTATTTGAATAATGATAATCAGAATAATTTCAATATAAATGCAGTTGCTTTGTACCATTATGAATACTTCGTGATATGAGCAGTCTAATATGGGGTTGAACACGTGGGTTTTGCAGTCAGGCAGGGCTCCAAATCCCAGCCCAACTGTGTGGCCTCGAATGTATTACCGCGGGTCTTTTGTGTTAGGTTTTCGCATCTGTAAAATACATCGCAGGCTGTTGTGAAGATGAAATTGAGGTAATGCAGGTAAAGCAAGGTCTCTGGAATCAAGCTACTTGCGTCTGAAACGTCTTTCAAATACAGGTTGTAGGCTTTGCCCCTTGCTAGTTGTAAAACCTCAGGCAAACGACTCAACTTCTTTGTGCTTCAGTTTCCTTGTTTGTAAAATGGGAATTATCATAACGGCATCTACCTAATCGTTTGTGAGAGGAATAAATGGGGGAAAGTTTGTGAAGGAATTGGCACATGCCGGTCAGAAGGAGTTTAATAATCATTAGCTATTATTATTTTTACTAATGGATATGAGACTTTGGGGAAAGTAATTGTACCTAGCAATATGGCAAGTGCTCAGCTCATGTTAGGGGAATTCTATATTTTAGTTTTAAAGGCCCAGTTCCTCCTCATGTTCAAAGTGAAACATGTTCCAACTTACTCATCGTTGAGAACTCACATGACTGTGCTCAGTGAACCTAATGGTGACCTCTATACCATTCCTTGCTATTGAAGTCTTACAAAGGCCCCCATGAGTCTGGTACTATTACAAGGAGGAAGTGGGGGCTTACACAGATGAAGTGACTTTCTCAAGATCACATGGTAAGTGTCAGGCTGGAATTTGAACCACTGGCTTTGACTCCAAAGGTTTCTTCTGGGCTCCACACTGCATCGGGAAAAGACCATGGTTGGAGTAGGATGGAGGTTGAGGAGAGAGAGAGAGAGAGAGAGAGAGACCATGTATCAGACATTTGAGAGAGTGTCAGGATCTGAAGCTGGAAGGGCAGATCTGCGGTTCAGAAGATGGCCACTTCAGGACCATCTGCTGGGAGAAAGGCCTGTGGTGAGGTTGTACAGAGAGAGAAAAACACCATTACAACACAAGAGGGCGCCCCTCACCCTAAATGAAGCCCAGAATTGCTTGATGGTTTTCATTAGCTTTTTTTCTAATTAAAACCTGGCATTTTACAGAGGAGGAACACTAAGGCCCTAAGAGGCCACATGCCCTGCCCAGGTTCACATAGAAATAATCAACAGCCTGAACCAGACCCCAGTTCGTGGCATCACCATCCACCAAGATTTTTTTCTCACCACCGTTGTCTACAAGACCACTTTGTACTGGGCCAGCACTAGGCTCTAAGGATGCAGAGATGAATCAGACTGGTTCTTGTCTCCAGGACCTGACCTTCAAACTTTCCAGATCGAATTTCCTATTAGTAAATTAGTAATGCTTCCTATTAGTAAAATAGTTTTGAACACACGCTCCCAGCATATATGTATTTATTTACTTATAAATGATACACATACATGTAGTACATATGTAATTACACAGAAAGCTTACCTTTATTGAACACTTATAATGCATTGCTGTCCTGCTCCCAGTGCTGTATACGTATTAATTCACTTTACCCTCACAAAACCCTATGAGCAAGAGTGTGATACGATCCCATATTACAGAAGAGGAAACTGAGGGACAGAGGTTAAGTAACGTAAAACCATATAGCTAAAAAGCAGGCAATCCAGCTTCAGAATAAAATGAGATTGAAAAACAGAGATATAAGCCTTAACATTTTTTTTCTAAACCCCTGTGAGTCATCTTGTGCACACCTCTTTGAAGACCAGTGCTTGAGGGGCCCCAGACCTATGCAGATGAGTACAGTGTGATCACTACTTTGAGAAAGGGAAGGGCAGGAAGCTATGGGACCCAGAGGCAGCAGCTTACCTAGCCTGGGAGGTCGGGAATGGCTTCTGGAAAAAGTGGTACCTAAGCTAAATCTTAAAAGTTATGTAGTGGTTTCCCCGGAGGAGGGAAATTGTGTTTCTGGGCGAAGGAGCAGTGCACGCAAAGGCCCAGGGGCAAGAGTGCATGGTGTTCTGGGAGCTCCAAGTAGTTTAGCATTGCTGGACACTGAGTGCCCAGGGGGTGGATTTCTCCTCCCAGTGTTGTACTGGGGCTCAAATAAGACCATAGGTATGACCATGCCTTTGTGTCTTTGCTGAGGGAGCAGGCAATCAGTCTGCTCCCTCCTGGGCAGCGTCCCAGTTTTTCAGTCCTCAGCTTCCAATTCCTCTATACCCAGATGGCAAAAGGGGCCCCTCTACCCCTTGAAGATCTGATTGAACTTGGCCTAGACTCTATTCCACAGCTGAGCACTACTCACAGCCCTCCATCCTTCCCCAAAGCCTCCATGAATTTCCAACTTTATTTCCTCTGAGCTACAGTTTCCATGACCGCAGCCCCTTTGCCTCCCTCCCTCGTATGGATTTCCACCGAAAACAAAAAGTCCAATTAAGTCGAGCATTTCATGGATTTAGTAAATTTACTAAGGATTTGGAGATCTTGAGATCACATCACATACTGCACGGCCACCTGCCAGCTCCCAGTTTTCTCATTCCGAGGCTCATCCAGAACCTTCCCAAAGCCTGTGTTCCCAATATCACCAGCTGATCCTCCCAACACATGCAGCACCCCACCTCCCACCAGAAGCTGGGTTCAGTCTCATGCACCTCCCCGTACCCACTATCTCCCTGCCAGGCTGGCTTGCTTTTCCTATCCCCTCCTCCAATATACACACACCCACTCTAGCCAAACCCAGGCTGCCCTAGACTGCTCCCCAGCCAAGCCCAAAAGCCTTCCCTCCTTTCATCCTCCCTGGGCCACACACAAAAGTCCCCTCTGCAGAGCTGCCAGGCCAGTCCACGGTAGTCAGGGAGGTGGTGGTGGGAGACAGACTCCAGGAAGACCAGCTGCAGCGCTGGCGGGTGGGGCAGCTGCCAGCTGGAGGAAGGTAACCAGGTGGCTCTCCTAGAGGCCACGTGGGGTATTCAGGATCTGGTAACTCAGCACGCAGTGGGGCCCAGCTGCTTGCCTTGTTATCAGCCACATTGTCAGCCACATCCTTGCCCGTCTCACCATCCCTCTTGGACACGCAGCCCTGGTCTTGCTGGGATGCAAACACAATACAGAGGAACCTCTTACCCTCACCCTTCCAACCCCCGGACCCGCCAGCCAGGCCCTGAACAAGGCTGGAGATGGAGAATCTAGGGCATTCTGGCTTCGTGTAGGAGGAGCTAAGAGATCAGCAGAAGCTGCAGGCAGAGCGACCCCAAAAGAGTTCCAACCCCAAAGTTTTAGGACAGTGGCTCCAGAGAAAGGAGAAAAGGGGATGGGGGGGGCAGGTTCTGGCCAGCACAGCTGGTGTGACACAATATGCATGCATGTTCTGGGGGATCCACTCAAGCCAGGGTCCCACCAGGCACTGGCACATGGGCAGGCCAAGGAAGCACCCAGAATATACACATACTGGGGTATCTGAGGACTGTGCTCTTGGAGGTTGCCATCCAGCACGAGGCCTGTCTCTCAGCCCAGCACCAGACCTGGAGAATTCCCAGGTTCTGGAAAGCAACAGCAGTGTCTCCGGCCCCACTTTGACCAAACGCAGTAGCTCAAGCATGGGTAGCTCGCCTACCAACTCCTCAAGCCACCCTGGGAAGGGCCAGACTCAGGACGCCAGGGCCGGCAGCTTCAGCTCCCATAGACTGGGCAGCCCGATGACGCTGCAGGCCCAGGGCTGTGCCTATCCACCCAGACCACAGATACTGGAGCCTGGCGAGCTGCCAGAGGAAGAAATTAGAGGCACCCTGGGATCACAGAGACTTCAAGTATGGCCAAGCAGAGAGAGTTGGCCAAGGGCAGGGAAGATCTTGGCGACATTCCGGGTCCCCAGCTGCAGTACCTCGCCTTTGAGAATCAGGGTTTGTAAGAGTGAAAAGACAAGAGAAGCCAGCTTCGAAAACTTCCTGTCTGGGACCACGCAGTGCTGTTCAGCCTCTTGGGCAGGGACAACTCTACCCAAGGAGGACCAGAGGGGAACTATGATCTCAAGCTGTGCAGACTCTCTAGGCCCTGAAGTCGAAGGCCAGGCTCAGCACCATGCGGGTATCAAGCAGGTTTAGCGGGATCAGTGTGCCCAGGGGAGCCAACCAGCCCTGACTTGGGGCTGCCAGTGAATTCTGGCCAAGTCTGATATCTCCCACCTCCTTAGGCCCTGGAATACTTGGCCCCCCAGACAATCAGCCAGCTGCCCTGAAGTAGCAGCTTCCCAGGAGAAAGCGGCTAGGGGCGGGGTATGCACTCAATTTTTGGACATTTCCAGAGTCGTGTTTCATTCATACACAGCATGGCACCCAACATTGGTTGCCACTCGGGTTTGGTCTCTGAAGCCTGGGTGTGGCAGTCAGGAAACCTAGTTAGATGGCATTAAACACGCTTAAATCACTCTTAAGACCCAAACCCTTCAGGCTATGGCAGGAAGCCAGAGCCTCCGGAGCTATGTGCCCCATGAGAGTGGAGCCCAAATTCAGCTCTTGTAACTCAAAATGGGCAGCTGCCTGGCAGGTAGTTCAGCTGTGTTGATGTTTATCACAGATAGGGTGCCCCGTCTCAGCAGCCCCAGTCCGGCCAATGCAAGCTGCCTGCGTCTTTGTGTGATCCAGACACTAAGTCCCCGGGTGGAGGTCCCAAAGGGTCCCAGGACTGGCCATTTTCAGTCAGCTGGTGAATGGCAGATCCAATATGTCCAAGATCCAAGCATTACGAGAGGAGGGGCCAAGTACCAGATCTGGGAAGATGTCAGCCAGCTCCCCCACATTCCGAAAGCCACTCAACTTGGCAGCCAGCTGCATAGACTGGAAGGCAACTGAACACCCAAGTTCCCATGTAGACAGAGGCCTAAGAAAACAAGGTGCTGGAGGAAGCTCAAGTTGCCCAAGGTGTTGGGGGTAGAAAGAGGGAATAAGTTCGGGGGCCAGTGAAAAGGCTGCTGCAGCTGCCCCAAGCCCTCGAGAGCTCCTGGTAGAAGCTAGGGGAGATGCAGACTCTGCCCCAGGACCTGAACTCTGGGAAGTGGCAGAAGGAGTCCGGGTATGGGACAGAAGTGGAACCAGTGAGACAGAGTCCCTCTATGCTCTGTGGCACAGCCTCCAAGGCATTGTGACAGGTTCGTCACCCAGGAGCCTGCTGCAAGGAGGGGCAGGCTGGAGTCCAAGCGACAGATCAGGAGGAAGCAGGAGACCAGAGGCGACCAGGAGCCTTCCATCACAGGGCAGCTGGAGCAGTCCAGCCTGCAGTCAGAAGAAGGGACAGGAGTGCTCACCCAGCTCAGCACCGAGCCTGGTCTGCAGGGAGGGAGAATCAGGACCCCACTCTCTGCCCTCCTCCTTTTTTCGGAGGGAAGCCCAGACCCCACCCTCTCTCTCCATACACACACATCCAGTAGTCACAGCTCTGACAGGGTACACAGCCTCCAGGGGACCCAGGAGGCTCTGGAAGCAGGGTCAAAGGGCCCCAATGCTTCCAAACCACACAACTACTGGAAAGGTAGGACCAGCTTCAGAGATGCTTGGAGCCCAGGATCCAAGGGTCGGGGAAAGGCAGAAGTACACTCGTGGGAGGGGGGATCCTGCTCTCACTTTTCTGCTGCAAACAAGCAAGCAGTGTTTCTGAGCACAGGATTGGGGGCTGGATGTCCAGGATCCCACTCTGCCATTGTCCTTCAGCACGGAGCACGTCAACACCCTGAACTTGAGTTTCCTCCTCAGCCTGCCAGGTGTCCTGTTATCTGCTTCACAGGATTGCAGTGGATGGCATATGGCTGGCAGAACGGGGTTTCTCTTCAATACTCCCTTCTACTACTTCCTCTCCTTTCTCTAATGGAAAGAAAATCCTGAGTAAATAGGGACTTTTTAAAAAGATTTATTTATTTATTTGAGAGAAAGTTGGGGGTGGGCGGAGGGGGAGGGAGAGAGAGTCATAAGCAGACTCTGCACTGAGCATGGAACCTGACACGGGGTTCAGTCTCATGACTTGGAGATCACGACCTGAGCCGAAACCAAGAGTCAGCCGCTTAACCGGCTATGCCACCAGGCACCTCCAAGTAAATCAGGATTTTTTTTAAAGATTTTATTTATTTATTTATTTGACAGAGAGAGAGATCACAAGTAGGCAGAAAGGCAGGCAGAGAGAGAGGGGGAAGCAGGTTCCCCACTGAGCAGAGAGCTCGATGTGGGCTTGATCCCAGGACCCTGAGATCATGACCTGAACTGAAGGCAGATGCTTAACGACTGAGCCACCCAGGTGCCCCCCAAGTAAATCAGGATTTTAAAATGCAGGCGTTTTATAAGCAAAATAATACATCAAATTGATGCCTTCATAAACATCTTGTAATGCTCCATGTGGAAGATGCCCAAAAGCCCAAGATTTATCCAAGAAGACTATAGGAGTCCATTCCTACCCTTCCATACTGGCGTTAGGAAGAACGGTCTTCAAGGCCTTGATCTTGATGTGCACTACCAAGATGAAGTCAGGACTCCAGGGGAGAGCAGAAAAAGAAAACAGAGCTTTATGATGATCTCAAACAATGTAGTAAACTATTCAATAGAACTCAATCTGATCATGATTTACAAAAAATAATAAACTCAGAAGAAAAATGTCTTGACTTCTAAAAGGATATTTACCCCAGATCCATAATACATTTAATTCTTAATAGTGAACCATCTGTTGCATTCAACTTAAAGCCAGGAATGAGACAACTATGATTACTTGCGTTCAACATGATAGCGGAGGCCTTAGCCAGGAGAATAAGAAAGAAAAAGAACAAATGAAATTTATAAAATCATAAGTATCTTAAGAAACAAATGGGTCACCCTGTATAAGATGCTGTGATTGCCTACTTAGGAATTCCGAGAATTTCTAGGAACAAAGTATTAAAACTAAAGAATGTTCAACAAGGGTACTAGATACTAGATACCTAAAAAAAATAAAAACAACAACAACAACAAAAAACCTTTCTAATATACCAGTGCACTACTGGGAGTCTCAACAGAAAACAGCACATTCAAATGGCAGTTTTTCTGAGGGGTTTGTGTGTCAAGAGACTAATCACAAGCCGGTTAGTTGGGCTTCGGGGTACCAAGAGGGATAGCGCAAGACCCAGAGCTGGCAAACACAGGAGCTGTCCTCACACCAAGAACTGAAGGTGACTAAATTTCATCAGATCTAAGATGCTCATTTTTTTCATATTTTTAACACTTTTGAAACAGGACTGTGTCCTACAGTTAATGACATCTTGCTGTTGCTGGTAACCAGGCAATGTTGATGATATGGTGACTATTGCCTGTGCATATTACATACTTGAGCATAGCCGTTCATATTACTAACACTGCAACTGAGTCACGGACATCGTTGATACTACCCATTCTGGTTTGGTTGTGTTTTACTTTTTTTTTTAAGATTTTATTTTTTTATTCATGAGAGACAGGGAGAGAGAGAGAACCAGAGACAGAAGGAGAAGCAGGCTCCCTGCTGAGCAAGGAGCCCCATGCAGGACTAGAACCCAGGACCGTGGGATCATGACGTGAGCCGAAGGCAGATGTTTAACTGACTGAGCTACCCAGGCAACCCTGGGTGTGCTTTACAATATCTTCTGAAATATTACACTGTAATTCCACATTGAAATGAAGCATTATCGTAGCTGTATGAAGAGCATGGAAAGAAAACTGTGGGGTGCATATTCTGTGTTGGAGAAATCAAGTGGGAGGAGCTCCGAGGAAGACTATTAATATGAAGGAGTTTGAGGCATAATCAATCTTTCTTTTATTTTGATTTTCTGTGTGTACAAAAGTTAGGTAAGATAAAAATCTCTGTCTAAATGCATATACAATAGCTCTAACTTACGAGTGATGAGAAGTCATTGTGTCACCATTTAACTGGATCATTTTCCTTAATGGTACATAAAATAATGGTTTGTTCTATGACGGATTCTTAGAGTCAGTCAAATGCGGTAATTTAACTATTTTAAGCTAATTTTTCTCTTCTTTCCTTTCCCTCATTATTAAATAGTGTGTTGGTGGTGGTGAATTTTACAATTTCTTGCTCAAATCGTAGAATTTTGAGACAAGACAGTAGTCATCAGAGGAGGCACCCTACCCCACACCTCGTGGACTGGCAGCTGGATATAATTACAAGATTTAGGATGATTCCTTTGGGGATGAGTAACTCATTATAGGTTTTTCAAGATGATTAGTGGTATCATAGTTGATGGAAGCTTTTATTTGAAGTGTAAGTATTGGAAAGGGGGGGGGGTCAGGTCAATGGATAGGCCAAGGGGTAGACTGTAGGGTGCATTGGTTATTCATTTAACATCTGGACTCCCTTTCTAGGTGTGTAAGTAACCATGTCCATCTTGCCACTTGTAAACGCTATTGCTTGGGGTCTGTTCCCTAGGATGCTAGAAGACTGAATCACGGAGCTCATGTCAACTGCATCTTCCTACACCTATCCCCAGCCTTACAGAGAACAGTCACAACAGGGTGTTTCAAAGATGACAGTGTTAATGCTCCCTAATGCATTTCTCAATGCTTTCAGAAAGGGATTGTCTTCTGGGCCCATTCTGGGAATACAGTTAGTGAATGGGGCACACAGGACACATAGAAATGTGCTCAATATTTCAACCCCTCCCCCATTTGACATGAAGGGATTTATGGCATCTTAGCTTTCTTTGGTAAACCACTGGTTAGTCCGAGGTCCAGTCAGCCAACAAAGCAAACAAATTAGAACACTTCTGGCTACTCAAACTAGTCTATTGAAATAAAAACCTCTGGTAAATGCATCTACATCAATACATTCAGTACAATCCGAAATCATGTCCCTTCCTCCTTGGCCCAGTGTACCCTCAGCGTCTATTTCCATGTGCATTCTCTAGATTTGGCCAACGTAAATGAGCAGAACGCTACCCTGATTTGCCTCTCCCTTTGGGTTTACTTTGTCATTGCCTCCTAGGTATAATGGAATCTGATGCCAGCTCTCCATCTCTGAGCTGCGGAGAAGACGGTTTTCCATTTGTACCACAACTGGGCCTGCTTCTCAGATCCATTCCCCTCCCTCTACTCCTCTGCTCCACATCACTGGCAAGCCAATGCGTGCAAGGTGTATTTGCTGACTTCTCGGGGAGTAGGAGGTTGGAGGGCGGGATGTTTTCCCCTCCCTCTCTGTCGGAGGCAGCTTCAACATCAGTTGTAAGTCTTCCATGCTTCTAACTCCTGCAGGGTAGGCCTGCCGTACTTCCAGCATCTACTGGTGGACTCTGGGCCCTGGGTTCCAGTAATACCACCTCTTCCCCTTCTTCCTGCATCAGCAAGAAATTTGGGATTCTTTTTTTTTTTAAGATTTTATTTATTTTTTTGACAGAGAGAGACACAACGAGAGAGGGAACACAAGCAGGGGCAGTGGGAGAGGGAGAAGCAGGCTTCCCGCTGAGCAGGGAGCCTGAGGCGGGGCTCGATCCCACCACCCCGTGATCATGACCGGAGCCAAAAGCAAACACTTAATGACTGAGCCACCCAGGCACCCCAAAATTCGAGATTCTTCAATCACAGTCATAAAACACCCTTAGCTTTTAGGCAGACAACTGGGCTGAGGACGTTAAGATATGAGCTTGAAGTCTCTGGGCCCTTCCTACTGCCCTCTGATGGCCACTCAGCCTCTAGAGCCTTGCTTTCAATGGGCACTTCATTCCAGGGGACTGGAACTTTTCATGTAATTGACTGCTTCACTAGTGCATGTCTGATCTGTCAGAGTCCTATGACTTAAACTGGGTTTGCTCTTGGTCCCGCTGCTGGGGCTAGCTTGCACTGCCCACCCCCCAGAAATTAGATGCTGGAGCTGCTGCTCCCTCTACCCTATTACCAAAAAGGGATTCTGCCTTAGTTTCCCCTTGTTATGGTTTCCAGATCTGGAAAGGCCCTGTGGGTTCATCTAATCCAACACCTTCCTTTTCAGATAGGGAAACTGAGACCCAGCGTGGGGAAAAGGATTTTCCAGAGGCCAGTGGAGAGCAGGTGGCAGAGCTGGGATCAGAACCCAGAATCAGGCCAGGGGAGGCTGGTGGGATGGAGGGAGTCTTCATGGCAACAAGAGTTCACTCCCCCCCCGCTACACACACACACTTCTGCCTAGGCACTGCTGTCCTCCAGGAGGACAGGCTTCTGATGCACCCAAGTGACCTCCTTCTCTGTGAGTTGTTAACTGGTCAGCAAATATAATTTTCTAATCAGAACCAATTTGTAGTGATTTCGCTGCATAAGCAAGTCAGGTGGCATCCCTGAAACTGTAAATAAAAAGAAGAGACGTGTGACAGCTCCGCCGTCACCAAATCAAATGGCTCTTGCCTGCCTGAGTTCACTTCAGTTCTCGTCCCAGCTTTAAATACTTTTCCTATAACCACCACTTCTTACACTTTCCTATGTGCCGGGCATCGTGAGAAGTACATTAAACAATAGCAGCCCAGAAATGTTTTATTTCCCAGAATGCCCGCTTTTTTGGACTACCTAGAACTCCTTTTGATAATAAAAATAGCTAACATTTGTTGAGAATGTACTGTGCCAGACACGATGCTCTTATGACCCAATTTCTGTGTACTTTTCCCTCATGTTCTCCAGATGGAGAAATGTGGCCCAAGGAATTTCACTGGCCTCTCCGAGGGCTGTCCTTGAGGTGGTTAGTTTCTTCCTCTGCAAAAAGGTAAGAATGTGGGAGCACCTGGGTGGCTCATCCAGTTAACCATTTGCCTTTTGCCCAGGTCATGGGATCAGACCCTGTCTCAGTGGAAAGTCTGCTCTCCCTCTCCTTCCCTCCCCCTTCTCTCCCCTCCCCCTGCTTTGCTCGTGTGCATTCTCTCTCTCTCTCTCTCCCTCTCTCCCTCTCTCTCTCTCCCTCTCTCCCTCTCTCTCTCTCTCTCTCTCCCTTTCACTCAAATACATAAATAAAATCTTTTTTAAAATTTGGCAATGATTAAAATTTTAAAAGGAGGTGAGAATGTCCTAGTTACTACCTTCCTGTTTGCGTTTTCTGGGACTGCGGGCGTTTTTGACCGAGTTCCTTTGTTATTACTGCCTTTGTGGCTTTGGTGTTTTCAGGTGTAATTCCTGGGAGCCCCGATAAAGGATGGCCTTGTTTCTTGTTATTTCAGACATCACAAGGACAGACAGAGAAGTCCAAACAAGGGCTACAGAAGGAGGATAGATACATCGACACACAGAACGAATGGGAACCCAGCGGGGGAAGTTGGGCAGAACCTCTGGGCAAGAGCTCCCTGTGGGCCGGTGGCAGTGGGGGTCCTGCTGGGGAGGGGAAAGAGGCCACCCGAGAGTGGCCTGGGTTATGCTATTATCTTAGTGGAGGTTCTTTTTGTGCCCAGAAACAGAAACCAACGCCCCTGGCACCATTTGGGGGAAGATGCGGAGGTAGCTCATGGAATCCTCCATCAGCCAGCCCTGGGGAAGGACTGAAGCCAGGGAGTGGGACGGTCAGAGACCTGCCAGTGATTCCTCTCCCATCTCTGCAACTTTCCATTCTCTCCTGAGCAGCCATGTGTACTTCTGGGCTTTCACAGCTGACGTGACCACCCCATCCAAGGAACACCAGCCTGAGCTAAACAAAAGGCTGGCTTTGGAGGGTGAAGAAGCCCTACCCCTTCCTGGTCTGGTCAGGTTTACCCCTCCCACCCCTTCCTGCCTCCCATCACATCTGCTTGAGGTCCCTCCCCGCTGCTGATTTTGATCCCTCCCCCCACCCCACCTGCCCCACTCCACCCCCCACCCCCAGATCTACTGCAGGAGCCCTGAGGGAAGAGAGGCCAACATCTTCCTTCCTTGGAGACCACTGAGAAATCCCTCTCCATATGGCTCTCTGTCGGTGTTGGGAGCATGCTGGGATGCTCTGCTTGGGCATAAATGGGTTTCTCTATGGCTCTGGGGAGAGAAGCAAATGGTCTCTTGCTCAGGGGAGCAGCAAAGCAAACCACTATTCCATTCCCAAAGAGAGCTTGCGTGTTGGGCTATACGGGGCCATTGGGGGTCCTGGTTTCTCAGTGCTCCCTCCCCTTCCAGTCCACAGATTTCATTATTTAGACAATCTTCTTAGTTGACAATGTGTGCAAGCCCTATTAGACAGGGACCCACAGCTGTGGTGAGTCTGACATGGGTACAGAGGCCAAGGGTGCAAAGTTTCTGCCTTTGAGAGTCTCTTGGTAGGTGACAAACCCATGAAAAAAGGAATGACCAAGATGTCCTCTTGCTTCTCCTGCCTTGAGTCCTCAGTTCTCTTTTTTTTTTTTTTAAGATTTTATTTATTTATTTGACAGAGAGAGATCACAAGTAGACAGA
Source organism: Meles meles (assembly GCF_922984935.1). Lineage (NCBI taxonomy): Eukaryota > Metazoa > Chordata > Mammalia > Carnivora > Mustelidae > Meles > Meles meles. The sequence continues at coordinate 191,858,201 of NC_060066.1, forward strand.
GAGGCAGGCAGAGAGAGAGAGAGAGGGAAGCAGGCTCCCTGCTGAGCAGAGAGCCCGACGTGGGACTCGATCCCAGGACCCTGAGATCATGACCCGAGCCGAAGGCAGTGGCTTAACCCACTGAGCCACCCAGGCGCCCCCTCAGTTCTCTTTAATGAGTGAGCAGCAACAATCTGAGCTCTCAATCTGCAAAGACTAGGAAATCTGGTCTCTTTCCAGGTTGCCTGTCCTGAGCATCTCTGAGAATTCTCATATATTATACTCATTCATTGTGGTTGTTCCTTGTCACTGGGTGCTGGGTCTGAACACTGGCAGGGCATGCCCTCAGGAGAGCTGCTCTCCCCAGGCCCCTGCTTCCCATACAACATTGCCTAACATAGGCCTGTTCCCTGGGAAACCCCAAACTCCCTCCTCTCCTGTCTCTCCCTGGGTGATCTCACCCAGGCCCAGGGCTTTTAAATACCATCTGTCATATTTGCCCATGACTTTACAAATCCATGTCACCGCCAGTGACCTCTCCCCTGAGCTCCAACCTCTTATATCCAACTATCTGTCATCTTCACTTGGAAGTCAAATAGGCAATTGGAACTCAATTTAACCAAAACAAACTCCTAATTTCCTGCCCTGCCATGCCCGCTCCCCTCCGAGTGTCTCCATTTCAGGGACATCTCAGCACAGAGCATGACACCGTCCTCTTAGTTGCTGGACCTACAAATCTGAAAGTCATTCCTCATTCCTCCCTTCGCTCAGTCCCAGCAGCTAGCCCTGGGGATGCCACCTCAGAACCTATCCCGCATCTGTCCACTGCTTTCCATCTCTTGTCTAGATGATGGCAATGGTACCCTGACTCCGATTGCTTTCACTCCTGCCCTCAGCAGCCCAGCTTCCACACAGAATCCAGAGTGAACTTCTAAAAGTATAACCAAGTCATATCACTCTCCTGATTAAGCTCTTCCAATGCTACTCACATTTTTTTAGAGAGGGGGAGAGAGAGAAAGGGGGAGAGGCAGAGGGGCAGGGAGAGAGACTCTCAAGCAGGCTGTACGCCCAGCACAGAGCCCAATGTGGGGCTCGATCTCAGTACCCTGAGATCATGACCTGAGCCAAAATCAAGAGCTGGATGCTTAACAGACTGACCACCCAGACACCCATCTTATAGAATAAAAACTTGATTTCTTACTCTGACTGACAATGGCCTCCTTGAACTGGTCCTCGCCTGCCTCTTGCCATCACTGAATACTGTCCATACAGATCCTGCTCTTGCTCCCTCTCTCTCTCTCTTTCTCCCCCTATTTCTCTCCCCCTCTCTAGAGAGGGAAAGGGAGCCACACTTGGCCTTCTCTCTATTCATCAGAAGGATCAGACCCATCTCCACCAAAGGATCTTTGCAAGAGCCATTCCCTTTGCCTGGTGAGCTCTACCTCACCATTGAGGACCTGTGTGTGTGTGTGTGTGTGTGTGTGTGTGTGTGTGTCTTTTTACTCACCATGAGTTAATCCTACAAAACTAATGGCTTTGCATATGGGTTATCACTTTAGAAAGTTTTTGCCTAAGACAAAACAATTCTCCTAGACTATTAAGAGGTTCTGTTCTCCCATCATATTTTCATAGCAGAAAACATGGCTTTGAGCAAAACACTTCGAAGTCTTTCCAACAATTAAAAAAAAAATCCATAATTTGGGAAGAAGAAGAAGCAGCAGCAACTGGAAGAGGAGGGAAAAGAAATAGAATCTAAGACCAAATCATTATGTGAGGTTAACGGGATCACATTGAAATAGTAAGAGCTATATTACTAGGGTAACAAAACACACAAACCATGGCTTTTTAAAGATAAGGAGAAGTTAATAGAAGCAAAATGGTAGTTTTCAGTTATTCGCCCAACAAATGTTAGACAGCTATGTGCTAGGCACTGTCCTAAATGGTAACGAGTAAGCGGTAAACAAAACATATAACACCTCTGAGTTGTGGAGCTCCATGGTCCAGAAAGACCATCTCTAATGAGGTGACATTTGAGCAGAAGCTTAAAGAATGGGAGAGAGATCCATGCGGCTCTCTGGAAACAAGCACTCAAAGCAAGAGAAAGAGCAAGTGCAAAGGTCCTGAGGTAGAAGTAGGTCTGGCCTGTTAGAAGAAAACCAGGAGGCCAAGATGGCTGAAGTGGAATGAGCTGGGGGGCGGTGGGTGTTCTGGGAGATGAGGTCAGAGAAGTAATTGTAAGAACTTTAGCAGCCCTCAGTGAGATGAGGGGTCAGTATAGGTCTTTCAGAAAAGTGATGACACAATCTCATTTCTACTATGAAAAGAATCATTGAGGCTGCCATGATGAGAAAAGAATGACTGAGGGTAGCAGTGAGAATATGAGAACAGAAGCATGGGGACAAGCAAGGAACTACTATAAAAATTCAGACGTGAGATGATGTCACCTTGGACCCTGATGTCCAACCTGGGGGGGAGGAAGGAAAGACATGATTAGATTTTGACCGCACTTTGAAGACAGAACTTGCAGCATTGACTCATGGGTCTGAGGGTGGATGTGAGAGAAAAGAAAGTCAAGGGTGACACCAAGACTGTGGGAGAACGGGTTTAGGGAAGTTAAGAGTTCAATTTTCGAAATGTTGAGTTTAGCAGGACTATGAGATGGTCTATAGTGACAGCAAGTAATGTCAAGTAATAGGTGTAGCATGTGTGTGTGTGCGCGTGCTAATCATAATTAATCTAATCAGAATTAGAACTGGCTCTGTCTCTTGATGCCGGTGTGATTTGAGAAGAGCAGGAAGAGCTGGAGCAATCAGTGTGAGTTTGGTGCCATGATTTTGGAGTGATTGTGTGGTCTCCGGCTCCTGTAAAGTGTACCCGCCAACTTGTATTGGTTCCCAAGCACACCTCACTCAAGTTCAAGGACAAGTCCTTTCCCACAGCAGCCCGGCAGTTCTGCTGATCCTCTCCACACTCCCACTGAGCTGACCCATCCTTCAGAGCCTGATTCCACAGTTGCTCCTGCCAGGCACAGCTGTTGTGGGCCACTGCCCAGACTGCTGGGTGGCTGGCCCAGCACGCACTGTAGCCGATCATCTGTTGGAGGAATAAGGTAAAACTGCAACTGTGCTTTGTGAGCATCTTTCTAGATTCTGATCTGGAGGTGCCTGGACCTTCCTTCCCTCGGCCTCCAAGGCCCAGCCACACTCTGAGCCCCCAGATGGTGTATAGAGACAGAAGCCTCCTTCCTTTGTGTTACAGGGATAACTTGGATGCTCACAGACCTGGTCAGCCTGCAGGGATGAAAGAGGCCAGGATATCCCTTGGACATACATGTTGTATGTACTGCCCCGTCCTAACGCAGGTAACTGTTGGGCTCAGAATCATCACAAGCTCACTCTGTCCTGGGCATCTGTGGGAGTCCCTGCGTTGTCCCATGCATGCTTCCACAGCGGTTAAGGCGCTGCTCAGGCTGTCTCCTCCGCTCTGCCCTGGACGTCACGTGGGCAGATACTTATTTTGCAGCACTGGCCTCTGAATATCTCTTAATATCCTGCCAGACTGCTGGCCAGCATCTGTTTCCCTCATTCTCCCACCTTTTCACTCTTAGGAGGATAGAGAAACTGGTCTCCCCTCTGCTATGTTGCTCCCTTAGCCGAGACTCACTGCTGAGTCCAAGGTGACACATTATTTAGATTCTCGTTCTGTTTTGCCTGCATCTGTGGACACACACAGATCCTGGAGCCAGAGCCGTCGCCCATCTGTATCTTTCAGACCCTGAGTTGAGGCTCATTGTTCATTTCAGTTTCCTCCGTGAATTCAGCCGCTAGCCACCAAGTGCCCAGGTTGAAGGGACTATGACAGTAACTTGGCGTATTAATTTTGCATTGCTGTGTTATAGATTACTGCAGTCTTAGGGTTTAACACACCATACATTCGTTCACAGTGTTGGAGGTCAGAAGACTACAAGGGGAATGCAGGCCCTTCTGGAGGCCCTGAGGGATAATCCATTTCCATGCCTTTTCCAGCTCCTAGAGGCCACCCACATTCTTTGGCTCCATCGTTCCAACCTCTGCTTCTGTCTCCATGTCTCCTTTCCTGACTCTGACCTTCCTGACTTCCTCTTGCATGGACCCTTGGGATTATATTGGGTCTGCCTGCCTAATCCAGGATCTCCTCCCCCACCTCTAAATCCTTAGCTCGATCACATCTGCAAAGTGCCTTTGGCCCCATAAGGAAGGCAATATATTCTGAGGTTGGGGGGATAAAGACATGGGGAGCTGCTATTCTGCCTGCCACGCTGGGTATCCAGCTGAAGGGATTCTATCTGAGGGAGGCATACTCTTGTCCTACAATTTACCCTAGGGCACTCGCCCTTTCCCTCCCAGTTTGCCAAACACACCTATTCATACTCGAGTCCTGGGCCAAGTATAAGTTCTTTTCTCAAGAGCTTCCTCTTCAACCCCCTTGTAAATCAGACTGGACGTATTTCCCCTTTGGGGACCCAATCTTCCCTCGGAGGAAATGCCCCCAGCTCTCCTGTTAGTGTCACAGAGAGAACTCAGATACTTGGGCAAGCATATGGAGTCCCTGCTACATATGTGTACATCCATGTAGAATCCTGGGGAAGCTTCCTATCTCCAGGCCACTCTCCACCCATCCCCACCCTGTTCTGTACAGCAGGTAACTGACCTCCACGAACCACATCCGCGAGTGCTCTTGTCCTCTGGCTTTCTGTTGGGGTTCAGCCAATGGGGACGCTGGCAGGAGATGGGAGGGTAGAGGAGAGTGCAGGCAGGGTCTGACTCCCTCCTGCAGGGCTGCCCTGGAGGGCTGCATTCGTCACTGAATGTCTTAGCTCCTGCTGGCCCCTGCGGGCTCAGGCAACTGCTCTTGTCCCCCCAGACATCCAGGCTGTAGGGAGAGCTCCAGATTCCACATGCTTTCTTGCGATTTCCCCAAAACTCTGCCCACACCTTTGTAAAGACCCTTCATTAAACTTTTCTCAAATTACCCCATTGGAGTGCGTCAACGATTTTCTGATGGGATTCTGACTGTTCCAGTCTCCAAGACGTAACTCGGATGTCCCCACAGCTTCACAGGCCTAAGGGAATGATCTCATGATGTAATTTAGATCTAAGTGTTGGCAGCTCAGCACCCCCACACCTGAGTCACTGCACAAACTCAGTTCCCTTTCAGCCTTCTAGAATTCTTGAGTCCCAAGGGATTGCTCACAACTGGTCACTCCTTAAATGTCCTCTGTACCTCCTCTGCTCACGCTGTGGTCCAAGGCACTATTGACGGAATGGAGTTTTCCAGTTCTTTTGGGAGCTAGGCTCTTCCTGAGACCCCAGGACTTTCTCCAAGCCAGACTGAGGCAGATTGGATAGGCTGCGGATATGCGAGTCAAAGCCACCTGACTCCAAATCTGACGGAACTCACACATGTGTGCAGATACCTTCTTTGTGGATCTACTATTTGCCAACACCTCTTCTTTGTCCCCTGGTTTACTGAGAAAATGGAGCCATTGGGCAGGAGTTGTGGGGGGCCACACCCCATCCCACATCCACAAGTATAACCACTTCATCATTCGCCCTCACCACCTTCCTCATCTCAGAAGACACATTTCTCTTTCTGTCCAAGGCTCACCTCTACATCTTTGCTCTTGGCCTCGTCCCCTGCTGTCTGCTCTGATGGCTGTCTCTATCTAACACAGGGAGCTAATTCCTCTCTCCACATCTTTGAACTCTCCTCTATGGAAATACTCCTGTTTGCCTGTAACTGTTCTTGGAGTTTTCCCAGCATGAAGAAGAAGGAGGAGGAGGAGGAGGAGGCGGGCAACACCCTCCTTTGTTCTAGGGTTGGCTATTTCTGCCTCTCTTCCCTTCTCTTCTCTTCTTCCCTTCTCCTCCAGGTTACCCAAAAGAGCTACCTTATACTTCTAGTTCCATATCCTCATTCCTCATCCTCGACCCACTGCAATTTCACTCCTGCCTTTCTGGGGCCAAGGAACTTTTTTTTTTTAAGATTTTATTTATTTATTTGATGGAGAGAGAGATCACAAGTAGGCAGAGAGGCAGGCAGAGAGAGAGAAGGAAGCAGGCTCCCCACTGAGCAGAGAGCCTGACGAGGGGCTCGATCCCAGGACCCTGAGACCATGACCTGAGCTGAAGGCAGAGGCTTAACCCACTGAGCCACCCAGGCACCCATGGAGCCAAGGAACTTCTTAAATGCCAAACCCAATGGGCACCTTCCATCCTCATCTCATGGGACTTCCCCCACTGCATCGAGCTATTCGGGCCTCGGAGTCCTCCATCTCCTCCTCCCAAGGGCAGTGTTGTTGTAACAGAGACTTTGAACTTCCCTCCATGGGCTCCTTTCCCTCTTCCTTTTTTCCCCACCCCACCCCTCCCCACCCCAAGTTGTAACAGAGAACGCAGCTGCCCTACTGGATTCTACACTCCCCAGGCTTCCTGCAGCTAAGTGAGGGCACCGTGACTTGTGAGATGAGCAGAAGGGATGTCGCCACTTCCTGGCCCTACCCTTGGGGCTGTGGATGCAGAAATGGGAGACCCTTTTTAGGGATCGTAGCACCAAGCCACCAACCTAGGTCCCAGAGGACTCTTTGGAACAGAGTTGGCCTTGCCAGCTGTGAAGTCCTCATATCTGGACTTTTCACATGAGAGAAATAAACTTACATCTCATTTAAGTGTATTGGACTCTGAGGCTTTGTTACAGCGTCTTAACCTGTACTCTAAGTAATACAGTATTGACTCAAGAGCAGTCAATCTGTAGGCTTCTGAAAACCTACCTCACCCCCCATCCAATTTAGATCCTCTTACAGCACCCTGTACTTCTCTTTCAAAGCACATATCACAACTTGCAATTAAATAATTATTTGGGTAATGCAGTGTTTGCTATTGACTGCTTTTCCCACAGCTATCTGCCCTCCCTCCTTTTTATCTCTCGGAATCCTGATGTTATTCAGGAACTCATGGCTTCCTTGTTCTGATTCCTGCCGCAGGAAAAGATGAGTGTAAGCCCATCAGATTTTCTCTCTTGGATTTGGAGGTAAGAAACAAGTAAGAAGCCATTTATCAAAAGGACCTGAGATGGAAATTTCACAGGGGAGAGGGGAGCCAGTGCACTACCGCAGACCACGTGCAAACTAAAACTAAGAACAAGAGCGACAGGAAGGTAGGAAAGATGCAGGTACGTGAAGTGCAGGTACCTGAGATGGAAATTTCACAGGGGAGAGGGGAGCCAGTGCACTACCGCAGACCACGTGCAAACTAAAACTAAGAACAAGAGCGACAGGAAGGTAGGAAAGATGCAGGTACGTGAAGTGCAGGTACACGGTGCCTGTGATGCCCCCATGCACCGTGTCTGCTGAGGCTGTGCAGCCCACCAGGACACAGGATTGTGTCCCAGTGCCGGTCTCTGCTCTTGGTCCTCCACAGCTAGCATGTACAGTCATCCCTACGATACACCATCTTTCCCTGGGCTCACAAGAGTGCCCACCTGTTTCTCGTAATCGAGCAGGGCTAGGTAAAGCAGTAACTTTGGGCAAATGTATTCAACAAAGATTTTTGAAGACCAACAACGTTCTAGGCACCCCTGTATGCCCTGGGGCACTAGGGAGAACAAGACAGGCTGCTTAAAACATCTCTCTGAGGAGCAAAGTCATCTACACTCCTCAACCTGCTTCTAATTCTTCACTGGCTCCTAAATGACATCAGAATAAAGCCTGAAATCCTTAAGGTTTACAGGCAACCTTGCATGAAACAGCCTCTGTCTATCATTTGAATCTTGATTCTGGTACTTTACCCTTCCCTCCACTTCCACCAGATCAGCTCACGTGCAGGTCCCCCAGTGTGCGAGCCTCTCTCATGCTTGCAAGGTTTTGCACCTTATTCTTCCATTTACTCAAGCATGGAGAGCAGCGGCATGAGGCAAGGATAAGGATGGCGATGAAGATAAAATAATACCACCATCTGAGCTCTCCTATGTACTTTACATATATTCTCCTTAACCTTTGCCACAATGTTGCAAGTTATGTCCTGTTTCTCCCATTTTACAGATGTGGAAACTGAGGCTTCGGGAGTTCAGTAACCGGCTTCAGATCACACAGTTAAGAAGCGACAGAGCCAGCCTTTGAATCCAAGACCATTTGACTCCAAAGGACAGGCTGTCTAGGCCAGTTGTCATCTCTTGGCTATACTTTCAAGCTCAGCTTCTAAAGGCAGACATGCTGGGGTTTGGATTGGGGTTCCGCCGCCTCCTGAGTGGGTGGCCTTGAGCAAGTCACTCAATCTCACTGAACCTCAGTTTCCTCATCTGTAGAATGAGGTCAGCAACAGAACCTACCTCAAAAAATAACCGTGCCGTTAAAATTAAAGGATACATATAAGGTGCCTGGCATTGTGCCTGGACCAGTGCACTTGGTGAAGGTAGATACCATTTCCTTATCGTCATTATTACCTTCTTCACTTAGGCAAGTAGCTCTCTCCTTCGCCCCGTCCGGGTCAGAGCTCTGAGTCCGGGTCAGAGCTCTGCGTCTTGTCACAGACACAGCCTCAGGCCTGCATCTCTGCCGGGCCTCCTGGGGCCAGGCCTCCATGGATCTGTGGAAGGAAGCTCGGGCTGGCAGAGGAATGGCCTGTAATTGATCCCAGTTAGAAGTGGATAGACCCTGTCCTCCTTGGCTGGGGCCTCAGGAAGCAGGGCTCTGCCTGATTTATGTCCCTGCTGCACCGAGAATGACCTGGTGACCTCTCTACGTGTTCCAGCATCAGACAATGCCATAAAACGGAATTGGTGTGGCACGTTTGTTCCTATCAGGGATGACTTGTCCACTGTTGCACCCAGCTTGGGTCAATCCTCTGCAGGACCCTCCCTGGGGAAGGTTGCTGTGTGTGGCCGGTCTGTGCGGTCAGCGCTGGGAGTTGAGAGACAGTGAACAGAAGGGAAATCACCATCTCCCGTGCTTTCATGACTTCTGTGACCATCTTCAGTGAAGGATGCCCCATCCACTTCCTGAACCTACAGCTCCCGCCACCCAGCCTCGGACCCAGATGTCCACGGTCTGCTCAATGCCTCCTCCTGCGCGTCCCACAGGCCCCCGTTCATGCTCACCATGTTCACCACTCTGCCGGCTCTTCTCCCCTCACTGCGCAGAAGGGGCTGTTTCCTCCCGGCCTGCTGCAGCATCTCTGGGCAGACTCCTCCATCGCTCTGACCGCCCCATGTCGTGATCAGAACAACTTATTGTAGGTTTCAACATTATGCGTATCCCTGTCTCCTCCAACAGACTGCAAAGTTCTAGAAGCAAGAGACCTCATCTGATCCATGTCTGCACCCCCAGGACCTAGCACAGAGCCTGGCACAGAGGACAAGCCATAAACCTTTGATGAAAGAATCGGGGGAGGGAGGGAGGGAGGGATGGATGAATGGATGAAGGAACAGAGAAGGGTATCTTTTGAGGTAGTTTTCACATAAAGAACAGGCTTCTTAAGAGGGACCCCAAAATTCCCCTGGGAAGACTGAAATTAGATATTAGCATGTTAGAGCCAGATTAACCTCATTAATTACGTACTCTGAGCTATCCGCAGAGCTCTTCCATGTACAGATGAAGAGACCCCAGAGGTTAAAGAACTTCCTGAAGGTGAACAGTGATTTAGCGGCAGAGCCCTTGGACCAGACCCCAAACCTCCTACCTGTACTGTCTGCAGCCGCTTCCTCTCTTTCTATATGCTGAGCTCAAGTGAGCTCTTCACAAAGTCCAGAGCCTGGCTTCCAGAAATGCACTATAGAAGGCAGGGAGTCTTGGGTCCCCTGGGTAGCGCAGTCAGTTAAGCGTCCCACTCTTGGTTTCCACCCAGGTCCTGATCTCAGGGTCGTGAAATCGAGCCCGCATCGAGCCCCATGCTCAGCGTGAAGTCTGCTTAAGAATCTCTCTCCCTCTCCTTCTGTCCCCTCTCCCCAGACACTTTCTCTCTCTCAAATAAATAAATAAATCTTAAAACAAAACAAAACAAAAAACAAAAATGAGGCAGAGGGTCTTCCAGACTATCTACAGGTTTTATTAACAATGTAATCCATAGCAGAAAAACTGAGATGAGTTTCTCAGAATTTGAAGTTCTGAGAATAGTATAAGACTATATGATGGTGTGGCCCTTAGCTTCTCTGAGCCTCAGTTTCCTCACCTGCAAAATGGGAATAAGAATGGCATCTGTCCTGGCAGAATGAATTTTTTTTTCACTTTAGGCTCTTGCAGTGGATTGTATCATTATGCCCAATTACTTGCCGCCCCCCCCGCCCAGTGAAAAGATGACCCTTCTCTGCCCACGGCCATGGGACTTGTAGTGCTTCTCTGTTGCGGGGGACGGGGGTGCTCTACCTTGCTGGCCCCTTTGGTGTCAGCCTGGCCATTCGCTTCCTTTGCCCAATGAAACGTGAATAAACGTGACATATTCCGCATCCCAGCAGAAGCTTCAAGAGTCATTGCAAGATTCAGCCATGGCGTTTTCTCTTCTGTCTCTGGACAGATACAGGGGCCACTCCTTTGGTCTGAGACACAGAAGGCAGACACATCTAGAACAGAACCTCAAATGACCTGCGGCTGTCATGTAGCAGAAACAAGAAATAACCTTTGCTGTTGTCAGCTGTTGGGGTCGTAGGGTGGTTTCTGTTGCCCAGCCCAGCAAATGCTGACTAATAATCTTTCGCTTATAGCATAGACTCATTTGAGCCCTCTTAAAACAGAGAGTAGGGTTTATGGTAATAATAGTCACAAAATGCACTGAATCCCAGTGCTGGAGCTAAGTATTAGTATAGTCAGGTGAATTGCCATCATTTCCAAGACTCCAAAATAAAAGTCTTAAATAAGGCACACACTTACTTCCCACCTAGAACAGAAGATGTAAGTGGCTGGTCCAGGCTGGTTAGGCAGCTCAGCTCCGTGGCTGCCTAAAGATCAAGGTTTCTTCCAACCTGCTGCCCCAGCTACCTTCCATGGTGTTCTCCTCTTCTGCACCGTGTCCACCTTCCAGACTTTGGGAAGGAGAGGAGAGAAAGCAGGGATGAATGCAGTTTCTTTTAAGGATGTCCAGAGAAGCTGCCCACGTCACAGCTGCTCACAGACCACTGACCAGATCGTCCTGCCATGACCACAGGTGCGTAATATAGGGCACGGTTGTAGATCCCAGCCAGCATCCAGCCATGTGACCCCGAGCCCTGAGGAAACACAAAGTGCATCTTCTACCAGTGAAAAAGAGGGGAAAAAACGGGGGACAATTCAGTGGTGTTCAGAGCCGGCTTACACGGGCTCAGTAGAGCCAACCACATGGCCTGCCCCTTGCCTCCAGTTCCATATTCATTGACATGACCTGAAATTGGCCTTGGTAGGAGTATTTATATCACAGATATTGGCAAACACTACAAATCCAGGCTTCCCTCCCTTCACCCTGACCTGCCAGAGAGCTAGCTTGCTGTTACACATTTCCCTGCACCTATCCGAGGGTGGCAGGTACCTACAGGCAATCAGCACTCTCTGCCATGGGTGGGCCACTGTTTCTTGGTGTTGTCTCTGCCGCCTTCTCTCACTTCCGAACACCTGCCTCACCTTCTGCTCTAGAAGAAGTCCTCCACAGTTCAAATTTGTGCGTGCAGCAACTCTTGCCTGCCTCTCTCTTGCTATCCATTGCCTGCCCTGGGCCAGATGCCTCCACTTGGCTCCCCAGCAAGGTTCGGGAGTGGAGGGGCTGGAGGGGGATCATGCCCAAAGCTGCCTTCAGAGGAGCTGCGAGCAGAACCGAACCCAGAGGCAGACACTGGGTGCAGCTCAGGGACGGAAGTTCTTTCCCTGTCCCCACCACAGAGTTGAGGTTGTAGGAGACCATCCTTAGGCAGCTTGGTGAATATTCCTTTGTATTACAGTAACACATAACATAAAATGTACTATCTGAGCCATTTTCAAGGGTACTGTGCATTGAGATCAAACACATTCGCCACGCTGTGCGACATTACTCCCGTCCATCTCTATAGCTCTGACACTCCTTTTGTCTCTCCTGTGACTAGATGGCCCAGTCTGGTGAAAGAGGCACTTGCTGAGGCAGCTGGGGGCCTCTGGCTGAGGCGTGACTGTGCTCTATGTCAACATGGCAGTAATTTGCAATATAGACAGGACAGCGGTGATTTCTGAAACAACTGAGGTCCACTCCCAGGGATCTAGGAAAGGTGGCTGGATGAACACCACCCCCCCCACCCAGCAAGGCAATCCAGGAGGTAAGAAAGAACACAGATTTCAGAGTCAGACAGCACCCAGAACCTAGTCCTGTCCCTTGGTGACCTTGGGCAAGGCCACCTAACACCATGTTCTTCATAAACACTGAATCTTCTGGGACTAAACTGTTCTTTTTTTTTTTTTTTTAAAGATTTATTTATTTGACAGAGAGAAATCACAAGAGAGGCAGGCAGAGAGAGAGGAAGGGAAGCAGGCTCTCCGCTGAGCAGAGAGCCCGATGTGGGACTCGATCCCAGGACCCCGAGATCATGACCTGAGCTGAAGGCAGCGGCTTAACCCACTGAGCCACCCAGGCGCCCCTGGGACTAAACTGTTCTTTCCTCACTTTGTCTGATTAGTGCCTGAAGCCCATCAGAGGCCTCTAAATTGGGTCTTTGTATGATCCTCTCTTACAGCACCCTGGTCTTTCTTTTAGTACCCTAGTCGGGTTTTTACGTATCTCCTAATTATCCATTTGTGTCTGTACTAATCTGGATGCTCCACTATTTTTGTTCAGCATTGTGTCCTGAGCACTGAACCCAGGACTGGCACATAGCAGCCATTCAATAAAAATGTGCTGAATGAATGAATGAGTAAACAAATGAACTAGGTCGGTTAGCATCTTTGAACTTCACCTATAAACAGGAGAGTATTTAAAACATCGAACTGGTGGGGCGCCTGGGTGGCTCAGTGGGTTAAAGCCTCGGCCTTCGGTTCGGGTCATGTTCCCGGGGTCCTGGGATCGAGCTCCACATCGGGCTCTCTGCTCAGCGAGGGGCCTGCTTCCTCCTCTCTCTCTCTCTCTCTCTCTCTCTCTCTCTGCCTACTTGTGATCTCTATCTGTCAAATAAATAAATAAAATCTTAAAAAAAAAAAAAAGAAAAGGAAAAACATCGAACTGGTGAGGCAGAAGCCAGAACCCGTTAGAAAGCATGCCAAGGGTTTAAGCCAGAGTTGTGGAGTGGGGAATACGCAGGAGGTGCTGGCTCTGCCTGGTATCAACCTTTTAGTTGCTGGATGGTGTTGAGGTCTGGGGGAAGAGACTAGGGCAAAGGGGAGCTGGAGAGGCACTTACGGGACTGGGAGCAACACACAAGGAACAAAAAATGTTTTACTAAATTAACAAGTATTTGAGGCTGTGTGGGTGCAAGCCAGCTAAATGTCATTCCTGTCTATAAACTGGAGGAACGGACACCCAGCCGATCAAAAGGGATGCTGGGGAAGGTAACATCAATCAGCCCTGTGACACCCGAGGAGAGGCAGGCGTGAGGTAAAGAAAACACCAGAAGCTTAGAACATACTAGAAGAGAAATGGCTGCACTTCACCTTCCTGCTTGCCCTCCAACACCCATGCCCAAGAGAAATAGACAAGTCCTAGTAACCGCTTCTGGGTGTGGGCTGGGGGGAACCAGCTCAATCTGGAAAGGGTGTCAGTGACTGAGGGATTGCAAATACAGAGGAACAAAACAGGACCAGGTGGCAGGAGGGACTGGGGCTCTCATGAGTTCCCTCCTTAACTAAGGAGAGTCAGAATTAGGGGTCCCTCCCATGTAAGGCCTGGGCAGACCCCCTGTGGCGATCAACACCCAAATCCTTTCGCTCCTGAAGTTCTCTGACCCAAAGGCTCATTCAAAGTAGGAGCAGAGGCAGTTCGGTCCTGAGACTCCAGATTTGAATTATCTTCTGCCTCGAGTAGCCCTTGAAAAACTGATCTCTTGAACATGGAAGACCCAGTCGTTGGGGGTACAGCCTGCCTTCCAGGCACCAGGTGGAAACGAGAGACACCCTACATCTGACTTCAACACAAAGAAGAGTTACGACAAGGATAAAGGATGTGTCACAGAATCCAAGGTTAGGGACAGCATAGGGACGCAGTCAGGAAACTCAGCACCCTGAAAACTCCAGCCATCGGCTTGGCTTTTCTTTCTTGCTGCAGACTGATTGGTTCTTTTTCCTAATACGCATGGTGGAAAATGGCCGCTGCCAACCACTCCTAATATCACCTCAGGTCAAGACAGCCACCAAAGGCAAGCAGCAAGCCTTCAGCTGCAATCTGGGATCTTGGAGATGGGGATGTGATTGGCTCAGCTTAGGTCTGTTGCCTGCCCTGACCAAGCATCTGTGGCCTGGGGTGAGGGGCAGAATCACAGGTGTGTTCCGCTGTTCTTCTCCTGGTCCTGTGGTTAAAGGAGAGGCAGAACCATTCCTAGAATAGGGACACGGGGCAAGTAGTAGACACAGGTACCTTCTACATGGTATTTGTCCTATGTCGCTTAGCTAGAAAATGGCACACTAGGTCCAAACGACTTCTATATTCTTTCCATTTTGCCCCGTTTCAAGGAGAGCAAATGAAGGTTATTATGCCAGAGGGACACCAAAAGGGAAGTTCAGAGCTGCAGACTCCAAAGAGGTTCAGGAAGTAGTGAGTAGAACCATGCTTCCCAGGCCTGGCTTCCCAGTTAGTCTGCAAACTGGGGAGGATGGTTGTCTAGCAAGGGTGTTGGCAGGTAAGAGTACTCGGCAATTAATGAAGGGAAGAGAGGGGAGGGGAAGGGAGGGAAGGGGAGAGAAAAGAAGAGAAGGGGAGAGGAGAGAAAAGGGAAGGGAAGGGCAAAGGAGAGAAGAGGGGAGGGGAGGGAAGAGAAGAAAGGAAGGAAGAGGGATAGAGGGAGGACTATGCTTCTAAATCACTTGTAGTTTGGTAAAAAGAAAGATTATAATAGTAAGCAACATTTATTGAGCATTTAGTATTTTCAGACCTGACATGTATTAAATATTAATCTTCACAACAAATCAATGAACTGAATATTATTATTTCCTTTCGTAGATAAGACGCTAGGGCACAGAAAGGCTAAGAAGTGCACCCAAGTTCACTGGGTTAGTCGCAGAATGGTTGCAAATCCAAGCAGCCCAGCTCCAGACCCTCCCCCCACCGACCATGTGCAACCTCTGCCCGGTACAGCCTCTCAAGATGTCAGCAGCCCAGCCCAGACCTAGAGAATCAGTCTCTGAGAGTGGAACCTGGGAATTCGCATCACACCAAGTTTTGCAGGTCTAAAAAGTAGCAGCAAACTGGGGACCATGTAACTAGAACAAACAAGGCTGCCTGCAGGATTTTCCAGTTTGTCTGATTGCGTGACCATGAGGCCTATTGAGGAGGCCTCCTCTTTGTGACCCGTACCCAGATCAATCACAAAGAACCCTCTGGAGACCTGTAAGCCGAAGGCCAACTCAGGAGACCTGCCTGTGAGACACTTTCTGAAGGGGCTCCAGCCGCTAGCCACCATCCTCGGAAGAGCTGAGCCTGTGTACCTGCCCAGTTCCGGGACTTTGATCTCCCCTCTGACCTCCTTCTCACCCCTGCTCTGATCTGACAACTCCTGCTGGGTTGACCCCATCTCTGACCCCAACCCGCCACAGTTTGCAGTCTCACAGGATGACAGCTCGAGGCAGGACAATATTCAGATCAGCCACCAATCATGGGAGCAAGATGCCTTGTCTTCTAGTGATGGAGTGACAAATGGAATAGTCACGTCAAAAAGAACTGTGGCTTTCAGAGTGGAATTCGGGGGCCTGGCACCAACTCTGCAACCATCACTGAGCGTGGAGTGTCGAAATAGTGAGCAGCAAACAGCCCTTGGCCTTAACTGGAACAATGTTCTTGCATTCACTGCGCAAATAGCTATTGGGAGCTGATTCCATGACAGTCTCTGTGTCAGCACTGGGGACAAAAAAGATGAACAAGACATTGTCTCTGCCCTGCAGGAGTTCTGTCTGCCTGATTCCACTATGGCATCCAGAGAAGATCATGCCTCAAAGTTTAGCCAAAGAATTGCGCCCCCCTCCCAAAAAAAGGCTGCATGATTCCACTTACAGATAAGGAATTATTCTAGCTTGGTCCAAGGTTCTGAAGTCCTTCAATGACAGGACCTGCCTATGGAAGTCTGGGGGAGCCAGTAAAGAGCCTCAGACCACAAACAGTTTTTTAAAAATGAGATCTGGGGCATCTGGGCGGGGGGAGCTTAGTCGATTAAGCTTTTACCTTTGGCTCAAGTCATGATCCCAGGGACCTGGGATCGAGCCCCATGTCGGGCTCCCTGCTCAGCGGGCAGACTTCTCCCTCTCCCTCTGCCACTCACCCTGCTCGTGCTTGCTCTCCACCCCACCCCGCCATCAAACAAATAAATAAAATCTTAAAAAACAAAAACAAAAATAGATCACCAGAGGTTTAAGCCCAGGAGTTGGGTAGCCTTCCTGATAGGCATGAAAAGGGCTCAGGATTAAGCCTTGGGCTCCCCCATTCTGTTCCTGGCTATCCCCTACTTTGATGTAATCCTAGACAATTCACACTCCCTCCCTGGGCTTCAGTTCCTTCAGACCATTTCTTCTCTCTCCAAATGCCCAGCTGTTCAAAGATTATTTGATAAAATGTTTGTTGAATGAATGAATGAACCTCTGGGGTCCCTTCCGGCTCTGAAACTGTGAGTCTATGCACTGGAAACATCTTTGGGAAAGAATCTTAAGGGCACCTGGCTGGCTCAGTCCATGGAGCATGTAACTCTTAATCTCAGGGTTGTGAGTTCGAGCCCCACATGGGGTGCAGAGATCACTTAAAAATAAAGTCTTTAAAAAAAAAGGAAAGAATGAAAATGAAATTGGCCAAGAGGGACAAGTTTAGTCCCATTTCTAAGGGACCCTGGGTCACACTCCATTCTGCGAGTATGATCTGCTCTTTTTGTACAACCTCGTCTTTCTTTCCATCCTCTTCCTTCATTTTCCATCTTCTCTTCACACTTTGTTGTGGGTTGAATTTTGTCCCCCAGAAAAGGTGAAAAGATACATTCAAGTCCTAACCCCTGGTACTGGAGAATGTGACCTTATTTGGAAATAGGGTCTGTAGATGTAATGAAATTAAGATGAGGTTACACTGGGTTAGGGTGGGCCCTACTCCCCACAGAACTGGTGTCCTTACAAGAAGAGGGAAATTGGGACACAGACACACAGGGAGAGTGTCATGCGAGGACGGAGGCAGAGATGGGAGTAATATATCTATAAGCCAAGGAACGCCAAGGATTGCCAGCAGCCACCGGGAGCCAAGAGAGAGGCGTGGTAGACATTCTCCCTTTGAGTCCTCAAGAAGAAACTGACCCTATGGCTACCTTGATTTTGGATGTCTGGTTCCCGAATTGTGAGAGAATAAGTCTGTGTTGTTTTAAGCCACTTAGCGTGTGGCATTTCGTTATGGCAGTCCTGGGAAACTCATAGATGGCTCCAAGGCCATTATTTGGAAATCACCCCACTGATGCATGTTACCAGAGCCCTAAAAAGCACCAGTGCCCCTGACAGCTCTCCAAATGTTCACTGCAGATGAGTCATCGTTGTGCTTATTGTGGTTTTCTGAAACGGAGAAGCCTGACTCCCCCATGGGGGTAGGATGAAGGCCTTCCACAAGATTAGCAGCAAGAGGATGCTGGGGAGGTGGGGGGTTGCCAGCTGCTTTTCTTCCCCACTGGGGACAACCCCAAAAAGGGGACTATCATCACTCTTAAATGTCACAGTCACTTACTTTCGCTCACTCAGTAAGTATACACAGAGCACTTAGGGTGCTATGTGCTGCAGGTGCTGGTGGAAAGTGTGCTTGTGTGGATGGGGGAGGAATGCTACAGAAATAGAGCACACATTCTCTGAGTTGAATGAGCCACTCTGGAGTCGGAGACCTGGGGCATGGTGGGTTACCAGCATGGACTTGGGAATCAGACAGTCCTGCTTGACTCCTGCCCCACCCCCCTCAACTGACTTCCATTGTGATCTTCTCGTTTTTAAAAAATATTTTATTTATTTATTTATTTGACAGAGAGAGACACAGCGAGAGAGGGAACATAAACAGGGGGAGTGGGAGAGGCAGGCTTCCCGCTGAGTGGGGAGCCCAATGCCTGCCACAATCCCAGGACCCTGGGATCATGACCTGAGCCAAAGGCAGACGATTAAGGACTGAGCCACCCAGGTGGCCCTTCCATTGTGATCTTGGCCAAGTTACTTAATCCCTCTGGGTCTTTGTCTCATTGTAAGAATTAAATAAGATGATGTATATAGCACAAGGCCAGAGTATGTGCGCAATAAATGTTATTTTCACTATAGGAGAGCAAAGATGTTCACGAGAAACAGATCAATAAAAGGCAAGGTGATTATGATCAAGCAGGAGCCTATCAGCTCTTGCCTGACACTATTGGATTAAATGCTCAGAGCAACTCAGAGGTTTCAATTTACAAATAAGGTAACTATGGGGGTGCCTGGGCAGCTCAGTTGGTTAAGCGTCTGCCTTTGGCTCAGGTCATGATCCCAGGGTCCTGGGATGGAACCCCACATCGGGCTCCCTGATGAATGAGAGTCTGTTTCTCCTTCTCCCTCTGTCTGCTGCTCCCCCTCCTTGTGTTCTCTCTCTCTCTCTCTCTCTCTCTCTGTCAAATAAATAAAATCTTAAAAAAACAAGCAAACAAATAACATAACTGTGGTTTAGGGATGCAAATCTTGGCCAAGTTCACAGAACAAGGGAAGTGGCAGAATCAGCATTCAAACTACAGTTCCCAAGCACATATTCTTCTTATTTCTGGGCAGTCTTGATTTGCAAGTCAGGATGGGGGTGGGTGGGGCAGCATCTGGTTGAGCGAGAGGGAGAGGGTCTAGAGCACTTTGCCTAAGGCTGTAACGCCCTCGAAAGTACATTGTTTGTATTAGACTTACATTGTTATTTTGTTTAATTAGCAAATGCATCTCTAATGCTTAGTATAAGGTGTGCTAAGCACTTTATGTTACTAACTTACTTATCTTCACAAGAGACTAGAAGGTGGGCACTGTTTTATTCCCATTTTGCAGATGTGGAAATTGAGACAAAGAGGTTAAGCAACTTTTCTAAGATAGTGGAAGCAGGATTCACACTTCCTTCTTCAGCTCCAAGAGACTATGCTCTTAACCACTGATCTATACTGCCTTATCTTTTGGAGCAGTGGTGGGCTGGCTGTCCAAGTGTGTACACGGGGGGGGGGGGCGGGGGGAGAAGGGGAATTAACACCCCACACACAAGCCACCCTTTGGTGCTATTGCTGCAATAAGACTGTGCGTAATTTGACCCTATAAGGTGAATGGCAGGATGGGGGCTGTTTAGCCCTGGGTTTCTCTGAGTCAACAGCTTTTCATCCCTGCCCCACTTCCTGAAAACTCTTTGCTCCTCAGCTTTGGAAATCCTTTGAGCACAAAGAACTCATTTCCTGTGGCCAGGAAGGACGGTAGAGTTCCTGATGACAGCTCATCTCCCTCATTAAGGCGCTCATAAAAGTGTTTCAAGGAGCCTGACTTATGGCTTCACTGTTTGTCAAGATCCCCTTCTACAAGGAACCACTCTGGTAATTTGGTGCTAGGAGATGTGCAGGAGAAACCAGCTCCTTTGAGTCTGGGAATTATTTATGATCCTAAGAAGAGGGAATGTCATTGGAGAGATAACAAGGCTTTACCAGCACAACAAGCTGTTTAATATGCCATGAGGGATGGGGAGCAGCTTCAAAATTCCAAAGCCAGCTAGGAAATCTTGAGAGATTCTGTACATGTGGGTTGTCTGTTCCTAGGAAAGCTCCTGGGGCAATAACATCTAACAATTATGGAAGTTTTACTCTGAGCCAGGACTTGTACTAAATGCTTTTCATGTGTTAATTCATTTAATTCTCACACGATTCCTATCCTACTTTACAAATGAGGAAATCGAGGCACAGAGAGGTTAGTCACTTACTTGAGGTCACACATTAGTGAGGAGCCAAGTCAGGATTTTATTCCAAATAAGTCTGCCTACACCATTGTGCATTTGAACACCAGTCACAGTTTAGGAGGAAATTTTAAATCAGCTCAATAAAGTTGAAATGTACAATATATTCAAAATTACCTTTGATAATCCCTTTAAAAGCCTATAAAGTTTAGCATATTTGATTTGAGGCATACGGCCCTTCTCCAGTCATCAGAGGACACTGAGCTAACTTAGAGGAGTAGAAGGAAAGTCCATATGCAGATGTTTGCACTTTTAAACTACTCGTCTTTAGGCAAATATCAAATCCCTTGGGGTAAAAATCAAGAAACAGTTAATTGTAGACTACTTACCCTCCTACGGAGGTGACCCTATTCTCTTTTAATATTTAGCCTCTGTGACCTTAACACATACCACTTGTCATGCAATGTTTTGCTGGATTAAGAGAGAGCATGGTCACATTTTAAGAGGAGAGGCGGGAAAGTTCTGTTACAGAAGCCCAAGTCCAAGCCTAAAGTAAATGAACCTGGTATAATGAGACTTCATGAGACTAGCTCTGGAATCAGATAAACCTAGAAGGGAACCTAAATCTGTTACTTACTAGCTGTGTATCCCTGAGCCATTTGTTTAACTTCCTAAAGCCTCAGTTTTTTTCATCTGTAAAATGGTCATAGCCATACCTCTGTATCGAGAAGGCTGAATTTAAAAGTTTATTGGTATATATACATATATATATGGAGTATAAATCATAACAATTAAGTACTAGCTCTTAAGAGCTGTTTGACTGGAGGCATGTCGCGTTACCTCTCTGAGCCTCGTTTCTCCTCATCTGCAATATGGGCCTACTGGCCTCAAAGGTCATTGTAAAGAAACACTGAAGCACACTGTACAGTTTGTAGGAGGATCTCTCAGCCCTCTGGTTTACCTGGAATTCTGAGGAGGTATTGGGAGACCCCTGCTGGAGAAAGTAACTCAAAGAGAGTCCTGGGCCTGAAGACAAAAATGGGCTCAGATCTCCACTTTTGCCATTTGGTGGGACTGTGTGACTTTGGGTGAGTGACCTAATCTCTCTGAGCCTCCACTTTCCCTTGTATTAAGTGGGGTTAACAGTACTGACATCACAAGGTGACCCCGAGAATCATTCTGCAGGAAAGTGTTAGGCACGTGGTAAGCGCTCATTTACTGTTCGCTGAGTCTGAATCCTTTTGAGGGGAGCCAGATTCAGCCCTTCTCCCTCCGCACGGTGGGAAAAGTACACGGCGTCTCCACCCGGAATTCAGGTAGAAGAGATGCTCCCGGGGGGCCACTGGGCTCCAGTGCCTCCCCACTTCCCCCCGCCCTCCCAGCCGTTGCCATGGCCACCGGTTCAGGCCCGGAGCAGCACCTAGGCGTGTTCAACCCAATCCCCGCCTTTCCAGAGTGACCATTGGCTGGAGAGGCCACGTGATGCGCGCTGGTATGCTAATATATGGTAATCGCCCCCACGCCCCTCCTCCCCGGGCTGTGTCCGAGTAGCCAGCAGGGTGCGCGGCGCCGAGCCGAGGGGGCGGGCTGAGGGGCGGCCCCCGGGAGAGAGCGGCCAGGTGGAGGAGGAGCGCGAACGCGACCGCAGGTAACGGGCGGGCGCGTGCGCGCTGGGGCCGGCTCGCGGCGGACCGGCAGCGCGCGGGGCACTCGGGCCGCTGCGCTGCCGGCTTAACCCTTTGGGCACCCAGCTGTCACGGCCGGGCCGGGGCGCGGCGACCGGGCCCGGCCGCGCGGGGCGGGGCACTGCCGTGGGCACGGGCGGGCAGGCGGCGGGCGGCCTGACCCGGGATCCGCGGCGCGAGGCCCGCGCCGGCACCCAGCAGTCGGGCCCGCGGAGCGACCGGCCGCGACGCGCAGGGTGCCGGGACTTGCGGCAGGCAGAGGGGGACTGGCCGGAGCATCGGCGCTCGCGCGGCTTCTCGGGGGCCGAGTCCCTTCGCGCAGAGGCCCGCGCCTCGGCAGCCCGTGGCCTGGCGCGGCCTGCGTCCGCTCGGCTCGTCCCGCAGAGTACGAGGAGACCCGGGGGTCGGGCCTGACCTCAGCGTCCCCCAACTCAGCAGGGCCTGACAGCCCGGCCGCCAGCACTTTTGACCTAGCTGGGCCCCCGCCGTGCGACGAAGGCGAGATTGGTGCTTAGGGGGGCACCGGCAGAGGGAACTGGGGATTGCCGGTGCTGGGAGGAGAAGACAATCCCCTAAAGGAAAACCAGGCCCCAAGATTTGCCAGGTTTGAGAAGGAGGGATGCCCGGGGAAGGCTCTGGCTCCTTGTGTTCTGTGCTGGGTGATGACCTGACACTCATGGGCAAAGGTCACCGCCGGACACCTGGAGCGGGTCTGTCATGTCCAGAGGAAGCGGCTGTTTTGCGTGAGTTTCTAACAAATTTCTTATAAGGCAAGGTTTAAATTCATCTTCCTTCCTGGCCCTTCTGCTAGGTGGGCTAACAGTGTGTTCTTTGGATTATCGCCCCCTCCCCCAACCACCACCAGTTCACTAAGATCGGTGGCAGCTTTAATCTCACGGTGTAATTTAGCTTTCACTACAACAGAGATGGTAGGATGGGCCATGTGCCACTAATGTTAAGCTTGCCCTGGGAGCTTCTTGGAAGTATGTGAGTGTGTGTGTGTGTGTGTGTGTGTGTGTGTGTGGTGGTGGTGGTGGTGGAGGGTTTGGTGGGGGGGATGTTGCTATCATCAATGGGGATGAAAGACTGGCTAATGTGCCAGTGATAGCAATAGAATTTCCTTTATGAGTCTAAAGTCGTTTCTCCCAAATCAAGGGAAAACGTGGCTACACATGAAAAGTACCAGCAACCAATGTGATGTTTGCAAGTGAAGTGCAAATTATACTTCTTACTGCTCTTGATGTCTTTTATCACACAACAACAAACACTCCGTATATGCCAGGCACTCTGCTGTGTCTTGTGCTATGTCTTGGGGATGCAGAGATGAATAAAATAATTAGTCCTTGTCCTCAGAGAAGTAGTGGGAGAGACAAATAAAATTGCCAGTAAAAGTGATAGCATAATAGATGTGTATAGAAAGAGCTGTGGAAACACAAAGGAGGGAACAATTAGCTGCCTGAGAGGGTCAGAGAAAGCTTTCCAGAAAAGAATGTGTTTAAGCAAGATCTTGAAGGATGAATAGGAGTTGTCTCACAGAGAAGATTGGGAAGGACAGGAAGGGCAGCCAAAGCAGAGGAGAGAGTGAATATAGACACTTGAAGAGTATGGTATCTCTAGGCAATGGCTTTATATTGTAGCCTTGGCCTTTTTCCTTCCTTGATAAAGTAACTTTCCAAAAGTAATGTAGAATTTCTAATTGCCACTACAATTTCTAGTCATATTTTCCTTCTTACGGTTCTTCTTCCCCACATTTTCCCCCCATCAGTTTTTTGGAGGCTCACCCCTGGTCTTTGCCACTCGTATCTTTCCAAGTAAGCATTCAAAGAGCAGAGATGGGAAAGGGATACTTTGCAGTAGCTCCAAGGTAGAAGGTCTGGACACTGGGTACAATGTGTGATAATAGAGGCATAATCCTGAGAGGACAGATCTATACCATACAACAAGAGGAAAATACAGGGCATAACCGGGGACGCAATGCTGAATGTCAGATCTGTGAGGTCGGGTTTCCGAGACCTGAGGAAGAGAGTAATAAGGTCAGAAGCCTGGAGGATCTGGAGCAAGACAGGATCTGGCCTATGATACGGGTCAGAACAAGCAGTTCAAGACTGAGCCATGAATCATGCAGAAGCGACAGAGCCCACTGTTACGTGGTACTTGCCATAGAGGACAGGGTTGGATCTGACAGCTTCAACAAACTATTCAGAAAAGGACAGCGCCATCTCCTCGTTAGAATATTTCTAGCATTTCCTTCTTTCTGTTCTGCCTCCCTCCTTACTCTTACCCTCTTTTGATCCCATTTTCCACCCATGATGCACTTTTATTGAGATTCTTTTACCAAGGGCTTAGCTACCAAAGCAGAGAAATCCTATTCTGCTGCCTTAGCATCCACCTTCAGAACTCTGAAATAGTCCATTTGACCTCATAAGCCATCAACTAGCCAGTCTGTGTTCACTTCCTAATCGTTTGGAAACAGCAAGGGTGGGCCTAGAGGTGGTACAGAGGACATCCCCAAAACTCACCTCATACTTACATCAGATAAAGGCCTTTTAGCTTTGCTTAAACCAATATTTATTTTTAGAATGGATAGTGGTTTAGTTTTGGCAAGTCCCCTGTCTTGAACTATATTACAGATCAAGCAACGTGAAGAAGGTGATGTGCCTAATATACATTGCTAGGATTGACAATTCTGTAAGTGCTAGAGAGTCGTAGGTGCCATTTAAGCAATTTTCTCAATCACCGTGTTTACTGAGCACCTGCTTGTGTACAGATACTGAGACAGGAAAATGAGAGAGGTGGTGTAGTCTGGGGGTTATTCTCAGCTAAGCAGAGATTTGGATGCCAGCTCTACGGGTTCCTTGCTATATAACTTGGACACGTTAGTTGACTTTATTTCTTTATTAGTTGATTTGATTAGTTTATTTCTTTATTAGTTGACTTTATTTCTCTGTAACAATGCCCCCTACCTCATGGAGTTGTGAGGATGAAATGTAAAGCAGCCATTCAGTAAGTTTTCAAAAGCACTGCAATGTGTGGTCTTCCAGGAGTCGGAAAAAGAGAAAGGTCATTATGGACTCTGATTAGAAAGGAAGGCTTTTTTCAGAGGCATGGTGAATTTTGTTATAGAGGTAGAAGGACAGAGGAAGGAATTTCCAGATCGGAATAATCATGTTTATAAAACACAGGACTGGGCTATGGAAGAAAGTTTTCAGGGACCAACCCGGCAAGGTCAGAAGGTTTAAGCAGAGAAGTTTTAAGACAGGAAGGGGTGGTTGAAGCCTGATTTTAACAGGCTTTGAAGGCTGAACTAAGGAATTAGAACTCTATCTCCTATGATGGAAAGTGAAGATGACTGGTTAGGGAAATGCGGGGTCGTGAAAGGATTTTTAAGAAGATTCTCAACAACAGTGTGGAGAATAAACTTTAGTGGGGATAGAAGGAGACCTGCACAACCAGCCAGTCCATTAAGTAATGGACACAGTCTAGATGTGAGGGGGTAAGGAATTGAATTAGGGTGATGGCAATGAAAATAAAAGATGGGTTCAATAAGTATCACAAAGGAAACATGACAGGAGTTCATGACTGGATATGGAGGACAAGAAATAAGGAAGAATCAAATATAGCCTTGAACATGGGTGACAAGATGCATAGAGATAAGACGAAGAGGAAAGCTAGTCTGGGCAGAAGAGGAAAGGCTAAGTGCTAGATCTTGAGGTGACGCTGGAACTTATAAGGGGACATGGACCATAAGTACTTGGAAGTGGGGGGCTAGAGCTCAAAAAAGAGAAGTGAAGGAGTCTGATGTAGAGAGGGTGATCACTAAAGCTGTGTGATAGCTTAGTCAACTAGAGGTAGCAGCATATGAACAGAAGCATAGAGGACCAAGGACCAAAGCTTGAAAAAGCCCACATTTAGGGAGGTAGGAAGAAGAAAGTGGGTCAGTGTAGGGGAAAAGAAGGAATATCAGAGAAGCCAAAGAACCATCTAGTCTTTTCCTCCAACAAATGCATTCTCTTTGGGACCATTCATGTACCAGATAGATGCAAGGCTGGCCAGATGCGCTGCCAGCCATGAGGGTGCAATGCCAACAAAAGGAAGGAGAAGAGAGGGTTTCAAGCTGGAGGAATTGCTCAGCAGTATGAAATTGTAAAGAGAAAGTGGGATATGCCCATTTTATTTGGTAAACAGGGTTATTAGTAACTTTTTGAGAATAATAGCTTCAGTTCGGGGAGGGGGGCAGGGGGATATTAAATGCCAGAATAAGAGGACTGTGGCATGAGATGTAGATTCAAAGTGGAGGCAGCATGTACATCACCCTTTGTATACTTTGCACTAAATGGGAAGAGAGAAGTAGGAGAGTAGTTAGAGAAGGCAGAAGAGCCAAGCAGAAGATTCGATCTTCCTTGTCTGCCTCATTATTTTAGTTGCCCTAAAATTCCAATCTCATGCTTTCATATCCTTAATAGCAGTTCAGCAATTCATTTCTTAAATGTACTGCTTTGATAATTACCTGCATATTTCACTGAATGATAATAGTTCAGCTACCACTTGTTGAGTGTTTACTATGTGCTAAACACTTTGTATACATTCTATTCATTATCCCGCTTAATTCTCACAATACTGGATTACAACCACACAACCTCTTGGAAGTATGGAGAGGCTAAATAGATCCCCTAAGATCACAAAAGTAATGGGTGGCAAAGATGGGATTTGGACCCAACTCAGACTCTAAAGGACCACGCTACACTGTCCCTGAAGGCAAGACCAGCTTTGCAGGTGCGCAACCTATGCAACCTCCCAGGGCCCTGTGCTTAGAAGAGCTCCTCACTTGGTTTAATGCTCCATTGTTGCTCTCTTGAAATTCTTAATTTTTTTGGCAACCATCCTGCTTTTTCATTTTGCACTGGATCCCACACATTGAATAAGTTCCGCCTGAAGGTATCAATAATACCTCCTGAAGCCGGAAAAGCACGTTGTGCTGGATCCCTTGTTTTAGTTTTGTAGTGTGTCCAGGTCCTTGTTGTGTCATGGTGCACGATCCCATTTTCCTGTGGTCTTCTCCTCTTGGACTCCTGATATTAAGGGCAAATGGGGAATATTTTGAGGTTCAACTAGATAGTATGAGGAGAAGAGAATAAAGAGGCAAGGAATTGTTACCTGGAATGGCTCCTGGAAACTCAAACATCACAGTCTTGAGAATATTATCAGGTAGAGTTACAGTCCTGATACTGTTGTTACTCCCAACTTAAATAAGAAATGAGTTCATTTCTATTCCTTTAATAGTCAAATATTCCCATTTGCTTGTAGGAAGCTATGGCAAACTTTTTTTAACCTACTAAAACAGAAATTGGGATTGAGCAAATGTAATACAACTTGTCTGCCCTGATCTGATGCCTTTTCAGTCAGGCTGATGCTACCCCGTCACCCCCATACCAGGGACTACCCCAAAGCTTTGAACCATGTGGCCCATTTACCACATTTATCTTGGATGCTCATGTCCCACCCTTGTCTTTGTTGCCTGCTCTGTTCTTTTATCTACCCATCTGAAGAAGGAAAACTTAATCTTTGATATTATTGCTTATTTTTGGCTTTAGTCATTACTTGACAGGGACAACAAATGAAGTTTTCTAGTTCTCCTGATTACCACTCCCTCAAAAACAGCTTTCACTCATTCTCTTGGTCCTCCTGCTCCTGGTCCCTCTGAGTGATTATTTGGCTAGTACTGACCAAGCTCTTACTGCGCTAGGTACGGGCCGACCACTTGACCAGGCCTGAACACCAGCCAACTTGGGTTCTTCTTCGGGGGGTATCGGACAAGACTGAGACCACATTGCTTCTTCCCATTCCCAGAGTGCTTATTCACACTTTCTACTCCCAATAGGGACCAGGTGAGCCTTAGGATATATAAGAGTGAATCTGTAAAGAGATTTAGAGTATAACCTATGGTGTATGTCACAAAACAAAGTTTTGATGGCCATATGTTCTTCATATTTGTGTTAGTGGCATATGGTCACCATAAGGCCCTGTGGTAGTCATCTATTGCTGTGTAACAAATTACCACCCAGTCTATCAGCTGAAGACAACAAACTTCTCTGTCTACCGAGATTCAATTCAAGCATTGCATCTCAGAAGCATTTCCCCACTTGCTTTAAATGTATTAATGTCCTTCCTCTCTGGCCTTCCTTTGTACTTTAACATCTCATTTTAGCACTTACCACACTGTTGTAATTGCTAGGAACTATGTCTTTTTCATATCCGTAGCTTCTGAAAACCAGTCCTTGAACATAGCAGATGCTCAATAAATAGTTGTTGAGTGTGCTTAAGAATAGCTTGTACCTTTATATACTTTTCATTCTAGAAAACATATATACTGCAAAGTATCTAGCCTTGTGCCCTGTGATAAAGGTACCTTTCTTCATTTCCCTGTCTAGAGGCTTAAGTATCATTGTTGTTGAAGATGTGAAGAAACCATTGTACATATCAAAAACTTGTTGACATGCCAACTCATCTGTTCCAGGAAGGGCTTCTTGACCTTGTTTCTGTCGGTTAAGTCCCTTTTCCATCCATACTCTGAAACCAGTTCTGGCCCTTGTAGTATAATGAGCCCCGAGCCCAAAGATACTTGGTTCAATAACAAAGCCAACATTGGTTCACTATTTAAATATTTGACTACAAACCTTATGAAGGCATGACCTGGGTCTGTCTTCTACACTGCTGTATTCGCAGCATCGAGTACTATTTAGATGCTTAATAAATACATGGTAGATGAATTAATGACACTCCATACTTGATACTCATGTTCCATTCCTGTTATCTGGGTCCTGAACTCTGATCACCCAGAATCTTAGGTGTTCGTCATTTCATGTGGCCCAAGCATTTTGTCTTGGTCCTTGACTCTTCTCTTCCATCTCTTTATCATAGCTGATCTTTGGGAATTTGACTCCTTGCTTACTCTGAATTAATTCAGAGGCACCTCTTCCTCTCTCGATCTTCCTAACTAATACTATTGGCCAGATGCCTTCAGGACAATATTCTTTTCTCTACCTATAGCCAGAAACTATAGGTGTTGAAAAATACTGAACTGAAGAGAATTACATTCAGATTTCAAAAGAAAGGAGACAGGCCTCTTAAGAAACAAATTTTGGCCAGAAACCAAGTTCTAAAATTTTGTGGGTCTGTTAAAATGATTAACTTGTAAGCTTAAGCAATTCAATGCAAATTAATTTTTATACCAACCAGCAAATCAAAGGAGGGGGGGAATTAAGTGAGTGTGTAAATATGGTTGCCAGGGAAACTTTTCCTGACAGAAGAGAGAACCTCACAGGAATTTATGCAGGCCCAAGAAAGCAATGTAACCTGATCTTTCTCTGTTCTCTCGATGATGGGGGAAGAAAACAATGTAGAAACCGTGGGTACAGATAAGGGTGGCTTTCAGCTTTTCTAAAGGAGTAAGTTCTCCCTCTTCAGGCAGCACTGAATAGTAGAGTTCTCCAAACAAATATGACTATTATAAGGCACCTGTTACTTCTGAGGAAACATCTGGAAATGCAGAGTTCTGAATTCATCTCTGAAATGGTATTCGTTCATTCAACACGTTCTAAATGGCCCATTGCCCAAAGGGAATATGATTATACGAGATAACAGTTTGAAGGTACTATATCACACCTAGCAAAAATTAAATTTTTGAGTTAAGGGTAATATGGACCTAAGTATTTAATGCTTCTTTAAAAAAATAAAATTCTGTTTCTGTAGAAAAAGCATGAACACAAGGGCATTTTCTGCCATATTTCTATTCTCAGGTCACCGCTCTTGAGAAATACCTAACCCATTGATCCATAAAGTAACACCCCAAGGTCACTATTCATCTAGTGACAGTGTCATCTGAATGGTAAGTGTAGTACCAGTAAAGGACGAATCTATCTCCTAGATAGCTAAAATCACAAGAGACCCTTAGTATTTTAGCTATAAACAATGGGTGGTTTGAGATCTAAAATCTTGGCTGTAAAATGCATTTTAGATTGAAATGGATAACACTGTCGCCTACCCGAGGCCTGTCATTCAGTGTTTGCCCTTATGCCTTAATGTGCTGGAGTTTTTGTACTGCGTATGGTGCCTTTCAGTGACCTGCAGAGAAGGCAGTAGAAGGTAATGGTTAACAGCATGGCCACTAGACCCAGACCATTCCGGTTCCAGTCCCGCCCCTACCACTCACTAACTGAGCTTTACAGCCTCCTTTGAGTCTCCTTGTGCACAGTGGGGATAAAAATAGCACCTACCTCGAAGAGGTATAGAATTAAACAGGTTAATACATGTGAGCTGCATAGTACGCAGCATGTAAGCTGTACCTTTTATTATTTCCTGTGTCCTCCTTGATAGTAGGGTTGATTCCATTTGAAGGAAGAGCTGGTTGAGATGTACGGAGATATAATTTCCCTCAAGTTGCATGCTAAATTTGGGCTCAGATTATTTGCATCCTTAATTTAGCCCTCAAGTTTTCCATTCTACTTTGTAAGAGAGAGAAAATGAGAATTTGAGTAGGAGAGAAGAACTTGGCTTTTGGAGCATTTGAAATAGGGGTTACTTCACAAAAGATGGCGACACTAAAGCGCAGGAAAATGCAGTTGTCTTCTCAAAGGCAAAATCAGTGTGAGAAATGGTTGGGAATCAGATAAGACAGGGTACGTCCTACTGGGGTGGGCCTGTTGTATGTTGAGCCCTAAATTCTCTCTGATCATGATAACTGAACAGTTGGAGGAAGTCTTGTAGCTGCCATCCACAATGGGAACTTCTGATTATAGGGACGGACTCTCTCCCAGCCCTACCTGTCTTAGTGTCTTGGTCACTCAAAGATTTAAGCTCTACGTCTATTTTTTTTTAAAGATTTTATTTATTTATTTGACAGACAGAGATCACAAGGAGGCAGAGAGGCCGGCAGAGAGAGAGAGGAGGAAGCAGGCTGTCCGCAGAGCAGAGACCCCTATGCGGGGCTCAATCCCAAAACCCTGAGATCATGACCTGAGCTGAAAGCAGAGGCTTTAACCCACTGAGCCACCCAGGCGCCCCAGCTCTACGTCTATTTTGGTCTTTCCAAATCTGTTCATTTATTCAACATCTTTAAAGCTCTGCACCCCCATGCTAGTAGCTAGGGATGCAAAGATGACTAGGCTCCAATCCTGGCACCCCGGAGGTTTATAAAGGAAGACAGACATGGATACGTTAATTATGGTTTCATACTCACTGCCATTAATAGGAGTATGGACAAAGTGTTTTGAAAGCTTAGAGAAGGGAGCACGTAATTCTGCTTAGAAAAGTCACCTTCTGAAGAAAGTGACAATTGAGATAATGACAGGAGGAAAGGGAGTCCTCAGGCGGAGAGCGGCTCAGACAGAAGGAGCAGTCTGTGCCAAGGCAGGGTGTCCGTGCGTGCGAGCAAGTATACACCAGGAGTTGCAAATTATCTAATATGACCGGAGCAGAGCATACGAGGAGGGTAGCAGCAGAAACAAGGCCAGGAGCAAACACAAAAGGCTTGGCTGGCCAAGCTAAGGAATCTGGACCTATTGTTGGAGGCCCCGGAGAAGTGTTGAAGCAGTGACAGGCTCGGAGCTGCTGTCGGAGAGTGGTTTGGATGGGAGTGAGACTGGACACACAGTCAACATGGTCAGAAGGAAGCCTGTAGCTCAACTTCTCATCTTCTGCCAGTATTTTCACTATTGAGAGTGTGCCCTTGTTCTCCCAGCCCAGACTGACCGATGACATGCCAGGTCCAGGCCACACGCTACTCGTGCCTTGGAGTTGCTGGCAGGGTCATATTTGTCCTAAACAAAAGCTTGCTTGAGTTTTTCGGCTCTCCTGTCCACCTTCCACTTCACCTCGGTCCCAGGGCTGCTGTTGTGTGTGTGAAGATGAGCTGGGTTGTGTTGGCCTTGGCTGTGCTTGTCATGATGTCCCTGTCCCCATCATAACTCACTCCTTTTAACCTTCCTCTCCTAAGTCCAGAGTTCTCATCATTTAGTGAATTCCTGTGCAGAGTGAATCAACTACATCCCCTTTTTAGACTTTTGTTATTTAAATTTGTCGTCTTGTCTCATTTCCCCAAACATCAGGCATTCTAGTACACTTAGTCATATGTTGAGCCCTTCAGGGCTTCCTTCCTGTCCTTACTCTTTTTGTCGTTCTTTTCTTCTTACCCTGAGAATATGGATACCAGAATTGCAGACTGCGTTATTTTCCGGGCTTTTTCTGTGTGGTTGTAACATCTTTCACCCATGAGATCACAGTCCCCAAAGGAAAGACTCCTCCCACTCTGAAAATAATTTGAAATTGGAAGGAAATTGAAGATGAGAGAATATTTCTACTGCGATGGAATAGCAGATGATGTTTTGTAAGAAATAGTAGTGTTTAGTACATAACGATAAATTGTGATAACGATTTGCCGAGCAGTTACTCTACATGCTAATTGCCATGCTAGTGTTATACGTGAATTCTTACTTAAACTCACAGCAACTCTGCGGCATAAGATCTTATTACTCCTCTTTTATAGTTGAAGAAACAGGCTCAAAATGATTTGTCCAAGGTCACATCATTAACAAATAATAGCGTCAGCTCTCGAACTCAGGCTTGATTCTAGAAGTGAATTTTCTTCACTACTGTGGAGCATGGGGTAAATATATAGGGTCTGGGTGGAGGTACCTGTGGTCATCAAGAGTGAGCCCATTGTTTTTAACCTTTAGTGACAAGTGCCATTGTCAAATCTTGTTCTTGGTTCTTACTAGCCATGTTAATAAGCTATTTTATTTGGATCTTAGGAAGGCACAGTAAGTTTCTAATAGCTCCCCTGCCCCAAAGTTTATGATGTTTGTCTTAATTTTACAGATTTGAGTTTGTATGTTAGCGCTTAGAGATGCTGTAGTTCATTATGGATGTGATGCTCACAGTTTGGGGACCCAGCAGGTGAAAAGGTTGTGCCTTGGCAAATGGTTGCATATTCTAACAGGTTTGTTGTAGAGAGAGCTAAGTGTACTTAAAAAAAAAATGTTATATATGTTGTAATTTCTACACAAGATCCGTCTACCCCATTCAACCCAGATAGGTTGAATAATGGCTATCCAAAGATAATTTGGTTCTAGTACCTGAAACTTATAAATGTTACATTATAAAGAAAAGGAGTCTTTGCAGATGTGATTAAATTAAGGATCTTGACTGGTGGAGATTATCCTGGATTTCTGGATAGGCCCTAAATCCAACCACAAATGTCATTCTAAGAGACAGAGAGAGATTTGACACACAGAGATGAGGAAGCAATGTAAACACAGAAGCAGAGATTAGAGGGGTGCAGCCGTGAGCCAAGGAACGTTGGCAGCCGACAGAACTCGGAAGAGACCAGGAGTGGATTCTCCCCAAGGATCTCCAGAGAGAATGCAGCCTTGCTAGCCCCTTGATTTCAGCCCAGTGAAACTGGTATTGAAATCCCAGCCTCCAGACCCGTGAGAGAATATGTTTCTGTGGTTTAAAGCCAGGAAGTGATTTGTTATGCCAGCCACAGGGAACTAACTCCATGGGAATAGTCGCTTCTTGTGCTGCTTCGTTCATTTTGAGGACACATATCGTGACCTAATAAAGGTGACAACCAACTAATATAATATGAATAATAATAGTAATTTCAGCACACACTTGTGTAGTGTTCAGTATGTGCCAGGTACTATTAGAAGCATTTGAAATTTATTTATTTATTCAATTTTCATAACAACCATATGAGGGGAATTCTATTACTATCTCCACTTAAAAACGGGGACATTGAAGTACAGAGAAATTAGATGACTTGGTCCAAAATTAGTAATGTACTTAGTAAGTCGTGGGGCTAGGACCTGAACCCAGGGAGTCTGGCTCCAAGTTCATGCTATGAAACACTATACAGGGGTTTGCACTGGAGAGGTACAGTCAGTGTCAGTGTCAGTCCTCTGGCCACTTTCACTCTCCATGTTTTCTGCTGTGTTCACTGAATTTGTCTTCCTCTATGTGTTGTTCTTTATCTTTAATGTCTTTTCTCTGTGTTTTCTTTTTCTTCTTATAATAGGCTTGTGTGGTTTTGGTATAGTAAATCTGGCCTCATAAAATGGATAGGTAAGAATTTCCTTTTTCTATTTTCTGAAAGAGTTTATAGACCATTGGTTTTATTTCTTTTTTTGAATCTTTAGTAGAGTTCACCACTAAAATCATCTGGGTCTGGTGTTTTCTCTATGGAAAGCTTTTATGCCAAGAGCTCACATTCTTTAATAGATAAAGGGCTATTCAAATTATTTCTTCTTGAGTGAGCTCTGATAGCTTGAGTCTTTCCAGGGATTTGTCCATTTCATCTAAGTTGTTTACTTTATTGGCCATAGGATCCTTTTAATGTCTGTAGGATCTTTCATTCTTATTATTGACAATTTCATCAGTTTTACTGATTTTTTTCAAAGAACCAGCTTTTTATTTCATTGATTTTTCTCTATACTTTTTCTGCATTTTATTTTATTGATTTCCATTCTCATCTTCATTATTTCCTTCCTTTTGTTACATTTCACTTGCTCTTCTTTTTCTAGCTTCTTAAGGTAGATGCTGAGTCTAATGATTTGAGATCTGTCTTCTTCTCTAATATAGGTGGTTTAATGCTATAAATTTTCCTCTAAGTATGGCTTTAGCTATATCCCATAAATTTTGATAAGTAACATTTTTGTTTTCATTTAGTTCAAAATATTTTCTACTTTCCCTTGTGACTTCTTCTTTGATCTATGAGCTATTTTGAAGTATACTGTTTTCTTTCCACATACTTAGGATTTTCCTAATAGCTTTTTGTTATAAGTATAATTTTCTTACACTCAGAAAATATATAGTTTGCATGAATTTAAATCTTTTAAATTTATTAAGACTTATTTTATGATCCAAAACATATGTTCTGTTGTTACTGGGTAGAGTGGTATAGAGATAATAATATCAGATGGGTAGTGTTGTTCAAGTCTTTTACATCTTTATTAATTTTTCTGTCTACTCGTTTTATCAATTTTTGGTTCTATCAGTTTTGCTTTATGTGTTTTGAAACTCTGATGCTAGGTGCATACACATGTAGGATTGTATATCCTCTTGATGAATTGACCCCTTTATTACTATGAAATGATTTTCTTTTTCCCTGATAGTATTCCTTGTTCTGAAGACTACCCAATGTTGATATGGTCATTATAGCTTTCTTATGGTTATTGTTTGCATGGTATATCTTTTCCAACCTTTGCTTTTAACCTATGTATGTCTTTATTTTTAAAGTGAGTTTCTTATACAATGCATTTAATTGGGTCTTGCTTTTTAATCCAGTGTGAAAATTTCTGCCTTTTAATTGAGACATTTACAATTAACATTTATTATAATTATTGGTAAGGTTGGATATAAAAAGCTGATCAATTCTATTTGTTTTCTATTTGTCCTGATTTTTTTCTTTTTTTCGCCGAATTTTAGATTATTCAAATTTCTTATTTATGACTTTATCTTCATTATTGGCTTACTTCCTTTTTATCTTTGTTCTATCCTTTTTTTTTTTAAGATTTTATTTATTTGAGAGAGAGACCACAAACAGGGGGAGGGGCAGAGGAAAAAGCAGACTCCCTGCTGAGCAGGGAACCTGATCTGGGGCTCCATCCCAGAACCCTGGGATCTGACCTAAGCTGAAGGCAGATGCCTAACCAACAGAGGCACCAAGGCAGCCCCATTCTATCCTTTTTTGTAATTGCTTTCATGGTTATAATAAACATCTTTAACTTACCCTCATTTATCTTCAAATAATATTATATCACTTCATGTATAGTAAGAACTTTGAAAGTACATACTTCCATTTCTCCCCTCCTGTTCCTTGTACTATTATCATATTTTATTTACTGTTATTGTTTTTTATTTAGATAGTTATCTTTTTAAACATATTGAAAAATGAGAAAACATGACTTTTATGTTTACCCACTTATTTACTGTTTTACCCACTTATTTACTGTTTATTTACTGTTGGAGACCTCTTTATTCCTTTGTGTTTCCATCTTTTATCATTTTCTTTTAGCCCAAAGAACTTCCTTTAACTTTTTTGGTACTATAGGGATGCTGGAATTAATTCTTTAAGTGTTTTTCTGTTTGAAAGGCTTTACTTTATCCTAATTTGAGAGACCTTTTTGCTGAGTAAAGAATTCTAGGTTGACAGGCTTTTTTCTTCTAGTACTTTAAAAATGTCTAGCCATTGGTCACTGGCTTGAATAGTTTATGATAAGAAATTTGCTGTAATTCTTTTTTTTTTTTTTTTTAAGATTTAATGTATTTTTCAGAGAGAGAGTGTGTACAAGTAGGCGGAGTGGCAGGCAGAGGGAGAAGCAGGCTCCCCACTAAGCAAGGAGCCCAATGCAGGACTCAGTCCTAGTACCCTGGGGTCATGTCCTGAGCAGAAGGCAGATGCTTAACAGACTGAGCCACCTCGGCTCCCTTTACTGTAATTCTTATCTTTGTTCCTCTGTAATGGTCTTTTTTCCCTCTGGCTGCTTTTAAGATTCTATCACTTAAGCAATTTGATCATGATATTTCTTGGAATCATTGTCTTTCTATTTATTCTATGTGGATTTGCACTCAGATCTGTGGGTTTATAGTTTTTATCAAATTTGGAAAATTTTAAGCCTTTATTTCCTCAAAGGTTTTTTCCTGTCCCCTTCCTCCCCAGATCTCTTTTCCTTTTGGAACTCTAAATTCATGAATCTTAGATTGCCTGATATTGTCCCACTGTTGCTCACTGATTCTCTGCTCATTTTTTTTTTCTGTCTTTATTTCTCTGTGCTTCATTTTGGATAGTTTCTAAGGCTGTGTCTTCAAGTTCACCGATCTTTTCTTCTGAAGTTCCTCTATTTTTAATCTAACTCAGCATATTTTTAATTTCAGATATTATATTTTAGTCTCTAGATGTTTAAACATCTTTTTAAAAAAAGTCTTCTTTCTCCTGTCCTGATTTTCCTTTACTTCTTGAACATGTGAAGTGTATTTGTTAAAGGTATTTTAATATCCTTGTCTGCTAGTTCTTTCATCCCTGGTATTTCTGGGTATGTTTTTATTTATATTGTTTTTTCCTAGTTAACAAGTTTCTTTACATGCCTGGAAAATTTTTTATTGAATAGTGAACATTGTTTATTTTATATTCTTGGTTGCCATATTTTGCTGTGGAATGTACTTAAATTACCTGGAATTAGTTTGATCCTCTCAGGGACTGCTTTTATGCTTTGTTTTGGGGGTCCAGAGCAGCCTTTATTTAGTTTCTACTATTATGGCAATACCCTTTGAGGATTCTAATTCCTTGTGTATTACAAGGTCCTTCTACTCCGACTGATATGAACACAAACTATTTCCAGTCCTCTGTGAACTCTGGGAGCTGTTCTGCTTACTCCTTTACAATAGTCGCATATAGTTTACTCTCACACTTGTGCAGATCTGTACTCAGCCAAAGACTCTAGGGAGGCTTGTCTACAGATGAGGTTGTAGAGTATGTGCTGTCCCTCCCTTCTTCTCTCTTTGCAGCACCATTCTCTCTGGCTCTCTTTGCCAAAAATTCTAGGCACTTGGCATCCCGGAGCTCTAATCACAGTCTCCTGAACTCAGTGAGCTCTGTTTGGGCTCACCATCTTTTTTTTTTTTTAAAGATTTTATTTATTTATTTGACAGACAGAGATCACAAGTAGGCAGAGAGGCAGGCAGAGAGAGAGAGGAAGGGAAGCAGGCTCCCCGCGGAGCAGAGAGCCCGATGTGGGGCTCGACCCCAGGACCCTGAGATCATGATCTGAGCCGAAGGCAGTGGCTTAACCCACTGAGCCACCCAGGCGCCCCTGGGCTCACCATCTTTATACCACATCCTGGAAACTGCCTTCAGGCAATAAGCTAGTACAATCATAGGGCTCACTTTGTTTCTCTCTCTCTCTCTCTTTTTTTTTTTTTTTTAAACAGATCATAGGTCGGTATTGTCTATCAACCAATATCTGGAAAACATTGCTTTATATATTTTGCCCATTATTTAGTTGTTTAAGGCAAGGAGGTAAATGTGATCCCTGTTTCTCCAATTTTTTTTTTTTAAGACAGAGAGAGCAAGCATGTGAGTGGGGGGAGGAGGAGCAGAGGGAGAAAGAGAATCTTAAGCAGACTCCATGCCCAGTGCAGAGCCCCCCACAGGGCTTGATCTCACAACCCAGAGATCTTGACCTGAGCCAAAATCATGAGTCAGAAACTTAACCAATTGAGTCACCCAGGCATTGCTCTCTAGTTTTTAAGTGAAAGTCTGTAACATCTTTTCTAAGGGCCTTACATGTTGATAGTAGGTTCCTTCTTTAAAGAAGGGTCACTTCAGACATGGCTTTTGAATAGTTAAAAATTTAGAACTGTATTTAAAGTAATAGTCAGGGGTCCTGGGTTGCTCAGATGGTTGAGCCTAAGCCTTAGGCACAGGTCATGATCTGCAGGTTGATCAGGCAGGCTCCCCGCTCAGCAGGGAGTCTGCTTTTCCCTCATCCTCTTCCTCCCCACCTACCCTGGCCCCAGCTTGTGCTCTCTATCTCTCTGTCTCAAATAAATAAGTAAAGTCTTTAAAAAAAATAAATAAAGTAATTGTTATACATCTAGATAAATCAATTCATTGTTATTAGGATGGCAGGGAGTCAAAAAGGAATTTCAAAAAAAGGGCTAAAGCTATCCAGATGGTGATTTATTAAGGTTCCATGGTTGTACAGGGCTGTATCCAGTTACCGAGTCTTGGCTATAAGCTTTTTAACGCCCTACTATCTATTTAAATTCCTTCTTTGTTAATCTTTCTCATTCATGCCTCTTCCCGATAGTGAAACAAGAGTGAAACCCTCTGAACCACTGAGATAAAGATCAAAACTGTATAGTGAGAGGATCGGAAAAAATGCCAGCAGTGTTTGAACTGCGGAACCCTCCACCAACCACTGACTGTCTGACTCCAGAATTGATATTTTTGTTCATGTCGTTGCTGGCCGCACTAAAATTAAGTGAGGCCAATTACAACACTCTATCCTTGGACTTGGGTATGGAGGCCAATAAATCAACCTCAACTATTAACCTCTTATGTATGTGAGAGAGAGAGACATAGAGAATAAGTATGCATATGTATATATATAGCATCTTCTATGTGCCAGGCATCCCATTTAATCTTCATAATAATCCTATGAATTTGGCTGTTAGGTGTTATGTATTAGGTATTCAGTGAAAATGTTGAGATCCAGAGATACCACATGACTAGTTCAAGTTCATGATGCCATACTGCATTACCCTCAGTAGCACCATAATTCAGTTGTCAATAGACCATAAACACGACCTGGGGCCATTCATCTTGCAATTATGTACACTGGGGCACGAGAGGTATTGTAAGACAAGGCTGCATAGATAATCACAGTGTCTTTCATTAGCAAAAAGAATTCCAAGTTCATAATTTACATATAGTGGGTTAAAAACAATCAGTAGGCAGTGAGGACAGTACATTTTTATCTCTGCAGGCCCATTTAACTGAAAAAGACTGATATGCCCCCAATACCATACTGCCTGTTGTTTCTCAAAGACAGACACTATAGTCTGAAGTCATAGTTACTATTATTAGCAAAGTCTAACAGTATTTGCAACTTAAAATCTTCATGAAGAAACTTCACATTTGACGTCGTTACCATGGAATGGTTTTTCTGCAGTTGCTTTCCAGCTGTGCCATTGCAGTACAATGTTCTACATTAAAGTCATAATTTTATCTACTTTGCTAGCAGTGTCCTTGATTTAGCTCATCACAATGAAGCTACCTGAAGTTCCTGCTATAATTTTTTTCTGCCTGTGCCCTGTCTAGTGTTGGTAGACTGGCTGTATTTTAGGACTGTGGTATTCAAGAGTAGGCTCAATAAATACTTGTTAATTTAGCAATGCTAGTTATCCTATTATTCTTGCTATTTCTGGTAAAACCTGGATTATAAGTACTTAAAAAACCATATGTAGAATCCCTGATGATCACCCCAAGTTTCTTCCATAAAGATGTAAATGCCACTAGACTTTACTAATGCACCATCAGTACTCTTTCAAGTTTCACTTTCTACCATTAGAGATAAGTTGTACTGAACTAGAGCATTTGCCATTCATTTGGGTAGGCTCTAGGGAGGGTACATATATCTGGGTTGCGTTAGTGAGGTTTTATCCAGTGTGAAATGTGCTTGCCTATTAAAAGATTAAATGTGTAACTTTATTAGGTAGTCAGCCATCGTGCTTTTTAATATACAATGAAGAGTCAGGATTCACATCTTGTTGTTTTCTTCCTCTTCACCACAATTTCAGGTGAGGCTAGTGGTACTTCAATAGAAGAATAGAAATGATGTTAGTGTTTACATGTATGTGTACAGTAACACCTTGATTAGTAACTGGTCTTAAAATAGTTAAGAGGAAGGATCTTTCTGTTATTGTATCTTGTGACTTTGATAAATTCCCTTTAGTTCTAATGGTTTTGGTAGATTCCTTAGGGTTTTCTATAAACGCAAGTATGTTGCCTGCAAATAAAGACAGGTTGACTTCTTTTTTTCTAATGCTTAAGCCTTTCCCCCTGCCTTATCTAAAACCTTCAGTATAATACTGAATTGTCATACCCAGTTTTGGAGGGGAAGCATTTGGTCTTTCACTGAATACTTATTATGTTAGCTGTAGGTTTTTGTTTCATGTCATTTTTCATGCTGAGTAAGGCTTTTTATTCTGTTTCTGAATTGCTGAGAGTCACAATGATTGGGTATTGAATTTTGTGAAGTATTTTTTCCTCATCTATAGGGATGATCAAGTGATCTTCTTCTTTATTCTCTTTTTTTTTTAAGATTTTATTTATTTATTTGACAGAGATCACAAGTAGACAGAGAGGCAGGCAGAGAGAGAGAGAGGGAAGCAGGCTCGCTGCTGAGCAGAGAGCCCGATGCTAGACTCGATCCTAGGACCCTGAGATCATGACCTGAGCCGAAGGCAGTGGCTTAACCCACTGAGCCACCCAGGCGCCCCTTTATTCTCTTAATACAGTGATTTGCAATAACTGATTTTCAAATGTTAAATTTTTTTCTTAATATAACAAGGAAATAGAGATATTCCAATATACTCTGTATTTGTTGGATTTCTGGCAAAATCTTAAGGTAGTTTAAAATCTCTAGGCTTATTTCCTAGTCACCTCTCAACTTTAAAGCTATGTGTTAAAGACATAATAACCAACAATAATACACCTTTTGGGGGGAGAACAGTGATTACATCAAGTCTTCCTGATTTGTGATTTAAAGATATTGTAGTGAAATTTGAAGTAGTGCAAGGAGAATATAGTATTTACCTTGACTTTCTGACCATTTACTTCTCCCATAATTCACAGAAAAATAATCTTGATTCTTTTGAAATCTTCCTTTTTAAATAAATGAATATACTATGTAAAGAAACTAGCAGGTAATACATAATTGTTGAGAAGTAATTGACTGGATATTTAGAAGTTATTTTGGAGGGGCGCTTGGGTGGCTCAGTCAGTTAAACATCTGCCTCCAGCTCAGGTCGTGATCCTGGGTTCCTGGGATCGAGCCCCGCATTGGGCTCCCATTGGCCAGGCTCCCTGATCAATGGGGAGTCTGCTTCTCCCTCTCCCCCTGCTCCTTCGCTC
This sequence comes from Meles meles, assembly GCF_922984935.1. Taxonomy (NCBI): domain Eukaryota; kingdom Metazoa; phylum Chordata; class Mammalia; order Carnivora; family Mustelidae; genus Meles; species Meles meles. The sequence continues at coordinate 191,899,591 of NC_060066.1, forward strand.
CTGCTTTCTCTTTCTCTCTCTCAGTCACATTTACTCACTCTTTTTCAAATAAATAAAATCTTTCTTTAAAAAGTTATTTTGCAGTAGTAGTCATAATAAGCAGACTTCCAGGTGAAGAAAGGCTTGGTTCTTCATCTGGTGATAAAGAAAAGGAAGACCCCACAGCTGATGCCTTAATTTATCATGTTTGCTATTCACCCATGACCATAAATAATATAATGTTCATTCTTTTTACAGGAAGGCATTTTTATTGTTTGTTACTAGGTATTACTGAGCCTGTTTTATTATGGTGATTGCTATTTTTGTAAAGAAGGCATTTAAATATAGTAAGAGTGATTCATCCCCCCCCCCCCCCCCCCCCCCCCCGCCATTGCCACTTCCAGTTCTACAAATGGAAACAGCACTGAAGGGGACGTCAGCTGATTCAGTCTTCCATTGAGGTTCTATTTACAGAGCCCATGATTGCTAAAGGCTTAGTCTGCCCATTACCTCAACAGACCTTTTGTACAAATAAAATTGAATCAAGCAGATGAGTGAATAAGTGTGTCTGAAACGCAGCCCTGCCATCTCACTGACCTTCTGCGCAGAGCTGCATTTCCCAGTCCTCTCTGCACACAAACAGCCTGTGGGGTCAAACCCGATTAGGTGCTCTCATCATCTCTCTTAAAGGATTGGCCTTTTCAGCCTCGAGAAGCAGCATGACCTATTCCATTCAGCCACTGTTCTCAGCCATTCTTTAGTTTCTTCTCTTATGTTCCCATGGAGGGAGGCTCTGGGCTTGTCCTGCACATGCTCCCTGAGCCCGTCATTCACAGAGACAGTCTGCTCTCTAAGGGAAAGCAGTGAGCCAGTGAGGAGAGAGATTGCGCCAACCAGAGGGGAAGAATAGGCATATTAAAAATGACATCAGTGCAGTAATCCCACGGGGTCTTGAATTGAGCTGGTATGTTTTTCCTGGAAATTCCAGTTCATTACAGCCATTCATTTTTTTCTATAAAGGATTGGGGGCAGGTTCAATTCTCTCCATACCACAAAGACAATGAAGCAGCAGAGGCAATTAGGCCTTACTGACCAGCGCTACACAGAACTACTAAATATACAATAGACCTTCCAGGGAAAATACACAAAGTTGTTTTAATAATGACATTCCCTTTGGGTATTCTCTCAAAATATTTTTATGTAGTTTGCATATGAGAGATAATGTCATGTTATAAGGATAGTTTAAACTGGAGATTACTTGGTAGAAAACAATCACATTGTAAGTATACAACATTCTTTTTTTTTTTAAAGATGTATTTATTTTAGAGAGAGAGAGTGAGAGAGCATGGGGAGGGGCAGAGGGAGCGGGAAAGAAACTTTAGCAGATGCTGCACTGATGTTAGAGCCTGACTCAGGGCTCCATCTCAAGACCCCAAGATCATGACCTGAGCCCAAACCAAGAGTCAGTCGCTCAACCAGCTCTACCACCCAGGGTCCCCAATATACCACATTCAGTTTCCAATTTATGTGGGTAAATTTCTGGCCATTAGCACTCAGTTCAGTTCAAGAAATACATATTATGAGTCACCTACTCAGTGCTGGTGGATGAATGTTACTCTATTCTGGGTGGTCAAAAAGCTGAGAAAAGCTGTATATAAACCAAGCATGGAAAGAGGATGGAATTAGGAGAATATAGATCTCTTTGTTCCTCAGTGATAGATGGATTGGACCTAGAAACAGCTGGTCTGAGGTGGCCTATTCATTTATAGGGAAAGGAACTCTAGTGTATTTTATAATCAATTTTTTCTTATTATAAAAGTAATATGAAAAAAGCAATATGTTTTCATAATAGAATACTCAGCAGGGGAAAAAAATAAGCAAAGCCAATGAAAAACCACTGTTCTCCTACCTCCCAAAAGTAATGCTGTTAACATTTTTAGATCCTTCTAGTTTTTATGAGTATATATATGTGTGTGTGTGTGTGTGTGTGTGTGTGTGTGTAAGATTTTATTTATTTATTTGACAAAGAGACACACAGTGAGATACTACAGACATTAAAAAGAATACATTTATAAAGGAGTGAACTGCAACTTATTTTGCGTGTACACAGCCCTATGTTTTCTAATCCCTGCATTCTTCTTGTTTTATACCACTTGCTCTCTTGTCTACTATGCAGTTGTCAAACATGGCCAAGTTTGTTTCTATCTCGGGTACTTTACACTAACTAGTCACTCTTCCTGGGATGTAGTGTAATTTGTAATCTGATCTGCACTCTAACTTATAACATCCTCAAAAAGGCTATTCCTGACCACCAGTCTGAAGTAATCAGTAGTCATTTTCTGTCACATTTCCCAATTTTAATTTCCTAATTAGCACATATTACTACCTGACTTTTCAATTGCTTGCTTCCTGCCCCAAATATAAAACACATGAAAGAAGGAACCTTATCTACATCATACTTTGTACCAGAGTGCACACAGTAGGTGCTCAATAAATATTTGTTGATTGAGATACCGTCTTCCGATTCAGTCTTGGAAAGGTGGATGAGGGGAGATAAGGTAAAAATTAGAAACAAAATGAAGAAAAATCAAACTATTTAAGAACCTGTTGTGTACAAAAATAGAAATAAAAGAAAAAAGACCAAAAATGTGCACAATGGATTGAAAGGGGAGAAAATATATAGTAGAACTGCCATGTTTCAAAAAACTTTTTTAAAACATTTTTTTTTTTTTTTTTTTCTCATTTTATTTATTTTTTCAGCGTAACAGTATTCATTCTTTTTGCACAACACCCAGTGCTCCATGCAAAACGTGCCCTCCCCATTACCCACCACCTGTTCCCCCAACCTCCCACCCCTGACCCTTCAAAACCCTCAGGTTGCCCCAACCTCCCACCCCTGACCCTTCAAAACCCTCAGGTTGTTTTTCAGAGTCCATAGTCTCTTATGGTTCGCTTCCCCTCCCCAATGTCCATAGCCCGCTCCCCCTCCCCCAATCCCACCTCCCCGCAGCAACCCCCAGTTTGTTTTGTGAGATTAAGAGTCATTTATGGTTTGTCTCCCTCCCAATCCCATCTTGTTTCATTTATTCTTCTCCTATCTCCTACCCCCCCATGTTGCTTCTCCATGTCCTCATATCAGGGAGATCATATGATAGTTGTCTTTCTCCGATTGACTTATTTCACTAAGCATGATACGCTCTAGTTCCACCCACGTCGTCGCAAATGGCAAGATTTCATTTCTTTTGATGGCTGCATAGTATTCCATTGTGTATATATACCACATCTTCTTTATCCATTCATCTGTTGATGGACATCTAGGTTCTTTCCATAGTCTGGCTATTGTAGACATTGCTGCTATAAACATTCGGGTACACGTGCCCCTTCGGATCACTATGTTTGTATCTTTAGGGTAAATACCCAGTAGTGCAATTGCTGGGTCATAGGGTAGTTCTATTTTCAACATTTTGAGGAACCTCCATGCTGTTTTCCAGAGTGGTTGCACCAGCTTGCATTCCCACCAACAGTGGAGGAGGGTTCCCCTTTCTCCACATCCTCTCCAGCATCTGTCATTTCCTGACTTGTTCATTTTAGCCATTCTGACTGGTGTGAGGTGATATCTCATTGTGGTTTTGATTTGTATTTCCCTGATGGCGAGTGACGTGGAGCATTTTTTCATGTGTCTGTTGGCCATCTGGATGTCTTCTTTGCAGAAATGTCTGTTCATGTCCTCTGCCCATTTCTTGATTGGATTGTTTGTTCTTTGGGTGTTGAGTTTGCTAAGTTCCTTATAGATTTTGGATACTAGCCCTTTATCTGATATGTCGTTTGCAAATATCTTCTCCCATTCTGTCAGTTGTCTTTTGGTTTTGTTAACTGTTTCCTTTGCTGTGCAAAAGCTTTTGATCTTGATGAAATCCCAACAGTTCATTTTTGCCCTTGCTTCCCTTGCCTTTGCCGTTGTTCCTAGGAAGATGTTGCTACGGCTGAGGTCAAAGAGGTTGCTGCCTGCATTCTCCTCAAGGATTTTGATGGATTCCTTTCTCACATTGAGGTCCTTCATCCATTTGGAGTCTATTTTTGTTTGTGGTGTAAGGAAGTGGTCCAATTTCATTTTTCTGCATGTGGCTGTCCAATTTTCCCAGCACCATTTATTGAAGAGGCTGTCTTTTTTCCATTGGACATTCTTTCCTGCTTTGTCGAAGATTAGTTGACCATAGAGTTGAGGGTCGATTTCTGGGCTCTCTATTCTGTTCCACTGATCTATGTGTCTGTTTTTGTGCCAGTACCATGCTGTCTTGATGATGACAGCTTTGTAATAGAGCTTGAAGTCCGGAATTGTGATGCCACCAACTTTGGCTTTGTTCTTCAATATTCCTTTGGCTATTCGAGGTCTTTTCTGGTTCCATATAAATTTTAGGATTATTTGTTCCATTTCTTTGAAAAAAGTGGATGGTATTTTGATAGGGATTGCATTAAATGTGTAGATTGCTTTAGGTAGCATAGACATTTTCACAATATTTATTCTTCCAATCCAGGAGCATGGAACATTTTTCCATTTTTTTGTGTCTTCCTCAATTTCTTTCATGAGTACTTTATAATTTTCTGTGTATAGATTCTTAGTCTCTTTGGTTAGGTTTATTCCTAGGTATCTTATAGTTTTGGGTACAATTGTAAATGGGATTGACTCCTTAATTTCTCTTTCTTCAGTCTTGTTGTTGGTGTACAGAAATGCAACTGATTTCTGTGCATTGATTTTATATCCTGACACTTTACTGAATTCCTGAACAAGTTCTAGCAGTTTTGGAGTGGAGTCTTTTGGGTTTTCCACATATAGTATCATATCATCTGCGAAGAGTGATAGTTTGACTTCTTCTTTACCAATTTGGATGCCTTTAATTTCTTTTTGTTGTCTGATTGCTGAGGCTAGGACTTCTAGTACTATGTTGAATAGCAGTGGTGATAATGGACATCCCTGCCGTGTTCCTGACCTTAACGGAAAAGCTTTCAGATTTTCTCCATTGAGAATGATATTTGCGGTGGGTTTTTCATAGATGGCTTTGATAATATTGAGGTATGTGCCCTCTATCCCCACACTTTGAAGAGTTTTGATCAGGAAGGGATGCTGTACTTTGTCAAATGCTTTTTCAGCATCTATTGAGAGTATCATATGGTTCTTGTTCTTTCTTTTATTAATGTGTTCTATCACATTGATTGATTTGCGGATGTTGAACCAACCCTGCAGCCCTGGAATAAATCCCACTTGATCGTGGTGAATAATCCTTTTAATGTACTGTTGAATCCTATTGGCTAGTATTTTGGCGAGAATTTTTGCGTCTGTGTTCATCAAGGATATTGGTCTGTAGTTCTCTTTTTTGGTGGGATCCTTGTCTGGTTTTGGGATCAAGGTGATGCTGGCCTCATAAAATGAGTTTGGAAGTTTTCCTTCCATTTCTATTTTTTGGAACAGTTTCAGGAGAATAGGAATGAGTTCTTCTTTAAATGTTTGGTAGAATTCCCCTGGGAAGCCGTCTGGCCCTGGGCTTTTGTTTGTTTGGAGATTTTTGATGACTGTTTCAATCTCCTTACTGGTTATGGGCCTGTTCAGGTTTTCTATTTCTTCCTGGTTCAGTTGTGGTAGTTTATATGTCTCTAGGAATGCATCCATTTCTTCCAGATTGTCCAATTTGTTGGCGTAAAGTTGCTCATAGTATGTTCTTATAATTGTCTGTATTTCTTTGGTGTTAGTTGTGATCTCTCCTCTTTCATTCATGATTTTATTGATTTGGGTCCTTTCTCTTTTCTTTTTGATGAGTCTGGCCAGGGGTTTATCAATCTTATTGATTCTTTCAAAGAACCAGCTCCTAGTTTCATTGATTTTTTCTATTGTTTTTTTGGTTTCTATTTCATTGATTTCTGCTCTGATCTTTATGATTTCTCTTCTCCTGCTGGGTTTAGGGTTTCTTTCTTGTTCTTTCTCCAGCTCCTTTACGTGTAGGGTTAGGTTGTGTACTTGAGACCTTTCTTGTTTCTTGAGAAAGGCTTGTACCGCTATATATTTTCCTCTCAGGACTGCCTTTGCTGTGTCCCACAGATTTTGAACTGTTGTGTTTTCATTATCATTTGTTTCCATGAATTTTTTCAATTCTTCTTTAATTTCCTGGTTAACCCATTCATTCTTTAGAAGGATGCTGTTTAGTCTCCATGTATTTGGGTTCTTTCCAGCTTTCCTCTTGTGATTGAGTTCTAGCTTCAGAGCATTGTGGTCTGAAAATATGCAGGGAATGATCCTAATCTTTTGATACCGGTTGAGACCTGATTTGTGACCCAGGATGTGATCTATTCTGGAGAAGGTTCCATGTGCACTAGAGAAGAATGTGTATTCTGTTGCTTTGGGATGAAATGTTCTGAATATATCTGTGATGTCCATCTGGTCCAGTGTGTCATTTAAGGCCTTTATTTCCTTGTTGATCTTTTGCTTGGATGATCTGTCCATTTCAGTGAGGGGAGTGTTCAAGTCCCCTACTATTATTGTATTATTATTGATGTGTTTCTTTGATTTTGTTATTAATTGGTTGATATAGTTGGCTGCTCCCACGTTAGGGGCATAGATATTTAAAATGGTTAGATCTTCTTGTTGGACAGACCCTTTGAGTAGGATATAGTGTCCTTCCTCATCTCTTATTATAGTCTTTGGCTTAAAATCTAATTGATCTGATATAAGGATTGCCACTCCAGCTTTCTTCTGATGCCCATTAGCATGGTAAATTGTTTTCCACCCCCTCACTTTAAATCTGGAGGTGTCTTCGCGTCTAAAATGAGTTTCTTGTAGGCAACATACTGATGGGTTTTGTTTTTTTATCCATTCTGATACCCTGTGTCTTTTGATTGGGGCATTTAGCCCATTAACATTCAGGGTAACTATTGAGAGATATGAATTTAGTGCCATTATTAGCCTGTAAGGTGACTGTTACTGTATATTGTCTCTGTACCTTTCTGATCTACTACTTTTAGGCTCTCTCTTTGCTTAGAGGACCCCTTTCAATATTTCCTGGAGAGCTGGTTTGGTGTTTGCAAATTCTTTCAGTTTTTGTTTGTCCTGGAAGCTTTTTATCTCTCCTTCTATTTTCAATGATAGCCTAGCTGGATAGAGTATTCTTGGCTGCATGTTTTTCTCGTTGAGTGCTCTGAATATATCATGCCAGCTCTTTCTGGCCTGCCAGGTCTCTGTGGATAAGTCTGCCGCCAATCTAATATTTTTACCATTGTATGTTACAGACTTCTTTTCTCGGGCTGCTTTCAGGATTTTCTCTTTGTCACTAAGACTTGTAAATTTTACTATTAGGTGACGGGGTGTGGATCTATTCTTGTTGACTTTGAGGGGGGTTCTCTGCATCTCCTGGATTTTGATGCTTGTTCCCTTTGCCATATTAGGGAAATTCTCTCCAATGATTCTCTCCAATAGACCTTCTGCTCCCCTCTCTGTTTCTTCTTCTTCTGGAATCCCAATTATTCTAATGTTGTTTCGTCTTATGGTGTCACTTATCTCTCGAATTCTCCCCTCATGGTCCAGTAGCTGTTTGTCCCTCTTTTGCTCGGCTTCCTTATTCTCTGTCATTTGGTCTTCTATATCACTAATTCTTTCTTCTGCCTCATTGATCCTAGCAGTGAGAGCCTCCATTTTTGATTGCACCTCATTAATAGCTTTTTTGATTTCAACTTGGTTAGATTTTAGTTCTTTAATTTCTCTAGAAAGGGCTTTAATATCTCCAGAGAGGGTTTCTCTAATATCTTCCATGCCTTTTTCGAGCCCGGCTAGAATGTTCAGAATCGTCATTCTGAACTCTTGATCTGACATATTACCCATGTCTGTGTTGATTAGGTCCCTAGCCTTCGGTACTGTCTCTTGTTCTTTTGTTTGTGGTGATTTTTTCCGCCTTGTCATTTTGTCCAGATAAGAGGATATGAAGGAGCAAATAAACTACTAAAAGGGTGGCAAAGACCCCGGAAAAATGCGCTGTAACCAAATCAGAAGAGACCCCAAATTGTGGGGGGGGAGAAAGGGGATAAAACAGCTTCTGAAAAAAAAAGAAAAAAAAAAAAAGAAAGAAAAGAATTTAAAAAATAAAACAAATAAAAAAATACAAAAAAGAAAGAAAAAGTATATATATTTAGATGAACTAGTCAAAAAATGTTAAAAAAGAAAAGGGTAAAAGTTTTAAAAAATTTAGCAGAAGAAGAAAAAAGAAAAAAGAAAAAAAAATTGAAAAAAGAAAAAAAAATTGAAAAAAGAAAAAAAAATTGAAGTAGCCGCAAGACTAAAGAATCATGGGGAGAAAGCCATGAGTTCCGTGCTTTGCTTTCTCCTCCTCTGGAATTGCTCTGCTGTCTTAGGAATTGAATCTGCTTTCTTCTTGATAGATGAACTTCGTCCTGGCTGGATATTTTGTTGATCTTCTGGGGGAGGGGCCTGTTGTAGTGACTCTCAAGTGTCTTTGCCCGAGGCGGGATTGCACCGCCCTTACCGGCGGCCGGACTAAGTAATCGGCTCTGGTTCGCTTTTGGGAGCTTCTGTTCCCTGAACGCTTTCCGTAGAGTTCCGGAGGACGGGAATGAAAATGGCGGCCTCCCAGTCTCCAGCCCGGAGGAGCCGAGAGCCTGGGGCCCCACTCCTCAGTGCGCCCCCAGAGGACAGCACCCAATCACTCCCGTATCCCCAGCCTCTAGCCGCGCTCGGAGCTCACCCAGCCCGCGACCAGTTCAAGGTAACCCCGAGCTGAGAGTTCAGTCCTCGGCTCTGTCTTGGCAGCCGGCTTCTCCGTTCTAATAGCTGCGAGCTCTCCGACACTCCGACACCCCCGATCCTTCTGTGACCCTGCGGGGCCTGGGGCCACGCTGGCCCCGCGTGGGCTTCACCCCGGTTTAGCCCCTGGAGCAATGTCCCTCAGTGGAACAGACTTTTAAAAGTCCTGATTTTGTGCTCCGTTCCTCCGCCGCTTGCCGGGAGCCGGCCCCTCCCCCCGCGGTCTATCTTCCCGTCGTTTTAGATTCACTTCTCCGCCAGTCCTACCTTTCAGAAAGTGGTTGATTTTCTGTTTCTAGAGTTGCTGTTCTTCTTCTCTTCGCTCTCCCGTTGGATTTGTAGGTGTTTGCAATGTTTAGATAAGCTATCGAGCTGATCTCCTGCTACCTGATGTAGTCTCAGGCTGCTACTTCTCCGCCATCTTGACTCCTCCCTTTTAAAACATTTTTAAAAGATTTTATTTATTTAATTGATGGAGAGAGACACAGCAAGAGAGAGAACACAAGCAGGGAGAGTGGAAGCAGAAGAAGCAGGCTTCCTACCAAGCAGGGAGCCCAACACAGGGCTCAATCCCAGGACCCTGGGATCATGACCTGAGCCAAAGGCAGGCGCTTAACAACTGAGCCACCCAGGTGCCCCTCAAAAAATTCTTAGAGGAAAGGAACTAACTTTATTGAGCCCCCTCTATGAAGGAAGCCTAATTACCAGATGATGTTTTTTGAAAGATTTCATTCCTACTTAGAGCTACAACGAAAATAATTTTCCTCATTTTCAACCCCTTCCAAGGAAGAAAAGAGAGCACATTCTTTTATCTTACAGGAGCACGAGGGCTGGGAATGGGGGGCTATTTTCTTTTGTAGAGTAATATTTGCCCAGGACTACTAGCAGTGCCATTCACTGAGATTACTAGAAAAACCCATTTTGGAGGGAAATCATGAGTTTCACTTTTAAGAAGTTAAGATTGAAAGACTTTTAAACATCAGCTAGAGGTGTTGACTAGATAATGGGATACCTCAACCTAGAACCCATAAGAGAGGTCTGAGCTGGAGATCTAAGTCTTTGATGTACAGGTGATAATTGAAGCCATGGGCATGGATGTGAATATAGAGAGAGAGAGAACAGAGTATGAAATAGCAAGAGTCTAGGGATGAACCCTGAGAAGCTCCAACATTTAATGGTTAGGTGGTGGGAGACGAGCCATTTTGAAAGCAATTGAGAAGGAATGGCTGGGAGACCATGGTTTCATGAAAGCCAAAGTGAGACACTTTTTCAAGGAAAGAGGATGGTCAGCAGTGTTGAATGCTGCTGAGGAAATAAGGATGAAAATGTTTTTTAGATTAGTGACAGTAGTCTTTGACCCCAGTGAAAGTAATTTCAGTAGAGTGGTAGTAGAATTTGAGTCAGTCTTAAGCATGCAATTACAGTGCCTTTGCATATGTTAGAATCTTGATATACTTTTTTCATTTGTTTTAGTGTAAAATGTTGAACTGTGTAGAATGTACAATATATACATGTAGAATTTGAAGAATAATTATAAAGTGAACAACATTCACTGATCACCAAAGTTAATGAAACTTTAGAAGACACTTCCCTGGTTGCATCTACCTTCTTCCTCCATCCAGAGTTATTATTCTGCCAACCATTGTAATAAGTATTCCCTTGCTTTTCCTCTGTGGCTTTACTATATATGAATGATTTCCTAAACAATGTACTGTTATTGTTACAATATATGTTTCAGTTTTGACTGTTTCTGAATTCTGTATAAGGGAGTCCTGCTGTGTCCATTCTTCTGGGTCTCGCTTCTATTGCTCAACATTATGCTTTTCATATTTGTCTGTAGTAATACATGAGATTGTACATCATTCATTTTTACTATTGCATACTAGTCTATTGAATTAATATACACAAATTTATTCTTAAATGCTGCTTTTGATGGACATTTCCAGTTTTTGCAGTAACAAACAACACTGCCATGAGCATCATCATGCATATCACCTTATGAACTTATGTAAGAGATTTTCTAGGATGGGTGCGTACATAGAAGTAGAATTTCTGGGGCATGGAGTATGGGGTATTTGTGAAGTACAAACTGTTTTCTGAAGTGGTTATATGAATTTACGCTCCTGCCCTCTCAGGAGAGTTACTATTGCTCCAGATCCTCCCTAGTGTTTGATGTTGGCAAACTCTAAAACTGCTTGATCTAATGAGTATGAAATTTTATCTCATTGTGGTTCTAATTTGCATTTCCGTGGCTATTAAATAAGGAAGAAAAACTTTATATGTTTATGGGCCATGTACTATTTCACAAAAGAGAAAATCCAATTCAAGTCTATTGTCAATTTTTTCTGTTGTATCTTTGTCTTATTGGTTCCTAGATATTTTTAATATTTTAGATGAAATTCTTTTTTACTTATGTATGTTGAAAACATCATTTTCGGGGAAGTCTTGAATTTCACTTTCTTTATGATGCCTTTTAATCAACAGAAGTTTTTTTATTTTAATGTAGTCAAATTTTATCAGTCTTCTCTTATTTAAAAATCTTTTCCTATTCTGAAGTCATAATGGCTTTCTCCCACATTTTCTTCTAAAAGTCTGATATTTTTGCCTTTTCCACCTAAATATTTAATTAAAATTGATTTGGGGGGTTGGTGTGAGGTAGGGAATCAGTTTGGGGTTTGTTTGGGGTTTTTTCCATATAGATACCTGATTTTCCCAGCACTATTTAATGACATGTCCAACCCTTCTTGATTGACCTGATAGACCCATCTGTCATATAACAGGTGTTCACGAATGTGTGGATCTGTGTGGGGAAATCTCTGTTTGCTTTCACTCAGTGGTATGCTGGTAGATACTTCACAACCAGCTCTACTCTCGCCTCTCCAAAACACGCAAAAAGACCTGATCTGTGGCATTGCCGATTTGTATGTTATAAATACTCTCACTAATTTTGCAATTGTTGGTACAAGCTACCAACATGATGTCACAGAATGAGAAGTTGGTAAGAGATGCTAGCAATTGGTTCTCAAGAACAAGGTTTATCCCAGAGCTAATATCATACTTTTTAAGTTACTATAGCTTCATATCTGATAGGGCACTTCTCCCGACATTGTTCTTCCCTTCAAGTGTGACGTGCCTATTCTTGGTCTTTGCATTTTTCATATAAATTTTAGATCAGCTTGTCGAGTTTATTTTTTAAAAACTTACTGGGACTTACATTGGAATTATGCTTCGTCTGTAAGTTGATTTGGGAATAAATGAAATTTATATAATATAGAGATTTCCAGTCACAAACATAGTCTAAGTCTTCATTTGTTTGGGTCATTTTAAGTGTCTTCCAGTGAATTTTTATAATTTTCCCCGTAAGTGTCTCGTACATCTTTTGCTAGGACTATTCCTGAGTACTGTACATTTTTTGTTTCAATTATAAACAGTTTATCTTTTCAAATTTCACTTATAACTCTTTGTTGCTAATATATAAAAATATAGTTGATTTTTATACATTGATTTTGCAGTCTAAAAAATTTTGCAAACTCCTGTTCATTCCATTTAAGTGTATATTCAGTTGGATTTTCCATATACATAATCATGTAATCTGCAAATAATGGCAATTTTGTTTCTTCCTTCCCTATGCTTTCACTTTAAACATTTGAGTTCTTGTTCTGCCAGAAGGGGTGGCTACGACAGCCGGTACCATTTTAATAAAGGGACAGCAAGCACCCAGTCAGTTTTCCCCATAGAACAGGGTTTGTCAGTACATACGTGTATAGTTAAAAACATATTGAGTATTAAATTGAGAGGTGTGGACTCTAAAATCTATCTGCTTTGGAGAGGCGAGGGCTCTGTTGTTTAAGGAAGGTTCTCTATTGACATCCTGAAATCCAGATGAATGGACTTTGCCCAAATAAGAAAGGCATGCCAGGCAGGAGGAGAAGAGCAAGAACAAAGGCAGGAATGAGCTTGGCATACAGGTGGCCGAGTAAGAAGGCCAAGAGTAATAGTTCCTTTGGATGAAATCAGGACATTCTCTCAGGTCGACCTGCAAAGTACATTCAGAATCAGATTCCTTCCTACTACATTTATCAAGATGCCCTAGTTCCAGCTACTGTCATCTCCTGCCCAGATCTCCGCAGAAGCCTCCTGACAGGTCCGTGCTTCGGCACCGATCCCTCTCCAGTCTGCTCTCCATGCAGCAACCAGAGTGAGACTTTAAAAACGTAGCTGAGACCATGTCACTCACTCCTTTGCTCCCAGCCCCTAATCGCTTCCCTGCTTACTTGGAGTAAAATCCAAAAGCCCTGCACTGGTCTACAGGGCCCTGTATCCGTGTCCCTCAACCCTGACACTGCTGACATTCGGTCCAGGTAATTCTTTATGGAGGAGTAGTCTATGCACAGCATACGCTGAGCAGCACCCCAGGCTTCTATCCACGGGGTGCCAGCAGCACCCCAGCCTCCAGTCATGAAAGCCAAAAATATCTTCGGATATTGCCCAATGTCCCGTAGAGGGTAAAATCACCCTCAGTGAGAACCACTGGCCCACGTGTCTCAGTTTGCACTATACCACACTCCGCTCAGCCCCTCTCACCCCATCCTCAGCTGCACTGGGGCTTTCCTTTTTTTTTTTTTTTTTTAAACTTTACTCTTCTTCGAACACATGAATCATCGCCTCACCTTAGGGCCTTTGCACAAAGTAATTCTTCTCTGTGTTTGGGATGCTCTTCCTCCAGATAGCTACCTGGCTCACTTTCTTCCTCATTTCTATCAGGCTTCTGCTCAAATGTCCCTTAAAAAGTCCTTCCCTATGTAATAACAACCTTCCCTACCACCCAGGACCCCTGTCCCCTTGGTCCTACTTTACTTTTCTCTGAGACATTTAACACTGCCAGATACTCGTTTTCTGTCTCCCCCAGCTGGAGTGTACACCCCACAAGGAAGTATCCACAGTGTTCCACTGCTGTATCGACCCCTGGTACATGGTTGATGTTCAGTACTCTGTTGAATGAATGAATAGGGATTTGGGATAGGTGGGGCCAACATGCATGACAAGGCAGTAACTCACATGAAATCGCATGAATTCCTTCCTGAAGTTTAACTATGAAGGTATTGAAGGAAGTGGGCTGAGAAGTCAGTAGAAAATATAGATTTACATAGACATCTCAAACCAGTGGGGCTGGGCATAATGAATTAGAGGGGGACATTAGACAGAGGGAAAACCTGTGAGAACAGAACAGGAACCCAGCCACATTATGAGGAGGACCTGACCGAGGGGGAAGCCATCAGAATACAAAAGAACGGCGAGAGGTGAAACTGGACAGGTAGCTGCCAGATGCTCAGAGTGCCCTACCCTAAATGGGGTTTCCTCCGGAAACACACCAGCTGTGCTGCCTTTCCTAACGAAATTCACACCCAGCATGTGGGTCCAGACTTTCCCAACCTCCTGTTCACACTGCGATGGTAACGCCCGCACACGTTCTTCCTATGTTTCCACAGCTTGTTCTAACCCACACACAGCCCTTGGAACACTCCTCCTCAAAAAAATTGAATTGTATCAATCACTTCTTTTTATAAACAAATCTGCAAAGTCTCCTCCTCTCACTTTTAAGGCTAGATCTTACCTTAATCTTGAAGACTGTCTTACTACCCTCCCCCCATTCTTTCCTTTACTACCCTGAGGAAATCAGTTAAGTTTAGGAAAACCCACAACTGAAAGGTACATTGACCAGCCCTCTTCCCAAACAAAATGGTGGTAATTTTTACATTAGGAAAGAATTTATATTTGGACTGGAGTCCTTTCCTTTTCAGATAATTTCCCTGATGCTTTTATTGACTACTTTTTAAATATAAAGAAAAATAATGATCTACTGCCATATCTACTTTTTTATTAACACAAAGGGAAGGGGGTGTCTGAAGTATGTTATTCCAACGTGGAATTACACTTAGTAATCGGTCTTCGAGATCTTTCCCTGTCAACATGTACAATTCTGACTAACTCCTTTTAACTGATGCAGAGTGTTCTGGCGTGTGTGTATGTATGAGAGAGAGAGAGAGAAGCACGCACACAAGTGAGCACGGGAGCCAGCCCGTGAGCTCTGGAACGAGACCGCCTATCTGGGAATCCTGTTCTGTTACCTACTGTGTGACTTTAGACAAGCCTCTTAACCTCTATGAGTCTTATTTTCCTCATTTATAAAATGGGTAAGTAGCAATACCTACCGCAGAATCGTCACGCAGTGTAAATGAGATACATGCGTAAAGCATCAGCAACTATCCACCACATAGTAAATGCTCAATAAATATTAGCAGTTACGATTCTCACTGTTTATTACGCCCGGTGTTCTCAGCGTTCCTACAGTGGCACTGCTGATGAATGCTCAGTTTGTTTCCAGATTTTGGCTGTTACCAACAGTGCTATCATGAACATCCTAATATAGATATCTCAGAATACATTGGGAACATACATTCCTATAAGCAGAATGGTTGGGTCAAATGGCATGTGCATTAAAATGTTGATATGTCTTGCGAAATGGCCCTGCAAAATCGATATTCCAAATTGCACTCCCACCAGCAGTATAAGAAATGTATTTACCCACCTTATTCAGCCTGGGTATTATCAAATTTCTAAATGTTTGGCAGTCTTACAGGTGTTTTTTTTTTTTTTTTAAAGATTTTATTTATTTATTTGATAGAGAGAGATCACAAGTAGATAGAGAGGCAGGCAGAGAGAGAGAGAGGGAAGCAGGCTCTCTGCAAGCAGAGAGCCCGATGTGGGACTCGATCCCAGGACCCTGAGATCATGACCTGAGCCGAAGGCAGCGGCTTAACCCACTGAGCCACCCAGGCGCCCTTACAGGTGTTATTTTGATTTGCATCTCTTGGGGGTTTTTTAAAGATTTTATTTATTTGTTTATTTATTTGAGAGAGAAAGAGCAAGAGAGAGAGCGCATGAGCTGGGGGAGAAGCAGATGAAGAGGGAGAAGCAGACTCCCCACTGAGCAGGTAGCCTGGTGTAGGACCCCGGGATCAGCACCTGAGCCCAAGGCAGATGCTTAACTGACTGAGCCACCTGGTGCCCTTGCATTGCTTTAAATATTAGAATAAACATCACTTTATAGGCTTTTCACTTGTAATTTTTTTATAAGTGATGGTGAACTGTTTATTTATATCCTTTGCCTATTCTCCTACTAAGTTATATATTTTTTTCTTACTGATTTCTATGAGCCCCCAAGGCCTTACAAATAAAAATATTGATAATCAATTTTCAGGAACATAGTTGCTGGGAAAATGAGGTATAACTGTGAGTTAGTTACATTCATTTCATATTATATTATAAATATTTTAAAGCTTCCTTCCCATGCCACTGCTCCACATAGATCCTGAACATTCCCACCTAAAATTGCTTGGGGGTGAGTGCTGAAACTTCTCTTCCTTTGTTTCTTCCTCTCCCCTAGTCCCAGCAGCACCTGCTTCTTTGCCAAATTCAGTGACTCGTAGAGAGGCCTTGCTATGAAAAGTTCAAAAGAGTGAACTGAGTTACAACCCTAAGACATAAGCCACCCATTGGGCCTTATAAGGCTTAGAAAACAGGAAAGTGGTTCAGAGGCTAAGCAGGCCCCCACACATCTCCAAAGGCAGCCATGTTTAAGGCCATTACAGCAGAGAAAAAGATTGTCCTGTGTGTATGGCATCAGCCAGGAAAACTTGGAGCCAATAACTGAGCCTTTCTGTATCCATTCACCTATAATCATATACTTCCATGGAACTTTTCCAAATGGGGACAGTGGTAAGGGTAATGTGACTCTGGTGTGGTCCCTTATGGCCCTTGTCAGCTCAGTGTCCAAAACAAGAATAATGGCAGTACCCTTTGTGAGTGCCTACTTGTGTGTGCCACACCTCCCAGGCCCCCAGCCTGTTCCCCACAGTGCCACCTCAAGGGCTGCCATCTCCCTTTTAGAGATGAGAAACAGTGACTCCGCGAGGTAGAGCACACGGTCCCAGGTCACGCTGACAGTGGATGGCAGAGGTGTGTCCCATCCAGGCCTGGGTAACCCCAAAGCCACTGCCCTACACTGCTGGTCTCTAACTGTTCCCTTTGTACATCTGTGGCAGAACTAGTTCCTTATCCCTATGTCTATCGTCCTTACAAGATCGTCAAAGCCCTTGAAGACAGAAACCGCATCACCTACCTTCCCAGCAGTACTAAGTGAAGTGAACTGTATTGAGTGACTTGCCCCAAGAACACTCTGTGGTCACTATCTGGGCAGGGGTTGTACTCTCTGCTGGAATTGATCCTAGGAGTCTGATGCCTCCCACCTCTGTGTGCTTTCTAGCTCTGTAAAATACCAAATATTCCCTGGACCCGTTGGAATATGTATTGAGGGCACCAGGAATGTCCAAGCCCCGGTTGAGCAGGTGTCTAGATGCTGTGGGCCAATGTGGACAGACCTGCACCACCAGGTTCTGAATGACCAGGACTTGTTTAGACAGAGAATGAGCACCCTTTCCCTGAGGTTTTCATTTTTCACTTCTGTTTTATGAGAATATTGTGATGTCTCAGCCCAGATAATTTAAAAAATATAGACAATTTGGAAAATAAAGCACAAACAAGAAAATAAACATTAGCAGTGACCATACCACCCCAAGCAGCCATTATTAACATTTCGGTATATATCCTCCCACCTAGTTCTACAACCAGTAACACGTAATTCATAACGGGACGAGACCGTGCGTATTACGTTCATAACAGGCTTTGTCCCCTTCGTTTTGCCTTGTTAATACAAATCTAGTGAAAACCCTGTTGGAGGCAAGTCCTCTCCTTCCTCTTGCCAAGACTTAGCAGGGCGGAGGTGGGTTTAAAGTGTATTTAATAGCATTTAATATTGGGTAAAGCACTTCACTAGCTAATGGGGATAAAAGGTAATCTTGCTCACAGCCCTGAGGCGAGATCAGAGTCGGTGTCTCGGGCTAGCCTCAGAATCCGCCCAGCCCACCGCTCTGTGATCCAGCTCTCCACGAGGCTGAACCTTGCAGGTTCCAGGAGGAGAGAGAGAGAAAGCAGGACAGCTCTAAGTGGGGTAGATGACGTAATGGCAGGGCCAGATGGGCTATTGTTTTTCATGGCTTTTCTATCTGAGGCATTCTTTTTTAAAATTATTATTAACTAACCAATTTCTGAATATGTTTTATATGCATAGGGAGCAAAATGGTAAAGAAACAAAAGGGTATCGAGTGGAAAATAGGCCTCCTCCCGCCCTGTCTCCCAGCTGCCCACCCCCTGGGCCACCTAGGTGCCCTCTGTGGGGCGTCAGCACGAGCGGCTCCCGTGGGTCCTTACCAGAAGCATCCGCAGTTCCGAGGGCAGGAGTCTGCAGAGGTTATCAAGGGTGAGAAGAACGCTCTTCAGTATTCCCCTCCATCATACCGATTTCCTCCAGTGAGGTCATCTGAGTAACCAGGCCTCACAGCTCCCAACATAGTCCAAATGGAACCAGAGCTCCTCCTTCTAGAGCTCATTATGGATGCAGCTCAGGCTGGGGGGAAAACCCCACCACTGAGGCCACTGCAAGGGGAGAGAGCAGACCCCCCCAGCCTCAGGAAGGCCCTGCAGAACCTGGGCTAGCCTCAGCGTGGGGGAACCAAAAGCCTCATCTGGGCTCTGCCTTGGACTGAGTGAGTCTAGGCGACTTACCTTAGCTCCCTGAGCTGCCGTATTTGAGCAGCTAATCTCCAAGGCCCTTTCTTCTCTGACTGTGCAAGACTTTAATGAAGGGGATGTCTTAGCCTGGGCCACTCCAACAAAATGCCATAAACTGATGGCTTAGAAAGGACCAAAATTTATTTCTTAGAGTTTTGGAGACTGGAAGTCTGAGGTCAAGGTGCCGGGGGGGTCATCAGGGCTGATGAGAGCCCTCTCTGGATTGCAGGCAGCCAACTTCAGGTGGCATCCTCCCAAGGCAGAGAACCGAGCAGGGGAAGCAAGCTCTTGCTAGCTCTGAGAAGGGCGCTAATCCTGTCTCTCTAGACTGCACCCTCACAACCATGTAACCCCACTCACTCTCCAGGCCCCACCTCCTAAGGCCAACCCACTGAGTGAGGGGTAGGGTTGCAGTTTAGGAATGTGGGGAGGGATTCAGACTTTCAGTCCACAGCCTGGATGACTTGAAACAGGGCTTTTCAAATTTTGATATGATAAGAATCGCCTGGAATATGCATATGAATCACCTGGGAATCTTGTTAAATGAAGATGCTTTGTATCCTGCCTCAGGTGGGCCCAGGATTCTTCATTTTCAACCTGCTCCTGGTGATGTGAGCCTGCCGAGATCCTAAGCGCTGAGATGGTCTGACTAATGGTCTGTGACTAAGGAACAAAGGACTGTTCTAGGGACTGAGCACCTGGGAGTTTGGAGTAAGGATTACTTTGATGCTGAGCAGCTCCCTCTGGAGAACCCTTGATGTCCAGTTTCCCAAGATTCCTCTCTGCTGGAGAATGCTAACATTCTGGGAGCTCTCCTGTGTGCCAGGCGCCAGGCTGAGCCTCTCTCTCTCAATCCTCACAGCTACCCAGTGAAGTCAGTGCAGCGACTGTCCCCATTTTACAGATGAGGGCACTAAGCCTTAGAGAGGTTAAGATTACACGGATGGCAGAGGAGGCATTCCCAGCCAGACCCAGACCATCTGGCCCCAGACCCCTCGTCTTGCCGCCCAACCAGAATGGTGCTCTGGGTTCCAGGCTTGGGAGAATGACACCACAGGGATGACTGCGTCATGGAACCTTCTCTTGTGTGTATGTGGGAGATGGACGCTGCTGGCTGTCAGCTCAGAGAACACATCTCCACTTGCAGACCTATCCTCAGTCTCAAATTCTCTTGATAACTCTTAAGGGGTTCTGACTGCAGTAAGATGGGGTAGGAAGGCTTCTTCCATGAGTCTCCTCTGCTCAAGAGGGTTCCTCGGCTGGGAAAACACGTAGATTGTGTCATAGGAAGGCCATGGGCCTTCATAGGCCACATCCATTTTCATTTACCTTCTGAAAGAAGATTAAGGAGAAAATTCAATTTTGCCTAATGCTTCCCCCAAATGGCTAATTTATATGCTAATTAGCAAGATAAGAATCGATGAAACTGGTAATCAATATGATATCCAAGGCACCAGTAATGAAATTCATTTTGAGATACACTGCCAGTGGAAATGAAGCAATTATGCAGAATAAATGGGGCAGCTCAGGGACTAGGGGCTCCCTCCGTATTGCACTTGACAGCACTATTTCCCTTCTGTCCTCCCTCGCTCTCTCCCCACCCTGCTGGAGTCAGCTGTCCACTCAGATCCCTTGGGACACCCCACACCAGCTTCTTCCTCCCTAAATACCTGACCCCACTCTCCCTGTGGATCTGCGAGCTGCCAGGGGGGGAGCTACGGAAATTACAGAGTCTAAGAAGATCAGAGGTGTAAGCCCTGGAGGAGGGTCAGGGGCTAACTAAGAGCTTTTAAGCCATAGACAGAGTGGTAAGTAGCACTTTCCCCTCATACTGGCTGAGGCTGGTTTACAGTTTTTAGTTCTAGAGCATAAATATAATATTGCCCAGATTTTCCAGACCTGTCCCGATTTCAAGTATTTTGTCCCATCAGACCGTACATTCAATGACGTGTCCTACGTGAGTCTAGTGGGAAGTAGGCCTAGTGTCTCTGCAAGGTTTCGCCTGACCCTAGACATCTTGTTGCAACCTGGATATTTATTCCAGGAATTCATGTGTGTGTTGGGGGTGGGAGGTTATGATTACAATCAGCTCTGGAAATTAGGGGCACAGCATTCATTATTCATTCATCCTTGTCAACTAAGAGAATTGAAATTTATCTTTTATCCCCATGTCTGCTTATTGGAATCACATGGGGAGCTTCCCCCCAAATTTCATTCTGAAAAATTTTAAATATGCCAGAAAGTTGAAAAAAATTACCCAGTGAACATTACGTGTATTTAGATTCTACAATTAACATTGGGCCGTACGTGCCATATCATGTATCTGTTGAACTCGTCATCCATCTGTCACTCATCAGTCTGTCTTACATCTTGTCACACATTTCAGAGTGAGTTGCAAGCATCAGTATATTTCACCCCTAAGTACTTCAGCATGCATGTCATTAGAGTTCAGTATTTGTTTCTTTCTCTCTCTCTCTTTTTTTTTTTTTTTTTTTTGAGGTAAAACTGACTAACCGTGAAAGGCACAAATCTGAAGTACGCCATTCTGTGAGTTTTGACAAATGAGCACAGCCATGTAAAACAACTCTCGGTCTCTGGAACACTGCCCTCACCAGGAGTTCCCTCACGCCCCCTCCCCAGTCACTCCCACCCCCCACTCACAAAGACAACCATCACTCTGATTTTTCCCACCATAGATTAATTTTTCTTGTTTCTAGAACATCATACAAGCGGAACGACTCTGACTGTACTCTTGCATAAGGGTTTGTTTTTTGTTTTGTCATCCAGGATACCATTTTTTTGGTCTTTTTTTTAATTAACATATAGTATATTATTTGCTTCAGGGGTACAGGTCTGTGAATCATCAGTCTTGCACAATTCACAGCACTCACCATAGCACATACCCTCCCCAGTGTTCATCACCCAGCCACCCTATCCCCTCCCCTCACCCCCAGCAACCCTCAGTTTGTTTCCTGAGATTAAGAGTCTCTTATGACTTGTCTCCCTCCCCAGTCCCATCTTGTTTCATTTTTTTTCCCTCCCTTCCCCCCACAGTCCCTCAACCCTGCCTCTCAAATTCCTCATATCAGAGAGAGCATATAATATTTGTCTTTCTCTGATTGACTTATTTCGCTCAGCATAATACCCTCTAGTTCCATCAACGTTGTTGCAAATGGCAAGATTTCATTTTCTTGATGGCTGCATAGTATTCCATTGTATATATATACCACATCTTCTTTATCCAGTCATCTGTTGATAGACATCTAGGTTCTTTCTGTAGTTTGGCTATTGTGGACATCAGCATACCATTTTTGAGATTTGTCTGTTTTTATTGCCAACATCAATTGTTTGTTCCTTTTTATTGCTGCATAGTAGTCTATAGTATGAATATACCATAATTTTTTAGCTAGTATGAATAAAGCTGCAAGCAACATGTTTGTACAAGTCTTTTTGTGGACATGTGTTTTTATTTTCCCTCAACAAATTCCTAGGAATGGAGGTAGATGTATATTTAGTTACATAAGAAACTACCATTTTCCAAAGTGCCATGCTATTCCCAGGAAGCTCTTTAAAAACACTGCCAGGGCATCTGGGTGGCTCAGTCCATTAAGTATCCAACTCTTGATTTTGGCTCAGGTCATGATCCCAGGTTTATAAGATCGAGCCCACATTGGGCTCCACACTGGGTGAGGAGCCTGCTTATGGTTCTCTCTCTCACCGTCTGCCTCTCCCCATGTCTTGCTTGCTCTCTCTTAAAACAAAACAAAACAAAACACTGCCTCCCCTGTAACCCCCAGAAATTCTTATTAATTGGTCTGGAGTGGGACTCAGGCATACCTATTTCTGACATGCTTATCTGGTGGTTCAAATGTGCAAAAAAGAGGTAGGAGCCACTGAAGGTTTGGCAGTAAACACCAGTTGAACTAATTTTGGGTACCTATAATAAATGCAAAAAAAATCCCTTTTTTTTTTTTTTAATTTTGAAAGGTGGCTTTCTGTTGCTGACCTCTTTTTCCCCTCTATGTTTTTACTATAAGGACCTGGGCATGATCAGGCATGATCTGGACATTGCTTTTTAATCCCAGCTTTGCCACTTTACAACTATATAGCTTGAGCAAGTCACTCACCAGTTTCCTCTTCTGTAAAATGGGGTTTATGATACTTATTCCAAGATTATAAGGATAAAGGTGCCTGACTCAAAGAATTTTCTGAAATTACTATAAACCAGGGTGGGAAGAGTTATGCAACCCTCCAGATGCATGGTATTCTTTAACTCTGCCTTTCTGAACAAAGGCACATTGACAGGTTTTGGGGGGGGCGCTGTCCGTTTGGGGGCCATGTTCTGTAATGTGGCTTTCGGTGGTAAGGCTGTGAGTGTCAAATATTGGAGAGCTGTCACCACCTTTGTATAGTGATTGGAGTATGATCATCTCCATCTTAACCAATATGGAGAAGCTACAACTCAATAAGACAGGGGATTTGAACTGGTTTTCCATCCTGGTGGTAATGGACTGATCGGAATTTCTGTGCACTGTCCCTGTATAGCCAACAACACACCTTCCCAAGATGGCCTGCTGAAGTCCGGATTAGGGGCACCGTGAGGAGCTATCCAGCAGCTGAGGTCACAGTCTTTTCTTGCCTTCACGCTGGATTATTGAGCATTGAGTCAATGACAACAAAACAAACTACTGAAATCTGATTCCTACCATCTGAAGCCTGGCCCACCCTCCCAGAGGGGACAGACCTGGATACTGTCTTCTGAGTACACTTTTTATTCCAATCCAGATCTGCGTGATCCAGCCCCTGGACCTTACCAAAAGTCGGTATCATGGCTCCTGACAGAATTTTACATCAAATGCTCAGTACTTGCTGGGAAAACAAGCACAGAAACCTCTCTTGAAGGAGTCTTATGAGTGATGTGGCTTCTCTCATTGTTCAAACATTTGGATGAGGATTTGCCAGTTGGCACCAGGGAGAGTGCTAATGTAAACAATGGGTTTTCTCCTGCTAGGTCGGCCAGTGTGGACATAGATGAGGCTCTTAAAGCAGGCTAGAAATGCTAGGTTTTAGCTCTTTTCTGGACAGGAGGACTGTGGAGGATTCTCCTTCATGTCCTCCCCTGACAGCTACTGAGAATGTGGTATTCCTCACCTTCCCAGGACGGTATAGTTTCCAGAATATTAGAGGTTGCTCTGAGCTGTAGTTATTAAGGACAGAAATCCAGGGTAAAGGATGGTGGCTCGTGAGCCTCTTTTCAACTTTTTGGCCTCCCTGAGTGTCTGTCTGTGGAACCCGCATGCTTTTGTTAGGGGGTACAACGCAGAGGGGATGAAGGGAAGAGATCAGATGGCCTGCTATCTGCAGCATGTGCCTGACTTCAATAGTCCCCTTTTGGGTTGGTTTTATTCTGTAATGCGTCCCCTGAGAAGACAGACTAAGCAGGCTGGGTTACCCTGCAATTTCTCCAAACTATTTGCATGAAATACTGCAGGCAAAAAGCCCAGCCCCTGATTGGCTGTTGCTAGGTAACAACATAATCATCAGGAAATTAGGCTGTCCTTTTTTTTTTTTCCAACCCGGAGTATGTGTGTGATTGCAGCATTGTGCAGGAAGAGAGAGGGAGTGAAACAAAGAGAGATAAATGGGATGGTCTTGAAGGCGGGGACACCACAGCCACAAACCTGCATCCCACGGTAGGACAATCTGCTTTGGGTTGGGCTCTTTACTCAGTCAGGCCAATATTGGTTCCTCTTCTTTTTTTTATAAGAATGACAAAGCTAGCAGTTTCTGCAGACAGCAGGAGCAGAAGCTATGGAAGCAACTTTGACATTTGAAGTGATTTTTAGAAGCAGGATTTAGTGTTTAATATATGAAAATGACTCCAAGTGAGGATGAATAAATGAATGTGTCTCGAGAACGTGTGTAGGCAGAGAAGAATCCATTAGCGTGGCTATTGAGCGCCTGCAAGGAACAGAGCGTGAGAATGCGCATGTGAATGAGGCGTGGGACGGAGAAAAAACCGAGCATGCTTTACAATGTGGAAGGAAGCCCCATAAACTGAATGAAGTTCACAATTGTGTCTGCTAAAACTCCGCCAGCATTCAGGCGTGTGGTCCTCCCGTTATTCAGCCGGGCAGTCCTCAGCCTACCGTTCCGCCTGGCTAGACGGGGCAGGTGGCTGAAGAGGAATGTAAAGAGAGTGTTTGTGTCTGTGTGTCTGTGCACATGTGTGTGCATGCAGGTGTGTGGTGTGTGTGCATTGGTGTGTGTGCACATGCACTGAAGCACCTGGTTCATTTTCAAGGTTGTCTCCCAGCATAACAGCATGTGGTACCCTGACAAGTGTATGGCTACACCTGGACACTTCCACTGGCTAATAATATCCATGGAGACAGTGAGGGCTTTCCTTTCCCTTCCTGCTAGCCCCAGATGGCTTTCCCACCCCCTAACCTCCCTTATCTTATCCTCCTTTTGAGTTCACTAGCAATGACCCTGCCCTTACACTAGACCCTCAGTTGCCATACTGCATACTTCATTGGCTTGCTACAACCCCAGGCAAGCTAATTGCCTTTTGCCATTCATTGTCTCCCAGATTAATGACTCCTCCCGTGTCTGCTTGCCCATAGCCTCCTCTGAGAGTCCTCTGTGTACTCTCTGCCTTCCCCCTCCTCAGCCCAGCCTCTCTGAGCCCCACATCTGACTTTATAGAAGTCGTTTAACCTAAATGCTAAAATAGAAACACCGTCTTCCTCTTCTTTTCTTTTTTTTAAACTGGTCAAAGGAGGTAGTCCCCAAAATAATGCCAAGAGGACCATTTTATAGCAGTGGGAAAAATACAGAAATGTATCAGGAGCAAATGAGAATGTATGCCAATAACCAAGATTCAGACAGAAATATCCTAACCACACAGCCCCCCACAAGCACTTGCCGCCTTCAGTGGGTGAGCCTAACAAGACTCAGGGCTCCTGCTATGGGGGGAGAAGAGCTGTCACCTGCTCTCCAGTGGCTCTGAGCCCCTTTCTGAGTTGGGGCACTAAGTGGATTGAACCAGGCGCTCTGCAGAGCATCCACGCCCTGTATGCAGATAGAACAAGATATGCCTTAAGACTGTTGTTCTCAGAGTGCGGTCCCTGGACCGGCAGCATCAGAAATCCGGGGGTGGGGCCCAGGAATCTGTTTTCCAAACAGATCTGTGCTTCACAGATGCCAAAGTTTGAGAACCACTGTGGACCTGAAAACTTGCCTTTGTAATAAGTTCCCAGGTGATAAAGCCCATTCTTTGAAAACCTCTGCTCTAAAAAGAGAAAACAGGGGCTCACGTGTAATTGCCCTCTTTCCACCTAGCTTACCCCTTCCCCATTTCCAAAGTGTCAATCAAACCCATCTTTAAAAACCTACTTCAAATGAAACTTCTGGCTCAACCAAAGGTTATCACTTTATACCTTATTACATGCTTAAAGGCCAGCAAACTAGGGCCCACAAGCCAAATCTAGCACACAGTCCATTTATGTATGATCCCAGAACCAAGAATGGCTCTTACATTTTTACATATTGGGGGTGGGGTAGGGTGATGGTTAAGGATCAAATAAGAATATGCAATAGAGGCCATATGTGATCTGCAAAGTCTGAACTATTTACTATCTGGGCTTTTATAGAAAAAGTCTCCCTACTCCTGTTATATTTACTTATGTATCTTTCTTATTTCTCCTCTTAAACTGTTAGCTCCTTGAGAGTCAATATCTGAGTCATTTTGTATTCCACTCAGTACCAGGCACATAATAATTGTTCAATAAACATGGAGAGGACGGAGAGATGGATGGTGGTTGGGTGAGCAAGTTGGGTAGTTAAGCATTCTGGGAATCCGAAAGAGATCCACTTTCTTACTTAGCCATTCTGTGGCTGTCCCATCCATGAGATAAGAACAGTGGTTTCCTCCATCTGAGTAGATGATAAGAATCAGGAAGTTCATACGAATGAAGTTTATTCTTTCCATTAGTAACTAGAATGGTGAAAACCATCTAGACACCGTCCTGTGGCTTGACAAACAAGATTAGCATTTAGAACATTCATAAATGGGAAAAGTTCAAAAATAGGCAAAAAGCCTAAACTTTCAGGTGGATTTCTGGCATCCAGTAAAAGATTTTCATGGAAGTAGATGCTAGCAGTGTTAAAAGAGATCCTAGAGGCAAGACTGCGTGGAGCACACCTGCCACATGGTCGCTCCGCCTCTGACCGCTCGCCTCCATCTGCTGGGATCCCGCTCTGCGCAGCCCTCCTTCCACGCCCCATACCCACACCTAGCATGGCCCGCTGCACTTGTTCCCAGCTCCAGTTGTGAGTGAGTTCTTTTCTCTGTGGAGCTGAAATCTATCTCCTTACGATTTCCACTCTGTAGTCCTACTTCTGCCTCTTCTAGCTATCAAAATTAGTTACCTACGTTTCGTAAATATGAGCAAAGAAGTAAGGTAACGTTCTATTTGGCTGGAAAGAGTGGAAGATGGAGGGCGATCGACCCCACTGAGACCGTTTTCCCCTGCAACCAGTGACAGAACAGGTTAGAAATATAAGAAGCTGCAAGCCAACTGGCATGCTACGAGAGGAAAAGGAAACCTCTGGGTATAAAATGGAAGAGAGCATGACATCCCCAGTGCAATAGGAAGCAGAGAGCTGGTGGTCACAGTAGATCATAGGCTGACCACAGACGTGCAGTATGTTTCTGCTAGGGAGGAATGTTAATAGCAATTAGAGGCCATTATTTGGGACAAATGAGGGAAAGAAGGCCCCAGAGCTGGGCCTGCGGGACTCGGGAATTGCTTTGTGATTCCAGAGCTCTGAAGCAGCTGCAAGGCCGAGTTGCTAGGGCAGAAGGCGAGCAAGGGAAAGCCTCTTAGGAATGGCCGAGTCTTCTAAATGGTGGGCTGGGCCAAAGCAGTGAGGGCCCAAGGAGGGAACTGTCCCCAAGAGAGGACGGGAGGGTGAGAGGAGGGAGTGGAGAAAGGAAGCTTAAATCTCAAGATGTATGCCAGTGGACAGTGTAATGTAGTCGGTCCAAACACCTCGAGAACCGGTAAATCAATCATTGTGTGAAAAACAGCTCCAAGAATAATGTTTAGTGATCGTTTACTCTCTGGATTTCTAAAGCACTTTTACTGCACAGAGCCTGGTGTTGTGAGAGGAGCTCAATCTGCTAATAGTTCTTGCTTTCCCCTCCCTCTCTCCCCCTGATATGTACCCGAGTGCACACACGTGTGAACACCCCTCTCACACACGTGTGTACACTGCAAGGCTACATCTGCTCTGGTTATCGCTTCCTTCAGATTCACCTGGAGGTGGGCTTTTTTTTTACTTACGTTTCTTTTCTTAAGAAGAAACTTCCTGAGATTTGAGAACAGGGCTTTCTGGACTCAGGAGAAAACTTCCAATCGAGCCTGGACTAAGAGTTTATTGTGTAATTGCAAAGGATTCAAAGCCCCAATTTTTCATCTTCCCTGCTCCGCTTGCACAGCACTCCCCGGTTACTGGGACCCGGTCTTGGACGGGTTACAGCTCAGAACCTGCTTCCCCGTCAGTCATCACTCCTTTAAAACAGCGCTGCAAGCAGGCCCAGAGAGGCTGATCATTCTTAAAGGCCTAGTCTGTGCTGCACACTTATTTGCTTTCCCCAATAACTCTTAGAAATCTGTGTCCCTGGCACTGTTTACAAATGAGGAAACTGAGGCCCAGGGAGGCGAAGTAACCTGCCTGAGATCCTCCCAATGGGGGCAGAGTCGGGAATCAAAACAGCCTTCTCTGATTACAAAGCGCTCCTCCTACAGCCTCCCTGACACTGCACCCAGCAGGGGCCCGGGCAGCCAGGAAAGCTGGGCGTCCTTCGCCCCTTCTCTCCAAAGGACTGTGGGGTGTTTCTTTTTCTTTGGTATTACTTTTCAATTAAACACGTGAAGATGACTTTGTAAACACTGCTGACAGAACCAGCCGTATATGAACCTGAAAATACCTCTGAAAGGAAAGCCCTACAGATATGAGACACGCCCCAGTGACTGCTCCGCGTGTGATTGCCAAGGGACGAGGCAGGCCCCGGGAGAGTCCGATTTGACAGGTTTGCCATGGACTGACCTCCCTGCTTGAGAGGCTCTGGTGAGACTGTCTGTCAGACACAAGGCAACAGGAGCCAAGTTAACTTCCTAAGAATTCGCTGGCCCAGCTGGGCCTAGACTGGAGTAAACACAAGTAATTCTGCCTCTTATGCAGGGACTCGCAGTCCTGGTTTCCTACACCTGCCATTTGCTAGCTCTGTGGCCTCGGATAAGTTACTGGACCCTTCTGAACCTCAGTTTTTTCTTGTGGGAAAAATGAGGAAATAATCCCTGTGTTCTAGGGTTGTTGTGAGGACTGCATGAGACAAAGCCCTTGGTCCTGAGCAATAAATGGCAAGAATTTTTTCCCAGGACCAGGCCAGAGACCACTGGCCTCTTACTGGATAAAAGATCACTTACAAATAGGACAAAAGTATTCGTTTATCCCAGGCAGTCTATCTCTTTATAATCCCTCAAAGTCTATAAAGTCCCATTCCCAAAACCCTTATAGGGCACATAAAGGGAAACTCTAAGTTCTAAGTAAGCCTACACTCTTGGAATAAGTTCTGGGAGAAGCATACCCAGGTAGACGCAGGAAAACCCGGCAGTCCTGGCTTTTCCAAGGCGCTCTCAGCGGGTGTTCCTAACAATGAGCAAACTCCCAACCCCAAGGACCACACCCCACTGATAAAGTGAGACCTACCTGCCCGGGTAGGTCTGAGCCATGTCCCAGGTTGGAGGAGCAGAACAAGAAGAGAAAGAGAAAAGAAGGCTAGTTAAGGATTTATAGACAAACATCCATGCCCTTGAACAATGACTTTGAAAGCCTGGCTGCTGTCCATAATCCCTGTCCTGCCTTAGTTGTGCTGTCGGTAAACAACAGTGGCAGAAAGACTGGCCTACACTGGCTTACGGGAACAGCAGGCCAGTTCAAGGCTAAGACGGAATGCAGAGACTGGCGAGTCCTAGAAAGGGAAAGGATGTGTGTATGTGTTCGTGCGTGCATGCGCGCATACACACAGACCTGCTTTGAGGAGAGGCTTAGGATGGAGAGGTTTTGTTCTTACCGAGGTATAATTAACATCATTATATTAGTTTCAGGTGTACAGCAGAGTGATTTGATATTTGTATCTACCGTGAAATGATCACAGGAAGTCTAGTTAACACCCATCATCACACAGAGTTACAGAATTCTTTTTCTTGTGGTGAGAAATGTTAAGGTCCACTCTCTTAGCAACTTTCAAATAGGCAGTGTAGTATTATAAACCATAGTCACCATGCTGTGAGGTGTATCCCCAGATCTTACTTATTTTGTAACTAGAAGTTTGTAACTTTGAAGAGATTTTTGTAGAGGTCTTCTTTTATAGCCTTGGCTCCTGAGATTTTTGTGCACAAATCCCAGGCATCCATAGCTCTACTAAAAAAAAACAAGGAAGAGGGGCGCCTGGGTGGCTCAGTGGCTTAAAGTCTCTGCCTTTGGCTCAGGTCATGATCCCAGGGTCCTGGGATCAAGCCCCGCATCGGGCTCTCTGCTTAGCGGGGAGCCTGCTTCCCTCTCTCTCTGCCTGCCTCTCTGCCTGCTTGTGATCTCTGTCTGTCAAATAAATAAAATCTTTTAAAAAAAGAAAAAGAAAAAACAAGGAAGAATTTACGCCGTCACCAGATACCGCCCCCCAAAAAAAATCGAACTTTGAGGTTATTGATGGAAATAAAATTGTCTTTTCCTTTGGAAATAAAGTCTTCAGTCCTACCCCAACCTCCTCTCTTTCCAGCCTGTGCCATAAAGTGGGTGGCTTGAAATAACAGAATTGTATTGTCTCACAGCTGTTGAGATCAGAAGTCTGAGATCACGGAGTACATAGGCCCATGCTCCCTCTGAAGACCTTCCTTGGCTTGAGAAAGCCTAACTCCAGTCTCTGCTCCCGTCTTCACATGGCTGTCTATTCCCCGTGTATGTCTGTCTCTTTGCATGTCATTCTCATCTAAGGACACCTGTCACATTGGTGCAGGGGCCCTCTCTACTCCACTCTGACCTCACTCACATCTACAGCGACCCTCTTTGCAACCGAGCTCATATTCGGACACACTGGATGTTAGAACTCTGACTTAGCTTTCTGAAGAGACACAGTTCAGCGTAACAAGCAGTAGTTAAGTTGGAGGCAAAAGGACATGGACCCTGCGTGTCATGGCTACGTAGGATATTAAAGAGATGAATGTCTTGAAGCTAGGTGTCAAGTGAACAGAATGACAGGATCCAGGTTTGTGCACATGTTCGTCTTTTGGGCAGCCAGTAGAATAGCATTTCTGTTTGGCCCTGGAATAAAAGTTTTTTCTGAAGAACCTTTAGCAGTGTCAATCATAATAAAAATGTCAATAAGAATGAGGATGATAATCACAGCTCACATTTATTAAGTGTTTGCTAAGTGCCAGACATGGTTCTAACTGCTTTACATGGATTAGCTCATTTAATACAACAACCCTCCGGGATGGATTTTTTTTTTTTAAATTTTATTCATTTATTTGACAGAGAGAGAACACAAACAAAGCAGCAGTTAGAGGGAGAGAGGGAAGCACACTCCCCGCTGATCAGGGCACTCAACCTGGGGCTGATTGCAGGACCCTGGGATCATGACCTGAGCCAAAGGCAGATGCTTAACTAACTAAGCCACCCAGACGCCCCTCAGGATGGTCTTATTGTCCCAATTTATGGTTGGGACTGAAGCCTGAGGTCCCGTAACTTGCTCAGTCTCACAACTAGGAAGCTGAAGTTCTAGGGCATACATTTTGAAACACAATATAGAGACTGACCTTCTTTACATCTTATGTCCTCAAGAGCCTTCTGGAAAACCTACCCTTTAAAAAAGATACAAAGAGGGGCGCCTGGGTGGCTCAGTGGGTTGGAGCCTCTGCCTTAGGCTCGGGTCATGATCTGAGGGTCCTGGGATCGAGCCCCGCATTGGGCTCTCTGCTCGGTGGGGAGCCTGTCTCTCTCTCTCTCTCTCTCTCTCTCTCTCTCTCTCTGCCAACCTCTCTGCCTACTTGTGATCTCTCTCTATCAAATAAATAAATAAAATCTTTAAAAAAAAAAAAAGAGGGACAAAAATTTAGACAGGTAAAATGAACCATTGTTCTTTATAAAGATATTTTTAAGTGTAACTCTGACCTGTGAACAATGGTGAGAAATAACTTATGGGATCCTGACTATCTGAGGTGAAAGGAATTGCTTCCAAATCCCAAGTCAGGTTCGCACCCTTGCCGTGTATCACATGCTTCCTATTTGCTAAGTATTGTCCTCAGGACCGTACAGACACTTCACATAATCCATGTAATGGTCCCATAGAGACATCTGATCTCATTTTACTGCTGAGGAAATTGAGGCCGAAAAGATGACCCAGCTTGCTCAAGGATACACAGCTGGTGTGTGGCCGAGTTGGAATTTGAACCCAGGTCTTACTAACACAAGCCTGTGCCGTTAAACAGTATGCCACAGGCACCTTGCCAGCCACGTGGCTGGTGGATAAAAATGAGTTTGCCACAGAACAGGGGTCCTATAAACTATAGCCTGCATCCCAAATGTGGACCCCCACCTTTCCTGGTGACTAACGGTTTGTTGGAACACAGCCACACACCCTTTATGACTTGTCTAGGGCTGCTTTTGCATAGCAGAGTTGAGTTGTCATGGCAAAAACTGTAGGCCTGCGAAGCCAAAAATACTTGCTATCCAGCCCTTTACAGAAGTGCCAACCCCTGCCTTCGGAGGTGCAGAGGTGTGGGCTGTGAGACTGCCCTGCCTTTGAGCAATGGGCCCAAAGCCGCCCGGGGCCAGACACACTCATGCTTGTACCTCAGTCCCATCTGCGTAACATGGCTTACCCACACGTTCCTTCCAAAAGAGATCAAATCCTTCCTTTTCCCCTTCACGTGCTTCAACCAAGGAGCATCCGCCTGTTAGAGAAGCATTTGCTATAGTCTCCTTTCTAGAACATATGAAGAAAACAATGAGGTTTCAAAAAAGTTTATTTAAATTATGTGATTCTCTTTACCAACGAAATCCTTTTATTTTGATAGCTAGGACTATGGGTCCCATTTTATTTTCTCATCCTTCATTTCTGTCTTTGTTACCCTGCATTTATTTCCTAGGGTTTCTAGAGACTCTGAAGGAGGCATCACGCAGAGGCCTGGGGGGAGAGAGGGAACTTTTTGAAGCGATTTGAGCTGAATCCATTTGGATTGCTTCCAACGTATCAGTAGCGTGAGACAGCTGCAAGAGGCATAATGAGGCTGGTGTAAATCAGAATATTTATGTTAATGCAGCAGCTCAGAGGTGTAAGGCGGGCTCCCTCAGGTCCCCTACATCTAGAGAGCCTGAACACTTTGCTGTTACTGTCTTACACCTCCGACAGAGGAGCAACCAAAGAGAGGCAGAGCCAGAGCAAAGGAACAGGGTCTCCCCATCACCCAACATTTCAGACTCTCCAGGCACAAGCCCCTACAGGAATGATAATACCAGCAGACTTTGTGGGGCAGACAAGACCTCTCGTTTCCTGTCAGTCTCCGATTCCATTAGGAAAGGCTCCACCCCACTTTACCCCAAGGGCTTTAGGCTCAGGATTTGGAGAGCTCTGTTTTTAGTATCTTTACCCTCCGCTTCCCTAGAACCTCTGCCACGGCTGTAATCCGCAGCAAATGGATTTCCCTGACCCCTGGGGACAAAGGCCTAGTGTTCCCTAGACTTGGTGGCTCCTGGGAGGGCAGAACCTCAGCATTTCTCTGGCCGCTGTTCTCAGGCCCTGTGGGCAGCAGGGACCTGTAATAAGATCACTATCCCAGCAGAGTATAGTAGGCATGTCGTTCAAAGCGGCCCCTTGCGGTTGGGAAAGGAGAATTAACTAAAGTGGGAATCACAGCCTTCTGAGCCTGGGCTGGACGCACAAAGCCACAAAGCAAGCTGGAACAGGGAGAAAAACATGCTCCCAGTTCCGGATGGTGGCTGTTAATCAGATTTGGCTGTGGTTCACACTGGGAGTCCACAGGGATGGGTGGCCTGGGGAAGGAATAAGGAACTAGTTAGGAGGAGAAGGGAGGACATAAGAGCAGGAATTAAAAGGAAATTGAATAGGGGTGTAGAACGTGCTGGAAGCCTCCATGCTATGAAAGTTTAAAGGTCTGGATTTTCTAATATGAGGCCCCGGCATTGGGGGCATAACCAGAGTCCACAGATCTCTTACTGAGACTCCAGAACACCTCCTTAGCATCCCAAAGACCAGAGCTTTGGGGCAAAAAGAAGTCAGGAGTGGGTAAACACTGAGAGCTTGGATTCAAAGAGAGGAACTATAGCAGAAAAAGTTTGAGTGCTACCATACCAGTCTATGGTTTCTTTTTTTTTTTTTTTTTTTTTTTTCGTGGTTTCTAATTCTGTTTCTCTCCATCCCAAGCTCCCTTCTACCGGGAGACCATCGAAAAAGTGACATATGGCAGGGCCCTAGCTTCTGGACTCACCTCAGGGCAAACTCAACCCTCTGGTTGAGTAAATCCCCACCACGATGAGTCCAGTAGGTTTACTGGGGTGCCTTCCATGTCCATGATACTGGAGGAGAGTCAAAGGAGCCATATCTCCTTGAGTGAGCCACTTCCCCAAAAACTGCTCCTCAGTTTCTACACAGGAAAAACGAGGGAGATTATGGTGGTGTTGGATTTCTTAAACTGGTCGGTGGGTACTCATGTATATTATCTCTTATGTATATATTATATATAGGGAGATTAGTGTGTAAGTATAAAATATTTAATAGACATTGGGGTGCCTGGGTGACTCAGTCGATTAAGCGTCTGTGTATTGATTTTGGTTCAAGTCATGACCTCAGGGTTGTGAGATCAAGGTTGTGTTGGGCTCTGCACTCAGCATGGAGTCTGCTTGGGGTTCTCTCTCCCCCTCTCTCTCTGTCCCTACCCCCTGCTCGCACTATAAATAAATAAATAAATAAATAAATAAAAGCTTTAAAAAATAGAGGCGCCTGGGTGGCTCAGTGGGTTAAGCCGCTGCCTTCGGCTCAGGTCATGATCTCGGGATCCTGGGATCGAGTCCCGCATCAGGCTCTCTGCTCAGCAGGGAGCCTGCTTCCCCCTCTCTCTCTCTCTCTGTGCCTGCCTCTCTATCTACTTGTGATCTCTCTCTGTCAAATAAATAAATAAAATCTTTAAAAAAAACTTTAAAAAATATATTTAATAGACATTAATAATAAAGAGATCAAATTCAGTGGTCTCAGTTCCTTTGCACTTCTGAAAACCCAGTATGCTCTGACATGGGCTTTGCCCAATGTCACTGAATAATGGCTCAAGCTGAGATTATGGGTGAATTCTCAGAAGGTGTGGTGCGAAGAGCTCTGGCTTTGGAATCAGACCTGGTTTTGAACCCTACTTCACTAACGACCTTAGATGAGTTCCATAGATAAGTTCCTCATTGACAGAACTGGGATAATAAAACCTACATCATAAGGGAGGTTATGAGTACAAGTAAAGCATCTATTACAATGCTGACATGTAGTGGGTGCTTAATAAATAATCATTATTCGTAGTATAAACACTCTTGATGGAAGGTACAAAAATTAAATCACCAGTAGTATATGTTTTAAAGTAGTTCGGGAGAATTCATCAGATGAGGTAGAAAGAAACCTGAGCTTTCAGATGAGAAGCAGGACCAAGTGTGGTGCCTTGCCAACAATTCTGTTCAACAAACATTTGTGGAATGAAGCGCCAGGTATATATGGGAAAATATGACATTGCCCTCTTCTCCAGGAGTTCAGAGTCCAGTGGGAAAGACGGATGCATAAGCAAATTACTTTCTTGCACTACTACATTATGAATGCTAGGAAAGAGATAAGCACACAAAGTGTTGTGGGGACAGAAGATGTTAGAACCTAATTTGACAGAAGCAAGAGAAGTGTTAGAGGGGGTTGCACTGAGTACATGTTTCACAGGAGAGACTGAAGTTGTTTTGAAGATCAAGTCGGTTAGGTGAAAAATGGAAGGGAAACATTTCAGGGGAAGGGAAGAGCATGAGTACAACAATGTCAGGAAATTGCAGTGGTGAGGAACAGCAAGGCGTCCAAAACTTCAGCTTGTTTGGAATATACTGGATGAGAGGTGGAAAAATCATGGGAAATGAGGCCAGGAAGGCAGGGAGGGTCAGTTTGTAGAGGGTTGATATGCCTTACTGAGAACTTGGTAGGAGAATTGTGTGGGCCCAAGAACAGAAGTTATTCAACAAATGGTTCAGGGATAAGAGCAATATCCACATGC
Source organism: Meles meles (assembly GCF_922984935.1). Lineage (NCBI taxonomy): Eukaryota > Metazoa > Chordata > Mammalia > Carnivora > Mustelidae > Meles > Meles meles. The sequence goes on from NC_060066.1 coordinate 191,935,432, forward strand.
AAAAGAATGAAGTTGGGAAAACCAGTTTGGTGGTTCCTCAACAAGCTAAACATAGAATTAGCCTATGATCCAGCAATTCCACTCCTAGGTAATACTCCAAAGAATTGGAGGCAGGGACTCAAGCAGATATTTGTACACCAATGTTCATAGCATTATTCACAACAGCTAAAGTGGATAAACAACCCAAGTGTCCATCAACAGATGAATAGAAAAACAAAACGTGGCATATACTTATAAGAGAATTCAGCAAAAAAAGGACACATGCTACAACATCAATGAAACTTGAAAACATTGTGCTAGATGAAAGAGCCAGACACAAAGGACAAATATTGTATGATTCCATTTACATGAGTTATCTAGACAAATTCATAGAGACAGGAAGTAGATTAGAGGTTGCCAGGAGCTGAGCAGGGAGAGGAGAAGAGGAGTTCCTGCGAAAGGATTATAGAGTTTCTGTTTGGGGTGGAAGAAAGTTCCAGCAGCAGATAGTGGTAGTGGTTTCACAACATTGTGAGTGGCAAATTTTATATTATGTATTTTTTTACCACAATTTAAAAAATGAAAATGAAATGAAATAATGTTGTCCCCTTACCTCACACCATACACAGAAATTAACTCAAAATGGATCTAAGGCCTAAATGTAAGAACTCCAAAGGCACCTGGCTGGCTCAGTAGGAAGACCATGAGACTCCTGATCTCAGAATTGTGAGTTCAAGCCCCCTATTGGATGCAGAGATTATTAAAATAAATTTAAGGGACACCCGAGTGGCTCGGTCGGTTAAGCCTCTGCCTTTAGCTCAGGCCATGATCCCAGGGTTCTGGGATCAAGCCTCGCATGAGGCTCCTTGCTCAGCAGGGAACCTGCTTCTACCTTTGCCTGCCAGTCCCCCTGCTTGTACTCTCTTGCTCTCTGACAAATAAATAAATAAAATCTTTAAAAATAAATAAAGCTAATTGAAAACCTTAAAATGTAAGATCTATAACTATAAAACTCTTTGAAGAAAATTTAGGTGTAAATCTCTATAACTTTGGATTAGGCAGTGGTTTCTTAGATATGGCAGCAACCCAAGAAAAAAATAAGTAAACAGGACTTCATCAAAATTAAGGAGGAGAAATTATGAGGATGTTGTATGTGGTGAAGGAAAGCATAACCACCAGCCCAGGGCAGTAGACTTACGTCATGGAATACAGTCTCTTTCGTTATACTTCACAGACACTGGGTGTCTTACAAAGGATGTGGCAACCCTGTGTCAAGCAAGTCTACTGGTGCCATTTGTCCAACAGCACCTGCCCCCTTTGTGCCTCTGTGTCACATTTTGGTGATTCTTGCAATATTTCAGACTTCTTTATTATGTTTGAATGGCTGCAATCTCATGATAAAACGTTACCAGATGAAGAATTGCTTCTGGTGGGTGAACAAAGAAAGTGGTTTCTTGAAATGGAATCTACTCCAGGGGAAGAAGCTCTGGAGATGGTTGAAACGACAATGAAGGATTTAGGGTGTGACAGTGAGTTGATAAAGCAGCAGCAGGGTTCTAGAGGATTGCCTCCAATTTAGAAAGTTCTCCAGTGGGTAAGATGCAATCAAGCACCATCCTGAGCTACAGGGAAATGGTTTATGAAAGGAAGAGCCCATCGATGCAGCAAATCTCACTGTTGTCTTATCTTGAGAAATTGCCACAGCCCACCCCCCCCAACCTTCAGCAACCACTGTCCTGATCAGCCAGCAGCCAGCAGCATCCAGGCAAGACCCTCCTCCAGCAAAAAGTTTACAACTCATTGAAAGCTCAGATGATGCTGAGCATTTTTTTAGCAATAAGGCATTTTTTAAGTAAGGTATGTACATTCTATTTTTAGACATAAAAATAGAAATAGAAATAGAAACTGCTGTTGCATACTTCATAGACTCCAATATAGTGTAAACAGAACTTTTACCCGCACTGGGAAACCAGAAAAATTCATCCGCCTCACTTTATTGTGATCTCCAGTTCGTTGTGGTTTGGGGCAGGATACCCGCAGTATCCCTTGAGGCATGCCTGTGTAGGGTTAGGAAAGTGGAATGAGGCTCGGAGATGAATCCTCACGCACATACACCACCCCCACGCCCACCCAGCAGGTGTTATTACTACCCAATGCTGCAGATTAGGAAACCAAGACCCAGAGAGAGAGCCTGCCTTGCCCAAGGCCATACAGCAGCCACACTGCACTGGCGTTCCCAAAGCTAGGACTACCGACCTTCTAATCCCATGCTCTTTCTCCTTGAGTGCATTGCCTCTCCTAGGAAAATTGAGCCACTGGAGAATGCCCAGAGGGAGGGGCTGAGCACTGTCCCGCTTACAGCAGTGACTGTTTTCCAGCAGCAGCATAAATCCGGGCTTCCTCGGCTGTCCAGCTATCACATTGCCCATGTTCCTTTTCTCAACACTAGCAAATGTCTCAATCATTCATCTGGAACTTGGCAGATGGTAGTGAATAATGTTTTTATCTTCCTATTTGTACTTCCTGCCCAATGTCTACCTGGCTAGGAAGCAGAGCGTCTTAGTCCAGAGGTAAGGATTTAACCTCGAGAATTACAAGTTCATTTTTGTCTGACTCTGTGCATTTTTTTTTCTGGGGCAGAAGACTTTAGTTTCAGCATTTCTGATATGCCCCCCAAAGTGAAAACCTTCAAATAAGCCTTCATGTCTTCTACCTCGTCCATTCCCAGTACTTAGCAAGAGTACCCTGCATGTGGCAGAAGCTCAACAGATGTTCCGACCTGGGGGGAACCAGGAACTTACTGCTTGTGACTGGCAAGGAATGATGGAAGATGGGACGGGCAGCTCTATGCAGTGAAAGCGAGAAAGTGTGGGTTCAGGCAGCTCAAATGTTACTTCTCCTTTTAAATGTTCCCTAATCTCCCAGGCAGTCTGTCCTTCCCTCCTCTGCTTTGTGTGAGTGAGTGAGAGAGAACCCAAGAGGGAGTGTACACTTGAGAGACAGCGGTAGCTATCAAAACCTTGAGCTAGAACAGGGAGTGCCGGCCAGAGAGAGGGAAGGAGGGGGAGGGAGAGGCGAGCAGTGGGGAGAGGGCGCATGCAGGATCTAGAGCGAGTGAAGGTGAGAGGGTATGCTGGATCAGGACTGGGGAGAGAGATCCTCAGGCATGAGAAAGAAAAGAGAGCTAGAGCACAAGAGGCAAGGAAAGCAGACAGAGTGAGCCAGCAGCCGAGGGAGGGCCCTATGGGCAGGGCAGGCAAGCAGGACTAGGACACAGTGTGGGGACAGAGCAGAGGTCAGGAATGGGGAGAGAGAGCTCATTGCTGTAAACTAGAGCAACCACTCGGGATCAATGGGGCCCGGGTAAGAGAGAGAGGAGAGTGAGAGAGAGATGCATGCGCCTGTTCCAGAGAGAGACAGAGAGCCAGCGAGTCCCGAGCCAAAGCACCATCAAGGTGAGTGTGATCCTCCCCTTGGAGGAGGATGGGGCCAGGGCAACAAAGCACAGGTAGGACTGAGGACAGGGACAGGAAAACGAGAAAACCAAGGTTTTTTGGGAGCAAAAATTAATGAGACAAGGCAAAGCTGGGGGGAGGGTGGGGAGGAGCCAAGAATGCAGCAGGAGGAAGGAGACCAGCAGGTAAGAGAATTCGGGAAACACATTATGTTTCTCCCTGTGTTGCTAAGTCTCCCACCCCAGCATGAGGGCCCGTTGCCGTCCTTGCCTGTGCAGGTTTTCTATATAGGAGTGGCACATTCTCTTTAGGATTCTGCCCTGCTTTATTTCTCAGCAAGAACAGAGTGTATACTGTGCACGATATCTGCCTGAGCTGCTGCTGAGGCTCCATCATTCAGGAAGTGTGGATTATTCACTCTGTCCTTGATTTGCTGTGACTGCTGCCGTTTTCTCATTTTATGTTTTATGTGTACAAGTACTTCCACTGAAATTTCCCAGGGCAGAATGAAAGCAAGAACTGAAACCCAATCCTGCGCAAAAGGGAGAGCGAGGCACTTAACTAAAAGAAGACTTTGGGATTCTATGGGATTTTCCATGTTTGAACTTAACTCTGATTTGTCAGTGGCAATCCTTGAAATTTCAACTGAGCCTTGTCTCTGCAGCTAGTTTGTCGGTTCCTGCAAGATTGGAATTTTGCCTGTACTCCTTCCTACCCAGTCTACCTGTCCCTCCCTAGAACTTAAGATAAGATAGGTTTCAAGGGGGCAGAGCATGGGAAGTGTTTGTTGACTCTGGTTTCATTGATTTCCTGCATCATTGTTACCATGTAAGAATCTTTGACAAGTGATAGCCATAAGGAGGCAGGCACGAGGCAGGCATGGAGCTCAGCTCTGCACAAAGGGAACTTAGGACAAGAGCCTTGCCCTGTGGCAGAAAAGGAAACATTCAAACATTAGGGGCAATCACTCCTCAAGGACCCAGGATTCACAGGTCCCCGTCCTTTAGCCTGTACCCCCACTTTGTTCAGCTCACTGTGAAACCCACCCAGTCAGAAAAGGGCAGCCTGAGAAACGTTGAGCACCTCCACACTGAACAGCACTGGGAAGAAGCCAATAGGACATTAATGACCGTTTTAGTTTTGGGTACTAACCAATGCTCTTGGCAGTGTGAAAAATCATATTTTTTTCATTTCTTAAACTGGCATAATGTGCAAAGAGAATTCAATGTTTATGATGGGATGACAAGTGTCATTTCTAGATATAGGAAAGAACAGGTAGAAGGAAAAGCTCATATGTAGAAATGAGAATTTTAGAATAGCATGAAAGAAGAAAGGGGAACTTGATCTCAGACCTGGATCTGCCTTTCCCACTACCCTTCCTTCCCTCCCAGCCCTTTCACTCCCCAACACATGTCTCAGGGGGACATGTGATTTCCAGTTCTGAATCCAAATCATAGGATGGTCCCTGAGGGAATTCCTGGCACCCTTTAGTGACGGGGATAGAAGGTTCCAGGAGGCTGGGCCAGCTCTACCTTGGAAGAGGATTGCTCTATTGGAACCGGACTGGAGACAATTTTAATAACCACAACAACAGCCAGTGCCTGGAGCGTTCTGTATTTGCCTGATGCTCTACTAAGCACTCTGTATCATTATTTGACTTGCGTCTCCCACCAATTCATGGATTCTCACATCTGACAGATTGAGACAGAAGGTTGAGGAAGTGTGACTTGCCAAGGTTTCCCAGCTTGTAAGCAGCAGAGCCAGGACTCAAACCCAAGTCTTTCGGAACCCCAAACCTGCAGTTTTAACCACACTGCTTGACACAGCGCTAAGCTTAGCGTTAGATCAGAGGGCACTCTCTAACTACTTCTTCGAGAAAACAGAGACTCCAAACACACTGGCAGCTCTTCTGGCCTGGACCAACACAACCAAATAAACCCTCCAGCTCGTTTTATCGCCTCATTCGTCTCTTTCCCTCATTCTGTTCTCCCCAGACTTGTAATCCCATCTCTTTCATTAATGAGCTATATACATACAGACAAATAATAAGTTCTCTGATGCCCAGTTTCTCCATCCCAAAGGTGAAGAGGTAGACTGTGGGGGGGGGGGGGACCGGGGAGAATGGGGGGGAGAGCTGACCCCTACGATCACTGGCAGGAAGGCCACTGGAGGAAATCTGCCTCCTTTGCTGCTCTTAGCTCTTTCTGCAGAACAAGGAGTTCCAGGTCATAGACTTAATATATATTTTTTGAAATTATTTATGGGGCACCTGGGTGGCTTAGTTGGTTAAGTGACTGCCTTCAACTCAGGTCATGATCTCCAGGTCCTGGGATCGAGTCCCGTGTCAGATTCCCTGCTAAGTGGGTAGCCTGCTTCTCCCTCTCTCTCTGCCTGCCGCTCCCCTTGCTTGTGCTTTCTCTTTCTGTCAAATAAATAAATAATATCTTTTTTTTTTAAGATTTTTTTTTTTTATTTATCAGAGAGAGCATGAGCGAGAGTGGGGAGGGGGTGGCAGAGAGAGAAACAGGCCCTCCGCCGAGCAGAGAGCCCAACGCGAGACTCGATCCCAGGACCCTGAGACCATATGATCTGAGCTGAAGGCAGATGCTTCACTGATTGAGACACCCAGGTGCCCCCAGGTCTTAGACTTTAAAATCAGGCAGGTCTGATTGTGAGTCACACCTGGCCTTGTCCTTCCGTGGCAGGTACATCTCAGGCCTCGGTCCAGAAGTGGTCCCACCCCAGGCTGATGGAAAGCTGATGCATGTGTATGCGTCCTCTAGGAAGCACCTGTGTGACATTTCACTTCTGCCTCTTTGCTCCCAGCACCTGCCTGCCCTGCCGTCGAAGTGCCCTGACTGTGCCATTGCGTCGGCCATGGAGAACGAGCTGCCAGTCCCCCATACGTCCAGCAGCACCAGCAGCGGCTGCAACAGTGGCAGCAGCAGTGGGAGTGGCCGCCCCACGGGGCCCCAGATTTCTGTGTACAGCGGCATTCCTGACCGGCAGACTGTGCAGGTAAGATTCAGGCTGATCTAGAGATCGTAGTCCTGGATCATGTTGGGGCTAGCCAGGAGGACGTGTTGGCATGGTCTGGGGAGCAACTGGGCTGTGGACTCGAGAATGGGCATCAGGGAATATGTTCATGGGTATATACTTAGACACCACTAGAGAAGAAGTGATACTAGACAGGTCTGATCAGGGAGGTTCAGGGAGAGAGAGAATACTTCGCAAATCTGGAAAATTCCTATCTCACCTGGTGATTCAGATCCCAGAGTGCTGTTTGGGAGGACAGGCATGTGAAAGTGTGAAGGGGGTAGGGGACTGGGAAACAAAAATAATAAGCAGAAAAAAAGCAATAGGGAGCTACTCAGCCACCACCTAGACCTATTATCTGAAAAACCACTGCCCTGTAATAAAACTAAGTTTCTTAAAGGACCAAAAGGGAGACCCAAAGCAATCTCCCCAAAGCAGTGGTCTGCTAAGTGTCATCCCTGAGGCCTTCCGGGTGATGACACATGGTCCCCCACACACCCATGCCCACCATGTCTCACCATCTGCTTTGTGCCCCATATGGTACGAAAACTACTGCGGATTTATCCAATCCTCCCGCTGGAAATGGGTATTACATTCTTCTTCCATAACGGAGAAGACTGAGGCTCAGAGAAGGTAGTAACTCGTCCAGGCCATTCAGGTGAAGACAGAAAAGGCTGAACCTCATGCCCCCCACAGCCCTGTGTCTATGTGAGGTCCCCAGATAAGACAGACAGACTGCCCCTAGGAAGTGTTCACCCCAGGGAGCTGGGCTAATCCAGCACAAATGTATCAGACATGTGACCTTGTCCTGCTTTGACCCCTGGCCCAGGACGGGTCACAGCGAGAGAGTCTGAAGACACCATCAGGTACTCTGAAGTCTTGCCTCTCCGGGTTACCTCTGTGTCTGGTGGAGTAAAGCATTAGTTCCTGCACCCATCCTTGCCACCCCCATACCTGGCTTCTTCCCAGCCCCTCGGAACATGAGGGTTTGCGCACAGCTTCTAGCAGCCCACGTCAGGATGAGCCGTCCTCCCACCCCTCATCAAAAGTCTAGATACAAGGGATTAGGGTTTTCTGTGCTGCGATGGAACCCCCCACGGTTGCGTTGCGCACCAACGCACGGTGGTTCAGGGCTCCTGCCATTTCCACTTGTTGGCACCAGCCCTCTAGTGAGGAAGAGCCACCGTATCTCCACTACTACTGTCCGGATTGCGGGGATGTTCATTCAGGAGTCTAAGGAAAATAGAGAGGCCTAGGTAAGGGGAGTAAGGGGAAAGGATTCTGGGAGAGAACAAGGAATAAAGAGCACTGTGCTTGTATAAACCGGGACCCTTGGAGGAGGGAGAACACTGAAGGGGAGTGGGATCTCAACAGTTGGGCTGGGGTGGGGATCCGGAGACCCCAGAGCCCATGAAGAATCTGAGATATTAGCTTGTTTTTGCAGAACTCCAAATCTGAGCCCAAGGATGGTTTTGGTGGAGAACCACCAGCCCTAGAAGTCAAGCTAAGGCAGAGAGAGCCAGACTGGATGCTTGCTTGTTGGGGGCAGGACCCAGGGTGGGGAGCGGCCCCATGGTCAGCGATGCGGCAGAGCTAAGAGTAGCAACTGGACCAAAGCCTGGCCAGGGCCCAGGTGGAGCATCAGGAGGCAAGATGGCAGGAGGGTGACCAGGCAAGGAGAAGGGAGGAGAAATGTCTGTGGGGTTTAGAAGAAGACAGAAGATCTCAGGGCTGGGTGAAAGGCATTCACTTTTCTTTGTTCCCGGGGCTAAGAGGAGGTTTTGAGATACTGGGAGTGAAGGTGGGGGAGAGGGAGATCAAAGAATCAAAGGCAGCCTTTGTCACCACCTGGAGGCAATGGCTCAGCCAGTCCGGTCTGGAAACACGAGTAGCAGTAAGGCTGGTGATGGTGATGGTGGCCAGAAAGAGGGAATGACTGAGAGGCAGAGGGAAAGAATACAAGAGAAAGGCATCATCCTTGTGGCACTGGCCTGCTCTCTAAGGCCAACGGGACTTTCTTCTAAGGGACTGATGGGACTCTAGCAGCTGGGGGCAGATCCTGGGAAGCAGCCCCAGCCTGGAGGGTGTGGCCCTTGGGTAAGTTTCTGCTGCTGGCAGTGCTGCTCAGGCTGGACTAGGCCCCCCTTCGGACCTGCCTCTCTCTCCCACCCCTTTCCTTCTCTCCGCCTTTATTGGGCCTCAGTCCCCCTGCCCTCACCGGCCAGTGCTCCGGTCCCCCATTCTGAGCACAGGGAATGGCCGGAGGGGGAGTGGCAGCCAAGCCTGGCAGAGGACACAGTGTCCCTGGAGGCTTTCTCCCCGCTATCTGCTGTCTGTCGCCCTGAGCCTCCCCGCTGCCCAGAGCCGCTCAGAGCAGCGGTGTCCCGCTCTGACTTTCCCCAGTGGGCGGCCAACCCCAGAGCCATGGAGTTGGGGAGGAGAGGAGCCCAGGAGCTGAAGCTCTGCCGGGGGCAGATGAGGACGGAGAAGTAGGCAGGGTGAACTGCCGCCGCAGGCCACCCTAGGGCGCGGTGACCCGTTGTAGGGGTGGTCACCGGCCTGGGGTGCCTGATCAGTTAAGGGGAGACGCTGCCAGGCGTTGGGGCAGAAGGGGCGGGTCCCCGCGAGCCCGGTGACAGCGCTGCCCCCCTCCCGCCCCCCGCCGGCCCCCTAGGTGATCCAGCAGGCGCTGCACAGGCAGCCCAGCACGGCGGCCCAGTACCTGCAGCAGATGTATGCGGCCCAGCAGCAGCACCTCATGCTGCAGACGGCCGCGCTCCAGCAGCAGCACCTCAGCGGCGCGCAGCTCCAGAGCCTGGCGGCCGTGCAGCAGGTGAGAGGGGCGGGCGGAGGAGAGGGAGGAGCGGGCCGTAAGCGCGGTGCCGCTGGGGGAGAGAGGGTAGGGGCGCAGGGGGAGGGGAGGGAGGGCGCCCTCACAGAATCCCTGGGCGCAGGCACGAAGGTCGCGGTCCTTTGCCAGATGAGGAAAGAGGCTGTGGGAAGTTCGGCCGGGGGCCCAAGTTCACACAGCCCCGTGAGTGGAGTGGTGGAACTCTCCGCCCAGCTGGCCCCAGGAAGAAGGGCCGGGGGACCCCCTCCTCCCCAGGACACCACACCACACTAGGGGGGCCGGAGGTAGTGACCTCAAGAGAAGGCCATTGCCCACCTAGCTTCCTGTCTGTCCTCCGTGGCTGAGAAGACTTCACGCATTCCTTCATTCACCGAAAGTCCGGTGCACCCACTGTGCCACAGGGCATGTCAGGCACTGAGTCCGCTGTGGACCCTGCCTTGGCAGCGCTTAGATGAGGTGAGAGCAAGCAAACAGAAACCCAGATAGAACATTGCCGTAAGCAGTCTGGAAGAGAAAGGTCGCTTGGCCTGAGAGACAAGTGGGTTGTCCTGGGTTGGGCAGCCGGAGACCGCCTGTCTGCTGGAGGGACGTGGCGCTGACACGTGAAGGATGAAAAGAAGCCGGCCATGGGGAGGTGGGCAGACAGAACATGCCAGACAGCCCGTGCAAAATCTCTCATGGGGTCCGTGAGCTCAGTGTGACAGAGCACGGTGGAGCAGGGGGCTACAGGGACCCAGAAAGATAGGTAATAATCATCGCTCATCATCTGAGCTCTTACGTGTAGATGTTTTGCCTTGCTTCATCCTTTCCGCGATGCTACAAGGTGGGTTCTGTTTTTTGTAAAGAGGAAACTGAAGCACATGCTTGAGGCCACACAGATGAGGCAGAATGAGGGTTTGACTGTAGGCTTTGGACTCCTAACCATCGTCCTCTAGCGCTTCCTTAGAGAGCTTGGGGAACAGCTGGGGGAGATCTGGGACCCTTGTGACAAGCATTGTTCTTTCTAGGCAAGCCTGGTGGCCAACAGACAAGGGAGCACGTCAAGCAGCAACGTGTCTGCACAGGCCCCAGCACAGTCATCCTCGGTGAGTAGGTTGGAGAGCAGCAAGCAGGGCCCACAGCGCTGGGTCCAGCTCCTTCCTCCTTGCCCCAGCTGCTCGCGGGCTCCCAGACCAAGGCAGAGAATCTTAGCCACATACGATCATGGCTGGAATCTATCACTCTTGCCAGGGGAGGGAAAAAACAACAACAACAACAACACGTGGCTCTTTCTAACCCTTCACGCCAACGGCCAGACTCTCTGTGTAGAGTTCAGTTCTCCCAGCCACTGAACCCTCCCTGCAGCTCCACACGGAGGCCAGAGATGGGCCAGAGATGGGGCAGGGCTGGGGGACACTCCAAGACCCAAGTATCAGAGATGGTCCTAAAGAAGGCTGAATCCACCAAGGAACAGAGGAGGGGGAGAGAAAGAAGTGGGGGGGGGGGGGCACAGAGTTAACCAACAGAACCTCCTGCTTCCTACTGCGCGTTTCTCTCTCATCAGATCAATCTGGCAGCCTCCCCAGCAGCAGCCCAGCTCATCAACCGGGCGCAGAGCGTCAACTCAGCGACAGCCTCGGGCATCGCCCAGCAGGCTGTGCTCTTGGGCAACACGTCGTCTCCGGCCCTGACGGCAAGCCAAGCACAGATGTATCTAAGGGCACAGATGGTGAGTACCCAGCCTTGGCCACAGCTTGGATGGCCTGGGAGGAGTACAAAGACAGACAGGTTGGGGCTGGGAGGTTAGAGAGGGTAGGGATTAGAGAAGGGGGGAAGGAGCAACCAGGGACAGGCGGCAAGAGGTAAGGGGTGGAATAAAGAAGAGGGCATCTGGAAGGTTGAATGGGAGCTTGGGTACAGGCTCAGTGACCCAGGGACAGGTGGGGTTCCTGGCTGAAATGGAGAAGGTTGCTGATGAGGCCTCCTTTCCTTCCCTAATTGTCCTCTTCTTATCAGAAGCCACTCCCCCGAATTCATTGGGGTAGAAAATGCAGGGGCCCATGCCCAGATGGTCAGTATATGCAGATACTTAAGCAAACACACAGACATCCATGTACTTTATGAAAATGGGGTCTTAACCCCCTGTGGCAGGCCTTACAGGGACCAGCCACTACTAGTTCCAGGGCCAAAGGAGAATTCCAGCCCAGGGGGTAAAGGTGACATTCCATTTCACGACACACTGCTGTCTCCACTGCTCTCCAAACTGGGCCTCCATCCAAATGAGGGTCACTCTGTCACGTGTTAATTCAGCTCATTTGAATGTGCCAAATGTGTTCAGGATGGGATCAGCCCCAGAGCTGCTTCCCTAGAATCTCTCCTCTACACCTGCCCCTAAGGGATGCAAAGGTCCTAAGGTCTGGGTCCTTAAGATTTAGAAGAATTTCCAGGGTAAACAGCGGCATACTCCCCAGGAGGCAAATAATGTGTAGCTTTCTATCAGGCTCAGCTCACTGAGTCTGATCCTGTGTCTCCCCTCCTGAAGATGTCTCCCTCTGGCTCCCTGACACGCTGTCCTAAAGACAATACAGTCCTACCCTCCCTTTGGTTCTGTGGCCAGAACTTGACACTTGGGGATTTTCCGGTCTTGCTCCAGCACTTCCTGTCTTGACTCTGAGTTCATTGTTTGTGGTGTTCCATTCCCTGGGAATAGCCTTTGGGACACACAGTATGGAACAGACTTGCACTTCCCTAGGGAAAGGGAGGCCGCAGCGTGACCCTGCCCAAACTTGCCTTTGTCTTTGGTTTACTCATTCCCTTGTCCTACTCAGCTGCCCCATTCCGGGTCCTTCAGCCTGTCTGCCTCCCTCCCCAGTGCAGGGTCCCAGAGGAGTAGACATAGGTGTACCTCAGAGTTTGGGGAAAGCTGCCTATGAGATACCTGCACGTCCACGGGGCACCAAACGAGGCTCGCGGGGTCGGAAGTGTCATGCAGAGACCTGCATGTAGCCGGCACCCACGGAAAGAGAGGCAGGCTCGAGTATGGCTCCGGGCACCCGGGTCTTCCGCCACCATTGTCTCTGTACACCCGTCCCACCTGAATCTAAATTTGACCAAGAACCGAGAAAAGAATACATCTCCTTGGATCCCTTGTGCAGGGGAACCCTGTTCTGGCCCAGACCTGGAGTCAGGAGAGGGTTAGACCTGGAAAGAGGTCCTACGACATCTGTCTGAACCCAAGGTCCCTGCTACCCAGGGTGCTGTGGAGAGAGTGACTTCAGGGTGTCCCAGGAAGGTTGGCCCTCTGGGATGAGCTCCTCACAGAGGCTTCTGAAGTAAACCCAACGTGCATCCCTAGATGCGCTCTCCTCCGCCATCCCCTTCCGTAGCCAGCCTGGATCAGGACACTACAAGCCTCTTGAGACTTTCAGGTGGTCCCCCTGGACTCTTTCCCTCTCTTGCCTCCCTCTTTCCCCATATCTGCTCCTTGGCTGAACTGGCCTGTCCTGTGGCTGAGCCCACATTGGGCAGGTAAAAGGCGCCTCGTTTCCTGTGATTCCAGGCCCAGCCAGGTAACCTGGTGCAGGTAGCTAGGAGCCTAGGCGGCACTGTTCCTTTGTCCCCTCAGCTCATCTTCACGCCCACGGCCACCGTCGCTACTGTGCAGCCTGAGCTCGGCACTGGCTCCCCCGCCCGGCCCCCCACCCCCGCCCAGGTGAGGATTCCATGCTGCTGGGAGGGCAGGGGGGTGGGCACCTCCGTAGAGGGGTACTGATACTGGGTATGGGCACAGGCCTGGAGGCTCTTTGACTCTCTTGAAAGGTTGGGATCTTCTAGGAAAGCCGGGGGGAGACAGGACATCCAGCTGCTCCCAGACTGACTCCTTAATTAAGTCCCCCGTCAAGAAGACCTCAGCCACTCTCGACTCCGCTCCATTCCCTCAAACGTAGATCAGGAGTCAGAGAGCAGCAGGCTGTTGCCAATAATGGGTGGCCATGACTAGCTTTTTCCCAGTATAACTTCTGTGTTGCTTTTCAAGTGGAAAAATCCCACTCTGGCTACACACACTAGCCCCTCTAGTTCAGGAAAAATGGCACGGAAGAGGGAGCAAGTCAGTCCTGCGTCCCCACCTTCCGCTGGGAGCACACGGATACTGCTGTGGCTGTAAAGATTCTAAGGGCAGCGGGACAACAGCACCCCCTCCCCAACTCCCTCCTCACCCCAGCTACAGTCCGGGAGAGTGCTTGGGAGCGAGAGAATCAGATTGGTCAGAAGCAAGTCGGGCACAGCCTCTGCGCGTCCAGCAGGGGGCACCAGGGGCCAGGTTGAGTAAGCCCACTGATCCTGGTGTAAACCTCATCCTGAGATCCTGAGGAGGAAAAAAAAAAAAAAAAAAAGATCCTTTGCCTGGTGGCCACGCTGGTCAATTAACTTTCACTTTTGCCCTGGCCCTTTTGAGTGTGGGAAGCCCTGGGCCCCGCTGTAGCTGGGAATTCTTTCTAAATGGAATGCATCCCATCCTGATAGTTTGGGGGAGGAGAGGAGGTAACGGAAGGGAGAGAGAGCCCACCCCAGCCTGGGTGGGCATCCCTTCTCAGAATTCAGTTTCTTCTGCTGACGGATCCAAGCACTAGCACTCTTTCTTGTCCCCTTTAGAAACTCTACCTGCTCCTGGTTCCTCTTTCGGCCCCTAACTCCTTTTCTCTCTTTTCTCTCTTGATTTTACAACCTGCTATCCCAGTTAGGCATTTCTAGGTCCATCCCTACCTCCTTCCCTGTCTTAGCTGTGTGTTACCACTTCTGCTACCCGCATTCTCGGGACTCCTATAGACCCCTCTTTTCCAGGTACAGAACTTGACCCTTCGAACACAGCAGCCACCAACTGCAGCAGCCTCGGGCCCTACCCCCACCCAGCCTGTCCTGCCCAGCTTGGCCCTGAAACCCACGCCAGGCGGTAGCCAGCCTCTGCCTACCCCATCACAGGGCAGAAACACCGCTCAGGGTTCCCCCGCAGGTGCCAAGCCTGGCATAGCTGACAGCGTGTTGGAGCCACTCAAGAAAGGGGATGGTAACAGCAGCGCGCCGGGGAGCATGGAGGGCCGGGCTGGGCTCAGCCGGATGGCCCCTGCTGTGGCCACCCACCCCCTCGTCGCACCAGGTAAGGGGTCCAGGGACAAGGGTCTTATCCCAGAAAACCCAGGAGGACTATAAGGGAAGGGGAAACTTTCAAACTTTCCTTTCTCCCACGGACATGCTAAGATCCCAGCCCTGCATCTCTCCTCTTCCCTCTTCCAATCTTGAGGCGTTCATCAGCTCCTCGTTCTGTTTCATGTCTCCATCTAGCTTTAGAGGAAGAAGCCATATCATCTGGAGTAAAGGAGTCCTTAGCCATGGGCGCAATGGTGAATCTCAGAGTACACACTCAGAGCTCCTAGCCCGGAGAGAGTGGAGGCTGGCAGTTGGGCTATTTTGAAATGCTCTAAGGGTCAGCAAGAGGGATAGGGACAGCCCGATGCACACGAGAACCACAGAGGAAGATGAGGAAGCAGGAAGTTGATTTTCTCATCATGCAACAGACATTTGTTGACTAATGTATGCCAGTTTTGGTGCCAGTTCCAGAAGCACGGAGATAAATGAGACTCAGGCTCTGCCCTCCGGGGAGGGCGCTGTCTAGGGAGATAGACAAGTACAGTGAGGTACAGTGTGATACTCATAAATGTGAGCTCTGGGCACTGCAGGGACACCGGGGAGCTTTCTAGCTCTGGGGAGGAGAGCCAGAAAGCCTTGCCAAGGAGGGTGACACTTGAGAAAAAAAAAAAAATCTAGTGGATTAAAAAATAATAATAATAATACCCAGATTACCTGTGAGGCAAGTTCTGTGAGGGGACTAACTCAGCATTCTCCGAGGCTGGACCTCTTTTCCTGCCTGCTAGCATTGTCCCAGCGCAGCCTGTTGTAGGCAGTCAGTCTTTCCTTAGAAAAGCCTCAGAAGGAGGGCATGGGTGACTCAGTTAAGCGTCTGCCTTCAGCTCTGGTCAGGATCCCAAGGTCCTGGGATTGAGTCCCACGTCTCTCTCTGCCTGCCGCTCCCCCTGCTTGTTCTCTCTCTTGCCATCCCTCTCCCTGACAAATAAATAAATTATTAAAAGAAAAAAAAACCTTAGAAGCCAGCTTATCAGTCTAGGAAATGAGACCACACTGTTAGACCACCCAAGTAAATATAGCTATAGACAGTATGGCTTTACATGAAAGAGATCATCACCCTGGTCACGTCCCGGAGACCACCACTGACCCTCTGTCTTCATCCAGACCATTTTACCAGCCAATCTAACCTGCATTTTTTTTTTCTCGAGAGCCTATGTATGCCGGTTACTAGATTAACCAAGAGGGCCAAAATACAATGCCTTACCTGAACAGTGTGCAGCCAAAAAGAAGGGGCCAGATATATAAGCAAATCCATTCAATTTCGTAGGTCTTATTATAGGAGTAAGTCCAAGGTAAGTGTGGGCACAAGCCGCCAACTCAGTGCCAGGAGGATGGGTCAGAGATACTGTCCCTCAGAGGAAATGGCCTGTGAGTCTTAAAGCTTGAGTAGTTTCCTCACCAGACAAAGTAGGGGAAGATAGTCTAGACAGGGGAAAGCACAAGTCAAGTGTCAGGATAGGGAGCAAGAAGAATCTACACTCCAGTCCTTTATTTACTCTCCTGAGGTTTCAGGGGCAAAGGGTTGGTGATTCTCTGCCTTTGGACGGTCACTGCTGAGCTAAGGAAGGCAGCCAGCTCCCAACACCGGCCTCACTGCCCTGTGGTTCCAGATGTTTCCCACCGGCTGGCATTGTTTTCATCAGACACTAGTCCAGCCTCTTCCTGACTAGGCTCAAAAGGGTCAAGCCTGGGGATCTTACGGCGAGTTGGCAGCAGCTTGGATGAGAGTGAGACCCCAAATTAGCATTTCTACCTTCTCATTCAAGCTACAAACCCTACAAATCCTACTTCCTGAGAAACGTTCCCGTCCAAGCCAAAATATAGCCTCTGCCTAGATTGAAGTCAGCCCCCCAGATTCTAAGGACCCTTCCACAGGAAGACCAGTTCTCGAGTTCTTTCTAAATGTGCAAGGGGACCCTGGAGTCTCGAGAAAACTGGGTGCCGAGAAAACATCTCCTATGACCTAGATGGTACACTAGACAGCTTTATGAACACCACCCCTTAACCTTCGAAAGAACCCTGTAAGGTAGGTGTGTTTATCCATTTTGCAGAAGAGAGGATGAAAGCTCAGAGATGTTATCCAAGAACTTACTACATATGTTGCTCAAGGTCACATAAGTCCTAAGTGGCAGAACTGGGAACCAGTTCTGTGTCTGGCTGAGTCAGATTCTGTATTCTTAGTCCTTTAGCTGTATTTGCCTCTCCCATTTCTTGCAGTAATTTGGGTCTTTCCTAGGCTTTTCCTGTTCATGACCGAAAAAGTCAAAGAACCTGATGGTTCTAAGTTCTGCAGCTTAAGGAATCCAGCGGAGGGCTCTCTTCTCTTGAATCTTATAAAGGTGGACAGCAGTGAGTTACAGGCTGAGGCCTGGGGCCCAGGCATGGCCTGGGACTAGTAATTCGTGGCTATATACAATACAGAGACCAATGGTTCCCCAGAACTTCCTGTGGAGCAGCTGTGAGCCGCATCTAGATCATACAAATCAGTGAGCTTTGCATGGTTGCTGCCTCCTACCATCCTCTCCCATTCTTCCTTCCTTCCTTCTTCTCCCCCTTCCTCTCTGTAAGCCAGCGGTTCCACTCCCCCACCCCTCCCTCCCAGATGGAAGGCGGTGGGAGGGTTATGATGCTGCAGATTCTCTCAGGCCTCTGAACAAAAAGAGAGGGAAATAATCCTTATGCCCTGGTGGGGGCAGCCTGGAACAGCACCAGGCGCTGGGCTCAGGGTCCTCAGGCAGAGGTAACTTCTGGCCTTCTGCCCAGCCAACCCACTGCGAATGAACAGAGGAATCAGAGCATGTGGGCATGCGCATGGGAGTGTGTGTGTGTGTGTGTGTGTGTGTGTGTGTGTGTGTGTGTGTGTGAGAGAGAGAGAGAGAGAAGGGAGGGAGAAGCGGGGGTGGCGGGTTTTGTTGGTTATTGGAGCATTTTCAAGCTGGCTGGCTGGTTGCCCCCAGGGAGAGTAACCAGTAGAGACCTGCAATGGGGGACAGTGGGGGATCATAGTGGAGAGGAATGTGTCCCCCTGGGGGCTATGTACTCCCAGAACAGGCAAATGCTGTAGTCCCAGCTGGGATTGCTCCCACTGACAGCTGTTTGGGGGCAAAGCCCCTCCCCCATGGCGAGCTCCCTGCTGTTCCTGCTCCTGTCACCTTGGCAACCAGCTTCTTTAAGATCTGCAAATAGAAAAGGTCCCTTATGCCCTGAAAAGGGGTGGGTTGGTAGGTGGGGGAGGGGAGTAAGGGGCGGAGAGCAGAGCCTAAGAGGTTGGGCTTCTCAGAAATTCAAGGACAGAACAAGGGAGGGCTTAAAAGGGGCAGGCGGCAAGGTCCCATGGGCCCCGCCTGCAGGGAAGCCGAGTCCTTAAAGGGAGCTGAGCCACAGCTCTGCACAGGCCTGGTTCTTGGAGTCCTCATTCTAGGGGATAAACTCAGGGCCTTGGCTGCACACTCAGGCCCAAAGGTGAGGAGCAAGTTGCTGACCAGGAAGTTGATGCTGTGAAAAAAGGAAACTGTCAGGTCATTGAAAATTCTAGGCCCTTTCCATACAATCGTGCTCCAGATGCCAAGTCTTTGTTCTGTCTCCTCATCCCTCCTCAGGTCTCATCAGAGGAGCGAAAACTGCTGGAAAGGCCTGCCACATAGCAGCTTTGTTTTATCACAGAGAGGGGTTTGTGTCAGGGGAATAGTGATTTCTGTCTGTGATAGGCCTGACAACGTGGTACTGGCTGATTCTGGGACTCTCGGGTACCACATTTCTCTCTCAGAGCAGCTTCCAAGCTGTGAGATAGATGCTTTTACTTAGAGAATCCAATAAAAACAAAACATACAAGTGGGCTCGTTATC
Source organism: Meles meles (assembly GCF_922984935.1). Taxonomy (NCBI): domain Eukaryota; kingdom Metazoa; phylum Chordata; class Mammalia; order Carnivora; family Mustelidae; genus Meles; species Meles meles. Next base: position 191,953,779 of record NC_060066.1, read on the forward strand.
TCGCTGGAGTCAAAATTCCCAACGATTCTGATGTTAGCTTCGTGCAACCAGCCATGAAGGTCATTTCAACTATCCACTGTAGGACCGAATCTAGATTACTAAGAAGTTCCTCTTTATAGCAGGGGGAAAAGGTCTAGGGGATATCAGTGGAGGCGTTTTATAGTTTGCTTAACACATCATGGGTGTGTACGTGTGTGTGTGTGTGTGTGTGTGTGTGTGTGTGTGTGACAGAGACAGAGGAAGAGGGTACAGCTGTGATACATACACAGAGGGCCTTGGAACTGTTGAGCCTTCTTTCCTGAAATCCTTCCCCCAGGCTCCCATTACATTACCTCCATGGGTCATTGCCAGCTAATAATAATAATTACCAGTTAATGAACAATCCAGGCACCATACAAACATGTCCCAGGCACTGTACTAAATACCCACATATCTTACCTACATATCTCATTTAACCCTAACAATGATTATTCCATTCCCCCAAACGAAGAAGATACGGCTCAGCAAGACTAATTAACTATCATCCCCAAATAGTTTTTCTCTGTCTCTTTAATTGTTTAGTTCAGCTCAATAAATACTCATTTAGCACCTATTATGTGCCAAACATAACGCTAACCATATGGGAGTAACAGAGATGAACAAGAGTTTAAATTCTAATTGGGGTTGAGGAAATCGGAGTTGTGCCTGAAAAATGAGTAAGTTTCGAGAACAGAACAGAAGGAGGATGATCTCAGCTGGCACTGGGAAGTACCGACGCCCAGAATGGCCATGTGTGCTTGTGACCATCTGTGCATGTAGGTGGGACCTGCTCCCCCACTCCCTTCCCCTCGCCCCACTGCCATTAGCTATGGGACTCCCAAAAGACTCAGTCCTGTCCTCCCGGCATTGTACTCCAACACTAACCCCTAAAGGAGCTTATCTATTCTTACATTTCAGACCCTACCACCTCTAGAAGAGTTCTCAATATGTGTCCATCCCTGTCTTCATTCCCCTTCCCTAGACATTTCCTGTCTATGGGATATTTTCTGCCTTGGATATCACCCCACCTGCTATACACACTTTTTAAAGACTTTTTTTTTAAAGATTTTTTTATTTATTCATTTGAGAGAGCAAGAGAGCCAGCGAGAGCACCAGTAGGAGGGAAGATCAGAGGGAAGGGGAGAAGCAGACTCCCCGCTGAGCAGGGAGCCTGACACAGGGCTCCATCCCAGGACCCTGAAAGCATGATCTGAGCTGAAGGCAAATGCTTAACCGACTGAGCCACCCAGGTGCCCTGCATACACATCTTTAAAATTTACAGAATTCATAAAATAAAAACAAAAACCTGGCTGTGTTCCTCTACAGAAGAATCCCCGTTCCCAGTTTCCTGGCCACTGGCCACAGTAGTGAGCTACTCTTATAGCCCAGGCTCTCAGTCTCAGTGTTATTCTGACTTCATTTTCCTTTCCCACAGAGGCAGTGTTATAATGGGAAAGGTATGGGCTTCAGAGTTAGATCTGGTTTCAGACCCCAGCCTCCCTACTTACTAGTTTTATGACCATCATCAAGTTACTTAATCTCTGTAAACCTCAATTTCCTCACCTATAAAACTCAGATGATTGTACTTCCCACAGGCTGTAAAGATGAGCGCGGTGGCCTGCAGAGGCGACCGACGCAGAGCAGGCTCGCGACAGCTACCAGCTCGCTTTCCCTCCTGAGTCCCACCTTCCACCACCCCCCAGCTCATCGCAGCCTCCGACGAAACGCCCTCTGTGTTGGCTCTTTGCCTTTCCTCCAGGCCTGCTGACTGTGAGAGGCTTAACTGATGGCCAGGAATTCCCACTCACAGCTGCTAGAATCCTCTTCCTCAGAGACTGTGATTTCTTTCTTGTTTAGAAACTGTCACTGTGTCTTTATTTCCTACTTTACTGGCTGCAATGCCTAGCCTGTAGGAGGGTCTCAATAAATAGCATGTTCATGACTGCTGGTAAGAATGACTCTGACTCTGTGGGGAGCCTTCAAGACCCTCCCCAGATTGCCCACTGAGCCCGTGAGCAATTGCCCGTGGCTTCCTGGGACCGATCTTCTGCCCACCCCAACCCCATCCCTTTGTGACTTACTTGACTTGTCACATACCTTTTACCTCCCTGCCTTCTGGCAAAGCACTCGCTCCTCATTGGCCTTTGCTCCAAGATAACCAGCAAAGGTCTGAGCAGCCCCCAGCTCCTATTCCAAGGCTTGCCATTTTACTTTGTGCTTACTGGCTTGTATTAGTCACATGTCCATCAACGGTTTTTTTTGTTTTTGTTTTTTTTTTTTTTTTTAAAGATTTTATTTATTTATTTGACAGAAAGAGATCACAAGTAGGCAGAGAGGCAGGCGGGGTGGGGGGAGGGAGGCGGGGAGTAGGCTCCCCACCGAGCAGAGAGCCCGATGCGGGACTCTATCCCAGGACCTGAGATCATGACCTGAGCTGAAGGCAGAGACTTAACCCACTGAGCCACCCAGGCGCCCGTCCATGAGCATTTTTTTGAGTGTTTGTGATGTGCAAGGCACTGTGTCTCATCTGTCAAGCAAAGCTGACCTTCCCTTAGCGCTGCATTGTCCCATGAATCGGAAACTCCCTCAGCTCCTGCTTATAAAAATGGGAGCACCACCCATTCGCCTCATCGGCTTATTGTTATGCATAAATGAGATTCACATTATAAAAATGCTTTGAGAAGTTCAAAGCCACATGCAAATAGCTGATAGTATTTTAAGAAGAGCTTCCTTTGCTGAGCATTTAGTTATGAGCAAAGGCAGTGAACCTTTTCGTGATTGAAACTCAATATTCCATGGGATGCTATCGGCTACCCTATGTGGGGCATATTACCATTTCTAGAACAGGAAATCAAGATTCAGGGAGGGTAAGCAGTTTGTCTAAGGTTGCACAGTCTATCAGTGGCAGAACCAAGCTCCAAACCCAGATCTGGCTCTGAACCCCATGCTTTAGGCCACTTAAGCTGCACCACCGTCTCTCTGCCAAGGTGGGGAGGCGGCAGAGACGCAGAAGCCAGTTTCTTTTTTTAATGCTCCAGGCTGCCTTATGAGGAATTCTGCCTCACAGAGGAGGTTGGCTAGTTTTGCCAGATGGCTGCAGCACAGGCCTAAAGACACGAAGACAGGGACAGAACGCCATGGCGTGCCCCTGCCATTACAAGCCTGTTGGTATGACCTAGTATCTTGTCGCAGCGAAACTTCCTTTAGCTCCTCTTCACCCTCAAACCCTTAGCCCTCAGCACAGAGGAACTGCCTCATGGAAAATTCATGTGGCCATTGCTTTAGATTTTTCCAGAAGGAGGTCCTTCCCTGTCTATTTATGTGTGTGCGGGCGGGGCCGGGGTGGGGTGGGCTCTGACCTCTCAAGTCAGCCTCAATCTCACTCAGTCCCAAGGCCAGATCCCATGAGCCCCCTTCCGAGAAGAGCAGCCTCTTGTGGATGCTAGCGTAATTTAGACCCTTCCTAAAACTGCGTGCTCTGCTACAGACACTCCGGTTCGGCTGCACCGGGTGCCCTACAGTTTTCTGAATGCGCCGTGGCATTTCATGTCTCTGGCTCCTCCCATGCACTGTTCCTTCTGTCATCCTCCTAACTCTGCGTCCTGTTAAATACTTCCTCTGGGAAGCCTTCTCTGCTCTCCTCAAGCTGAATCAGTCCCCTTTTCTGTGTTCTCCGTGTTTGGGGCTTATCTCCTATTGCAACGTTTACCGAGCTAGGCCAAGAGTAAATGTCTCCTTTTTTTTTTTAATTTTTTTTTTATTAAATTTATTTCTTTTTTTTCAGTGTAACAGTATTCATTGTTTTTGCACAACACCCAGTGCTCCATGCAATACGTGCCCTCCCTATTACCCACCACCTGGTTCCCCCAACCTCCCACCCCCGCCCCTTCAAAACCCTCAGGTTGTTTTTCAGAGTCCATAGTCTCTTATGGTTCGCCTCCCCTTCCAATTTTTTTTTTTTATAAACATATAATGTATTTTTATCCCCAGGGGTACAGGTCTGTGAATCGCCAGGTTTACACACTTCACAGCACTCATGATAGCACATACCCTCCCCCAATGTCCATAATAAATGTCTCCTTTGTTGGACTATAATCTATCCTAGGCATCACGTTTCAGCCAGCACCAGACATAGTACTCGGTGTATAGTGAGTGCTTGCTAATGTTTGTTGAGTGAATGAATGGTTCAAAGCATCTCTTCACTTTCTAAACCTTGAAGTGTAGTGGGCAGTAAAGAGTTACGCCATCCTCTCTCACAGGCATCCCTCCTCACCCAGAGACCAGGAAACTAGCCTAGAAAAATAAGTGTAAAATAAGTGTACAAGCAAGCCTGGACCCATTAGGGAGATGCTGGCAACTCCAATGTATTTTGGGACAAGAGTCCCAGCCTGTCTGGGGCAGTGAGCTGTTTCCTGCATCCTTGAAGCCTTGAGATCAATAGAGATTAATTATTGATAAGTTCTGACAGTGGATGCAATGAATGGGGCTAGCCGGTAATCCCTTCTGCCTAGGGGACTTTAATCCTCTTGTTGCTAACAACCAACTGGTTTGGGAGCAATGGATTGGCCTCTTGAGATTCTGAGGAGGCGGTTCAAGGTTAGAGCCCCAGACAGGAAGATGACCATTGCCTAGAGTCTCTCTTCCTTTCTAGGCTCTAATTCATGGAGGTCCTCGGCCTGCTCCTCCCCTGCTCCATAACAGAAAGGGCATCATGACAGAGCCTTCTGAGTTGTGTCTGAGATCCCACAGAGGCAACCCTCTATTCTGTAGAAGCAATGGACTCTACAGCAGGAGGGGATGGGGAAGTCAAAGTGGGTGCGGGGGAAAAAAATGAAGCTACTGGGCATTAGAAAAAAAAAAACTAAGAAAAAGAAAAAAGAGATTTCTGCGCATTAACATTGTATAGACGGATATGCCCCATTCCACCTGTGGGGAAGAGAGACATGGCCTGCTTTGGTATCATGGCTGCCATCAGAAATACTCTTTAGCGCCTGAAACTGAGCTGGAGGGCATGGCAGGGGGAGAAGCATTCTTGGATCTCACCATGATCAGCAGCAGACATTTACTAAGCATCTGTAAGCACGTAGAGTATCCTGTTGGACAATGTGGAAGGTAAAAGAGACATAAAAACCTTCCAGCTAAATTAAAGCACATCTTTTAAATTAAGAAAAAATTAAAAAGCAACGCAGAACGTGCTTTTGACTGAAAAAGGATAGCTGGATAGATAGGAAGCGTGCACAAGAACAAAAATATTCCAGTTTGAGTTCATCTAGGACACCACTATTTTATTAAAATCTAAGGAGGACGAGCACCACCCGTTGAATTGACAGCAACTGGGATATGTATGCCCATTCAGAGGCTGTTACGTTAAAACAGGGGTTGGGGGAGAATAAGAATCAGTTTTTAAGAATCCGTGAAATCTGTATACAAGATAGCACATGTTAAATCACAAATAAATCAAACAAACAGAAACCTTCAGGAATTCTGCGGGAAAACCCATAATTGAGAGTTAAGGCAGAGAGGGAGACAACAGGAGCTGAGCCTGAGCCAAAGAAGCTTAAGCCTCGGATCACTGAAGCAGAAGGAGGGCATTCCAGAAAATGGAAGTGCCGAAATCAAAGCCAGACAGGCACAATGGGATATGATGTTTTATGCACAGTGAGTAGAGCGGTTGGGGTGGGTTGAAAGTGAGTGCAGGAAGGTAGTGAACGGGAGGGTGAACAGGAGGATGGCCTTCCATAAACCAGAATGCTGGTTAATCCCAAATGACCTGTGGGCTTATATCCTTCTCCTCTTCATTCTGGCTCTAACGCGCAAAGGTTTTGGGGGACAAGTAAGCTGGAGTCCCACCATGTTGTCATTCATTCATTCATTCCCCAATACAGACTGAGGATCCACTAAATTCAAGGTTCTTTGGATGAAATAAATGAATCCCGTAAATCCTGCCTCCTAAAGGAGATAAGTCTTTTACTGAAATAGCATGAAATAGGTATCATCTTTAGCCCTTTTAAAGATGATGACAGAGTGCAGAGAGGTCATGTATTGCCCGGCACCACACTGCTGGTAAGTGGCAGAGCTGAGCACGAAGCACTTTGACTCTGGAGCTTACACTTGACCACAGGACACGCTGCATCTCTGAGAGCCGTGCAAAGCAGAGAGACCTTGGTGTAGCTCAAAGGGAAGAGTGTCCTTGGCCCTAAGGGCAGAGAAAGGATTTGATTTGTGTGGCACTCGGGGCAGGATGAGACAAGGCATAAACTCTGTACAGGGGACAGTGAGCAGAGATTGCTCGGATCAAAGAAATAAATAAAAATTTAAAGGTTGTAAAGAGACCTTGAATGCCAGGGGCTTTAGACAGCAGACAGAGGAGGATCCCTGATGGCTTTTAATCAGGGGACAGATCTGTGCGCTGGAAAGATTAACTTGCAAAAGAAAGATTAATTTGCAGTCTATAAGATGGATTATAGAGAGAAGAAACTGGAATCAGAAAAGACCAATTAGAAAGTTATTGCAATATTTTAAATAAAAGAACTTTTGACCCAGGATAATGCCGGAGTTAAACCGTGGTCTTTGCTTTTTATTAACCTCAAAACGTTACGGGTGTATACTCCGCCCCCCACCCCGCCCCCAAATGCCTTGAGTCTTTGATCTGTGAACTTACCTAAGGTTTCAGGAGCTTTGTTTCCAGCATGGCACACACTGGCATCATCTGTTCTGAAACAATGCCTCTGGTTTTCCATGGGTAGCACAGAGGGGAGAGAGTGGGCTAGTGGGATAGACGGGGATGCCCTGGGAGAGCAGGCCAGCGGTTGCTTTCCCAGTCTTGGCAACCAAATGTGTATTGTTCCTAACTGTACTCTGTGCGCTGGAGATTTAGAATCCCTTTCCTCTCTAACCTTCTTTTCACCACCTTATATATCCCGAATTTTAAACTACCTTTCTATGATAGCCACCCCCATCAGATTAGAGCTGGGAGAGACTCCTGTGCTCACCTCACCCAAACCTCCTGCTTCAGAGAAAACTCTGAATCCCTGAGAAAGAGGAGGAACCGCCTCTGTGGGTCCCACACAGCCTGGGAGTGGCAGGCCATGCCTCGGACGCTCAGCTCCCTGCCCCGCACCTGCACCCACACCCATGCTTGCCTCAGATGGGCAGCCCCTGCAGCGACTGATCCCGGGACAGGACTTGGTGACTCTGTACTGATAGGCAGAAAGGTTTCCCTGAGTTCTCAGGGATGGCGCCCAACCTCCTGCAGGTCTTCATGGCCGCTCAAGCCTAATGGGGCCCTGCATGGCATCTGTGGGACCTCCCGGACGCCTTATCAACAGTCATATCAGAAAGTCCTGATTGTCTATTTTGCCTGATTAACAGTCTTTGCCTACTTAGGTTCTGAGCTCTTTAATGTGGAACTGGGAGGCAAGGCTTCCGTTGGAGGCAGGGGCAATTTATAATCACCAAATGCCTACTGGCCATTTCCATTTTTATGTGCCACCAATCACCTCAAACCCAGAGCAAAACCCGACGCATTTCTCTAAAACCCCTGTGCCCTGTCTCTTCCTACAGCGGTCAGTCACCAGGCCCCACGTTGTTTCCCCTTCACACCTCTTCTTTTCCTTTCTTTCCTTTCCACTCCGATGGGCCTTCTGCTTGGAACTCTGTATTGGGCTCTGATGAGATTGTTGGAAACGTTATGTGTCAACAGACAAAATTTAAGAAAGAAGCCCCTATCCCCAATTCAGTTTGAAATCTGCTTGCTTTCCACCTGTCAGGATCACAGGATTCTTTTAAAATGTTAGCTCAGGATCCAAAATATGCCTTTATCCTTATTGGCTGGGCGGCTTTGGTTGTAAAAAATCCATTTGTGTGCTTCCTGCTGTGACCCTCTCTGCATTTGCAAGGTACAGTGTCTCTTGCAGTGGCTCCCCAGCTGGGGGAATCTTGGTGGAGGGCCTCTGTCAGGCAAGACAGATTTGGAGGAGCTGCCCTCAGGCTAGGCTGGCCTGAAGGCTACTAAGCAGGGTGAGGAGTGAGGACAATCAGTCTCTGAGCTGACTCTCTGAATCCCTATTATATATAAGAAATGAGCTAGACACTGAATGGATTACTAAAAAAGTGTAAGAATCCCCATCAAAGAGTCTGGTTAAAATGGGAGAAGAAAAGGCTAGCGGCACATAGCAACAAATTAATTCCAGTTCAGGACAAGAAGTTCATTTCTTTAGCACCCTCCATCTGATGTTAGGCATTAGGCCAGATTCTGGAAAAAGAGATCCAGGTTAGTTTCTGACAACAACGGGTTCTTGATCTTGAAGGGAAGGCAGCTAAGAAACAATTAGAGTGCACTGTGATACACGTTCGTATGGTAGACCTAAGTCCAGCATACTTTGAGAACCTAAACCAACATTGAAATCATCACTTTAATTATAGCTAGAAATGATAGAGCATGAACGTCTGCCAGGCACCGAGCTATGCACATTGTGTCTTTCTTTCTTTTTTTTTTTTTTCTCATTTTATTCACAAAGTTTTTTCTCATTTCATCCCTACAACAACTTTCTGGGCGGGAACTGTTTTTATTTCCGACTTTCGGAAGAGGAAGCGGAGGCCTAGAGAGGTTGAGCAGCTAGCCCAAGGCCCCTGTGTATGTAACAGAGTCCAGGACCCCAAGCGCAAGCCTCTCTTCCTGGAGGAGGCCCAGCCTGAGCAGAGCTAGGGTTGGGTTGGGCAATGGAAGGCCACAGCGATTGCAGGCTCAGAGAAAAGCAAGGGAAGGGCAAGGAGGGGACAGAGAACATGGCACACTGTTGAATCCAGGGCTCCTCTGATCAGCTGGCCTGGTCCAAGAAGGCTTCCCAGAAGAGGTGAGTTTTGCACTGGGCTCTGACGGGCTGCCTGAAGGAACACGACTTCAGCACAGGAGGAAGGCAAGGAAACAGAGAAAAAGTGAAAGCTGAAAGAGATCAAAGGCCGAGACCTTGAGTCTGGGAAGCTGTTGTGTTGTGGAGGTGGGAGGGGCAGAGTGGGGGCCATGGCAGAAGATGAGGTCGAGCTGTACCCCCTGACCTGGTCTGTCCCCCCCTTCAGCTTATGGTCAGCTGCAACCGCACCAGCTCCTCTCGCAGCCGCCCTCAAAGCACCTGCAGCCCCAGTTTGTGCTCCAGCCTCCGCCCCAGCAGCCAGCACCGCCACCGCCACAGCAGTCCCGGCCAGCACTCCAAGCCCAGTCCCACCCCCAGCTCGCCTCTGTCCCTCCCAGCCTGACCCTGCAGCCCAGCCCCGAAGCCCACGCCCGGCCACTGGGCCCAGTGACCCCCGCCCTGCCTCTCCAGTGCCCCACGACCAATCTGCACAAGGCTGGCAGCACCCAGCAGGGTCAGCCTCCCACGCCGGACGCTGGGCCTCACAACGGATACCCTGAGGTCCTGGCCCACACCCCTCAACGCAGGTTCCAGCACGCTTCAGCTGTCATCTTACAACTGCAGCCTGCCTCACCGGTGGTGAGTGAGCCAGTGCCAGCGTCCCGGGAACAGGCGGGAGAGGACGCAGCTCGGGCAATGGCACAGCGACCGCATGCATGTGTTTTTCTCGAAGTCCCCTCTGGGTGGTCCAAGAAAGCCTGGGACCCCTCCCTAATTGGGGGCTGGTTGAACCTTAACATCCTTGCCCGCTCTCCAAACTCCTTGGAAACAGGGGAAGTATCTGAGGATGTAGAGGCCATGTGTGAGCAGATGATCTCTGTTGTGTCCCTTCACAGCCCCAGCAGTGCGCCACAGATGACTGGAAGGAAGCAGTACCCGGGGAGAAGAGTGTGCCCGAGACCCAATCTGGCCCATCGCCCCATCAACAGGCCATCGTCACTGCCATGCCTGGAGGGCTGCCCGTCCCCAAGAGCCCTAACATCCAGCAGTCCCCAGCTCACGGTATGAAGTACAGTGGGGCCCTCAAGGGAGGGGAGCAAGATGGCCTTCCTGGCCATCCCCTGGCACATTTCACTGGGGCATCTAGCCTGGGCGGGTAAACCACTGCCAGCCCGCAAGGCAACAAGGAAGCTGGGTGGGTGGAAACAGAGGGGGTCGGGGGAGATGGGAAGACGAACCAAAAGGTAAGAAAGGGGACTCAGAAGATATAAAAGGAGACAGAAAGCAAAGGAGAGTCGAAGGTTCTAGATCCAGACTCTGAGGCCTACATGTCTTTGCTGTTAGGTGTATCTGCATATCCATATGCCAAGTTGAAAGTTCAAGCAGTTCAATTCTCTGCTTCACTTGCTTTGAGAAGGAGTTTTTGAAATTGGAAATATGACAAATGGCTACCATAGAACAAAGATATGGCAAATGCCTTGGGGGAGCCAGTAGGGGATTCAGAATGAGTTCAGCTCATGGAAAGCCTTTTTGAAAGAACTGCTCAGCTCCGGGATCCCATCTCTCTGTGAGTGCCCAGTGACAAATGGCCTTCTCCATGTCTGGGCTTCAGGACACTCTGCTGGATCCCTCTACCCTGATGGGAGAGTCACAGCATGACCTCTGGGTCCCCTCTCTGCTGGTGTGCAATCTTGGCCCAGATCTGTGACATTTTGACATTCTCTGACATTCAAAGGCCACCTACAACTCAGGGAGGCAGTTCCAGTCATCGGACTTCGTGTGTGCTGGGAGTCAGTGTGGGGAGAGCCAAGAGACAAAGTGTTTGGAAACTCAAGAAGGAGAAATGGGAAGAAAAGCACTTGGGGACAAAGTAGAGGAAAGAGCTTTCAGTGTCCTATAAGGAATAGAGATGGGATCAAGGAAAAGGAAAGCAAAAGAATGTGGAGAAAGAACATCAGGGAAATTAAAAGACAGGAAGGAAGCCATACATTCTCTTGGCACACTTACAATAATAAGGGGTTCACCAGTTTGAAAAGCAGCCCATTCCATTGTGGAATTTCTCTAATTGTCAGAAAGTTGCTCTTCAAATTAAGCCAAACCCAGATCTCCTGGAACTTCCACCACTGGCTGTGAATGTCTTGTGAATTGTAATAGGGTCCATCTCCTGTTACCATCTCTTTCCTCTCCTTCCCATTAAAAAAGGGATGATCTCCAGACTGCATATCTGAGACCTTTTTTTTTTTTTTCCAGCCCATCCCATGTTAAGACCTCCCATTCCCACCACCATCTGGTCATTCTTGTTTAGCCACATTCCACCTTTGCATTAATTCTCCCAAAGCGTGAGCCCCCGAATGAAGCACAGTAATTCCAAATAGAAGAAGCCACTAGCCCCCATTGGTTGGCACCTGCTCCTAGCTTTCTACACACTTCAAGGGGCAGGACTGTTTCGCAGATCTGCATGGTATGGTAAGGAAGAACTGAGATTTGTTTGCACATCCACTAGGTGCCAAGTACTGTTCTAAGTTTTCCTTCCCTCACTCATGATAACCCTGAGAGATAAATATTATTGTCCCCATGATTTGGAGGAGGAAATAAGAGGCTGTAGAGGGTCCAGGTCACACTGCTATGAAAGGGCAGAGAGTCCTGACTGGCTGGAAGCATAACTCCCTCACCTTCCTGCGTCAGCGCGCAGTAGCTCCTCCCACCCAGGGGAATGCACTGTGTCACCTGAATCCCAGAGGGCTGGGTTTGGGGTTTACTTTTTATTTTGTTTTTAAGGTTTCTTTTTACACAGACTGCTATCATTCCAGGTCTCCACAGTCTCAAACTTGTACAATTTGTATCTTGAGCCAAAATATAGTTAATTATGTCTATTAAATGTTATCTGGTGAATTCAGCCTGTAGTTCCTGCCCAGCAAGAACATAGTTGATAGCTGATATTTACTAAGCCCTCTCTGCTGAGGCTTTATGTGTATTTCCTCGTTTAGTCCTGACAGTGATCCTATGAGGTAGGAAGGGCTTTTATCATCCCCATTTTAAAGATAGGAGAACAGAGAATCAGTGAGGGGACAGAAATGGTTTTGATCTGGATTTCGTGATTCTTTCTATTAGCTCCTCTGCTTGACTTTGCCATCTGTAAACCATATAGCGTGTTCTCTTTGTCTTTAACCAATGTGCTGATAGAAATGTTGAATAGGACCTGACTGAGGACACAAGCTTTGTCTGCAGGTTTGTGGTAATATACATTCCTTGTTCAAGTTCTTGTTATCCAGTGACTCCTACTGAACTGATACTCGCCTTTCTCTGTCTTCTCTCTAAAGCTCTCAAAAATCTCTTTCTGAAATCTATACTTACAACAAGCATCCTGTTCCTGAGGTACTCTCTCATGAGAGAAGTAAGATTTGCACAGTGGAAACAACTGTGAGCCACCCAAGACTTAAATATTATCCATTCTGTCCATGTTCAAATACCTGCCCCATGCAAAGCACTGTGGGCTGGGAGGTAATAGACATAGAGAAATAAGGTCCATGCCCTACCTTCCAGGAGTTTAAGTTCTGCTGGGAAAGACAAGAAATGCACAGGAAGCAAACACAATAAAAACCAAAATGTGATAAATGCCATAGAAGTTACTTACTTACAAGTAAGTGCTTCAAAAGCTAAGAGGGAAGAGTTAGCACCAAGTAGAGATTTTCAGGATAGACTGCGGAGAGGAAGTGGCATCGTGGAGAGCAGGGGCTGGCAAACTACATCCCAAGGGCCAAATCCATCATATCGCCAGTTTTTGAAAACTATTAAATAATGGTTTTTACATTAAAAAATTCTTTTAAGAATCAAAAGAATACTTCATGATACGTGAAAATTATGTGAAATCTAAGTTTCTGTCCATAAATGAAGTTTTATTGGAACACAGTCGCACTTATTCATATGTGTATTGCCTGTGACTGCTGTCTGGCTACCATAGCAGAACTGAATAGTAAGTGTCAAGGCCTGGATATACTTTCTGCTGCAAAGTCTAAAATATTTGCTATCTGGTTCCTTACAGAAAAAGTTTGCTGACCACCGTTCCTGAGACTAGAACTTGAAGGATAAGCAGGACCTAGACATGCAGAGTTGGGGAAAAGGCAATCTAGAAGGGACTAAAAGAAGTAAAGGTAGGGAGGCAGGAAAGTGTGGGCCTGTTTGGGAAATAGAGAAGTTGAGTGTTCTATCCCATGTTACCTTTGTTTGTAAGTATAAGAAATGCCATGTTTCCCAAAGGAAATGGGAATGTTAACGAAGACTTTGAAAATTTCGAAAATTCGAAATTCGAGAGATAGTAGAGGGGAGGGAAGAGGAATGGGTAGAAGAGGGAGGGAAGTAAACAATCGGCATATAAAATAAATGTAAGACGCAGAAACAAAGAAAAAGGGATGAGACCTGAAGGAGAAAAGGGGAGGGGTGGGGGCGGAGGGAGAATACGAATGCTTAAAAAGGCAAGAAAATGGGAAAATATTTGGGAAAAAAAAGGAGACGTCACGCATGAAGGGAGAAGTCCATGCCGTCTATTCCTGGTATAGCTGGGGGGGGGGGGGGCGGTGAGATGCGTGAGTCACCTTGTACATCTCTTGTATCTCCCAGAGCTCCTAGCATATCTAGTGAATGAGTGTGCTTCGCCATGACAATTCAGTTTAAATCAGTGTGGTTTAGGAAGAGAAGTAGCATTTATTGGGCTCCAACTGTGTGCCGGGCATTGCAGGCAATTTGTGTAAATGCCCTCAGTTAACCTTCACAGTAAGCCTAAAGAGTAGGCATTATCCCGGTTTATGGAGGTGTAACTGGGTCACTTTGGTCATTACTTAACTTCTCTGATCCTCAGTTCCCAGTGGGGAGAATAATGACTACTTGTAGGGTTATTGTGAAGCCTAAGTGGGAATGCGTGCGCGGAGGGCTTGACACATACTAAGCACTCGATTACCGCTAGTCGTTATTATTATTGCCTCTGAATTGGCCGGGCGGGAGTCAACAGTCCGCCACGCCACTGGGGACTTCTGACCGGCGGCGGGCAGACGGCCTAGCCGCGCGGCGCCGGCCTCCCTAAACTTACGTCCCTAACCCGCCGCCCCCTTCGGGGCGCCTTCCGGAGGGCGAGGGGCGGAGCCGGCGCGGCCGCACAAAGGAAGCCCGCGGCCCTGCTTCCGCGCCGGCACCCCGCCTCCCGGAGGCCCCGCCCCGCGCGGCCAGGCCCCGCCCCGCCCCCGCGCCCCGCCCCCGCGCCCCGCCCCCGGCGGAGGCGGCCGCGGGAGCCCTGCCGGGACGCGCCGCATTGTCTCCGCGGCGGCTGCAGCCCTCGAGCGCCCGCCGCGCGCGCGCAATCCGGCCGCCGCCCGCGCCCCCGCCCCGGCCTCGCGCCCCCGCCGCCCTTTGTTGACGCCGGCCAGGCCGGTGCGGTCGGATGCGCCGCGGCAGCCCCGGGCCCCGGCTCGGAGGCTCCCGGCGGAGAGGAGGCGGCCCGCCCGGGCCCGGGACCCCGCGCGAGGCGGCGCCCGGCCGAGGGGCTGCGTAGGCCCCGCCCGGCCAGGCCCAGCCGGGCCCTGGACAGGTCAGTGCCCGTGGCGGGGGAGGGGTTCTCGCCAGGAGGGGCCCCGCGGCCGGCGCTCGTCGCACGCGAAGCCGGGCACCGCCCTCCGGTGCCACTCCCGGCCCCGGCCTGCTCGGCTGCCAGGCCGTGCCAGTCCGCGACTCTCGGCCTCTCGGCGCCTGGGAGGTGTCTGCGCCTCCCCCCCTCGTCGGGGACCCTGTCTGCCCCGCACTCCCCCGGAAGCCGCTGTGTCAACCTCGGCGTGCCAGACGCTTCCGTGTGTGTCCGCGCCCTTGCCCCCGGTCCCCGCAACCCCACCCCCACCCCACCCCCGTCCTCCCGGGACGGCGGTTTACCCGGGGATGGACAGGCCGTTTAGGGGCAGGGCTGCTGGCATCCGCTGCGCTCTGTTGGTAGGGGACTACCTAGCTTGGAGGGCCTGCGGCTTCGCCGGAGAGTTTTGTTTTTAATCTAGTTCAGTCTCACGAGGTTTTTAATTGGATGGAAAGGACAAGCTGTTCTGTGTCTGTCCTGTCTTCCATTTTTAGAAGAGCATTTTCTCTCTTTCCCATGCCAAATGAAGGTATGCTGAAATGCAGATTCTTTACATAAAAATCGGGATTTGTGAGATTTCTCTATTTCAACTGAAGTCCGCAGAGATGGAAATAATTTCCCCAAGGTTAGATTGCAAACTACTGGTGAAGGCACAGTCTGAACTCCTGGCCCCTGACTCCTCCTGTATGCCTGGATACCACCAGTCTGTACCAGCCATACCCCCACCATCCCAACCCTCTCCCTCCTTTCCCCACCCCTGCCTACGATACCTAAACAGATTTCACTGACATACTTTCAGTTCTGATCAACTTTCCTTTCCTCCCTACTCCATACCCAGAATGTTCCCCTTCCTCTAGTGTGGTCTACAGACAGAGTCTCTTCTATTTTTTTCCTGGTTTACAGATCAGTGACAGCTTTCCCCTCAGACATCTCCCATCCTAGGGCTCTAATCCCCTCCATTAGCATATTGGGCCCAGAGGATCCCTTGTGAAATAAGCAACCGACCTAAATCCGCCATATGTCCCCGATTTTTCTAGGACAGCCCCAATTTGAAATATTCCATCCCATTGTCTGTCCGCCCAAGTGTCTTGATTTTTGGTTTAGAAAATAATGTCACTTTAAGAGTATCAGACCCTGCTGTCCTGGCCTTTTCCAGCCATTTGGCTCTGGGGCATAACTGGGTAATCCAATTATCATTCACCTGGGATTTTTCTTCCCCTCCTGAGTCAACCCAAATGTTGGAACTGCCAGGATTTCTAGGTGAGTCTGAAAATTACAGGCTAATGAAGCAAGGAAATGCCTTCTTGCTCCTATATTTCTCCCCTGCTCCTGCCCTCCCCATCGTTTATTGTAGTGCAGGGCAGCAGACCTGTGGCAGTGTCTGATGATTAGGGCTTAGATTTAGGTCACAGGGATGTAGGGCTTCGTATCATTTCGCCTGTAAAATAGGAAGAAAGTAACTTACCATGTGGGATATAGGGCAGAAGATTCTCTGGAAATCTTAAGGTACCTGCACAGCGAAGTAGTTTTGGTCTCACACATTTCGGCATCAACACACTTTTATTAGGCTCCTGCTTCATATAAAGCACTGCGCGAGACATTGTGGAGACTATAAAAGTGCTTTTCCCACATAGCCCCCAACATCTGGAGATCCGTATTTGGAAGTACCCACACTTTTGAGTCAGCTGATAAACTGCGTTTCCCACTGTTTCTGTACCTGAATTCCAGTCCCTGCAGGGCAGGAACCAGAGTTTCTGGTTTGGCTCATTCACAGGGGCTGGCTTGTTTTACAGAGGGTCCAGCAGATGGGTGATGGTGCTCTCTTGGCACCTGCCCTTTCCAGGCACTCTGCATCATCACGTGTGCCCTGCCCACCCAGGATCCATTTCCCGGCTTGTCTGTACGCACTGGAAGAATAGATGCCCTTTTTTCTCCAGCCTTGATCTTGAGAAAGTAGGTAGTTTCTTGGTGTACATTTCTGTTGTTCTTGGTTGGTTGGTTTCTGTTACCCAACTGTGTTCGCCTTGAGCAGTCTCTCCTGTTATCACTCCTTGTTTGTTTGTTTTTAAAGCTGTTGTTTTACTGAGATACGGCACTTCGATACTTAAGGAACATTGGTGTTCCATCATGTTCTCGCCTCCCAGCCTTTTCCACCTCTCTTCCACGTCCTGACTTAATTTCTAATTTACCTTTGTCAGGCATACTCAATGTTTATTACTTCCACTTCCCTCAAAGTAAGGCAGAAACTCTGGCTCTTCTTTCTGTCCCAATACTGATTCTCTTAGCTGTAGGACTCCTCAGCCATTGTCTCTCTCCATTTCAGTGGAGAGTAAGCTTTTAGGAAGGTGTTGTTATGCTTCTCCAGACCTGAGTCTCCTCTGTCACTGACTTACTAGTCTAAGCTGATTGATCCTGAGACTTCTCTTCCTGCCACCAGGCCCCCTCCCCCATCTGTGACCCTGTGCCTGTTAACTTGCTCTGGCTCAGCCCCAGAATCCACTCTTTTTCAGACCACATCCTTTTTCCTGCCTTACTCATTTCCTGTCTCAGATACTTCGGATCCTTTAATTCTGATCTTTCCAAGGGGAAGAGAATAAACTAAGAGAAGAGGAATAAGTGGACATATGATCTTACAAAATTGAAGTGTTCTTTCTCACTCTTCCACAGGCTGTCCCCTCCCTAGGTTGTTTGTTTGTTTGTTTGTTTGTTTAAGAGAAAGAAATGATGACTCTCTCAGAATTATGATCTTCCATCTGTGAGTCCATGTCTTTTGTCTTTTTTTTTTTTCCTGTTACGAATGTGTAAAGAGGATAATTTAGAGTCTTAAACTCTCCTCTAAGTCTCTGTCCTCCTTTGCGCTGTGGACCTCATACGAGGCATTTGGTAACCATTTGCAGAATTAAGTTCAGCCACTTCCTATCGCAGTCCTTCACTTTCAACTAGGGTGGATCAGTAAGCCAAAATAAAATTTAAAGTACAAAAACTAGGGGCCAGGATGATGGTTCCAGTTCTGGTAATACTGTTCCACATTAGTATGATATTTCCCAAGTCCCCCCACCCCCACCCTTCTTGTGTTAATCCAAATTTATAGTAAAGTTCTCCCTGCTGTTCAGTGTCATGTAATCTCCAGGTAGGGGGCGCCTGGGTGGCTCAGTGGATTAAGCCGCTGCCTTCGGCTCAGGTCATGATCTCAGGGTCCTGGGATCGAGCCCCGCATCGGGCTCTCTGCTCCACAGGGAGCCTGCTTCCTCCTCTCTCTCTGCCTGCCTCTCTGCCTGCTTGTGATCTCTCTCTCCGTCAAATAAATGAATAAAATCTTTAAAAAAAAAAAAAAAAGTCTCCAGGTAGATTTGGTCCTGTCCTCAAAGGATTCTCTTCTGAAAAGATACATCTGCTAGAGAGGAGAGTAGGGTAATGAGAATAAGGAGTCTTCATAAGTGATATTTTCTCATTTATCCCCCTTGTTTTGTGCCATTTTGCAACTAGAAGATGAAGATGATGACTTTGTGTGGTCGGGAGGAATCTCACCAAAGTGGTTGTAGAGAGATGCTATTGTGTTTTCCACACACACACCCCCCCCCCTCCCTGGAAAAGCAGGGTGAGGACTGGCTGCCTTATGCAATCTGCCCCCAGGAGGCCTTTGTACCAGTAACAGGAATGACACTCCCTGCAGTGACTTGGCACCTTGTTTGGTGGAAAGCAAACTGGCCTACCCCTCAAGGTAGATGTTTGAACGTATGTAGATTTGTATTTTAAACGTTTTTATGGTATGGTTTAAACTATAATGTGAGTCACTATTTAAAGATTGATTCTGAGTATGTTTTCTCTTAAAAAAGAAGTGTGCCTGTTTAAGAGTACTTAATGTCAGATAGATGTAGGTTTCATTTTGAGCATTAACTTATTTCAGAATTTCAGTTTGAATTACCAACTGCCTCAGACCACTGATTCGAGAAACCCAGAGGGAGGGCACCCCTAGTTCAACTTTATGACACTTGGGGAATTGTTAGGAAAATAACCATTTGTTTAACCAAGACAAAAATCTTACAGATTCTGAACTTTTTCCTGTCAATAACAAAGTAGAATGTGATTGACATAGTCAAGAAATGGCCTGTTTTATAATTAATCTAGAGTTATACAGTTAAGAATGTTAGTTTTTGGAGAAGGAAAGTGTAGTAAGAAACATAGCACATAATTTGGTAAATTGTTGTTGTGTGATTCATCGTAAGACCCATCTCAGCCAGCATGATAAACTTAATAGGGTTTTTTTTTTTCTTCCCCTTCCAGATTATTTATAGTTAGTGAAAAAGGATGTGCTTTCCTTTTCTTTTAATTTCCAAATGGTTTTTTTTAGTTTAGGTAAGTCCAAAAGAAGAGCACGTTCCTTCGACTCATCAAAGAAAGGATTATTAAATCTTTTTTTTTTCTTTTTTTTTATAAAGATTTTATTTATTTATCTGACAGACACAGATCACAAGTAGGCAGAGAGGCAGGCAGAGAGAGAGAGGGAAGCAGGCTCCCTGCTGAGCAGAGAGCCCGATGTGGGACTCGATCCCAGGACCCCGAGATCATGACCCGAGCCAGGCATTTCCAGTTTTGAGATAAATCCAGATGCTGAAGACAGTCCTGGGTTGCTATTAAAGCTGCCTTTATTTATTTTTTTTTTTTTTTAGATTTTATTTATTTATTTGACAGAGATCACAAGTAGGCAGAGAGGCAGGCAAAGAGAGAGAGAGGAGGAAGCAGGCTTCCCATTGAGCAGAGAGCCCCATGCAGGGCTCTATTCCAGAACCCTGGGATCATGACCTGAGCCAAAGGCAGAAGCATTAACCCACTGGGCCACCCAGTCGCCCCTTAAGGCTGCCTTTAAAGCAAATATCTGGTTCCTGGATGATTTTCTTCTCAGCAGTGAAATTTATCTCTTAAAAGGAGATGCCTGTCAGATGCCGTGTCATAGGCATGGCAGTCAGTTAGGAGGACCAGGCTTGAGACCATTGGCAAGAAAGTGAGAGCTCTTGACCACTGGGGGTTATTGTTAAGGCTTTGCTTGTATGGCTGTTATGTCTCAAATGGTGTATAATTATCCCTAGTTACTGATGTCTTCAGCACATTTGCAATCATCCATATGGGGCCTAAATCCATACAGTCCAAATCTATCTTAATCTGTATTTATGCCGTCTATATGGTAAGACACATCTAAATGATCAAAGCAAAGGACACTTTAAATTGCAACAATTTTAATGCCAGTCACATACTGTTTCTACAAAAATCAGTGAAGTTTGTGTTTTCAGGCCTCCAGTAGTCAGTACTAATCTGTCCTATCAGCTGATTGGTAGCAGAATCACTGCAGACTTAGACAACAGTTTTAGGAAGGAGGAAGGTAGTGTTTGCTGGAAGCAGAAATGGTCGGGAGGATTGGTTTGCCAGATAAGTATCATCTGTCCCATTATATGGGTGAGACAGCTGAGGCTTAGCTTTTCCCCCACTTTCTCTGTCTCCCTCCCCTTCCCTCTCCCCTTCTCCTCCCATTTATCTGAGAATATCCGTGCTCCTGAAGTTGATAAAAAAAAACCAAGGCAGCCTATCAGGCAACCCTGTTGTAATGGCCTTTCCTTATCATCAACCTGAAAATAATTACGGAATTTACTGAACATTTCTAGTTGTCTTTTTTTTTTTCTTAACTTTCTTAACTGTTAGAAACCCATCTTCCATGATTTTATCTTCAGCCTTTTAAACTATCCATGAGTGTACTGCTCTGCAGGTAAAGTGGTTCTTAAGTTGCTCCACGTCACCTTGTCTGGCTGCTGGGGTTCTGCACTGTGTGGTACCCTGAGACGACACTTGATGAAAGAACTGTCTAGAAAGGGAGTGTGGTGGTTGCCTCATCGTTTTGATTAGTGAGTGTTGAAGGTGAATTGAGACATTCGGTGTGCCCTGAAGGCAGGTGCCTTTCTCCTGTGTCGCCGCTGCCATGGTCAAAATGGAAGGAGCATTTCTTCCTGAAGCCTGACCTCGAGAGGACAAGAACAGGCCATCCTGAGTAGACCAGGGTGTCTGAGGCGCAGACTTGGTACCTGAGTTTGGGCAGATGGAAGGATTGCTCTGCCCTGGAGCCACAAGAGCCAGGCTCTGTGAGAGGGAGACTGAGAGATTAAGGCAGGCTTCCTAATATTTCAGGTTTCGGTGATGTTAGCCCTCCTAGGGCCAAGTCCAGCCTGTTCCGTTGTGCCGTTCCTACATTATCTTACTTAATTCTTACTGTGGCCAAGTGAGACAGGTCTAAGTACCCGTTTTACAGCTAAGGAAACTTGGGCCTCAGGTAACTTATCCACGATTACAAACTGGGATTTAAGCCTCAGGGCTTTCTGGTCCCAGAGTCTTAACGGCCAGGTTGCACAGCTTCTAAATGAGATCAGTGCTGGGCATCTTCCATATAAAAATTCTAATCTTCACTATAACCTTGCAGCATAGGCAGTATGATCCTCATTTTTACAGATGAGGAGACTAAGGCTCAGAGCACGGATAAATCAAAGGTGGAACCAGAATGCAGAATATGAACCCAGAGGCACTGGCCCCGACCCAGAGCCAGCACTCCTTCCACTCTGCCCCTCTGACTTGCATCTTCTGTATTCTCGAGGTCTCGGGTGTAGGGCGTCTCCTGCGAGTTCCCAGACACGTTGTCTTTTGAAGTCCCAGCACCTGCTAGAGAACTATGGTGGGAGACTATCTGGGAGCCCCCGACCTCAGCAGCGGATCCCAGGGCCTGGCTCCATCAAGTAGAAGTCTGGAACCCCTCCCTGACTCCCAGTAGTCAGAGTTAGCCTCTGTTCCCTGGTGCCTCGACCTGTCCCCGTGGGCAGTCACCCCTTGGTCCCGCAGGTGCTGCTACTGCACTTGGTCCCGTTGTGCGAGGACCCTGTCTGTCGAGGGCGTCCCTCTGTGGGCTGGGTTCCTGCAGCTGTTTGGAAATCCCCCAGTGCTCCCGTTGTCTGGACCTGCGTGGGGGCAGGGTGGCTGTTCGCTCCATTGAGTCCTTCCTTCGTAGCTGGGGGTGGCAGCTTGGAGAACATTCAGCTGTTTACAATTCAGCTTATGTACACTGTAGCCGGGGCCTGTGGGTGAGTCAGAAGGGCCGCTCTCTCGGCCTGTGTCCTCAGAGCCAGCAGGGAAGTCAGCTGTATGGTAATGGCTGCTGAGAAGGAGGAGGAGCGCCCCCTCCCAGAAGCCCTCCCCAGAGTCTCTCGGCCCAGATGCTTGAGAGCCGAGGAGCACGACTGCCCTGCAAACCTCTTAACCCAGACTCAACAAGGTCATTTTGCTGTGACACGGCAAGCAGGTCTGCGACTGCCTGGCTCAGACTGGCTTTCGTTCTGCTGGCTGGCTCTTCCCGCAGGGACCCAGACGGGGACCCCGAGCCTCGCCCCCCTGTGCCTGCTCAGCCTGGTGCCCTGAGGGCCCCTCCTGTCACTGCCAGCTCTTCCCCTCCTGAGAGAGGTGGGTCACAGTGGGCTGCTCTTGCTGGCAGCGCCCAGGAAGGTCGTCTGAGGAGCAGGATGGTGATGGCCATAGCCTGCAGTGTGTCCTTGAGGTAAGGATTTCTGCCGTGTCTGACAGCTCGCTCCTTAGCAGAAGTGAAAAAGTTAAAACATTGGGCATTGGTGCCTTCTGCCTTCTGGTGTGCAGGGGACACCCCCAGGGGTGGGAAGGGGCGTGTCATGTCCCCACGACTAAGAGCTCCTTCTGTGCGTGTTTTAGAAGGTCCTGCCTTCCAAATATGTGGCATCCACTCTTGGCTTGGTTATAAAATGCACCCTTTTCCTCATCTGGAAAATTGCTAGACTCCGGCCGTGTGTGCCCTCGTGCCTGTGATCCAGAATAATCACTCTCTCCTCCCACCCCTCCCACCAGCCTGCTGTCCCCAGATTGGAAGGAAACCTATCAGCTTCTCAGTCGGGTGGTTCACAGCCAGGTGTGAATGACCGCAGGTGTCTATTTGCATTTTAAAGAAGGTTGTTAACCAAATGATTCTCTTTGATGGATGGACTCAGTCAGGGTCCCAGGATAGAGCCTCGGCTCTTCCTTTCCTCGCTCCCTCGCCCCTGTCCCCCCTCTACCTATTTCTACCCACCCCTTTCTCTCTCCTTGCCACCACCCCTTCACTTTCTCACCTCCCCCTAGGGAGGTGGAGGGATCCAACAAAGGGGCGTTGATGACATATCTTACCCCCCTCACTTTCAGAATGGCACCGGTTTCTTCAGGCGCCCAAATATAACCAGGAGAGTGCAAGAGCGCCGGCAGCCTCCCCGCCCTCCGCTCGCTCTGCTCCCCCCACAGGCCTGCTGCTCTCCGCCTCCCTGGCATGGTTTCCCAGCAGCGGCTGGCACGCTGCAGGTGCTCCCCATGGGCTCCCTCCAGAGCTCACGGTTCTGTGGGAGGCCTGCTGGCCCCCTCCTGGCCCTATGACTGGACCTGCTAAGCTGAGGCGCACAGAGCACAATTGCAGAGCCGGGGGCCTGGGGAGAATGCCCTGTGATGGGTGAGCAGCCTTGTCCTGCCATTTGTCGAGCAGGATTTGCTGCAGGCAAATGACCCGTGTTATCACCTACTTGCATCCCTAAATTCTTGATTAACTTCATTAGCTCTGTCTCGTTCCCACTACAGTCAGGGAAGGGTGGTCAGAAGTCTTGTAAATTAAAATGCTCTTCGGCTGGTGAAAATACAGAAGAAAGCCGTGGCGCAGGCTGAGGGGTTAGAAGCAGCTCCGTTTGCTCTAAGGGCTTCAGGAGGACTTGTTTTAGGAGCAGACGCAGTGACTGGCCAGGCCATCTGAAACACCATCATAAGTGTTCGTACTGAACAGGATTCCAGCATAACTGATGTTTTGTTTTGTTTTTACTATTCTCTTTACTTTTTTCCCCCCTGATGTTTGTTCTGTCTGCTCATGTAAAGAACATGAGAACTGGTTCTAAAATGGCCCAGATTTTGCAGAGCTGTAGCCAGCCAGGCCTCTCTATTAAATGGGCAGGAGAGCTCAGCCTCTCTGGACACCTAGTGGCTGGTCCTGAGGCCGAGGCCGTCTTTGTAGGAGCCTCCTAACTTCTGACTCTAGTGGTCATCATGCTTTTCTAGATGCCTGGAGCCTGCACACATATTTCAAAGGGGCTAGGGAATCCAGAACTCCAGCCTGCAGGGCAACTTAAAGCTCCTTCTTACTGAAGAAACCCCCACCATAACAAGAAGAAATGGGCCAAGGAATAGTTCTTGTTCTTTATAACTAGGTGCCCAGAAATGCCAGTGCTGTAGAAGGTGCTGGCCCGACTGCTCTCTAATCATTACAGCCTCGGTAGGTAATTTACAAACCTCAGGTGGTGCCAGGTTCCCTGTTTGAGACTAAGGAAACCTGTGCAGATGGAGACGGTGGGTTCTAGACCATCCAGTTTAACAGACATTAAGTAGGTATCCTGTAGGGGATATGGGGTTTAGCCTCTGAGGATACAGCAGTGACAGGACATAACCCTTGTCTAAAGAAACTTGCTCGGCCTAGCAGAAGGGACCCTACGCTGAAGCAGATCATCTCACAAACAGGCTGCTGGGTGGTTCTTCGTGTTTTACCCAGCCCCTATAAGGGCTGTTGCTGCCAGAGCCAATGAATGAGACCAGAATTGAGAAGCAGCCTAGAGCCTGAGACATATATAGTATAACAGCTTCCCCAGAACATACTGTCCTATTCATTCCTATCTGAATCCTCGGCCCCTTGTGGGCAGCTTCATGAAGGACTAAATTCTCCCTCCCCACACGTCCACCACCACCGAAGCTTGGCCTGCCTTCCCTCCCACAGCCCCTCGTGCTCCCGGCATCCTGGCCTCCAGCGTTCCGATTCCAGTACCTAGCTGTGTGTAACAGCTTCTGAGACCTGTGGGAATCTCCAGCAGCCGCACCAGCCTCAGGGACTGGTCGAGAGAATTCAGAAAGGAAGAATTCCGAAGACAGAGTCTTTCTTTATCTTTTATCTGGCCTCAGAGCCGGCAGGACAGGTTTGTGCAAGTTCCGCTGTTAAGCTGCTTTCCCTCAAGCAGGCTGCAGAGCAGTCTGGTAGAGCCGGGAAGTAGATTAAATTAATCTCAGCATGCTGGGCTTGGCAGGGGGTGAGATTGTGTTTGGTCATTCCAGAAATAGCCCAAACTCCTTTGTTCTTAAAGCAGATGAGGGAGCCTTGGCCTCCAAGAGGACTGCGAACCTTTGTATATTCATAAAATGCCCTCCCTCTGTCCCCTGGCTTCTGTCTCTTCTGCAGCCTGCCCCAGAGTTAGAATGGAGAGTGATCATTTCTAATAGTCGGGTGAAAGGATTGATTTGTTTGTTCTCCTGCTTAATAAGATCCTTTTGGAAAAACTTAGATTCCAAAATCTGGCTTCCCAGAGTTAAGCGTCGGCTATGTCATCTCTGAGCTACTGAATGTATCTGTTCACTCCTGTATTTGGCACAGGAAAGAATCTGACCTCAAGAATTATGCCCGCGCCGCCCTGTCTTGCAGTGCCCCAGTGCACATAATAGACACCGCTCTGAGACAGGAGGGAAGGGGGGTGGGGGGAGGAGGAGAAGAGTCAAGCCAGGATGCAGAGATCCCATAAAAGGAGACAAGATATCAGAAGCAGTTTGGTGATGAATATCCATGAAAAGCCGGAGGTGGGAGTGCTCCCAGAATTCAAGGAGAATGGATTAATTCCACCGAGGTACTCTGTACTGACACAAGGGAGTCACTTATTCCCGCCTCCTGTGCTCTCAGTCAGGAAGGTGACGGCGTTTAAAACAAACAAAACCAAAATCTTACCAACCCAATCTCTTAGATCAATGCACTTGATTTTTCTGTTAGTTAACGACCAGGTCCCTGACTTGAAAAGACGTAAACAGGACACGTAGGATGATGAGGAACTTGGAGCCTTTTGTGCAAGGAATAGTTGAAGCAGCAGAGGGAGCTTGGCCCAGAGGGGAGAAGATGCGCCGTGGTCGTGAGCATTGTGCTTTCTGACACCGAGGGCATTTCTTGAACATTTCCCAGTGTGCTAGCACTGTCGTGCTGGTGATTCTGTCTTGTGGTCCGCGGAGGGACCCAGCACCGTAGGGGAGGTATTGTAATTGTCCTTATTTTACAGCTAGTAAAACCGAGGCTCAGAGGGAGTCTAGGACTTGCCCCTAATTCACTTGAGTGATAAAGAGCAGTCTCTAAGCCAGGTCTAAGCCTATGCTTTTGCCCATTTATACAAATACCATTAGCCTTGTTCTGCGTGGTCTTAAGGAACAGGACCGAGATGGGTGGGCAGAAATGAACAGGAGATAGGTTTTTGGCTCCTAGTAAAGAACTTTTTAACTGAACTGTCCACAGAGGGAGCTACTCCAGAGGTAGTGAGTTCCTTTGTCATTGCAGGTATTCAAACAAATGTCCAGAAATCACTGGGTGGGATTATTATAGAGAAGGTTCAAGCATTGGTAAGGGATTGAACCAAGCTTTGCAATCTTGTGATTCTATAATCTGTAGTTCATTAGAGAAATCAAGGGATATTTTACCAGAAGGAAATAAGCACTACCTAAAAATGAAATGTTAACTTATATATTCAGTTTTGTTTCTTAACAACATTTATTTATCATTTTAAGTAATATATGTATTTCTTTGCATAGTTAAAATATTAAAGAAAATGTAACCATGTAAATGCAGTCTTAAATGTTTAACATTTAAAAGCAGGGAAATTTAACTTGATTGATTCAGTTTGATTGACTCAGTCCTGCTAGTTATTCATGAATAGTTAAGGAAAGATTTTTTTGTTGTTGTTGCCAAACACCTTTATAGTTTAGAAAGACCAATTCCAAAGGGGAAAATTTCCGTCTCTACGGTAAAGTCAGAGCTGTCAAAAATTTTTTTCCAAATTACTATGAACACTGAAGGGAATCTTTTAACTTGCGGGTGTGACTCTGTCTCAAACAAAAACTAATTTAAAGCAATCTCATCATTCATGTCTCTTGGCTTACTCTCCCTGCTGCTCAGCTCTGAAGTTACGGTTGCATTACGGAAGTCACTGCATTACGGAAGTCTGAGGAGTGACGGCGTGGGTCACAGTACATTCTTTTTCATCAAACCAGATTTATTCTGGTTTATCAAGCATTAGGACCCACTAGTAAGAAAACAAGCCAGTTATAACCTTTTCTAAAATTAATTTATTGTTATTTCTCCATGCTCCATATCAGACACTGAATTCCTGTTCCTTTGTGGGATTTTCAGTTTTGTTTTGTTTGTTTGTTTTAAAGAAAATGGTTTTGGGGGGGTTTTTTTGTGTGGAGGAAGCAGGCTCCCTGCTGAGCAGAGAGCCTGACATGGGGCTCCATCCCAGAACCCTGAGATCATGACCTGAGCCGAAGGCAGAGAGGCTTAACCCACTGAGCCACCCAGGCTCCCCAGATTTTCAGTTTTTTAACAGGAAAATAGGAGCATCGACATAAGAAGTCTTGTGCAAAAATCACTTAACTTGTGTACTGAAATCACTTTTCAAATATGTAACACACACACAGGGTTATGGGTAATATTAATAGGCTTGTTGCAATAAAGAAATGGCTTTTTCTTTCTCTTTTTTCTTTTTTAGGAAGTTCCAGGTTACAGGCAACCTCGCTCCCACAGTTGGTGGTGGTAGAGAATGGTCTTGGAAGGGGGCAGGGAGGGGGTAGCAAAAGTGAGGTAAAGTTTTGTACCTCTAAAGCCTGGAGCAGCTCAGGAGAGGGGCTGGCCAAGTGGAGAAGAGGAGGTTCCCTATGCTGAGCACCTCAGCACACCTGGGTTTTTTGTTTTGTTTGTTTGTTTGTTTTTTAAGATTTTATTTATTTGAGAGAGAGAGAACACTTGTGAGTTGGGGGAGGAGCAGAGGGAGAGGGAGAGTATCTCAAGGAGACTCCCTGCCGAGTGTGGAGCCCAGCCTGGGCTTGATCCCAGGACCCCAAGATCATGACCTGAGCTAAAATCAAGAGTCGCACACACAGCCAACTGAGCCACCCAGGCCCCCCTCAGCACACTTTTTAGAGCACTCTGTCAGGTCCTTCAGAGGAAGGCCAGCAGGTCCACAGAGGGGAGGAGAGCTCAGGAAGGGTTGTCCACAGAGGCAAGGACTCCAACCATGGTTGGCTGAGGACCAGATTGTGTGGAGCTGAGAACAGGACAAGGGGCCTGATCAAGAGCACAGGGCCAGCAGCAGCAGCCCCACAGCCTTTGGCGACCCTTTTGGGGGGAGAAATTGAACTCAGGTTTATCACAACGCTTGACCCCAGATAACCAGCCTCCAGAAAGTGCTGTGTTCACTTGGGGCCCAGCCCTCTTGTTCCCTTTGCATTCATCTCTGGGTTTCAGTACTTTGACATTTCACAGGATGCTTAAAATCAAAGCATTCTCTGTGGACCTTCATAGGTGGTGTAACATCTCCCCCCTCAAAACCCCGTCACACCCCAAGCCCCTATACCTAGTGCCCCTTTTCATCCTGGTTGTAGATACGGCCTTAAATACGTTTTCTCCCTTGAACTGAAGGTGACCTTGTTTGTCCAGATCAGTATCCGCCAAGGTCTTAACTCCCCAAAGAGAATTCTTGTCTGTCGAACTTGGTCGTACTGTTCTTAGCACGGTTGGGAAATTAAGAAATACTGCTAGCTGATGGGCTGTCTCGCTGCAGAGCTGATTAGAGTCACCCTGCTGACATGTCCATCCACCCCACCACTTTTAAATAGGTCATTGAGGGAGGGGACTGCTTGGTTTGCATTGTCGCTTGGCTCCACGGAAAAAGCCAGGCACGTGCTGAGTCCCCGCCCTCTTTCTGCTGCTGGTCCCACCCTGGTTCTGACCTCCCCTGCTTGTGTTTTCCTACTCTCCCTTGTGCAGAGACAGGGCAGGGCATTGTTCATGCACTGACCGACCTCAGCAGCCCCGGCATGACCTCAGGGAACGGAAATTCTGCCTCCAGCATCACCGGCACTGCCCCCCAGAATGGTGAGAATAAACCACCACAGGCCATTGTGAAACCCCAAATCCTGACGCATGTTATCGAAGGGTTTGTGATCCAGGAGGGGGCGGAGCCTTTCCCGGTACGGACTACTTCTTTTCCCCTCTTTTTTTCTTTCTTTTTTTTTTTTTTTGAAGTATATTTTGGATGTGTATTAGAATATTTTTACATTTCCATGTAAAATTTCCAAAAAATGTAAAGTTTGCTCTTTCCTTGCTAATTTTCCTCCCAAAAGAATGTCAGAGCCATTTTCTTTCTAGGATCCAGTGTCTTCGTATTGTCCAGAAAGGACCAGTGATTAGTAGGGGTAATTGGCAAGGCCCCTTGGTTAGAAGGGTCCACACACAGACTCAGCTGTGTCCCTGTATTGTGTGACTGCCCCCCCACCTCACCCCACCCCCGCCTTAGTTAGAAGAGAGTTCACATTGGGTGTTTGGGGCAAGACAATGGGTTTTGGGAAATGAGACCTTGTTCAGTTTTGAATGCCAGAACCTCCGAGTGGCAAAACTTTAACCAGTTAGAGAACAAAAGGAAAGTGTGTAGAGTAGAATTTTCAAGACGTGTCTGAAATGAAGATAAGAGAACGAGGTTGTAGCTTGAGCTGCTTTTCTGGGATCAGAGCCTTGAAAAGAGTGAATGAGGGTGAGGGGCTCTTTAGAAAGGGCACAATCAGATGTCTCCAGAGAAAGCCCAAGACCAAAGAGAAATATAAAAGAATCAAGAAAATAGCTTGTTAGAACAAAGCACACCAAGCTGATCCCATGCAATGTGAGTTGGTTAGGACAGGGGGCGCTGCTTTGTAGCTGGGAGGAGCCCAAAGCCAGGGGCACACTGGTCTCTCATGATGAAATCATCTGTGAGAGAAACCATCTCCATGGGATGCCATCTGCCTTTTGCTTACTCTTTGGGTCCGTGAGCAGTTTGACTAGTCAGTGGCAGACTCTAAGCTTGATGAGCCGAGCCGGGTGAACTGCCTTTCCAGAATGCCAGGACACAAATAGGTTCTTGTCCACTTGCCCTCTGAAGGTTGTTAGGGCCCATGGCAGAGGAATCCTCTCCGGAGGCCCTAAGCTAGACGTAGCTCCTGCCCGGCTGCATCCCCTCCCTCCTCAGACTGGGTATTCCGCGTGGCCTCCTAGAGCAACATCAGAAACCACCCCCTCCCACAGGGTGACTGCGGACTGAGTAACCACCCCCACATCACCCTAGAGAGCTAGCCACCAGCCGCCTGAGCAGAGGCAGCAAAGGAAGGACCAGAAGAGTGAATAAGCCAGTCTAGAGTCCTGGCAACCGCAGAGGATGTCTGCTCTGGCCCGGAATCCATTTCCTGCACTCCTCCAGGGCTGCCTGCCCCTCTGTCTTGGGTAGAGCAGCGATACGGTGGAGGACAGTAGGAAATCACATATGGTTGCTGAGTCTCCTGCCTCCCGCGGGGTCTCTGCTATATTCCTGCTGGTGGTGCATGAGTCCTGGGCCCCGGCTGTCCTTCTGGTCCAGTGGGAGACCTGATTGCGGCCTCCATCTCTGCCCCTTAGTCACTTGGAAGAGTAGCTATTTTCCTAACTTCCTAAGCCACCCAGTGGTCCTGGGTTGAAGCCATTGCTGCATTTCGGTGACAATCAGCATCTTGCCTCATGAGCTACACGGCAAGATAGGGCCTTGAGCAAGACACGCTTGGGGTGAGGATGTAGAGGCTGGCATCTGTGCCTTGCTGAGTTGTATGTGTGATTTTGATGAGGCTGGAGAGCAAGAAAGCATCCCCCACCTAACCCTCACGGCCTCGGTGTCACCTTGTCCTCTAGGTGGGACGCTCGTCCCTGCTGGTGGGGAATCTCAAGAAGAAGTATGCACAGGGGTTCTTGCCTGAGAAACTTCCCCAGCAGGATCATACCACCACCACTGACTCTGAGATGGAGGAGCCCTATCTGCAGGGTAGGCATCCCCCAGCCCGAGCACCGAGGCCTCCTGCGCAGCCGCACCTGACCAGGGAGGAGCCAGGGCTATGCAGGCTGGCCGCACCCCCTTCCTCTCTCGATGTCCATGGAGGAACGTGTCCATCTGCTGAACGTTTCTCTGGGTCCCATCTCAGCCTCTGTCCCTAGGAAACAGGGAAGGGGGAAGGTCGCTGCCCTTGGGGAGCTGTTTGTCCCTGCCTCTCCTCCAGCCCCACACCAGCCAGCCACAGGATCCCAAGATCCCTTTTCCTGTGGGAGTCATTAGTAATAATGAGGTGGGAGTGGCGCAGGCAAGGGTGTGTTCTCTCGCTGCCTGAGGGCCTGGCTCTCGGGCAGCACAGTGACCAGGCCAAGACGGCCCTTACAGCCTGAGCCACTGACTGGGTGGTCGCTGCGGAGGGTACAGAGCTCCTGGGTTCTGGGATCCAGGTCCTCTCAGCCCACTAGATAGATCAAGGTATTCCAAACCAGATGTGAGTGTGCCCGGAGTGTTCCTGTGAGCCTCCCAGGGTCATAAAGAGGGCTGCTGATTCTTGACCACCTGCATTTGCCTCGGGCTCTTAGCGCTTGGGGAAAAAATCCTGTCGGGTGTCCAGGAGTCACCAGCAGACACCCCTGGGTACTTTCCAGGGCCGGGGAAATGGCCCTTCCCAAACCAGTGGCGAAAGCGGGTGGGCATTTTCCAAGCTCGTCTGCCACTGCAGGTCACAGCTACAGGGACGTGAGCAGGGAAGGCAGGCCTCATGGGGGGCTGTCCAGGGTCTCGTGGAAATTTCTTCTCCTTACACTTCCTCCAATTTCCATACTTTCCAGAATCCAAAGAGGAGGGTACTCCCCTCAAGCTCAAGTGTGAGCTCTGTGGCCGGGTGGACTTTGCCTACAAGTTCAAGCGTTCCAAGCGCTTCTGTTCCATGGCGTGTGCCAAGAGGTGAGTGGCCTCAGCCCCACGGCTCTGCCAGCCCCTCCCTCTTTTTAGGATTGCACCTCAGGTCCTACCCCCTTTCACCAAAGGAGCACCCAGGTGTAGCTTAGCAGCATTCTGTTCCCCTCCACCTGCCTGGAAGCCAGCCACACTGCATCCCTAACCCGCCTGGTCCTGGCACCCAGAACTCAAGGGAGCAGGAAAGGAAGCAGGCTTTAGTGTGATTGTCCCTCCTGGACCCCACCCACTGAACCTGTACTCTGGTCCTGCCCTTGGCAGCTACTGCCCCTTGGGGAAAGCTCTCCGCCAGAAGCTTCGTCCAGAGCCCCTGCTCTAGGTATAGATGTTCCGTCTATGAGCTTTCACCCAGTGTAGACCAGAGGCCTAGGTCAGGCGCAGCATCGGGTCCTCAGTGCCTGCTGCATGCCAGGCTCTGCACCAGGGAGAGGGTGTGCCTGGTGTCCTCTAGTCTTCAGAGTAACCGCGAGGCAGGGATTACCACCAACCCCTTCACACCCACTGGGAAACTGAGGCACAAAGGGTAGGTAACTGCCCAGCGTCATAGGGTTGGGGAGTTAGACTCAGGGGACTGTAAAGCTCCGAGTGCTCTTGGTACCAAGGTGAAGAGGCATGGATGCCGAAGCCCTGAGCCCTCAAGAGGATATCAGCCTCTCAAGCCCCACACAGAGGTGCTCTGCCTCGGCCGGAATCGAGCCCTTCTCAGCCCTGTGCTGGAGGGCATCAGTGCCTCTGAAGCTTTGCTGAGCTCTGGGCGGTCCTCGTGTTACTGGGCTTCACAGATGGCGCTGTTTTTACAGATCAAAGGTGTCAGGCGAGTCTGTTGGCCCCCATTCACCAAAGGCAATGGCTCATTTTGTGTCTTTGTGTCACATTTTGGTAATTCTCTCGTAACATTTCAGACTTTTTCATTATTACTATATTATGTGACCTGTGATCAGTGGTCTTTGATGTTGCTATAGTAATTATTTTGGGTGCCATGAACTACACCCACGTAAGATAGTGAATTTAATCAGTAAATGTCATCTGTGTCCTGACGGCTCCACCAACAGACTCTTCCCCCATCTCTCTCCCTCTCCTCCGACCTCCCGGTTCCTGGAGACACAACGGGATTGAAATTCAGCCCATTAATAACCCTACGGTGACCTCTGAGTGTTGCAAGTGAAAGTGCGGTACACCTCTCACTTTAAATCAAAAGCTAGAAATGATGAGGCTTTGTGAGGAACACTCATTGAAAGCCGAGACAGCCTGAAAGCGAGGCCTCTTGCACCAAACAGCCAAGTTGTGACTGCAAAGGAAAAGTTCTTGAAGGAAATAAAAACTCCTACTCCAGCAAACACAGCAGTGGTAAGAAGGCAAAAACAGCCTCACTGTCAGTATGGAGGGAGTTTGGTCTGGATGGGCGATCCAGCCGGCCACAACATTCCCTTAAGCCAAAGCCCAGTCCAGAGCAAGACCTAACTCTCTTCGGTTCTTTGAATGCGGAGAGAGGGGAGGAAGCTGCCAGAAGAAGAGTGAAGCCAGCAGTGGTGGATCCATGAGGTTTAAGGAAAGAAGCCGTGTCCATAGCATGAAAACAGAAGGGGAAGCAGCAGGGGTGATGGAAAGGCGCAGGGAGCCCTCCAGAACATCCGGCTCAGATCACTGACGAAGGTGGCTACGCTGAGCAACAGATTTTTAGTGCAGACAAAACAGCCTTCTAGAAAGAAGATGCCATCCAGGACTTTCATAGCTAGAGAGAAGTCAGTATCTGGCTTCGGAGCACAGACTGACACTCTCTTTAGGGGCTGGTGCAGCTGGTGACTCAGGTTGAAGCCAGTGCTCATCTACTGTTCTGAAAATCCTAGGGCCCTTAAGAATTGTGTGAATTCTGTGCCTGTGCTCTGACAGCGGAACAACGAAGCCTGGGTGACTGCACAGCCATTGTAACATGGTTTAGTTAGTATTTTATGGCCAGTGTTGAGACCTACTGCTCAGGAAAAAAAGCTTTCTTTCAGAATATTACTGCTTACTGACAGTGCACCTGGCCGCCCACGAGCTCTGGTGGAGACGCTCGATGACAGTCATGCTGTGTTCGTGATGCTAACACGTCATTCATTGTGCAGCCCATGGATCAAGGAGTAGTTTTGACTTTCGAGTCTTTTTCTTTTTTTTTTTTTTTTTTTTTTTAATTTTTTTATTTATTTATTTGACAGAGAGATCACAAGTAGGCAGAGAGGTAGGCAGAGAGAGAGGAGGAAGCAGGCTCCCCGCAGAGCAGAGAGCCCGATGCGGGGCCCGATCCCAGGACCCTGAGATCATGACCTGAGCCGAAGGCAGCGGCTTAATCCACTGAGCCACCCAGGCGCCCCTCGAGTCTTTTTCAAAAAATGCATTTTGTAACGTTCTAGTTGCCGTAGATAGAGATTCTTCTGGTGGATCTGGGCAGACTGATGTGGAAGGACGTGATGGAGGGAACCGCACAGACCCTGCCAGGGGAGCACATGGTTCTGAGTCCATTAAAAACTTTCTAGAAAGGCTTCACCATTCTAGATGCCATTAGGAACATTCAGGATTCAGGGAAAGTGTTCAAAATGCCAGCATTAGTAGGAGTTTGGAAGAAGTTGATGACTGTGAGGGGTTCAAGACTTGGGCGGGGTGGGGCAGGGAGTAGCTGCAGATGCGGTGGAAACAGCCAGAGAGCTGGGATTAGAAGTGGAGCCTGAAGGTGTGACTGAATGGCTGCAGTCTCTTGATAAAACCGGAATGGATGAGCAATTTCTTCTTACGAATGAGCAAGACATGTGATGAGCAAGACGTGTGGTTTTTTGTTGGTTTTTTTTTTTAAGATTTTATTTATTTGACAGAGATCACAAGTAGGCAGAGAGAGAGAGGGAAGCAGGCTCCCTGCTGAGCAGAGAGCCTGACTCAGGACCCAGTCCCAGGACCCCGAGACCATGACATGAGCCAAAGGCAGTGGCCCAACCCACTGAGCCACCCAGGTGCCCCAACATGACATGTGGTTTCTTAAGGAGGCATCTCCTCCTGGTGAAGACGCTGTGAAGACTGTTAAAATGACAACAAAGGATTTAGAAGATCAAGTGAACTGAGCTGATGAAGCAGAGCTGGAAAGGATGGACTCCGGTCTTGAAAGGAGTTCTCTGGGCACAATGCTGTCAAACGGCATCACAGGCTTCAGAGAAATCTTCATTAAAAGAAGAGCCCATCGATGCAGCAAACTTCATTGTCTTTTTTTCTTATAATTTTTAAAAAAGATTTATTTATTGAGAGAGAGCACACGTGGGTGTGCACACAAGCAGGGGAGAGGCAAAAGGGGAGGGAGAGAAGCGGACTCCCCACTGAGCGCGGAATTTGCTACAGAGCTCAATCCCATGACCCTGAGGTCATGACCTGAGCTGAAATGGAGAGTCAGAGCCTAACCGACTGGGCCACCCAGGCCCCCCACTGTCGTCTTAATGAGCAGCAGTGTCATGTAAACATTACTTTTATGTGAGCCGGGAAATACAGTCATCTGACTGGCTTTGACCTGGAAAGAAACCCGAAGTGTCTCTGAGGCGCACCTGTCCTTGCCAGCAGGACAGTCGTTTCCTGGCACAGGTCATGTTTAGTGTAGAACATGTCAGCCGTGAGTTCTTACGGTGCTCCCAAGTCCTTGTGTCCAGCACTCTACACACATTAGCTCATACACTTGTCAGACCAGGTTTGGAAAGTGAGCCGTGTCATCCCCAGCTCCAGATGAGGAAACAGGCTCAGAGGTCCAGTGGCTTGCCCAAAGTCACCTGGCTAGTAGTCAGTGATGGACCTGGGAGCAGAGCACGCGGACGGACTCTGCTGTTGCTGGAGAGCCTGGCTGCCCCCATGCTATGGGGGGCCCACACGCCCCGTGACTGTTCTAACTCCCCCGTCTCCCTGACTCTGGCAGGTACAACGTGGGGTGCACCAAGCGAGTGGGGCTTTTCCACTCGGACCGGAGCAAGCTGCAGAAGGCAGGAGCCACGACCCACAACCGCCGTCGGGCCAGCAAAGCCAGCCTGCCGACACTTACAAAGGACACCAAGAAGCAGGTAAGAGGCTGGCAGAGCCCAAAGCTCCATTGTCACAAGTCCCCACCAGCTTCCCTCCCTAACAGACCGGGGGTACCCACATTCCTCTTCCGTGGTCGACCTAAGTCTGCTCCGTCATGTTCTCATTTCTCACAAGCCCTTCCCAGGCCCCACAATAGGCCCCTGCATTTAGACCCATGGATGCCTGTGAGGTGACTGTCTGCATCAGTGACCTTGCCCCTTCCTCACCCCTCCCCTTCCGGTTTGCCTCCGTCCTTCTGGGGCCATGGAAATGGGACCTCTGCCACCCAGTCCCATGAAGAGACTGTCCCCGTTCCCTTGGGTCTTTCACGGAGGGCCAGGTGAGGAGGCAGCCCACCCCCTTTGCTCCCTGCTCCCCGCTGCCTCCTCGAATCCTGAGCACCGAGTTCTTGCAGCCTCTCCCGGGAACACGGGCGGTCCTTACAGATGCTGTAGCCCAGCTCTAAGTTGCACAGTGGGAACCCACAGTCTCGTGGGACGTGTCAGAGCCTGATGGCTTTGGCTGCTTGTCATCACTTGGGTTGTAAAGCTCTTTAAGAATCTGACCAAGTCTGAGACCCAGCACGTACGTGCACAGAAATTTTACATGCTATTTCATAGTACCTAAACCTGAAACCTCCAGGGTCCTGGTGTAAAACCTCACATCTAGAAGAAACAATAGGCGTAGATAGAATCAGATCAGAATGGTGCAGGGCTTGCACGGGTGCTGGGAGGGGCTCGCTCTGCATCACGCCAGAGGGGACAGCCCAGAGGACGAGTTTTGATCTAAGCATTCAGAGGTAGGTGGTCATAGATCAGGTAGGAGAGGGAGACTACCTGCTTTCGCCCGTCATCCTGCTGGAGACCTGGTGGGTTTATTCCTCCTCCTGAAGCCAGCGGTTTCTCTCTGCTCGCAGCCGACGGGCGCCGTGCCCCTCTCAGTCACAGCTGCACTGCAGCTGACGCACAGCCAGGAGGACTCCAGCCGATGTTCGGATAACTCAAGCTACGAGGAGCCCTTGTCGCCCATCTCAGCCAGCTCGTCCACTTCCCGCCGGCGACAAGGCCAGCGGGACCTGGAGCTCCCAGACATGCACATGCGGGACCTGGTGGGCATGGGACACCACTTCCTGCCAAGCGAGCCCACCAAGTGGAATGTGGAAGACGTCTACGAATTCATCCGCTCCCTGCCAGGTAAGGCCCCGGGGGTCCCGTGCCAGACTGGGAGAGGGACCTCCGCCCAGGACAGAGGGAGAGCCCACCCTGCCACCACCAGGAAGTGACTCAGTTAGTGACTCAGGTTTGGGAACAGCCGTGCAGACATGACTCAGTGAGATCCCTGCCTGGAAGAGCATATGCGCTGCTACAGGACGCAGCTGTAAAAAATACTCATGGCCGTGATGCGTGGCAGTTCCTGGCACGGCAGGGGTCTGCGTGAGCTGCAGGGGTGACCGTGTGCCCGGCCTGGCACTCTCCTGGGATGGGGTGCCAGAGGAGTCTGGTGGGAGTGTAGGGAAGTGGTCAAAGAGGATGTCAGAGTTGGGAAAGGTAAGGCACGCAGGGCTCGGCCAGCCAGAGACACAACCCCCGGGAGAGGCTGGAGCGGAGGCTCACCCATGTGGAAGGACACGTGATGAGGGAACCGCACAGACCCTGCCAGGGGGCGCACATGGTTCTGAGGCCTAGAATTTAGAAGTGAACCTTGAAAGACCTACCTCCCACCATTCACGGGTGCTTTCAGGGGATCCCAGAGCTTCTCGGGTCTTGTTTCTGCCAGTGGCACCCCTCTGCTGGCCTCGTAGGCTGTGGATGGCAGCCGCACAACTATTCCTCAGAGACCAGAGTAGGAGCAGAGGTCGAGAGCTCTGTCTGACACGACTGGGCTCACATCCTGGCTCTGCCCTTCACTTCAGGGTGTTAGTCAT
The DNA here is from genome assembly GCF_922984935.1 of Meles meles. Classification (NCBI taxonomy): domain Eukaryota; kingdom Metazoa; phylum Chordata; class Mammalia; order Carnivora; family Mustelidae; genus Meles; species Meles meles. Next base: position 191,991,171 of record NC_060066.1, read on the forward strand.
CTCTTGCCGCATTCCGGAGTTAATCACCACACAGTTAACCGTAGTTCAGGACTGTGGGAGTGGCTTGGCTGGACATTTCTGCCCCAGGGTCTCTTACAAGGTTTTGATGAAGGTGTGGCCCAGGGCTTCCCTGGGGCTGTAGGATCCTGTTGTAAGGTGCCCCATGCCCCTGATTCTCAAGGAGGGCATGGCTGCCCACGGGAGGCCTCCCTTCCTCCCCACAAGGGCCTCTTCAGGACACTTGTGTTTGGTTCTTAGGACATGGTGGGCACTTGTCCCCACAGGGGGGCAATCCAGGAGAGCATGGTGGAAGTCACCGTGGTCCTTTTGATCTAAACGCAGAAACTACATGGTGTCACTGTATCACACAGGTCATGCCCACAGGGACATGAAAGGGAAGCTGGGTTTATTTGGAGCTGGTTACCATAGTTCACCAGGCACTGGCTTCCATGATTCATGTTCCTCCCTCGAGCAGACCACCCTCTCCCCCTACCACAGACCCACAAATCTCAGCCCATTGCAGCAGTAATTCAAAGCCTGGGATCTCACCAGCGTACTCTGGTCTGGGCGTGGATGAGCTCCTCAAGCCCCATTCCTCTCGATCTGAACGCCTGAGAACTAGAGACATTACCCATTCGGTCCACAAACCCAAGATGTGGGATAGGTGTAGGCTCACTGTGGTAGGCATGCTCTTCAAAAAGGGGAGAACAGTGCAGGAGGATACAGGAGTCACCCATCGTCCCTGTCCTGAAATCTAGTCGGGCACTAGTTGTCTCAGCCTGTTCCTGCTGCTCTTTATTTTCTGTGACCTCAGACCCTTTAGGTTCAAGCAGCATTTATGACAGTACAATTGTCTTAAAATTGCCGTGGGCTTCCAATGCACCTTGTTGGGGTTTACTCCATTAGACAAAAACCATACCCTGAATTGCTCCAGGAGAAGCCCTTCTCTATGTTGGTTTCTTCTGAAGCTGAGGGACAGTGCCCTTAATGTCTTTGAAGTTCTACTCTCAGGTGGCCAAGATCCGTGAGGCACACCCATAAAATCCTTAGAGAGTTCTCTGAAGCAGCACCTTCAAGCTTCTAAGGTCTTGGTGAAAGATCTGTTGTCCCCTCAGTTCCCTCTCAAGGCCATGTTTTCTCATCTGTGTCCTGGATTTGATCTTTGCCTAGAAATGATTTCTTAGTTTTGACATCATTTGCTATCTGGAGAGGCCAGGGATTTTCAGTTGAGCAAATCCTGGCTCCTTGACGTCTAACAGTTTTGCTTTTTATGTCATCTGTCCTCGTTTTCCTGCGAGCAGCAGTCAGAAGCCAGGCGGCACCTTCACTGTTCTGCTAGAAGCGGCCTCCGCTAGATCCTGCCTCCGTGAGGCACATTACACTTGCTGTGTTACACCTGCAGCAGGGTGGTGACATCTTCTCCGTTTCCCAGCAAGGATCCATTTCTCCCAATTTCCAGAAATAGTTTCCTTTCCCTGAAGCCTCACCCAGTCTCCTCACAGGCCATCAGACTTCTATCCAGTCCCTCAGAGTATCTCAGACACGTCATCTACACTCTCCTCAGGGTCCTTCCAGCTCCTGCCCACTACCGTTCCCCAGGCCACGGCAGCGCCCCTCTTCCAGAAACCAGAATCTGTACTTGTCACCCTAGAGTGTCGTGGCTTTACCTCAGGTTCTGTGGGTCAGGAACGCTGCTTAGCTGCGCAGCGCTGGCTTGGGATCTCACGAGATCTCGGTCAAGATGGCAGCCAGAATTGGGGTTGTCTGAAGGTTTGGAGCCAGAGGACCCAGTTCTGGGGTGCCCCATTCAGGTGGCACAGAGTGCCAAGCGGCCTCCGTTCCTCTACACGTGGGACTCTTCTGAGTGCTGCTTGAGTGTCCTCATGACATAGTCGCTGGCTTCCTCCAAAGTAAACTCCCCGGAAGAGCAAGGTGGCAGCTGCCATGCCCTTTGCAACCCGGGCCTCGGAAATCACAAGCTGTCACTCCCACAGCACCTCGTTGCTCTGCCAGGTCGGGCCCGTTCATTAAGTGGGGCTCTGACCACCGCGAGTGACTAAGAGGCGTGCATCACTCGGGTAAGTCACTTAGCCTGTCTCGGGCTGTCAAACGAGACAGCCTTCCTCGGCGTGGTTAGAAGGGTTCAAGGAGATCCTGCGTCTCACGCGCGTGAGTGCCAAGTGTGAACGGCGATAGCTCTGACTGACGCTGTCTGTGCTGGTGTCCCCCTCAGGCTGCCAGGAGATAGCAGAGGAGTTCCGTGCCCAGGAGATCGACGGGCAGGCCCTGCTGCTGCTCAAGGAGGACCACCTGATGAGCGCTATGAACATCAAGCTAGGGCCTGCCCTGAAGATCTACGCCCGCATCAGCATGCTCAAGGACTCCTAGGGCCGGCCGGCGCAGCCAGGATTCTGGCCCGGGGCTCCTCCTCCCGACTGAGCAGAGCCAGACAGACATTCCTGAGGGGCCCAGAAATGGGGCCAGTCGGAGGGAAGGGCTCTCCCTATGGGGCGTGGCTGGTGAGGAGGTCTTGGCACCCCCTCCATGGCTCTCAGGGGCCTTTCTTTCTGTGGGAGGGGCAGAGAGGTAGGTGGCATGGAAGATGGGGCTTTATGCTTGTAAATATTGATAGCACTGGCTTCCTCCAAAGTCCCAATACTCTAGCCCCGCTCTCTTCCCCTCTCTCTGTCCCCCATTTTCCAGGGGGTATATGGTCAGGGCTCCCAACCTGAGTTGGGTTACTTTCAAGGGCAGCTGTCAGGCCTGGATAGAGGCCTTGCAAGCCCTTGCCTGCCTTTCTCCCACTTCTCTCTCCGGGCCTGGCTAACTCTTCCGTTGCCGGCTTCTCCCCCTTCAGCCCGTTTCTGAAGCAGCCAGGGGTTCTCCCCCTTCACCCTCCACAGGTGGAGAGAGAGAAGCTGGGCCCGGTTTGGCCACGCCTGCTGGCACAGACGCCTTAACGCTGTGTGTGTGACTGGATGACTGTGTAGGAGCCTGGACTGGCAGATGGGCCCAGAGCCACCCTCTGGCATCTCCAGGTGTTCTGTAGCAAACAGCCACTTAGTGCTTTGTCCTGGACTCCACTCAGCCTCAGGATGGGGAATAGAAAAGAAGGGCAGCTTCCGTGCCGAGAGGCGAGATCAGAAAGCAGCGAAGATCAGGAGGTTTTCCTTTCCAGAGTGGGCATGCTGTCTCCGAAGTCCTTCCCACACTGTGAAGTCGACCCGACTGGCCTGCTGTGCCACAGATGGCATTATGGGAGCTGCTGTGGGCTGGGCCTCCTGGCCTGCCTGCCCACCCGCCCGCCGCCCTGGGAGCCCCAGAGCGGGGGCCCAGAAAACGTCTGAGGGCAGAGAAGAGCTGGGGTGATGTTCCCGTGAAGAAGGCAGCCTTGGGCCTCCCGCTTCCACACTTCTTTGCCTCTTGAACTTGCTAGCAGTTTGAGCTACCTGCAGAGGAGGCAGGGCAGGAAGGGCGAGGGCCTGCCTCTGACTTGCCCTGTCCTCGGAGGCTCCTGGGGGAAGAGCAGGGCTCTCCCCAGGAAGGGGGGGCACCGTTCTCAGCTTGTTCTATTCCCCACTCACACCCCCAGGCAGGGTTGGAAATGAAGGACTTTTTTAACCTTTTTGTTTTTTAAAAATAAATCTGTAAAAGCTGTTTCTTCTCTGCTTTTCTCCTCTGGCTCCTTCTCATCCAGGAGAAGGGATGGTTCTGGGGGAGGGACGATCTCCATAACTGGATAGTGTGCCCTCCACGTTTTGCAGGGACCAGGTCATCTGAGGGTGCCCTCAACCCCATCGGGAAACGCAGACACGGCCTCATTTTCACAGGTGTCCCTTGGAATGGTAGCCTCTAGAGCCCCTCAGCTCTGAGCCCCTGTGCCCCACCCCCTTCCCACAGGGGAGCCATAATGCTGCTTGGCCGGGGATGTCTGCAGCAGAGAAGGCAGAGCCCAGACTCTTCCATCAGCAAGCACACACCCTTGGTTGTTGCTGTCGGCAGCTCCGGGTCCGGGGTGAGCGCCCTGGGGATGGCTCTGGTTCACTCTGCACTTGCTGAGCACTTTTTGGATGCTGGGATAGCTCATGGTTCGAGTCACTGTCCTCACTGAGGTGACGCCTAGGCCTTGAATAAAGAAGGGGCACTGCAGATGTAGGCGGCTATGCCAAGGCAGAGGTGGGCAGGGGGGACTGTTGCAGATGGTGGGACAAGAGGTTGGGTGGGGTGGCCCAGATGGGTACGGCCAACGGTGGCTTGTGTCACCCTGTGCCACTGTGAATCGGGCCACGTGGGGAGCAAAGCAGCCTCTGCCCTGCGTGAAAGCCCCTTACACTCCCATTCATACCCCTGGGGAAGGGAAGAGGGAGGCAACCTGGCCTCCCGCACCTTCCCTTCTCTGGGTTTTTCCTTAAGGCCATGTTTCTGCCAGTTTAAAATGTGGGTTTGAGGCCGCACTGAATCAGTCTCCAAGGGCGGGGCCCAGGAAGATTAGGCACAATCACTTTTAGAATTTGATAACACCTCTCGGGGAAAGCCAGTTAAATTGTAACTAGTACCTGGAGGAGGAGGAGGAGAAAAAGCCTGCGGGTGATTGTGGCGACCCAGAGGGCAGAGCCAGGACTGGAGGGGTTGCTGGGCCAGGGCCGGGGCCGGGGGGAGCCCCGGGGAAAGTGGGAGGGTGTGGGGTACTGCTGGGCAGGCGCCCTGAGGTCCCGGTGGGTGTGGGCAAGGCTCTGCACCCTGGAACCCCCTTTTCCCTCCTGGGGAAAGTCAAAGCCAGGCCTCTCCTGAGTTCTAACACGTGTGTTGAGGGAGGAGGGCAGCAACTCCTCCGAAAAGAGGCTGTGGTGCAGTCGAGGGGACTGATACGGGCAAACACCGGTGCCATTCCTTCTCTGCGCGTGAAGGGCGATGCTCTAAATCCAGGCAAATCTCGTCACTCGCGAAAGCTCGTTGTTAGGCCACTTCACTTTTACAAAAGACCTACACGAGTCCCTGTTTTCATGGACCAAAACAAATCCCAACAAGGCTTTTGCTGTTCTGGGGAAAGAAAAAAAAAAGTGAAAATAGCTAGTTCAGCGTCTGTTGGGCAGCGAGCCGCAGATGGAAGCCCGTGCTCCTTCCCGGGCGCTCGGCATCCCAGCCCCCACGGCTCTGCGGGCTGTCAGGGAGCATCAGCGCTCTGCCTCCCCTTGTTCGAGTGTCTGTTAGCAGGGTGCGTCCTAACGTAGCAGAAAAGCCCAGGACGGGTTACTTTCTGGGTCTGGGAACACTGAAATCACTCTCCATATAAATTAATGATGAAATTAAACCGTCTTCACGTCCTTTCTGCTTATGGAAGTTTCCAGAAAGAACACTTCTTTCAGAGGGCAGGAAAACCTGCATTTACTCCTGTTGCTTACACTTTACATAGAATTGTGTAGACCTTTTTTTGATCACGAGCCACGGTTTAGAAAAATGTTTCCCACTCACACACACACTTAAGTATAGGTATTCGAAGCAACAAGTTCACAAAACAATACCTACCCTTATGTACATTCTGATATTTTCCTTTCAATTCTCTTCCTGTTCATACCTTTTAAATCTTGGTCACGATCCATGATCCGCAAAACTGATTTCTGAGGGCTTACAATCTGCACTTTTAAAAAACCCTGCCCAGTGTAAACCTTACGGAACGGTTTCATATCCTCTCTCTTGTGCAGCTCTTACACTGTCCTGGGCGACTGGCGTAGGCACCCCATTTTATGGTGAGTTCTCCAAGGTCATACTCAGGCGACCAGTGCCCTTGAGATCTGGCTGAAGCTCCGTGCAGAACAGGATTTTCCCTGGATGGCAAATACCAGAGCCCGAGCCACAGATCTTTTCCAGGGCTCCAAGACACTGACCCTCCAAGACAGGGACCCTCGGGCAGGTGAGAGAAGTCAATACAACATAGCTCAGAGCCTCTGGCCAACCAGTGCTGGCCTTACTCAGATCCACCTTCTTCCAGGTGATTGGCGCCAAAGGGGCTCCAGGCCCCCACCCCATCCTGGGGCCAGCTTCCTCCAGCAGGCACCGCCCCCCCAAGGGAGTCCCTCTCCAGGCTGTTCTCTCTGTCCGCTCCTGTGGGTGTGGTTTCTGACAGCTGGCTTGGAGCTGCTTTGTCCCAGTCACCGGGAACTGGTCATTTCTACCCTGGCTCCGAGCTCAAGGGTTCTTCTTGGCCAGCTGTCTTCCCAGCGTCTCGAACATGGCTCTCAGGGAGGGACTCAGGTGAGTTGGGGACGCTGCGGGGAAAGGTGGGGCGGGACAGCGGACTTGAGAGGAGTTCAGCCTGACCAGCCTGGCCAGAACAGTGGAGGAAGAGGCACAAAGGCCTGCCTGCTGAGTACCAGCTGAGCCATGGTGCTCCTGGGAGAAGGGGACTCTGAAAGAGGACCTTGCTCAAGGGGTCGAGACAGTCCATGAGGCAGAGTGCGGTGGGGGGGACACTGCATCATGAGAGATCTCGTGGATCTTGTCAGGAGAGCTGGGTAGCTCCTCTTGCTTTCCTTAACTCCGAGCCCCCTTGGTGAACAAAAGGAAGAAGACCTAGGGCTGTGTTCTTCACCATAGCCAAGAGCTCTTTCTGGTCCTACTGGGACTGACTGTCCACGATTGAAACTAATGGTTGATCTTCAGCCCCTTCTTGAAAGCCAGGAGGCTGTAGGGGGCAGAGCATGGGGCAGGCTTGAGGGACCACCTTGCGCAGGTGGGAGAAGTGGGGTGCCTCTGAAAACAGCTGAGCGAGGTGTGTGGGAGTATGGGCCAGGCAGAGGCCCCTACGGACTAAGGGCTGCAGAGCCGGGGCCTGGGAGGGGGCAGTGGGAGCTGGCAGGTGCCTACCACAGGCCTAGATCCGGGCACCCTCTGAGCCCTCACCCGGGGCCAGTTGGGGCCCGCTCTGCCTGGCTGCCCTGGCCGAGGCCCAGCGCCCAAGATAAGCATCAACTTTCCCCACCCAGGTTGGGCAGGGGCTGGCTAAAAGTTCAAGACACCTGGGGGCCGAGAGAGGTTGATTCCAGTCTTTTCCTGTCCCAGTAGCAGACTTCGCCCTCTGGGGGTCTGTTCCAGGGCTGGTACTGCAGCCCGCCCTCCAGCGGCCCAGTGAGGTGCGAGCACGGGAGGGTAGAGAAAGTCTTCTGCAGGGGACACCAGTGGGAACGTGAGGTGCCTTGGGGCAATAACAACACAGCCCTGGGAGATGAGCCTCAGGGCTGAGCGGGGCCCGGTCTTAAGGAGCCCCAGATGCTGTGTTCTGGCTCTGGAATCGGACCTCAGTTCAAACCTCAGCTCCGCGGCTTAACCAGCTGGGTGAGCCTGAGCAAGTGCCTGAATGCTTCCGAGCCTCAGTGTCCTCATAAGGTGGAGACAGTCCCGGCGTCTCCTTCAAGGGCCTGGGGGCAGACGTCCATGAGATAGGGACAGAAAACACTCCGCAGGCAGAGGGTCTGCCTCCTAAACAACGTCCGGGATTGTTTGTAAAGAATATAGACTTAACACGGAAGCACACAGTCTTAAGAAAGACTGGGAGTCTTAAGAAAGCTGGGAAAGAGAATGAGAAAACCATTCGTTGCTTTACTCGTTTGCTAAACAGTCGTCACTACCACCAGCCACCAGGCAGGCTCTCGGGTTTGGCACCAAGAATACGAAGTCCAAGAAAACAGGCGCCCACAGGCTGGTGGGGCAGAGGTACAGAGTGTAGCTGGGTATGTGCTGGAGGAGAGGTCTGCCCGGGTCCGAGGGGCACCTGGTGGCAGGTGTTGGTGGGGGCATCGAGGAAGGCATCACGAGGAGGCCGGGTGTTAGAGGTATCCTCTGGAACTTCGTGGTGGTTGGTAGGAAAACAAGAGCAAACACCACAGAGGTGGGGAAGACACAAGGGCAAGTCAGACACTGGAATCCAAATGAGAAGCAGTGAGGCGGGAATGGCCCTGTGGGGTGGGGACAAGGGAGCTTGGGGCTCTGGCAAGGAGGCAGAAGCCAGAGGATTCCGTGATTGACAACTGTGAGGGGAGGGGAAGGGGCCCCACTCAGGTAACTGGGACCAGTCACAGAGAACACAGGACGTCATGATGTCATTTACCAAGATGGAGGAGACGTGAATGGAGAGCAGGGTTCTGAGGAAAATCGAGAGTTCCCTTTTGGCCATTAAATCTGAGGCGCCCTGGGAGACACCCAAGTGGAGAGAGCAGGTGGCACCAGTCCCCCCAAGTGTCCTCTGTCACTGGACCCATGATGCCCAGAACAGTCCCACCAGAGGCCCCAACAGTGATTGGGCCCCTCGCCAGGTCCAGGAGGGAACTCTGACCGAGGGTGTGGTTTAAGATAACTTTCGGTCTTTTCCGTGTGCTCCCCGCCCAGGAGGGAGTCCTTCAACCCTGGCATTTCCTGAGTGACTGGAACGTGTTTTGCTCTTCCTAATAAGCCGTGTCACCACGTCACAGCTGAATTTATGCTAATAAGGTGACTTAAGGTAGGCCCCTCCATAGCCTCAGGGATGGGCCTAGTCACCAGAGAGACCCAGGCATTAGAGGCTTGGAACTTTCGGCCTCACCCTCACCTTGAAGGGAGGGAAGGTGGGGCTGAACACTGGGTCATAAAAACCCCTGAACAGCAGTGTTTGGAACGTTTCCGGGTTCATGAAGGGGTCCAAATGCTCTGGGGGTGGCGCCTTCCAACTGGAAGGGGACAGACGCTCCCAAGCTCTAGACCATTCTGGACGTCGCTCTATGTAGCCCTTCATCGGGGTGTTAGTGAATAAACCAGGAAATGCGAGTAAAGTGCCCCCTGAGTCACATGACCTGTTCTTTGAGCAAATTATGGAACATGAGGAGGGGGTTGTAGGAACCCGGAGGTGAAGTGAGCTGGAGAAGGAGAGGCAGCCCTGAGGGTGACTAGAACACGAGGTGGTGAAGCCAGACAAGAGATGAGTGTGAAGAAATTATTTTCTTCTGTTAGACAACATTAAAAAAAAAATTCCACTGAGGAAATTTGAAGATCCAATTGGCTTTCTTTAATGATTCATGAACCAGGCAGCATCTCTTCTCAGCAGACAGAAAGGAGGAGCTCTGAGGAGACTTATAAAATGGAAGGCTTTTATAGGTAGGAGGGGATGGGGGAAAGGAAGCATCTAGCAAAGAGTGGACTGTTTCAAGCAGGGTCACTTTCCTCTGGGGGAAGGTTTGGGGTCTGTCCAGGCTGACCAGGTAATTGCAGACTGACTGGTTAAAAGACAGATTCCTGTGAGAAATTGGAACTGAAGTTACATTAGATCCTGAATGTTGGTTGGCTGACGGGGGCTGAGTGTCTGTGGCTCCATTTGGGGCCCGCTCTTTCTTTTATAAGAGTTCCCCCCTTTTGATCAGATTCTTGGTTTAATGGAGATGAAACCGTAAGGTGTGGGTGCCCTTCCCAGCCGTCCCTGCAAAGCTCTCCCGCGGCTTGCTGCTGCTCTGCGTGGTACTCGCAGGTCATGACGTCAGGCTCACTGTTTAAGTTAGACGTTCACTCCATTCCCTTCTTGATGCCCCGGTCTCAGGGAGATCATCTGCTTGGGGGTCAGGCCTTCGAACGTGCATGTAAATCGTCTGAGAGAGGACGGTGCCCCAGGATTACTACTGTGATTATCATCAGCGGGACATTTCTTTCTGCCTAGAGAGCACTCAGGAGCCATGGGCCCCAAGACCCAAATCCATCAAAATCAAGTAAGGCAAAGAAAGACCCCAAGGAAGGGGTTACCTTTTTAAGCCAAATGGCTCGCTTGGTGTCCTTCCAGAAGTGAGTTTCAGCTTCCCCAGAAGTGTTCATTCCCCGGGGCAGCGGGAGGTGCTGGGCACAGCCCTGACTCTGTGTTCAGCTCAAAGTTCATCAAGGGCTGTCCTATTATCAGAAACAGCTCCCAAGGGGCGCCTGGGTGGCTCAGTTGATAGAGCGTCTGCCTTGGGCTCAGGTCGTGATCCCAGGGTCCTGGGGTGGAGCCCCACATCGGGTTCCTTGCTCAGCAGTCTGCTTCTGCCTCTGTCTCTGCCCCCGCCACCCCCTATGCTTCCTCTCTTGCTCTATTCTTTTCTCACTCTCTGGCAAATGAAGGAATAAAAACTTAGAAACGAAAACAACTCTGGCCAGAGAGTCTATGGATTTTCACTGTGCAGCTAGTACTCCAGCCCTGGATTTTTGCCACACTTTGAAGTGTTAAGGAGAATGACCTGACCACAGCCTCATTTGTATTCACTCCTGACCAGGGAGTTAGGGACCTGCCAAAAGAAGGAAATCCTGAATCACAAAAGCCACCCGGCAGGTCCTTTCTATCCTGATGATGTAAATGTAGGGGAGCTGACCAATGGGGTGTCTGGGTTTGCTTGTGACAGTTAGGGGCACAGTTAGCTAACCTTCTTAGAGAGGGTGCATTGCCCCTGTAGGCATTCAAAGGCCCAAAGGGGATGAAAGCTGCCACAAAGACAGACCCTGTGGGAGCACAGTCCACTTCCACGAAGGTGGCATTGTGAATGGATTCTGCCTTCATGGTCAGATCAGGGTTTTTAAAAGACAAATCCAGAAGTCTGAAAGGTTACCTCCCTTTAGCAATGGCCCAGGAGATACAGATGAAGGTGTTATCTTTCCAGACCACTAGAATAAAGGAAGGTAAGAAAAGAAGTAATGGTTTTGTCCTGAAAATAGGGAGTTTTGATCTGGTGCCTCGGGTGGGAGCAGTCTGCCTGGATGTGGGCTACTTTTCCCTGTCCATGTGATTGGGAGGGTCCCCAGCATCTGTGCAGGCCCAGCGGCCAGGTGGAGCCTTCTTTAGCTGTGAGATGTGTACCCAAGGTTCAAGTCCCTGAAGTTTGGCTGCCATCGGGGTAGTGAGGAGGACCTGGTATATAATCCCTTCCAAGGAGATTCCGGGCCTTCTCTGGGTGGGTGACTCCCAAGTCAGAAGGGCAGGAGGAAACTTGGAAACATTTGTTTGGGAAGTCATATTTGAAGAAAGTAGAATTGAGGACCTAATTCTGTTTACAGGCATTTAACAAGATGTCAAAGACAATAAACAGGATCAGAATCTAGGACCTACAAAGAGCAAACACAGTTTTTCCCTCTACAATTACCCCTATTTGCCAAACACAATTGCAGTTAAACTAATCTGTTTGCCTTAAGTTGACCTGATTATTTATGTAGGTGCAGTAAGAATAGTGGTTGACCATTCAAGTCCATCTCGTCTTAAGACTGCTTTGCCGAAATTTTTCTTTTTCTTTTCCTTTTTTTTTTTTTTTAAAGATTTTACTTACTTATTTGACAGAGAGAGAGACAGACACTGAGAGAGGGAACTCGAGCAAGAAGGAGTGGGAGAGGGAGAAGCAGGCTTCCTGCTGAGCAGGGAGCCCGATGGGGGGCTCGATCCCAGGACCCTGTGATCATGACCTGAGCTGAAGGCAGATGCCCAATAGGCGCCACTGCTGAAATTTTTCATCAGGGATCTCAGGTTGAACTTTTAAAAGTCTCTCAGGCAGGAAGCCAAGCCAAAGACTCACCATGAAATTTTACCTGACATACCTATCGTTCAGGTGAATTCCTGTCAGTCAAAACCTTGGTAATATAACCAATGCTTCCAATTGTGTCTTATTATGAGAACAGATTCTCATAGAGCTTAGGCAAATAATTAACTATAGAGCCATGAAAAGACCACTCAAGAGTTTCTGAATTTGGGAGGGGATCAGGTAGGAGAAAAAGTCCATCTTTGTCTACAAAAGTATACTTTACTGAATTGCTGTAAATCATACAGTTGAAGAGAAAAGGTTTCCTTAAATATGGAAAAACAAAACATTAAGGAACCAGCAATGTTTCAGACAAAAAGTCATAAAAAATAATCATACTCCTCGTTCTTTCTGTCCCATGTCATTAATACATATTCTGTTTGAATCCAGTTTCCCTATTAGTTCTCAAATTTTTTACCCATTTCAGTTTTATGGTCTTAAAGTTATTAGAAACCTATACTGAATCTCCTTAAAGCTGAAACATGTTTGCAAAAGCATCACAGTAAAACTGAACCATCTGTAAATGACAAAAGACTTAAAATGGCTATGGACAGCAGTGCCAGGGTGGCTCAGTGGGTTAAGCCTCTGCCTTTAGCTCAGGTCATGATCTCAGGGTCCTAGGATCAAGCCCCACTTCGGGCTCTCTGCTCAGCAGGGAGACTACTTCCCCCTGCTTCGGCCTACTTGTGATCTCTCTCTCTGTGTGTCAAATAAATAAATAAAATCTTTTTTTTTTTAAATGGCTGTGGTCAAACAGAATTGACAAGGAAATTTGACTATTTCTATAACATACAACATTTTAAAATAATAACCAGGATTATGACTGATAACACTATACCAGGACATATCAGATTTCCAAGAATTCCACCTAATTTCTCTCTCTTTTTAAAAAGATTTTATTTATTTATTTGCCAGGCAAAGAGAGCACAAGTAGGTAGAGCAGCAGGCAGAGGTAGAGGGAGAAACAGGCTCCCTCCTGAGCAGAGAGCCCAATGTGGGACTCCATCCCAGGAGCCTGGGATCATGATCTGAGCCAGAGGCACACGTTTAACCGATTGAGCCACCCAGGCGACTGAGTTTCTGGAACACTTACCTACTTACACAAATACAACATAAGGAAGGCTTCCTGTTACTTAATTTGACAATGGTTCCTGTATAATTTAACGTATCAAATAAGCCTGATGAGTTTGGCATCTCTCTTTCTATAAGGAGAGAGAACAGTTCTTTTGCAGATTTTCCAAGGATCCTATGGAAACCTCAGAGTTACTTCCAAGCTAAAAAGACTTCTTTTAGGGGCCCCTGGGTGGCTCAGTGGGTTAAAGCCTCTGCCTTTGGCTCAGGTCATGATCCCAGGGCCCTGGGATTGAGCCCCGCATCGTGCCCCTCATCGGGCTCTCTGCTTGGCAGGAAGCCTGCTTCCCTTTCTCTCTCTGCCTGCCTCTCTGTCTATCTGTGATCTCTGTCTGTCAAATAAATAAATAAAATCTTAAAAAAAAAAAGACTTCTCTTAGAATTATATTATGGGGGAAGGGGGACACAGAATTTGTAAAAGATATCAAAGGGTTTGGGTGGCTTTTTGGTGGTTTTTTTTTTTTTAGAGGGGGAGGGGCAGAGGGAGAGAGATTCGTAAGCAGACTCCACACTGAGCGCAGAGCCCGATGTGGGGCTCAGTCTCAGGACCCTGAGGTCATGACCTGAGCCAAAAGAGTCAGACATTTAACCAACTGAGCCACCCAGGCACCCCCGAAGATATAAAGAGGTTTTAAAAAGCTTGATCAAATAAGATCATAGGTCATTGTGAAGCATAACTAGGTTATCTGCTTAACCATAATGACGATTACAGGGTCTGCAGAGATTTAACGAGAGTGAAGGAGTCCTAAAACAAAAACAAGCCCCAAGCTTTCCTAATAGAGAAGTCTGGGTTTTCTTAAGTAACCAGAGATCTGATATGAGACACGGGAAATTATTTTGAGAGGACAAAATCTTTTGTTTCCAGGCAGATCACTTGAAGGTAAAGGAAAACCTGCACAATCTCTCATCAGCTGCAGACCTATAGGCTTAGAAAACTCCATCCTTTTAACAGAGAGGAAACCTATGTACATTTTGTACCTGTGCACTCTGGGGATTAACATTCATTAATTCATTTTTTAAAACGTATATCCATTCCAATCTTAGCCGTCTTGACCGCACATAAAATCCTTTTCCCAAGATTGCTTTTGTACACACCATCTGCCACTTGTTTTTTACAGTCAGATCTCGTCCTGTTTTTCCCATTCCGAATAACCAGCCTTACTTGTAGGGCAAAATTACTTTCTTTTCCCTCAACAAAAATGCATTTCCACTCCTCATACCTTCTCTTCCCGAAAATGCACATGCTGCTTTCGTTTCGTACAGAGGACTGTATTATTTCTCGTAGCTCTAGACAATCGTGAATGGGCTGTTACTGGCAATCTTATGAATATGTTTCATATTCCTAAAAGTATTATGTCCTTCACAGTAAATTTTCCAGTGTGGTACATGTTACTTTGTTTTGAGATGGTCTAGATATTCAGTGAGTTTGACTTAACTCATCACTTACCTTAGCAAAACTTCTAGGTGTTGAGGAGTCAAAAGATTTTGGAAGCTGGGAAGCCTGGGTGACTCAGTCAGTTAAGCATCTGCCTTTGGCTCAGATCATGATCCCAGAGACCTGGGATCAAGTCCCGCATCAGGCTCCTTGCTCCTTGGGGAGCCTGCTTCTTCCTCTGCTGTTCCCCCTGCTTGTGCGTTCTCTCTCTCTCACTCTCTCTCCGACAAATAAATAATAAAATCTAAAAAAAAAAAAATTTTTGAAAACTATTTGCTGTAAAGGTCACCTAGAAATTCTTATCCCATTTATATCTGTTTAAATTATTTAGTCTAACAGATTACCCACAAAATATCATTACAGACATCAAAGTTGGTTATTATCCCAAGTTATTTTTCAGGCTGACAAATTTTTGCAACTGAGATATAAGCTTATTAGTGAAACCCAAGTAGAATAAAAGTTGTATGTCTGTATAGCATTTAATGCTGATAACTCTAAAGACATACTTAATTAAACCAAACTTAAACTAGCTTTAATACTGAATATGTTCCCAGATCACATGAAGCTGAAAAGTATTTGGGTTATTTTCTATTATATTTCTGAGAATTTCAGGAACACTTCATGTAAGTGCTTACTTTTTTTTTTAGCCAGTTAAGTCGAGCTCTTGTACAAATTAATGTGGTCAGTACGGTTTGTAATAGAAAAACACCTATTTAAACACTTTGATCATATAGACAGATGCAGAGACCTTATAGCTTTTTTTTTTTTTTTAATTTTAGCCACAAGGGGCACCTGGGTGGCTCAGTTGGCTAGGCGTCAGTTGGCTAGGCGTCAGTTGGCTAGGCGTCCAACCCTTGATTTCAGCTCAGGTCACAATCTCAGGGTCATGAGATGGAGTCCTGGGTTGGGCTCTGTGCTAGGCGTAGAGTCTGCTCAAGATTCTCTGTCTCTCGCTCAAAAAAATAAATTAAAAAAAAATAAAATTTTAGCCATGAAACCAGTATGGTAATGTAAAAATCACTAGGTGATAAGGGAAGAGTTGGAACAAGTTAAGCTTACCTGCTCAGATGGCTGCCGCTTTTTATTTGTCTTCATGGAGAAGACACTTAAGATTAGTGTTTGTCCTTGACAAGTAATCTAATAGAAGCTGTGGACTAGATTTGGGGCAAGGGAATGTCCATAGCAGTTCCTATGTTTTACAGGCATCTTTCCTCCTTTTCTTCCCACTTCTGTTAAGAATTACAGTGGACCCTTGAACAACATGGCTTTGAACCACAAGGGTCCACTTGCATAATGGATGGATTTTTTTTTTCAGTAAGCACGGTACAGTGCTGTAAATATATCCTCTTACGATTTTTAAATAACATTTTCTTTTCTCTAACTTACTTTATAGTAAGAATACAATATATAATACATACAACATACAAAATATGTGTTAACTGTGTATATTATCTATCAGTAAGGCTTCTGGTCACTAGTAGGCTATTAGTAGTTGAGTTTGGGGGGAGTCAAAAATTATATGTAGATTTTTACAGCCAGGCGGGGAATCAGGTCCCCTAACGCCCTGTTCAGGGTCAAGAGTACTTCCTGAGGTTTGCATTTCAAGGAGATGGCCTAAACCGGAAGACAGTCCTTGGAGAGGATCAGGTAGAGCATTTACATCTCAAAGGCACAGGGAAAGAAAGCAAACTCCTCCTGGAAGGACATGTGTTCCCTAAAGCCAGAATTTTTACTGTACTCACAGGCCCTCTTAGACAAATAGGAGCTAGGTTAATTGTTAAAGGGTGCATTTTGATTTGATTTGATTTTTTTAAATAATCGCTGCACCCAATGTGGGGCTCACTACCTAGAGATCAAGAGTCACGTGCTCTACCAACTGAGCCAGCCAGGTGCCCCATTTTATTTTATTTTTCAGTAAATGCTATGCCCAGTGTGGGGCTTGGACTTGGGGACCTGGAGATCAAGCCCCATGCTCTACTAACTAAGCAAGTCAGGCACCCTTAGAATGGGTAGACTTTGACTTGCTTCTGGAGCTGCAATTTCTGGTCTTGGAAAGATTTGTGGGCTAAGGATAGCTACTTGTAACTCCTCAGAGAATTGAGTTGTAGCCTGGAGGACATCCAAGGACTGACATGACCATCCACCCATGCTGGAAAGATTTTCTTTCCCCCCAAGTACATTAGCTTAAGGGAGGAGATCTTAAAAAAAAAAAGTCATCTGTTCTGAATATCAGCTTCCAATTTGGCCAAATTTATGACCACAGACTATTAAATCCTTTCAAATATTGGGGCACCTGGGCAGCTCAGGTCATGATCCCAGGGTCCTGGGATCAAGCCCCACACACAACAACCCCATGAACCCAAGAGGTATGTATCCTCAAACAAGGGTACAAAAGTTATTATCTTCACAAGATCTAGAGCCATTCCCAGAGACGCATAACCAGTGGCCTGGATTTAGAAAGGAAGGGACAATGTGAAAACTTACTTTTCTCTTTCTACCAGGTACTAAGAGATCCAGGAGAGCTGGCTCTAGTAAGAATATTTTCATCTTTAGCTGCCTTCTTCCAGTCTTTCCCAGGATCCCACTTGCAGGCCCCTGGAGTGAGGTTTGTTTTTTGAAGTAGGCTCCATGCTCAGTATGGAGCCCAACACGGGGCTTGAACTCACAACCTTGAGGTCAAGACCTGAGCTGAGATCAAGAGTTGGGTGCTTAACCAACTGAGCCACACCGTGTACCCCGGGAGTGAGGTTTAAAGTAGAGGGTGTAGTTCCGGCATCTACCAGAATTTGGCCAGTTGTTAAAATTAATTTTAACCTTAGTTTCCCCTTTCCTGTTTAAAGGAATTGCTGGTAGCAGTGTGTGAGAATCCCTTGGAGACCTGTGAACTCTGGGAGGGGCCAGTAAGGGGGCCCACCTTTGGTAGATAAAGGACATTCAAGTTGATGCTGGAAATTTTGCACAGGGCCTTTGAGGACAATGTCTTTTCCAGCTTCACCACTGATTACAACTGAGACATCAGTCCCTCAGCCAGTGTTTTAACTATGGCCCCTGGAAGGTGCAGTGTGAGAGACCCAGATGCTCTTTTAAGTCTCTGGCTTTGCAGCCCTTATAGCTAGAAGGCTTGGTAGACTTTTATGATCTTGCATCTAAATTTTCATTGGCCTTTTGCAATGAAAAAAAAAATTTTTTAATGAAGCTATTCTGGAATCTTGAAGCCTTTGGGAAGTACCAGTTAAAATAGGTATCCCAGGGGCGCCTGGATGGCTCAGTGGGTTAAAACCTCTGCCTTTGGCTCAGCTCATGATCTCAGGGTCCTGGGATCAAGCTGCACATCGGGCTCTCTGCTCAGCAGGGAGCCTGCTTCCCTCTCTCTCTCTGCCTGCCTCACTGCCTACTTGTGATCTCTGTCAAATAAATAAATAAAATCTTTTTAAAAAATAAAATAAAATAAAATAGGTATCTATCCCATTCAGTTGGTTTGATTTGGGAAATCTTCCCCCCCACCGCTTTTTTTTTTTTTTTCAGATTTACTTGAGAAAGAGCGAGAGTGGGTGGGGCGGGGGGAGAGAGAATGAACCTTAAGCAGACAAGCTGAGCATGTTGCCCAACACGGGGCTTGATCCCACAACCCTGAGATCATGAACTGAGTAGAAATCAAGAGTTGGCCACTTAACCGACTGAGCCACTCAGGTGCCCTTGGGAACCATGGGAACCCTTGCCTTTAAGTGCACTTCTTACATGAGTGATCTTGTCTAATAGAATGTTCTCCATAATGGCAACTGTAGTTCTAGGCTGCTTTAGTAAAATTATGCCATTTCATGATATCAATCTTTTAAAACTGTAGTTCTTAGACATAAAATAAGTCAGTGTGCTGGAAGATGGCATGCTCGACTCTAGAACTTAAGGATCCCATTATCATCACTATTGTCTCATAATAATAAAGCCTTTGAGTCTCTCAGAACCAAATTAATACTTGAAAGGGACGTGCTGCTGGACTGGGTATTATGAGATGTTTTACACTGTTCTCATTGCACAGAAATTTTCTTAAGGCTGGCAGGAGCCCTAGTAACTCAGCCTAACCTAATACATGAGTTTTGAGGTTAGGTGGCAAGTGCTATAACAGTTTTTAAATGCTTGACCCATGCCCACCAATTTTTGGAGCTTTCTGGCTTCTGCGACTCCCACTAGCGATAGCCTCTACCTTATGTGTGTATTAACAGAAACCAAGTAACCACAGAAGTGGGCCTGTGGGATTGCAGGGATTTCAGACTAAACTGAGGGCTTGGGGCTTGGGTTCTGAGTGGAACCCTGTGCTCGCTCAAGCTGACCAGCCCCAGACCAGAAAGCCAATGAGATCAGGAGTTTGACATTAGGAAAGACAGTGGAGCTCAGAACCAAGGGGAACTTACCGAGGCCCTCCCTCAGAAACACGGAGAAAGAGAATTCAAAAGGCTCACGGGTACCATGCCTGTGTTTCTCATTGTCCCCAAAGCCACCAGAAGTCTCCTTTGATCCTATCGGTGCCACCCAATCTGTTTAAAAAAAAAAAAATTCAGCTAAGTACATTTGAAGATCAAATTGGCTTTCTTTAATGATTCATAAATCGGGCAGCATCTCATCTCAGCAGACAGAACAGAACTCTGAGGAGCTATACAAAATGGAAGTCTTTCATAGCAGGAGGGGATGGGGGAAAGGAAGCTTCTAGCAGTTAAAGAGTGGACTGTCCAAGCAGGGTCACTTTTCTCTGGGGGAAGGCGGACAATCTCAGCAGGGCTGACCAGGGAATTCCAGATGACTGGTTAAAGGTATATTTCTGGGACGAGTTGAAACTGCAATTAGGTGCTGATTGGTTTGGTTTGCTGACTCCATTTGGGCCCCATTTCTCCTTTACCAACAACAAAATGAACACCTGCTTATTGTATGGTAGAACGTGACAGACACATATCAAGTAGAAATTCCTCTTCCCTCCACTCTCAGCCCCCCACTAACTGGTCCGTCTTCTGAATCATGCCATCCTGTACAGCAGCCACCAGCGCTGTGTGGCTCCCAAGCACTGGAAATGCGGCTGATTCCAACTGAAATGTTCTACAAGTCTAAAAAACACTGAATTTTGTATTTAGACTTAGAACAAAACAAGAATATAAAACATCTTCACAATTTTGTATCGATTATACGTTCAAAGGATATTTTGGGTTAAATTAAAATATTATTAAAATTCATTTCAGCTGTTTCACATTTTCTATGTGACTACTAGAAAATTTCAATTCATACATGTGGCTCACATTCTCCTTTTTTTTCTTTTAAGATTTTATTTATTTATTTGAGAGAAAGAGAGCACACAGAGGGGGAGAGGGAGAAGCAGACTCCCTGCTGAGCAGAGAGCCCAGTGTAGGGCTTGATCCCAGGACCCCGAGATCATGACCTGAGCCAAAGGCTGATGCCCAACTGACTAAGCCACCCAGGCACCCTGACATTGTTCTTCTACTGGACAGTGCTGATCTAGATCTTTCCCTCCATGTTTATAAAAGACTGCAGATCTGCACGTCTAAAAGTGCCTGGGTACACAGGTGTGGGGGCTTTCCCCTCCCAGAAGTGGGATCAGCCTCTGTATATACTGTTGTTCCCTTTTCCGTTTACTACATCAGGACCTCTTTTCCAGAGAGTACACATACCTCCACCTCATCCTTCTAGGGGTTGTGTGTCTTTCCGTGGTTTAGATGTGCCTAACTCATTCATCCAGTTCCCCGCTGGTCAGCACTGGGGTTGCCGACATCCATTTGCTTTTTCCGACACAGCTACAAGACTGTCCTTGGTGTGCCTGCTGTGAGTCTCCATTTCTAGAGGTGGGAAAGCCAAGTCAGGTGAGAGCACTTCACGTGGGACAGCGAGGGGGCCGGGCTCTGAAGGCTCCCTGGACAGGGCTAAGAGGGTAGATTCCGTCTTGCACACAGCAGGAAGCCTTAACACAGCTTCGTTGTGGTGGTTGTTTTTCTAAATTGCTAACTCTGTATTTTTCCTTCATTAAAAAAAAGCAATATAAGCACATTACAAACAACTGGAAGGGAAAAATAAAGGAAAACAAAACCCTACTGTAACTTACTGCCTAGACACTTCTAAGGTTTCCTTTTTTAGTCTTATTTTCTGGTGCATATTTTAATTCCTGCTAAATTATAATCATACTGCTCATTAATTTTAGAACCTGCTTCCCCCGCGAAGCTTCCTGGGTAAGCATTTTTCCATGTGACCACAGAGTTGCCAGTAAAGGGTGATTTAGTCAGTCCGTGGGCTGACTGCTGGGGCCTGTGCAGCAGCCCACGCAAGGCCTTCTCAGTGGGGCTTCGAGTGGGGATCCAGCCAAGTCCAAGTGCCTCTCCTAAAAGAAACACACGGTCCTCCACGGATCCCTGCCCCTCAGCCCCCTCTCGTTCCTGTCCTCCTCCCTCTTTCCAGCTGCATTTCTGGGAGCTGCCCAGGCCCCCTGCCTCCACTGCTGCACCTCGGCTCACTCCTCTCCCCACCCCATGGGACACTCGGGCCCCTGGCCCTGGAACCATGACCAAGTCCTGCCCAGCCCACTGCCTTGACAACCCTTCACCACTGACTCCTCAACCCACCCCCACAACCAACACCCTGGTTCACATCGCCACTAGCCCGAGGGCTGACAATGGCTTGGAGCCGACCCTCTGGCCTCCGGCCCTACTCCCGCACCCCCAGCGTCCAGGCTTAAAAGCTCAGCTGCGGATAAAAATCTGACTGCACCACTCCCTGGGGAAAGTATCTTTCAGGACTCCCCATGGTTCTCAAGATGAAGCCCAAACCCCTTTGCGTGGAATGCAAGTTGGGGTGTGATCTGGCCTTGGCTTACCTCCAGCCTCACCTCTCCCCACTCCCCCCTGCACTGCACCCTGCAGAATGGCCCGCAGGGTGGTACATACCCCAAGCTTCCTCTCATCTCTCACTTTTGTACATTGTTCGTTTTCTTCTCATAGGCCTCCCTCCCTGCTCTGCTACCTTCTTGAGAGGCCACCTCCTCCAAGAAGCCTCCCTGACTTCCTCCCCATTTTCAAGGCTCAGTTGCCACCCTCCAATTTGCCCTCAGAGCATCTTGTATTTATACTAATTGCAGCCTTACTGTGCTGTGTTCCTCTCTTCGCCATCTGTCATCTGACCCCTTCCCTCTCTTTCTGACCACCCACATCCTCCTGACTGCATTCCAAGAAGACGAGGTCTGTGCCTCGCTCACCTCAGAAGCTTTGACCTAGCAAGTGCTTGATTCTGAGCTTGTGTCTAGTAAATATAGGGTGAATGCCAGAATAAGCAAAAACTGATGAACATCTTCACACATCAACTTTTTCCATAGTGAACAGGTTCCCAGAAGTTGGGGAGATTGGATAAAAGGGGAGACCTAGCAGCCTTCACCCCCGCTGACAGCATGAAAGTGTCTACCTCACTGTATCCCTGCAGCGCTGCTCTTGGAGTTCCGGGATGGAGTCCCATATCGGGCTCCCTGCTTGGCAGGGAGTCTGCTTTTCCCTCTGACCCTCCCACTTCTCATGCTCATTCTCTCTCTCACACTCTCTCTCTCAAATAAATAAATAAAATCTTAAAAAAAAAAAAAGCTCATTTTACAGGTAAAACATGCCAGCCTGTTCTAATTTGTATGTCTTTGGTTACTAGTGAGGGGAACATTTCCGCACTTATTTGCCTCCTGGATGCATTTCTTCTTGGACGATTGGTCGTGTTATGGGGACACTGTTAAGGCAGGCGGGCATTTTCCAGAATGGCTTTGGGGGCCATGTGGGGAGTGGCTGGGAGCAGAGAAATTGGTGTCCCAATGATCCCGGGGATGGGCATGCAGGCAGAGTCGCTGGGGGTGAGTGGGGGGACCCTCCGGCCTCCAGCTGAGGGCACAGCAGGAGGTAAGCGCGGGGTTGGGGAGGGCGTCAAGGAGGCCAAGTCAACCCAACCTGGTGACTGACAGCAGACGAGGGTGAGGGAGAGGGAGGGAGGGGAGCAGCCAGGTTTCTGGCTTAGCCAACTGAACAGAAGGAGGGGCTGTGTGCTGAGATAGTGGGCAGGTGGATGCAGGCACGCACACGCCACCACCACCACAAGGTGCCTCTCCAAGCTACCTACTAGAGACACCTGCTGATGAAAAGCAAAGCGGGATAGCAGAGGCGGCCAGGAGGCAGGAATGTCTGACCAGGCAGGCTTCTTGAAAGAGACTGTGGGAGCCAGACTCCGGAAGGACTTGTAGGGCAGCGAGTGGAGTTGGGAGGATGTCCAGGGCATCGTGGGGGTCCGCTCCGGAAGAAGAAGAGTAAGAGCACAGTCAGAGTGTACCGAGCTGGCACTGTGTGAGGCCTTGCTCGAATTGCTTGGCTTTATGCAATCAACAGCATATCGGGAAGCTAGGGGAAAGGGTCAGGAAGCCCTTCGGATACTGAGAGGGAAAAACCTCAAAGACAATGGTCGGTGGAGGCAGTGGAAAGTGTGAGAAGCAGAACAGCCTGTCTGCTGTGCTACCACGTTTATATTTGCCTGTACATGCACAGACCACTTCTGGAAGGAGGCCCAAGGAAAGAGTGGTACTGGCTTGCCTCCACGTAGAGCGGCTGTGTGGCCGGGACCAGGAAAGACTGCACTGCGTATACTCTTTTGTACCTCTGAATGCCTGCCTGTGCCATGCGAATAGGGTAGATCTGTATTCAGAAATAAACATGAAACATTAAAATTACATAAACAATTTCTCATGTGTATGTGTGTATATAAATGAGTTGCTAATGCCCTTCCCCACCACCCAGGACCTGGAAGAGAATCTTCTGTTGGCTGATCCTCCTTGCGCTGGGCCTCCCAGGGCTGCTCCAGTATGGGCTTCCCATAGTCAGGTACAACCCCCCTCTCCCAGTGCTCAGCGTGGGAACCGGCAGGGTCAGGGTTAAAGTGGCTCCTTCCAAGTGTGGGTGGTGGGTGGTGCCTGTCTTGGCTGCACACTTGGCCTTGTGGGCTCTCCCTCCTTGCAAAGAGCAAAGTGGAGGGGCCCTGAGCTGGCTGTCACGCCTCTCCCTCACTGCCGCCCCCCACCCCACAGGCATCTGGAAGCCCTCATCCCCATGGGCGTCTGCCCTTCTGCCAGAATGGCCCTGCTGCGAGACAACTTCACGGGTCCCCTGAATCCCTGGTAAGGAGCCAATGCCCACACACCCTCCACAGCTCTGGCCCTGCCCTCCTCACATCCCTCACCCCAGCGGGACTGGGTACTCCTTCCGGTGGCCCCATCAGGTCACACATCTCCAGATCCTCCCCATCGGATCTAGGCTAGGGATCTCTAGGGACAGGGGCTGGGACACAACCATTTGTGGGTCCCCAGGGCCCAGCCCCGGGGAAGTGAACGTGCAACCAGTGAACGTGCACCAAATGGGTGGACGAATGGACCTATCTCTCCATCCCTGCCCTGGCCAGGGCCCGGCCTGATGTCCTGACCTGTACCTCCTGGGGGGCCCCCATTATTTGGGATGGCACCTTCGACCCAGCTGCAGCCCAGCAAAAGGCTCTACAGCAGAACCTCACCATTGGTCTGACTGTCTTTGCTGTAGGCAGGTAAGGCTTAGGGAGGGGTGCCATGCTGTCAAGGCAGGGAGTAGAGCCGGTGTGCATGTGATGTAGGGGTGGGGAACCCCGTGGGCCACAAGATCCTCAAGTGAAAGAGTCAAAGACAGCACCTCTAGTCCCAGACTCCCAGGAAGAAGGCAGGACTGTTCTTTCCCCACCCAGGGACCATCCTGGTTATCTATGTAAGGAACTGAAAACAGTTGTTATTATAGCTCCTGATTCTGTGGGCAGGAATTCCCACAGGACTCCGTAGGAAGGGCTCTTTGCTGCTCCCCAGGGTCTGAGCCTCCCCTGGGATGGCCGACTGCTAAACACCCGTGGGGCACCTGTCTCCACGCAGGCTTCTGCGCAGCTAGCTGGGCTCCCTCGGGTCCCTGCGGCATCAAGGCTCTAACTTGGTAAGAGAAGGCTCAGAGCCCTAGCGAAGCAAGGGCTAATGCTCCCCAGTCGACCAAAGAAAGGGCCAGCACAGCCTCTGTGCCGTGGCACCCTATTGATGCAGGCAGGTAGTGGGAGCCCACGTTCAAGGGAAGGAACCCAGGGCTCCTCAGGGCAGCAGAGGCAAGCAGTCTGCACTCATTTGTGCCCGCCGGGAAAGCTGCGGTTGGAGGACTGCGGAGTGGAGCGGAGGCCGGCGCGGAGCCGGATCCCGGTGGGCGCCGCGCTCAGCCTGATCCGCCCCGCCCGTCCGGCAGGTACCTGGAGAAGTACCTGGCGCGCTTCCTGGAGACGGCCGAGCGGCACTTCATGCTGGGTCAGCGCGTGGTGTACTACGTGTTCACCGAGCGCCCGGCCGCTGTGCCCCGCGTGGCGCTGGCGCCTGGCCGCCGGCTGCGCGTGGAGCGCGTGGCCCGCGAGCGGCGCTGGCAGGACGTGTCCATGCAGCGTATGCACACGCTGCACGAAGCGCTGGGCGGGCGGCTGGGCCGCGAGGCGCACTTCGTGCTCTGCATGGACGTGGACCAGCACTTCCGCGGCGCCTTCGGGCCCGAAGTGCTGGCCGAGTCGGTGGCGCAGCTGCACGCCTGGCACTACCACTGGCCGCGGCGGCTGCTGCCCTACGAGCGCGACGCGCGCTCGGCCGCCGCGCTGGCGCCGGACGACGGCGACTTCTACTACCACGCGGCGGTGTTCGGGGGCAGCGTGGCCGCGCTGCGCGGACTGACGGCGCACTGCGCGCGGGGCCTGCAGCGGGACCGCGAGCGCGGCCTGGAGGCGCGCTGGCACGACGAGAGCCACCTCAACAAGTTCTTCTGGCTGCACAAGCCCGCCAAGGTGCTGTCGCCCGAGTTCTGCTGGAGCCCCGAGATCGGCCGCCGGCCCGAGATCCGCCGGCCGCGCTTGCTCTGGGCGCCCAAGGAGTACGCCGCGCTGCGCGATTAGGCCCCGCTGGGCCAGGAAGGGGGCCCCGGAACCCGTGCGGGTGCCCCGGAGAGCTGCGAGAGCTTGGACGCAAACAGCCCTGCCCGGTCCGGCCAGGGGCCCGGCTGTGGGATCGTGGCGGTGGGAGGAGGACCGTGGCCTTTGGGGAGCTTATCGCTGGGAGGAAAAGATCCCCTTTCCCCCACTTTCTACAGGGACAGACGACGACAGAGACAGTAGCGCCTTGGCCAGGCTGCCTCTACACCTTTCACCTCTGACCTTACTGGATTCGGCTGATGCCTCCAGGAAAGCTCTTTTTAGCCCGTCACCCACCACCGTCCCCAACCCCCCGTTTAATAAAGAGACTGAGACACGAAAAGGCAACGTAGCTGCCTGAGGACACAGAGAATCTGTGAGTCAGTCTGGGCAGCAGCTGCACAGCCAGCCCTGGCTCTCGCTCTGAAAAGACAATGGCTTCTGGGCCAAGAGGAGAAAGCTTCCGCTGCAGGAGAAACGTGGTGGTATCTGAGTTCTTGGCTTTGCCCTTCCACCTCCCCTGCCCTCAAGCATAGTTTGTACATATTTAAGTAATATTGTAATAAAATTATTTCAAGTGTCTTTATGGCCCTCTCTTCTGGGCACTGTCCACAAAAAGGGCATTTCCTTGATGAAGGGCCAATAGGGCTGTCTGACCAGTAAGTTTCCTTACCCAGGACCGCTATCCAGTCTTCATCCTCAGTGGGGGAGAAACACAAGCTCTGAACAGGAGGCGAAATCATCAGGCCCTCCAGAAACGGCGGTCACAGTGCCAAGGAGACAGAGAAGGCAGCAGTTGGGAAAACTGAGGCCCTGGGATGATGGGATTTCACCCCAGGCCCCCTGAATCCTTCACGTAGTGTTCTCACAGACCTTGCGTTGTTAACAGCCTCCACTGTTCCTCTAAAGGACTGCAGTTCTGGGATAAATCACCCCTGATGATTTTCAGAATCTGATCATCTCCACAAGCAAATTCCACTTATTCATGGTATGACTTAAGAGATCTCTCCCCTCTCAAAAACAGTTTGAAGTCCCCCAGTGCCTCCCACCCCAAACTAGATGAGCAAAACCCAGAAGGCCATTTGGATTCTGGATGAGGGATAAAAACAGGCTAGGTGTGCCTAAGAACAGGTTATCACTTGATGACTTTGAACTGGAACATCCCTTCCTCTGGTGGGCACTTGTACGCCACCTTACCCTGTCATATTCACCGAGGGCCACCCCCACCGACCTTCACCATCCCTGGGCCATGAGAGACCTGAGCACGAGCTAGGAAGATCTGGTTGGGGCGGGGGGGGGGGGGAATCTCTTCCTCTTCTCACTCTGCACGTGACTGTGGACAAGTCCCTTACCTTTGCTGAGTCTCGGTTTTCTCATATGTCAGGTGGGGATGTCGATCACTCTCCTCGTGGAGGTTGTTGTGGTGCTCCAGAAAACGTAATATGCCTTCTCCCTCTCCTTCCTTGCCCCTTCTCCAGCAAGTTCACAGTGCCAAGGCTCTGCCAAGAGAACGGCCATTTCCTGTCTTAAAGAGGAAATGATGGCACAGGCAGGGGTTTCCATGTGCTAGGCTGGGGCAGCTTCGTGCTGTGGGTGGAGACCTTCCTGAGGACAGGGAAGGGTCAAGGCAGATGCACCATGGAACAAACGACCTCTTGGGAGTGTCCCTCTCCTTTGTCTTACCCAGAGGCCCTCACCGGGGGTGGGGGCATTAGAGGCACTCGGGGCAGAAGCAGGAATCACAAGGCGGGGTTCAGCTCTTTCTGCAGCCACCTCCATCCATGTCACTGTCAATCAGCACTGTCCTCAGCACCTGCTGGGGGCCTCAGAGGCAGTGGAAGCTCCTGAGGGCTTCCAGGTGGGCAGGTGAAAAGCAGACTCCCAGTCCTCGGAGGGTGGCTCCTCCATGTCAAATTTTCTATCTGGCCCTGCTGCCCCACCCTGCCAGGCCAGCTCAGTTGCCACCCCCTGAAATTGCCAAACATCATCAGCTGTCTAGTCAGGCTTCACTGATCATAAGGGGCTTAGATCGACCAAGGCCACATCAAATAGTGACAGTCATGATTACATTCACACCAGGCACAGTTCTAGGCATTAGACATATATGGATTCATTTAATCCTCACATCCGCCCTGCAGATTGGTTACTATTATGTCGCTCATCATACATATGAGAAAATCGGGTACAGAGAGGTTACATATGTAACTTGCTCCATGTCACACCATCACTTAAACTCGCTGATGTGAGAACAAGCAGGAAATTAAACCTGGCCAGAAGGTGGAGATGGGAAGTCAGGAACCGAGTGTGACACACGCTCTCAGGCTACTCCCTTCAGCTCTGTCTGCTTCTGTCTGCCTCTGTCCTGCTTGTGTCTGGCCAAACACACATCCCAACCCCTGGACCACACGGTCTTCTGGCTCAGGAGTCCACCATCTCCTGACTTACTCCGCAACCATGGACTGGCAAAGCTGGTTGGAGAGTCAGTGGTGTGCTGGTAAGCGTTTAGCAACTGACTCTTCCGGGAATAAGAAAGCCCCCATTTGCAGCCTTTGCCAGTTTCTGTTGTATGAATCCCACCATGGCTGATTTCAAAGTACAACATTCACTGAACGTGGAGTTGGGAAGAGGTGTGCCCAGTCCACTCTCATAAACCGTAATTGCCAGTACACACCTCAGGTGCCACTGGGTAGCTCAGGTCTAAGGCTCCCGCAGCAGAGTCAGGTGTCCACCGCTGGCCAATCAGTTGTGGCCGGGATCGGGTCATGTGATACAAACATGGCTGCCCTTCACAGCCTAGAAGGCCATGGGAGGTTGATTTCAGAGAAGACAATGAGGCCTGTGAAGTTATCCAAGACATGTTCCTGGCAACTCCACACCTATTTCCCCCTCCAGATGTTAGCACGTCTGGTTTCCTTTTGGGGAGATGTACCACAGATTGAGGTTTCACCCTCTGCTCCAGGCTTAGAGAAACGGGCTCTAGGTCTCAGCCAATCAAGTACAAACATTCTGGTCACAGTGATTGGTTCGGGGATGGTACCTAAACCAGTCCCAATCACATCTCCTTTATGGAAGACCCAATCAGACTTTTGGGAGAAAGACTGCAGGAAATCGAGCCCGGAGGCTGGAGCTGCTGACTCCACAGGAGCCCAATGATGAAACCAACTCTGAGAACAAAGCCAAGTGGAGAGCTGGAGACACCGCTGGGTCCTGAGGCTGGCCTCACACCCTCACTGTTCTGTTATGTAAGCCAATACATCCGTGTTTGGATTGGGCTTTCTATCACTTGGAGCCAAGTCTTGACACCCAAGGCCTATGAGGGCTCAGGTTGAATTCCTGAAGGTGAGCTTCATGGTGACTCTTGGTAGAGTCACTTCTGCCTAAGGATGCCCAGCCGAGGGCCAGCCTTGGTAAACTTTGGGGGAATTAATTCCTGCATTTCCCTCTCAGGCAATCAAAACACTGATCCACATGGGGAAGATGTATGTGAAGGGGACGTCTTCATTCTCTCAATCATTGGAATTGCTCCCACAAGTCCGGGCACTCATAATGGACCCCCAATGGTAGGCACGGTAACGGGATGTGGCTGCCCCTCTGGGAGTGGGAGCTGTGAACCTCACCAGTGGACCCCATCCATCCCAAAAGGCTTCACTCAGAATGAGACCAACATGGGTGAAATTTGTGTTCCTGCCACTGAATTGCAACTTGAGCCTCAGCAAATAACCCCTCTTGGTTTGCTGCCCCCCCTCACACACAGGGGGCTGTAGGGTAACCAACACCAAGCACTTGGCTCAGCAGCTGGGGTGAGGCTGCTGTAAGGGGCCATGTCTCTTCCTCCCCAAGTCTGGGGGGCGGGGGAGGGGAGAGGAGCAATGGAAAGGTGCCCCCCAGCCCTGCCCTCGCACAGAGCACGCCACACACCACCGCCACCCGGGTGCGGGTACAGTTTATTCTTCACAACAGAGAAATACAAAGAGCAGAGGAACTCTGGAACTCCTTTGTTTGTTGCCCCATTTAGTGTCTTCCCCCACATTCGATTTTTATTTTGCTCCCCACCCCCTTTCTTAAATCTAATGCAAACTTGTTTCCTGAAGCACTGAGGGGCACCTGCCCTCGCCTCCCTGCCACCAAGATGCAGACTGAGAAGCCAACAGACTGTTTTCTCTTTTTTAATAAGGTAACTAGTTCTAAATATGGTGGCCTGGAGGTCCCATAGAAAAAAGCAAATGGGGTGTTAACAGTATGTATAACAGCGTATTTACAGGGTAGTAACATGCGGACAAAAAGCTACAATACTGAGTTATCAGACGACGCAAGTCAAACAAGGGGGCAGAGAACCCCATGGGGGGGAAAAAAACCAGGAAACGTTAAACTGGTAAATCAATGGCGAGTTAAGGCTTAAAAAGTGTATAAAAATAACACAGTTAATATTCAAAACGGAACTCCAGATACAGAATATATAGATGAGTTTCTGTCTAGTTTTCTTTTTTTTTTTTTTCCCCGGGGGATGAAGGGGGGCTTCTCCGGGCTCTGTACATAGTTCCTATATACACGGACACGCATGGCTTTCAGATTGGGGTGTGTCTGTGGGGGCTGAGGGCAGGGTCTGCTCCTGGGACCCTCCTCCCCGAGGATCCCTTCCCTGCTGAGGGGCCTAGGGCCTGGACTGGGGATTCCCCCTCCATAACAGGGAAGACAAATAACCCCTCCCTGGGCACTGCCCCATCTGGAGGAAATTCTGGAGGGGGGTGGTCCTAAGCCCAGGCCCACTCCCTCCCCACTCCGCTGCCCACAGTCTGGGTTGGTGGGAGAGGTAGCCAATAGGTTTCCTGGCCAGCACCGAGGTAGACTGGGGTGGTCTTCAGGGCAGTGGAGGGCTGGGTCTTACCCAGCCCACCCTCAGCCCATTTCCCTGGGCCTGCGCCCAGCCCAGCCCAACGCTGCACCCTTTGGTCCTGCGGATCTCCCGGCTCCTCTCTCATTTTGCCTCCTGAAGCCTGGGCAGCGTTGGGAGCTGCTGCATCCCTCTGCTCAGTAATGCCCAGGGCGTAGCTCGAGAGGTGTGAGTGGGGCACCCAGGGGTGAGTGGCTCACTCCAGCTGCCTCCTGTCCCCTCCCACCTGAGGGTCCCCTTTGCAGTCCAGAAACCCAGGCCTGAGCCTTCCCTCAAGACCTGAGGCTGTGGCAAGAGAAGGTCCCACGTTGCCCTCTGGTTCTCTGTGTCCATCTGTCCGATTCTTTTAATTTCTCGGTCTTAGCAGCACCAACTTCTTGGCCAATAAATATCTTTTTTGTTATTTCCAAAACAAACTTAAAAAAAAAAACAACAAACAGTGAAGCAAGTGGAGGGTGGGGAACAAAAAGAAACCCAACAGAGAGGTTCAAAGTGCTCTGAGATCGTCTTTGGATGCCACCAAAACAGTCCAGAATCTTGCAGTTGGCCTGGCCGCCCCGGGAGCTGAACCGGGCAGGGCTTCTGCAGCCCAGGCTTTCTGGAAGGTCAGGAAGGTCATGAGAGAGCTCGGCTGTTCCTGGAGGGCCCCTGGAGGAAGTTGGGGCCTGGTGCTGCCTGGGTCTGTGTCTGCCAGTGGGCAGGGTGGGGCGGCGCCTTGGGTCGGCTCAGATGAGGGAGATTCGCACCGGGATGCCGGGAGACTCCGTCCTCTGGGGCGAGTGGTGGCTCACCAGGTGCTCCACCACTGTGTGTTTGGACATGTGCTTCATCAGGTAGGTCTCCTGTGGGCAGGGGTGAGATTCACAACATGTGACCAACCAACCATGGGCAAGAGACGCAGGGGAGGCTGCAATTCCCACAAGTGGCCACTGGAGGGCTCCTTGCTGGGGGAGGGGGGCCAGTTCCTGGTGAGCAGTCCCCACCGCTCTAGGCCATCAGATGGGCACTGGGCATTAGTTCTAGTGATGCAGCATCTTCACCCGGTGTGGATGCTGGCTCGTTTCCCAGACTCTGAGCCTACAGGTCACACTAGCTGGAAAACTGCCTGGCACCAGGGTCATCCCTCAGTAGTGCCCATCCAGAATTTCCTAGCGCCAGGCCAATAGGCAGTAGTGGAGTATGCTGGCAGGGATCGAGCATGGCTGCCCCCTTCTGGCTGGCTCCAGCAAGAGGGAAGTAGCAGGAGCCCTTGGTCTGAGCTGGCTTCTGCCATCTCCTAGCAGTGGAACCTCAGACATGTCATCCCGGGTGTCCAAGTCGGTTTCCTCCTCCTGAAGGCACAGCCTCTAAGGGTTGCTTTGGTGGACAGGGCTCCCAGCATGCAGTATGGGTTGAGGGGACTCCTCCTTCCCCGGTCTCTACACTGCATTCTGGGTGGTGGTGGGAGTCCCTGCCACTGCAGCAACCCCCCCCCCCCCGCCCGCCCCACAACTTGATGCTCCCTGGAGAAGCAGCTGGATCTGATGGGACTAGTGACTCACGGAAGCATAAATGGGGCATGCTCCGCTCGTCCCTTGAGTGCCCCCACAGGCTCTGCTAAGTCTGACCTGAGGCACCTACGGCTGGGTGGGTTTTGTGACCCAAAGGCTCACCTGCAGGCCCAGAGGCCCTCACTCAGCTGGGAGGAGGCAGAGCACCCAGGGAGCCACCACTCGCCCCCCAGGCCCCAGGCTCAAATGTCACTTTGCTCAGAATCTGGTACAGGAAGACCTCAAATGTGGTGGCAACGTGCTATCAACACCAGAGGGAAGCCATCAGCAATGTCCAAACCAGGAAACTACTCGTCAATGGATACCTTGCAAAGGACAGAAAGGCCCAAGTCGGGGGACAGGGTGGGGAATCAACAGATTAAGAGATATACTGATTGGGTGCAAGGTAGGGCTCTTATTTGCATCTTGATTACAAAATCAAATTTTAAGTAAATAAAATTCTGGCCTTCCGCAGATAAAAATGTGAACGCCGACTGGGGATTTGATGATATCAAGGACTTAACGGTGAGTTGTAAAGATATTGTGGGTATGTTCAAAAAGAGGAGTCCTTGTGTTTAGAGACACAGTGAACATTTTCAGATGAAACACTATAATGTCTATTTTACTTCAAAAAATAGGGATATGAATGAGGTAAGACTGATTGATGGTTCTGGGGGCTAATGGAACATGAAGGTTCACTATTCTAAAATATGTTAAAGTAGCTGAAAATTCAATCCATTAAAGTTTTTGTTTTGTTTTGTTTTTAAATAAAAAGGTACATTGGGATGCCTGGCTGGCTCAGTCAGTGGAGCCTTTGACTCTTGATCTTAGGTTCATAAGTTCAAGCCCCACACTGGGCATGGAGCCTACTTTAAAAACAAGACTTACTTACTTACTGTCAACTTACTTTAATTAAAAACAAAAATAAATTTAAAATAAAGGTAAGTATTCTTGTTCTAGAGAGTCCAGTCAGGCCCAGTTCAGGATGGGGCCCAGGGACAGCCCTTACCCCCAGAGTTCAGACGGACTCCATCTAGAGCTACAGCCCGTAAATGCCAGCAGCCCGTCCCCTAGAGGCAGGTGTGAGGAGGCGGATGTGGAGAACTTGAGGCCAACACCAGCCAAAGGTCAGCCAGCTGAGTGGGGCTCCTAGGTCTCTGTGGTGCCCCACCTCGCCCCTTGGGGCCCTTTCCCCACAGGTTCTGCCCTCTGTCTTTCACCTCTCCTCTGCCCTTTGAACTCCAGGGAAGGAGCAGTGTGACGAACCCAGCACCCAGTAAACTGTAGGCCTGGCCAGCACCTAACATACTCCTGACACCCCAGGTGTGGCCCCTGCCCGTCAGTGACCTTTCAAAATACCCTCCCAGGCAGTCCCCTTCCCCCAGTGCCTTCCACTCCACCTGGCACATATCCAAACTCCCTAACAGGGCCCCCCACAGCCTCGTGTGACCTAATTTCCTTTCAGTTCCCGGAACGCGCCATGTTGGTTCCACCTCAGGGTGTGTGCATTCACCCTTCCCTGCTTGGAGGGTTCCTACCCTCCTTACCCTTCAGGGCTCCAATGAAATGTGACCCCCTCAGCCGGCCTACCCAGACCGGCGTCCCCTTCCCAAATCCATTCCAGCCTCCCTGCTGCTTCATCAACCTGTGGTCCTTCAGACCGGTGGTTCTCCGCCAGAGGCAGCTGACCCCTGCCCCAGGACATCTGGCAACTTCTGGAGGCATTTTGGGTTGTGAGAGCTTGGCGAGGGGCTTGCTGGTGAGCAGGGGCCAAGGACGTTGCTAACATCCTACAAGTCACCGGACAGCCCCCCAGCAGAAAGCGACCCTGCCCACTGGTGACCATGCGCTGAGGCTGACAGACCTTCTCAGGGCTGTTACCACAATCTGTCATTCCGTGTTTATTTGGTGGTTACTTGTTTAATATCTGTCTCCAGCAATAGTCTCCAACCTCCCTGGGGGCACAGAATGTGTCTGCTGGATTCATCCCGATGCCCAAGCGCCTGGCACAAATGTTCACTAAACACTGAATGAATAAATAATGGCGTTAGTGGACGTTTATTAGACACGGACTGGGCCGGCCAACAGCCCTGTGAGGTAAGAACAGTTACCTCGTCCGTTTTACAGATGAGGAAACTGAGGCTCAGTCATCCGTGTGGGTTTTCCTGGGGCTCTGCTAAC
Organism: Meles meles; assembly: GCF_922984935.1. NCBI lineage: Eukaryota > Metazoa > Chordata > Mammalia > Carnivora > Mustelidae > Meles > Meles meles. The sequence goes on from NC_060066.1 coordinate 192,024,897, forward strand.
CAGGATATTTCATTAACTGAACACAGACACCCCAGTGACAGGCCAAGCTCCCTCTGCTGAAAGGTCTCTGCTCGGGGAAATTCCCACCCAGGACAGGGGGCTGGATGAGGTGATCTACTGTTCAGGCCTTCCCTGAGGTGAGGTGGCTCCAGGCCGGGTCACTGTGCCCCCTTGTGGCCACAATGGGGCTTGCAGCTTCCCCAGTGGCGAGTCCCGTCCCCCTCCTGGCTCTGGAGAGCAGGGTTCCTGGCCCCCCACCACTGCCTTGAGTGTTCCTGGGGCCTGGAGCAAACCACGCCTGGGAAAGCCAGGCTAAAGGCCGCCAGGAGGCTGGCAGCTCGGCCCAGGGCAGCCAAAATCAGAGCTGGGAAGCTAAAGTCCTGGCTCCACCACTCATTGGTGGAATCCCGTCCCCTCTCTGGGCCTCAGTTTCCTTGCCTGGAAAGTGGGGAGAATCAGGGACCCCAGGCACTCACCGAGGTGTAGGCCCGCCCGCACATGCTGCAGCAGTAGGCCTTGGCGTGCTTGATGGCGTGGGCCGAGAGGTGGATCTGCAGGGAGGCGGAGTCCGAGTAGGCCCGGTAGCAGTTGGGACACTTGTAGGGCTTGTCCTTGTTGTGCTGGCGCTGGTGAGACTGTGGGGAGCACAGTCGGGGGTCGGGAGCCAGGCCCCACGGGGTGGGGAAGGGGAGCCGCCCAGTCCCACCCCCTTCTGCTGCTCCCTGTGCAGGGGGCAGGCGGCCAAGCACCCGCAGGTAAGAGGCAGGCGGATGGGCACTCACCTGGAGGTTGGAGAGCTGAGTGAAAGCCTTTTCGCAGCCAGGATGTGGGCACTTGTAGGGTCTGTCGCCTGTGTGGATTCTGCAATGGGCAGCCCAGTGAGGCACAGTCCCTGACAGATAACCCGGCCAGCTCCAGCCCCCAAGGCCTTGGAGGCCTTGCACTATATATCTGGTCCCCAAGCCTCCCAGTCTCCCCTCCCCACACTCTCCAGAGAGCACCAGGCAAGAGCTGCCGCTTCTCCTTTGTCCTCTGGTCTCCCAGTCTGCCAGTCTGTGACCAGAGCCCTCCTGCTCCCCACAGGTCCCTGCCGAACCCAACGCACCACCCGCACCCACTCAGACACCCGGCCCAACCCTCCAGCTAAATAGTGGCCACTTGCTCTGACCACTTTGCGCCCTCCTCTTCTTCAAAACCCACCTACAGACCACTGTTGCCAAGAACACAGACCCACGGCTTTGCCAGGAACTTCCCTGTCCACCCTGCCTCCTCCCCCCAGAAGGAAGCCTCTCTCTCTCTCTCTCTCTGATTGGCCCCCAGTTTCTGCCTCGTGCCCTGTCTCCATATCAGAGACACGTCTGTGTAATGGCAATCTGGTCACCCCAGCTACTGAGAGACTGCGGGACAGGGAGGCCCTGTAGTTCAGCTCCTCTGTCCCTTTCCACTCCTGGGTTCTCATCCTGGCTCCACCATCTATCTACTAGCTCAGTGACCCTGGGGGGGGGGGGGGAATCACTGAGCCTCAGTTTGCCCATCTGCAATATGGGCATCAAAATATGCTCTCACTTCACTTTGTGAAGCTAATGTTAGATAATACATGCTAAGGGGCTTCTCTGAGTGTTGGCACAAAGTCGGCACTCACGAAACACCTGCGATGTTTATCCCACAGGGCACCCGTGTGCCAGGCATCACGCTCGGCAATTGGAATGAACAACACAGACAAAACCACTGGCTTGTGGAAACAAACAACAAACACGAACTAAGTAAATTCCATGTAGAATGTCATAAGTGCAGTGAGAAGAAAAAAATAAGGTGGGGGGGCATGAATGCCCTGGGTGGTGAGGTATGTGCAATTTTTTTAAAATATTTTATTTATTTATTTGACAGAGAGGGAGGTCACAAGTACGCAGAGAGGCAGGCAGAGAGAGAGGGAGAAACAGGCTCCTCACTGAGCAGAGAGCCTGATGCGGGGCTCGATCCCAGGACCCTGAGATCATGACCTGAGCCGAAGGCAGAGGTTTAAACCACTGAGCCACCCAGGCGCCCCGTATGTGCAATTTTAAACAGGGTGGTCAGGGCAGGCCTCCCTGAGAGGGTAACTCCAGAATGACCACTTCAGAGCTGATGGCTGTATTTTCTGTTCAGGTCTGTGGTGCTGCTCATGCTTGTCTGACAGGCCAGGTGAGGACGGACAGAGCTGGGCCCAGATGAGGTGCCCACGTGGGGGTGCCCCGTCCTCCATGCAAGCCCCCCACCTTCAGCCTGCGCTTGTCTTCCGTCACCTGTTCTGGCAAATCCTCTTTGCCAAGCAGGGGTGCAGCGGAAGGCTGGCTGGCCTGAACCTTGTTTGTCTCCTTTGCCACTGAGCATCGGGTGGAGGGAGAACCCGGCCCCGGCCGCTCAGTTTCGGTTCCTTCCCCTAACGCCCCAGCTCACCTCGCTGACTGGGCTGCTCTGGCCGTCAACACACTCATCAAACAAACTAAGGTCCCTGGCGCAGCAGGCCTCCTGCTGGACAGGCTGGAATAAAGACCCCTCCCTGCCACCAGGAAGTCACTGGCTGCCGGCTGTGAACACGGGTAGAGTCCAGAGTGTGTCGTTCAAGGCCCTTCGCCAGGGGCTCTGGGGTACCCTCCCTGCTCCTCTGCACCCTCCATCCTGCTTGGAGATCCATTTCTCATTGGGCAACCTTGCCTGACTGATGATCCTGCCTGCCATAGCTGGGTCCCCACTGCACCCCTGGTAGGGGAGGCAGCCCCTCCCGTCTCCTCTACGAGCCGGGGATCCGAGGGCAAGCCCAGGGCCTGGCCAAGGCTGCTCAGACACCTGCCAAGTGGAGCTGGGCTGGCCTGGCGTTGAGAACCCGTATTTTACCCGCATATTTCTGGGGACATCATCCCAGCCACAGCACCCTGTCTCTCCAACACAGGACCTTCAAGGCCATCTGGACTGACTCCGACTGAGGTCACAACCCCTCCATTTCATTCCATTCTCACTCCCCTCCAGGGCTGGGGAATTCATTCAGCTGAGGTTGGGTGCCAGGGGAGACTGAGGGACCCCCCCCCCGACATGCACTGATTTTGCTTTAAAACCCCCCCAATACCCACTCCAGAGTCCTCACCGCTCACTGGGCCTCTCCCTGCCACCCTCAGCCCCCATCCCCGTTGGCCTCCCCGCAAGCTCCACTAGCTTCCAAGCTTCTTCCTCGACCCAGGCTAGCCCCTCTTCCAGGCACACTTTTCCCTCAGCGAACGCCCAGCAAAAACCCACACTCCTGTTCTCAGCATAGAAGCCCTTGATTGGCCAGCCTTTCCTGACCCCCTGGACCAGGCCTGGCCCCTGCAGGCCCTCTCAAGCCCCCAAGCACGGATACTGATTCTGTCCCCATCTAATCCCTGTTTTGGTTCCTGAGTTCCTCGGCCTCCTGAGAGCAGGTGCTCCCTGGGTCCCGTTCACCACCATCACCCCAGGGCCAGGCGCGGGCTCGGCTGAGAGGACCCGATACAGAGTCGTGGACTGAATGAAGGAAAGAGAGTTCTCTGTGAGGTCAGTCATCTGCTCAATATAACCAACGCGCTCCACACTGCACAAGCATTTTTTGACTGACTGACCGAGCACCCTCCAAAGGACTCTAGGTCCCTCCTCAGGGACCCAGCCAAGCCCTCCTGAATGGGAAACCGCCCTTCGGCCTCATCCAGTCCAAGTGTCATGGCTGCCTGGCCTCCTCCCTAGACTCCCAGCCTCAGCCTCTCCCCTCCTGGCCTCCGCCATAGCAGCAGCGCGGGCATCTGACCTTGCCAGGACCCTCCCTGGCAACCTCCATGGTTTCTCCCTCTTCCAGGACAGAGTCCAAACCCTGTGCCCCGGCATTCAAGGCCTTGGTTTCTAAAGCCTCCCCCTCCACCACTGCTCTCCCCGACACAGCATCTTTCCAACTTCCCCACAATGTGCATGCATCCCCCAGGATGCTCCGAGCCTTTGCTCATGCTGCTGTCCCTGTCCCTAGGGAGGGCTATGGACCCTTCAACACATGACCCAGATGGTCTTCCCCCACAGCCCCCACGTACTTCACTCTTCCACAGAAGTTTCCACATCCACCAGCCTCCCAGGTCACAGTGGGGTTCCTCTGGGCCAGAGCCTGCCTGTGACCACCGATCCGCCCTTGTGTGTGCCCCCCAGCACTGGGCTGGCTCCGAAGGGGCATCGGGGACTGCCAGCTGGGTGAATGGGGGGCTGAGCTGCTTGCTCCCAGTGAAACAGCCCCAAAGCCCTTCAGTCCCTTAGCTGCAAGCTAGGACCAAGCCCTCGATTCCCACATCAGAGTCCTGTCCCTGCAGAGCATCTTCTCAGCAGGGTAGCACCCAGCCTAGCCTCCCAAAAGTGCAGTGAAGAGGAGCTCACCACGGACCCCAGGGAGCACAGGAAAGCCGAGTTGAAATCGGGGCCCATGGACTGCCCCAGAGACTTGGCCTGCAGTGCCCGGCAGCCTTGCCCAGCCAAGCTTCTCCTGCAGCCTGACAGCCGCAGCCCCTTCCTCCCTCTGAGGCGCAGGCTCCTGGGGGGTCTGGGCTCGAACCTCACTTCTACCTCCTCTTTGCGGAGTGACCTTGGGAAAGTGACTCAGCCTCCCCAAGCCCAGTTCCCTCAGCCCGAAAACGGAGATAAGGATCAGAAGGACTGGAAGGATTCAGTGACCTATTCTAAAGGTTTCTAAGACATTTTTGTAGTGATAGCTTTCTAATACATTCCTTTCTAGTTAAGACAATTGATGAAAATCGACAAAGAATTTATTCCATGTTTACATAAAATCACTGAAGATTCCTTAGTTCTCAATTGTTCTTTTATTTTGCAGGTAATAAACGGCACCCCAGGGGGACTGACCTCAGGTGCATTGTACTCGGTAACTCACACAAGAGCAGGTTCGGTGACAACCTTCCTCAAGATGACCCCCGCCCTGTGGCGTTTTTCAGATTGGCTGTCTCTTACTTAAAAACACAAAGTCACACTGTGGGCAGACTCTATGGGGTAGGGAATCACCTTCTGCAAGGCCAGGTGCCCAGGAGCCTTTGACAAGGACGGGTGGTTATTATGAGTTTATTACCAACCACGACTGTCATCAAACGACACCTCCCCGCGCCACCGGCATCGGGCCACATGTACCCAACGTACGTGTCACAGAGCTGAGAGAAGAAAAGCAAACGTGAGAAACCGTCTGCAGCCTGAGTAAGCAAATCCAGCCACCTGAGCTAAACTATAGCTCTGTAACCCGCTGGCAAACCGGCGCCATCCCCACTATCCCCTCGTGTCGCGACACTGCAGAGCTGCGATCTCATCCGTGTGCTAACGGCTGCCGTATGTGGGACTTGTGCTGTTTTCGCACGGCCACCAGACTCACTACAGAGGTCTGCTTGCTTCCTTTTGAAACACATGGGGTCTTTATTATTTACCAAGCCAACCCTGAACTCTGGACTTCCTCAACACTTTGCCCATCCCCCCACTTTTCTTTACTTGCTGTGTCTTCCTTTCCCAGAAGGAGGTCCCAGCAGGATGCTCCAGCTCCTCTGAACTACGTTACCCCCAAAATGCTCCAGGCCCATCTTTCTCAACAGAGTAATCTTGCACAACCCGTTTCTAAGTCCATTTCTATTACGAGACCAGGGCTGGGTCAGCCTTGGACATGACTTTCTTTTATTCCCGTCATTACTGGCAGTCACCTTTGGATGATAGATTTGACTGGTTCTCCATGGAGGAGCAAAAGACAGGAAGGAGTCCCCGTGGAATGGGCTAAAACAAGGAACTTGGAATCTGGTTGCATCTTTATGCTTGGCTTTTTCTGTTTGTTTGTCTAATGGATTCTGGGGCTTCTGGATTCACTGGGTTAGGACACATTGGTTTAATTATAGGTGCCCCTGTCTACTGACTAGTAATTTGTCTCTAATGTTAACAGGACCCTCTTACGTGGCTTGTTTGGTTTCCCACCATTACGCACTCAAATCACTCAAGGGGGAAAAAAAGTGTGTCCTCGGGAACAGAGAGCAAAATGCTGGATCAAGAAACATCAGCAAAATACCCTCCTTCATGAGCCTGTTAATTTTTTGTTGCTCTTCTGGTCATGGTTTTGATTAATATTTTAGAACTAAAGCTTACTTCTGAAAAAAACAAGGATTCTTTTTTCCTAAGATTTTATTTATTAGTGAGAGATAGAGCACAAGCAGGGGGAGGGGCAGAGGAAGAGGGAGAAGCAGACTCCCCGGAGAGCAGGGAGCCCGACGCAGGGCTTGATCCCAGGACCCTGGGATCACGACCCAAGGTGAAGGCAGACACTTAATCGACTGAGCCATCCAGGTGCCCCAAAACTAGGATTCTTCATACTTATCACTACTTGCTACCACTTTTATTTTCTACCAGACTGATGCTCAGACCTCACCTAGGCTATCCACTCTGTGCCCTTAGCCTTCTTAAATCCAGGCCCCACATCAGAACAATAAAGTTATCAAAGTATCTTTTACACCCCAACGCTACTGGACTTTCTAGATGGCCACCAAACAACACCAAAGATTTCCTTCGTTGCTTTATAAGAAGAGTGATGCTCCAAAATGACCGATGTATTTTCTGAATTTCTCATTACCAAAAACACTAGAATGAGAGCTGTCCTATGAAGATGCAAGTGTAAGAACGCTGGCAATCAAAAGAAGAGACACTCAGAGGAGGGCCTGGGTGGCTCAGTCAGTTAATCGCCCAACTCTTGAACTTGGCTGGGGTCATCATCTCAGTGTGAGACCGAGCCCCACATCAGGCTCCAATCTGGGCAGGGTGTGGGATTTTCTCTCTTCCTCTCTCTCTCTGCCCCTCTCCTGCCCTCCCTCTCTTAAAAAAAAAAAAAAAAAGAAGAGATAACTCAATCTCCGTGTATTCATTTATATTTTATGTGTACATATATATACACAGAAAACATATTTATATTACATATATGATTATATGTAATTTATATACAAATATATAGTATATCATACACAATTATATATGCTATCTAATATATATTACTTGTGTACTTTATTTAAAAAATTCTTTTTTTTTAAGATTTTATTATTTAATTGACTGAGAGACAGCTAGAGAGGGAACACAAGCAGGGGGAGTGGGAGAGGGAGAAGCAGGCATCCCGCTGAGCACAGAGCCCGATGCGGGGCTTAATCCCTCATGACCTGAGCTGAAGGCAGATGCTTAACTACTGAGCCACCCAGGCACCCCTAAAAAATATTTCATTTATTCGTCAGAGAGAAGGAAAGAACAAGCAGGGGAGAGGAGTGACAGGCAGAGGGAGAAGCAGGCTCCCCGCTGAGCAAGGAGACCCTATGGGACTCAATCCCAGGATACTTGGATCATGACCTGAGCTGAAGGCAAACACTTAACCAACTGAGCCACCTAGCGGTCCCAACTTGCGCACTTTTTAAAGTGAAGACCAAAAAAACCCAGTAATTTATTTTCATGTACAATAAAAATCAAAAAGAAATGTCCTTAAAAAAGTGTTTTCTACATTTAACTACACTTATCAATTAGCGACAGTCCTAACATATGCTCTATGAGATAATTAAAGAGCCTGAAGATGGGTCAATATCCTTGCTACCTAAAATAAGTTCTTAATCTGAAAAAATGGATCATGCATTCTATCTTAATAGAAGACTCCATTCTCCTCCATTCTGACATTGATTGTTACAATAAATGTTTATTGTTACAATAAAGGGACCAGTCATTCAGGCTAATCTGCAGTTCCCAGTCCCTCCTGCCTAGAGGCCTCTCCTTCCGGTCAGAAGTGGAGTCTTCTGAAGAAGACATCAAGAGATTATGGCCTCAGTAGAGGACTGTAGCACATGCACTTGGCTCTCTAGGCTCCAGAGAACAGATGAATGGGCACAGCCTCCAGCCACGCTGATACCATCGCTTTGACCAGACACTGCCCGAGGCCAAGGCAGGATCCACGAGTCTGCAGTCCAGAAGGAGACAACCTGGCGAAGCAGATGGACCACCCAAGACCAGCAAGACGGGTACTACGACTTCGAGCCGAACGAAAGTGATTTAAGTGGGGTTCATTCCTATTTCCAAAAGGGGATCGAGAAGACCCTTTTCTTCTTTGATCTCTACCTCTAATCCTTGATTTAAGAGGTTATATTGGAACCTCTTAAAATTAAAAAATTTTAATTTTAATTATTATTTAATTATTATTTAATTTAAAAATTAATTAAATTAAATTATTTTATTTATTAAATTTTTAATTTATTAAAATAAATTTTAAAAATTTTAATTTTAATTATTATTTAATTATTTAATTATTATTTAATTTTAATTAAAAATTAAAAAATATTCCTTCAATGGTGCCTTTCCAACTAATCCTTCAGAATTCTGGGGGAGGAGACTAACTATAAAAATTTAACATTAGATATAAACTCACGACTTATCAAGGAAATTTTAAAATAATAGTTCTACTGGGGTGCCTGGGTGGCTCAGTCAGACGAACGTCCAACTCTTGATTTTGGCTCAAGCCATGACCTCGGGGTCGTGGGCCCCACGTCAGGCTGTGTGCTCAGCGACGAGTCTGCTTGTTTGCTTGAGGATTCTCTCTTTCTCCCTCTGCCTCTCCCTCCCCAGCCTCCATACTCTTTCCCTCTCTCTAAAATAAATCAATAAATCTCTAAAAAAATATATAATAAAATAACAGTTTTGTTGAAAACAGCATATTATGGGCCCCAAACTATAAAACTGCTCAGAATAATTGCCCACAAATGTTCACAGTGTCTTCCCTGGGACCACTTCTCTTCATGGCCATTAGTTTGGTATACAAGGTCAGTAAGAATCTGTCCTCCTTCCCAACAGGATATAATTGGGTAAATCAAATTTGTAACCATGACCGTGCCAGAAATGTCACATTTAATGAGAAATTTCATTATATTAGGCATGACAAGCCTGAGAGTAAAACACACGGACCGTCCTTCCCATGTGGGATGTGGCCTCCCTGGGAGGCTGCCGAGGATCTGCTCCCTGGCTTGCAGATTCCCATCCAGCCTTTAAGGTTACAGAAAAAGTTACTCCTATCAGCCCTAAACACTGACAAACGGGGATTCTGCAAAAAGAAGTCACCCCTATCATTACAGGTTGTACAGGCACTACCCGACGAGGCTAACCGGCATGGTCTGAGGTTTCTGATCTTAGACAATATCCTAGGAAATTTTTTCACACCCACCGATTCAAATGATGACCCCGAGGTTCCACGAAGCCTCCTGACCAAAGTTAGCTCTAAAGCCTTGGTATCTTATGCTCTGATCTTAACAGCCATACACCCAGTGAGACTTTGCTTATTAATCATCACCTCGTTACAATGGCCTATGTCCAGAAAACTGGCCAAACTTAAACAAAAATCAAAGTAATGACAAATATGAGAAAATTGCCGCAACAAACCACTGTGGTCCAATCCTTACACCTCAGGAGGCACAGGAGCAGCAGGAACGGACCGAGGCCTCATCCTGCTGGCACTCCCCCGTTGCTGTCTTACTACCAAACCTACACATTATGCCTCCGAGTCCAAGAAAAAGACCAACAAGGCATTCCTGCGCCCCGTGATAAAGCCTACAAAGACAGCGGACACAGCTGAATAAATCACAATAGTAACGACAATTTTTAAAAATGCTAAAAGCAAAAACTAGGGTCTGTCTCACATCAGTGCCCCAAAAAGAGAAAACTTGATCGCTTCCTGCAAGTTACAAGCTCTGTAGCAAAACCTACTGTATCCCTGACTTTCCCAAGCTGGTACTGCCCAACACACAGCAACGCTCGTGGACATATATGATCATCGTTGGGGGCGGTGAGGGGGGCAGGGAGGGCTGTGTTCCTTCCCCTCTGAAGAGCTGAACTACTATAATCTTGGTAACCTTTGGTTTGTTTCTTTAAACACCTGTGGTATTTTTATTTGGCAAGTGGTGAGTCAGCCTTTCTGATATTTGTACTCCCCTGCAAAAATCTGTCTTTTCTTAGAGCATTTGTGTTTCTGAATCTCTCTTTCACGCACTCCACTAGATAGAATTCCTATGAGGACAGGGATTTTTGTGTTTTGTTCATTGCTGTGTTCCCAGCACCTAGAACCATGCCTGTCTTGCCGCCGAGGCTCTGTAAATATTTGTTAAACGGATGAATCATATGTTCTATAAAAGACAGTTCTACTTATTCCATAGATATCCCACAAACGCCCAGATGCTTATTACGTGCTACACGCTGGGGATATGGGGCCAAGCCCTCGCCTTCAAGCGCTCCCAATATATTTCAGGTGGCAGACAGAGAATGTGACACATGCAAGGCAGCCTGCCACTGAGCTGATGGGGATGCACGTGGCCTGTGGGGCCCCAGGAGAACTTCCCGGAGGAAGCTGAAAGGAGAGATGGCTAGGAGAGGGCCAGAGAAACAGGATAAAGAAAAGGGAGGGTGTCTCAGGTAAAGGACACAGCAGATGAGAAACGGGGGGGAAGGGTGACACAGTAGTGACAGCAGAGGCCAGTGAGGTCTACAAAGGTCATATCATCAAAGGCCTCAAATGCCAAGTAAAGGAGTCTGGTCTTGACTGTCGGGGCAGCGGGCACCTAGAGCAGGTCCTCGCCCCTCCCATACCAGGTCCATGCACCCAGCGCAGGTGCCGAGCCGAGACCGACCGCCGGGGGCAGAGGGGTTGGTGGGAGGGCAGCAGCAGGCAGGCCACTTACCTGGTGTGCTGCTGGAGGTGGGAGAGCTGTCGGAAGGACTTATCACAGTAGGAGCAGTGGTAGGGCTTCACGCCCAGGTGAATGCGCAAGTGCTGGGCCAGGTACGAGGCGTTGGCAAAGGACTTGGAGCAGTGCGGGCACTTGTGGGGCTTGGCCTCGGTGTGCGACTTGGAGTGAATCTGCATCTCAGACTTGGTGAAAAAGGTCAGCGGGCACACCTTACACCTGCGGGGCAAGAGGCACATTCACACCTGGGAAGAACCCCCACCCTCTGTCCGGAAGCATAGGGGGCCTCCCGCACCCACAGACCTTGTGGCCCGCACAGCGAGGAGCCCCGGGGACACAGGCCCACCAGGGAAAGCCAGGGGGCAGGCTCCCAGCCCAGAAAACCTCCAATCTGGAGGCCAAGGCTCTTCCCGTGGGGGACTCTAGTCACAGCAGCAGGGGACTGCCTGACATTTCCTGGAGGAGAGAGGCCCAGCAATGCTGGGGAGGTGTGCCCGGGGCCACAGTCCTTAACACTCAGAGTAAGAAGTTCTCCTCCTAGGTGCCCGTCAGAAGCATCTGGGGAGCCTTCAAAAAGGGCTGACTGGCCCTCTGCATGTTCCCCACCGACCCCTGACAAACTAAATCAGAATTTCTGGAGGTACGTTCCTGGGATGGGCATTTTCTGAGCGCTCCCCAGATGATTCTAACTTGAGGGCTGAGAACACTGCTTGATGGGAGGACGAATGGACTCCCACCGCTCCAGGCTGTGGTGAGCTGGGCCCCCAGCAGCCCCGAATAAGCAGGGGGAGGACCGCCCCACCCACCTGCGAAGGGGCTGTGGATGGGGCTTGTCAGAGAACCCCGCTCCTCAGGACCTGGGGTCCCATTCCAGCCCCAGCTGTTGGGCTCCAAGGGCAGCCCTTCGTGCGAGCCTCTGGCCCAAGCCCATGGTGGACCCCCTGGTGGACCCCTTTCCACCAAGACCCCCACCTGTATGTCTTGCCCTCCTTGGCAGTCTCGCCCGAGGCCAGGATGGGGTAGGGAACTACGAGGACAGGCGGCCCCCCTGGGTTCTCTGCCTTGATCTTTTTGCGGCCGCGCTCGGACTTTGGGGGGCCAAGCAGGCCGTGGCCCTGGATTGTCTTGATGGAGTCCAGGAGGGGGGGGCTGGTGATCCCTGAGATGAGGGTGGGGGACGAGGCGATGAGGCGGCTCTGGCTGGTGGTGGTGGGTGTGGACGGGGTGCTGGTACCCGTGCCTGCACTCGATTCCGACGTGCTCACAGCTGGGGTTCGGGAGGAGAGCCCCAGACCTGCAGAAGACATGGAGGGGAGGGCAGCTGCAGAGGCCTTTCCAAGCCTCCCCTTCCCTTCGTAAATTACCCGGGGTAACTACATGAGAGGCCCATGTATGTATAAGAGGCCTGACACACCGAAGAACTAAATTGGTTTGGTAACAGAGGCACTTTGGAAATACTCCAAACCACAGGATTTTTTCAAGATGTTTACTACTGTGTTATTTGCAATAGCAAAAAACTAGAGGAACTGAAATACGGAACATTAGGGAAGGGGTCCATACATCGTGATCAGTCTTCTCCACTGAACATTAACCGCCGACTAAAAAATTATGCTTGTAAAACAAAACACACACACACACAAAACAAACAAAACCAGCACATGTATGCATAGAAAAAGTAAGTAGGAGAAGAAGATATACCTAAAGTGATGTGGACAGTACAGCTAGGAGTAATTTTTTTTTTAAAGCATTTTGACTTAACTGTACTTTGATTCTTTGACCATGTACTTTTCAAAAAAACTTCTGTAATACAGGGGTGCCTGGCGGGCTCGGGTGGAGGGGCAGTGTTTGACCCTTGATCTCGGGGTTGTGGGTTCAAGCCCCACTTGGGTGTTGAGATTACTAAAAATAAATAAAAGCCTTTACAAAAGGGGAAAAGGAAACAAAAATAAAATAAACTTTTGTAACATAAGTCATTCTTTTAAAAACAAGGGGACTTGTTGATACATTTACAGTATCAGGTGAAGCCAACAAAAAGACGAAAATGGTACCTTTCATGTGACTAAAAGAAGGCTTCTTTTAAAAAGAAACCAAAAATCTCGCCATTGAGAAAGGTTAAGATCCAGAGATGGACAAGCGTTCGTGTCCGCCGCTGCATTTATAACCCTCAATGGAGGGCTGATTGGCAGAAGCCATTAATAACGTCAAATGTACAGGACTTCTGACGAAGCAACGTGGCTTCTAGAAACTGCCCATAAAGAAATATCTGCCACTGAGCACAAGATCTGTGTATATGGACCTTCTGTACAACCAAACTGGACACAGCCCGTTTGTCCTCAGCAGAGGCTGTGTAAAGAGACGCGGTCCATCTTCACTATGAAGGACTGAGCAGCCACAAAAACAAGAAAGGTTCTGTGCAATGATGGAGAGAGAACGCCCAAATGTGCTGTCGTCAGGTGAAAAAAAGCAAATCGTAGACGGTAGGAACCCATCTATTTAAAAAACACACACACACCTAAGCTTCCTATGTAGGTAACAGGCAATACAGATGTGTGTGTTAATGCACAGAAATAGCTCTGAGAAGACACACCCAACTAAATTTGTGTCTAAATTGTGGTTCGCTCTAGGGAGAAAGAATTTTCTGGTAAAAGGAGATTTTCATACTGCGTCTATCTGCTATCTACTTCATATTATTTGAATTTTTACCTGGTGAATTCATCCATTTTTAAGATCTGTGATTAAAGGATAAAACAAAATAAATTATAGAGAAAACATATGAAAATGATAACAGTAGTAGGACGAAAGCTAATTTTTTCTCTTTTCGGCTTGTCTGCAATCTTTACATTTTCTATAAGGACTATGAATTACCCTTATAATCAAAAAAAGCATTAAAAATGCTCATGGTAGAATGGTGAGTAGGAAAAGTGAGTTGAAGTCATGGGTATAGCCCTACTACAAGCTCAGCAAAACACACACACGCATATTAAAAAATAAACAAAAAAGATGGAAAAGGAAGGAAATGAACCAAAAGGCTTTCCTTAACTGCTGGGTTAGGAGCTGGGGATTATGAGTGCGTTTTTTCCTTAGTTTCTCTCTTTTTTTTTTTTTTCCAAATTTCCCTTAATATGCTTATATTACTTTTTTAATATTACTTTTATAATGAAAAAAATAAATTTAATAAAATCATAATAAGGGGGGGATGTGCAGAGTGTGGCTGGGGCCTCAGGGAGGCTCACTGGGTCCCATAATTCCTGGGCATCTCTGAGAGAAGCGGGGAATGAGGAGAAAGGCAGAGGCGCCTGACTAAAGGCAGAGGTGAGCCAGGGGAGGAACAAAGGCCCGGCTGCAGTGGCCTCCAGAGAAAGCGTGCCCGCCAGGCTCTGAGGTAGACATCAGGCAGCCCAGGCCGCGTGACACCACCTCGGGACTGAGCTCACCTCCTTCCCTACCCCGTGCTTCCTCCTGTCATTCCTGCCCCCTGACCGTGCCTGGGCTCTTCTCTCCGGTCCTCCCTTTTTACCCCTGTGGTCAGCCCAGCACCAAGCCCTGTCCATTCCCCTCCACAACTCTCAGATCTGTCCCCTTCTCCCCGTCCCCAATGCCACTGCCTGATCCAGGCCACCACTCTCCTATAGATCTCCCTGACTCCTTCCCTCTCCCAGCAAGCCAGTCCCCCACCTCGCACCCAGACCCAGCTTTCCAACCCGAATCTGAGCATTTCCCTCCTGTACTTAAAAATCTTCCACGGCTCTGCACTGCTGGAGGGTAAAGTCCAACTGCCCAGCCTGGCCCACAGCGCCCTTCACATCTGGTCTGCTTCCTCTCTAGAGACCAGCTAGAGCCAAGGGTCATTAACACCTGGGCTCTGGAACCACACTGCCTGCCTCTGCCTCCTACTGACTGTGCAACTCTGCCTCGGCTTCCTCATCTATTAAGTGGAGACCTCACGGAGAGAAAGAAATTGTTTCCTAAGTCAAAAACGATCGCGTGTTCAACCTAATATTGTCAGTGCCCACCGCACAGGCTGCTGGGAGTAGTAAGTGACCACTGCTGGCCACACACAGGCGCTCACCTGGAACCAGCTGCCATATTACCAGCGTAAACACCATCATGGTCATCACGGTTTGGCCCTCCCACTGGGGCAGACCTTCCTACTCGTGCTTCCCACCCACACACCCGCTTAGCACATGCTGTTCCCTCCTCCTGGTTCACTCCCCTCGTGAACAGCCAACCTTTCCCCCCGCACACCGGCCCCTTCCCTCACCCACAAGTCTGGTCAGGGCTCTTCTCCGGATTCTGTAAATCCGCGCCCCCACCCCCCTACCCTCAGCGCCCCTCCCTGGTCCCGAAGGTTTAGGGGGCGGAGGTCCTCCCAGGACAAGCGCCACCCCCCCCCCTCCCCGGCCTTCGCCCCGCCCCCTCCCAGCCGGCAGTACCTGTGACGGTGCTGGTGGCCGGCCGCGCGTGCAGCGCCACGTCGGGCTGCGGCACAGCCTGCGGGTGCAGCCCGGGCACCTGCTGCAGCTTGGGCAGCGACATGACGGCCTGGCTGCTCTCGGCCGGCGCCGGTGGCACCAGTAGCGGCTGCTGCGACGAGGCCGACGTGGGCGGCAGGTGGGGCGGCCGGATCTTCTCCGCCATCAGCTGCTCCTTGATCTTGTTAATCAGGACCAGGTTGTCCAGCTGCCGACGGGAGAGGAGAGGCCCTGAGGGGGCTGGGGCTGCATCTGGGCCCCTTCCCCAGGCCGTGGGTCCCCGCGAGCCGGGAGCCCCAAGACCCGCAGGCCAGGCCGAAGCCCCCCGCAAAGCAGAGCAGCTCCAAGAGGGGTTGGGCCGCCAGAGGACGATGCTCGTCTTACCTGGCTGGGCATGGTGGGAGGAGGGGGCCAGAAGTAGGGGTTGTTAAATCGAGGCTCGGCCATCCTGCGGGGAGAGAGCAACTGTCACAAGGACCCTCCCCACCCGCCTGGGGCGAGCCATGCCCACTCAAGTCCGGCCCAGTGTCTGGGACCCCCACCCTCGTGGGACACTCACCCTGCAGCAGAGCAGGCCCCCTCCCAGGCCCAGGCAACCATGTCCCTAGGCTGAAAAGTCAGGAATTCAGTGTCTCCCTCCGTGGGCCCCAGAGGGCAAAGGTCAGAGACAGATCAGCTATGCTCCCAGTCCACCCCTCACCCTGATGCCACAGACCAATCCCCATCCCCCAAAAGGGCCCAAGGCTGTAGAGCCCACCCCATGGACCCATGGATTTCACACAGAAGCCCCCCACCCCACCCCCACTCCCACCAGACAGAGACACACTGGGGAGTCTTGGGGGCAACTTTGTAAACGGCCACAGAACAGAGGCAACTGCCCCACCCAGATCCTGGTCCTTCTGACCTCTGTCCCCTTGAGGTCAGACATCTTCATTGGAACAAGAGGGTAGCCTGGGTCATCAGATATGGCCACTCTGAAGGGCAATCTGGGACTATGGTTTACAGAGACCCAAATGATTACTGCCCTTTGACCCAAAAAATTGTACCTCTGGAAAGCTGTCTTCAAGAAACACGCATGGACGCGTGCAACATTTTACCTGCAAGGATGTGTCAGCACACTCTGCTTAAGGAGCGACTTGGGGAGACCTGCAGCTAGGACAGTTTGGGGCTCTTCACTAGAATTACGTGACCGTCTACTGATGACCCTCACCTCTCGCAAGTTCCATGGCAGGCCTGGGCAATTAGGCCATTCAACCAGGGCAGCGTGAAGGATGGGCCTTCAGAACTATTTTACTCTTCCAGAGGGTTCCAATCTTCCTGCAACCCGAGAGTAAGTCAAGAAGTGACTTACAGGGATACCTGGTGGCTCAGCCAGTTAAGCCTCTACCTTTGGCTCAGGTCAGGATCCCAGAGTCCTGGGCTCGAGTCCCGCATGGGGCTCCTTGCTCGGCAGGGAGCCTTCCTCTCCCTCGGCAGGGAGCCTTCCTCTCCCTCTCCCTGCTTTGCCTGCCACTCCCCCTGTTTGTGCGCACTCTCTCTGATAAATAAATAAAATCTTCTAAAAAAAAAAAAAGTGACTTACAGGGACCATTCTGAACAGAACTGCTCTCCACCAAAATTCTCCTATTGCTTTCTCCCTTAACAGAAATTACTAGCCTAAATACCTACTAGTATTGGTGCTTAAGTGAAACTGTTTATTTTGACAGGCAAGACCAAAGTGAAGTGCCTTCAACCTCTTTTCCTGGTCCTAGAAGCCCAAGGAGCCCCTAGTGGAATTGCAGGCAGAGGGTTTTAGGAGAAAACTCTCAAACAATCTAATCTCAACACTCTTAATAAAGACTTTTGATACAGATTATCCTTATAATCTTTACTTAAAAAAAAGGCACAGGAGGTATTATTATGCCATTTTATAAGTGAAGAAACTGAGGCTTGGAGAGACGGAGAGGGACCTGTCCAAGACGACAGGGCTGGGTGCCAGAGTCAAACTAGAAATCGGATTTGCTCAAGCCTTTTCCTCTGGGGAATTTGCTTTGCAAACCCCAGTCCCTGGTTGAGCCAATAAACCACATGCAAATGGCTGGATACCTACACAAAACCACCTTTGCCTTTCCTTCCCAGCCTGGGGACCGCTTGAAGTTTGAACCTGGCCAGGCTGAGGGTCAGACAGCCCTTGGCCTCTAAGGGCTCTCCTGCTCCCTCTACCCACAGACATCAAGCTGCCCTTCCCTCACAGCCCAACACTAAAAAAACACTTCCTGACTAGAGTTCTCCCTGACTGTTCCAGATCCCTTTCTCAGAAAGACCTCAACACCATAATGACAGTGAGGAGGCTGCCACTTATCAACTGCCTCCCTTGTGCCAGGCACATCGACACTCAAAGACAGGTACTCTTGTCATCCCATTTTATAACTGAAACTCAAGTTCAGAGAGGTAGAGTGACTTGGTCAAGGTCACACAGCATGGAAGTAGAGCTGAGATCCCTGCTCTAATCTGCCTAACTCTAAAGTCCAGCTGATCGGTCCCTTAGCTGTTCAGGGGAAAGGCAAGGCATCCTGACTGCAGGCTCGTGAACATGTCCTGTCTTAGGATACAACGGGCACCGCCCGGGGGGGCAGGCACCCACTCATCCAGCAGCCTCAGGTCCTGCTGTCCACCAGGGAAAGTGTGAAGGGAACGGAGCTGGAGAGCCAGGGAGAAGAGACTCCAGGCTGGGGGGAAGGGAAGACGGGAACTGGATACACCTGTCTCACCCATCTCAGAATCCCCGGCAGCCACGCCGAGAGGTGACCCACAACATGAGTTGCATGACAGAGTGAATAAATGAAGGAAGATGATCAGAACTCAAGACAACCACACACAATGCGGCAATTTTCAAAGCTCTTCTGTGCCCACTGGCATTCTCCTCAGAGCCCCCAGGAAGCAGGGAATAGATTCACCCCCGTTTTGCAGAGGGAAGCACTCTGCTCCAGGCCACAAGGATGGGGAGGCCAAAGGGAGCACCGCACTGTAATGCTGAGCCTCGGCTCTCAGAGACTCAGTGCTCCTCATCTGTGAAATAGGGTGAAACAGGCCGCTCTGCCTCAGGCCTGACATGGCCCAGGGCTCTGCCTACTGCCCCAGCTGTTCTCGGAGTTCTGTGGAGGATACCCTCTCCTCCTCCTCTTCAGCTCAATGCCAAGTTTAGGCTTCCCAAAGGCCCAGCCCGGTCAGGGAGATACGGGGAAGGTGGCCGGCCTACGGTCCCATGGCTGGGGTCGAGCATTCTCTCTGCCACTCGTCAGGTCCCTAGGCCGGCAGGGATGGCCCCTCGACCCGGCTGGACAAACAGGCTCACAGGAGGGAATGGTCTGCCCTGGGTCACTTAATCTGATCCCCATGGTCTCCGCCTAATTTCTCCATGTCCTTCTCTGGCTGGTCCTAAGTAATTTCATGATTCGGTCTGTGCTCCTGGCCCTGGCACATACCTCCTGTGCATCGAAGGCGAGGAAGGTGGGCGGGGGGTGACCATTTGCTGGGTGTCAGGCCCACTGCCAGGTACAGCTCAGGAGTATCTCCAGGGAGGCTCCCAGCCAGCCCGTGGAGGTGGGGGGGGGGGCCCCCTGTGCAACCTGGGGGCCTGCACGACATGGCGGGCCATCACCAGAGGTGAGCCGATAGGGTGGCAAGGACTGGGCGAAGCTGCTCCGACCTTGTCAGAAGGGAGGGGTCTGAAGCAGGAGACTGGTCAGGTGTGTATTTAGGACAGGTGGACAGGGCAGAAGGCCACAGCCCGAGCAGAGGCACGGATGTGTGCAAATACAAAGCAGGTTTGGGTCCATGAGCCCGTCACCTTCGGGCACCAAAAAGAGAGCCAGAGAGGGGAGGTAGTGAGGGACCGGCCAGCCAGTGGGGCGCTGAAGGCCTGCCAAGAATGCTGGTGGGGAGAAGGCATCAGAAGCTCCAAAGTCAAGGGGGACTGAGGTCAGAGGGAGCAGCAGCCTGAGGGCCGGGCCCGGGCAGGGGTGTAGGAGCAAGGTGGGCTGCACCTGCGAGGTCCTGTGGGGACAGGCAGGACAGGTTGCTGGCTGGGCAGGGTGTGTCCACTGGTCTTCAAGCCCCCGAGGGAAGGCGAGACTGCTGTGAGCCTCGAGACACACAGCCCGGACGCTCATGGCAGGGCAAGCGCACTACCGTTTCGTTTTTCTTGCTCCACAAGGTAAAGAAAGTCAGAAAGGTGGAGGAACGAAACACCTAGTGCTGCTTCTGAAAACAGCGGGCCCATCCACCATCTGCCCATCCATTTGCTCTGGATACATCCTATGGGCCATACGGGGTCGAGAGCTGGGGGACCTGAGGCAAAAGGGGGCACCCTGCTGTCTGGGGGCTCCCAGCTAAGTGGAGGAAGGAGACTTGTGACCCACAAGCTTCTGCACGAAAGAACTTCCGCCTGAGCCCTGCTACATGCCACCGAGGACCCTCCAGACCACCTCGTCATGGCTTCGTGCTGCCTGGACCCTCCATGAAACTGTGCCCTGGGTTCCTTATCTTGGTATCTCTCAGAGCTCCCACCCACAAGCTACGCTCCTGTGTCCCACCCACCTCATCCGTGGCTGGCCCACCCGCTCTAGGACTCTAAAGACAGTCCAAGTCCCAAGTCTCCGCTCTCAGACGGGGCCTGTCCCTGGAGCTCCAGGCCCACCTTCCAGCTACCTCCCTTCACCTGTCTGGCAGGCCGCTTGGACTCAGCAAGCCTAAGCTGCACTGGGTCTTCCCCCAAGACATGCGCCTCCTCGAGCCATTCCTGACTGAGGGGGCACCCCCATCTGCCCAGATGCTCCTGCCACAGACACACGTGTCCCTATACCTCCCCACCCTCCCTGCCCAGCTCAGATCCACCACCAGCCACCGCCCCGGGACTGGATTTCCAAATTCTCCCTCGAATCCACCCACTCCTCTCCACGAGTCCTAGCTATGATCACCTCACCTGGACCATGGAACAGCCTGCTTTGTTTAGAGCCCAATGCACCTGGGTTCAAATCTCGGCTCCAACTCACCAGCTGTGTGATCTGCGGCAAATCAGTTGCTCCTGCCCCCCAAGTTAAGGGATGAGCAACCCAGAGCCAGGGGCCTGACCCAGGATGGAGAAAAGGATCAAGGGGGACTTCCCAGTGGAGGTGATGCCTGCTTTGGGTCTTAAAGGATGAGCGGGAGCGAGCCAGGCAACAAAGGAGTGGGGAGCATGGCTGGCAGAAGCAGGAGCCTGAGCAAAGGCCCAGAGGTGAGAAGCGACACGCCGTGTGCAAGGAGCTAAGCGTTCCGGTGTGGACTGGGGGAGGGGACATGAGGCTGGAGCCAGCAGCCAGGGAAAGCTGACAGCATCCTACGCCTGGAGTGTGGACTCAAAGCAATGGGTGATGGGGCAGAATCTGTGGTTTAGAAAGACTCCACTGACTAATGAGTATGGACAGGACTGGAGAGACCAGGGGAAGAGGCAGGAGACACCCATTAGGAGGCCCCTGGAGAAGAGGATGGAGGGGAGAGGCAGGGAGGACCTGAGCTGGGACTCGGAGGAGAGTGATCAAAGAGGCCTGGCTATCCAGTTGGAGCTGGAGACCAAGGAAGCATGCACCTCACCCCCCCCACCGTGTGGCCCAGAAGGACCTCGGGATCCCCCCCACCGACAAACACGGTCACAGGAACATGCAGACAGCCCCACACTCGGACACACGTGACAGACACAGACTTATGGTCCCAAACATGGACAGATGGGGACATGGAGCAGGAACCCACAGCCACTAGGACACGGAGTCACAGGTGGGCGCTGCTGCAGGAGGGTGAGTGCACATGACCTCGGGGACAGACCCAGAAGGAAGCAGGGAGGGCACGCGAGGAAGTTGGGATGAACATAATGCCTTAATCCCCCCCAAAGAACAAACCCCTCATTGACAGATTTCAACCTGGAATCACAGGCTCCTTACCTAGAGTGTCCTTTCCCACTTGGTGAACTTCTACTCATCCTTCAAGACCCAGCTCAAGTGTTCCCTCTTCTACGGAGCTTTCCCTGAACCCCCAGTCAGTCACTTCCTCTGTGTTCCCAACAGCACCTTGTATATGGGAATAACAATAACAATAATAATAAAATGGCAGCTACCGTCAATTTCAACACCCACTACGTGCCAGACACTGTGCTGAGTATGTCATATGCATCACGTCACTGAGTCTTCCCGATGCCCCTGTGAGACGTGCATTTAACAGAAGAGGAAACTGCAGCTCAGAGAGGTTGACCAACTTGCCCAAAGTCACACAGCTAGCAAGTAATGGAGTTAGGACACCACCCAGATCTGGTGCAGCACTACAGGGCCATCACACCCGGTGTGGCTG
Organism: Meles meles; assembly: GCF_922984935.1. Lineage (NCBI taxonomy): Eukaryota > Metazoa > Chordata > Mammalia > Carnivora > Mustelidae > Meles > Meles meles. Next base: position 192,046,477 of record NC_060066.1, read on the forward strand.
TTTCCCCGGGTGACTTCCCCGCCAGACTGAGTTCCTCACAGTTACAACTAGTGCTCGTTCACCTTTGCCATTCCGGCACCTGGCCCAACGTGGTCTCGGAAACTCTCTGCAGAATAAAAAAATAAAATAATATCGATTCCCTTTTCTTCAGCACTCACAGTGGGCCAGGAACTTTCTAAGGGGATTTTACAGCCATTATTTTACTATTGCAATAGACCTATGACACAGATGAGGAAACTGAGGCCCAGAGAGGTTAAGTGATGTGCCTGAGGTCCCAGAGCCAAGTCTAGATTTGAACCCAGATCTGCCCATGACCCTTTCCCAGGAAGATGGCCTGAGGGCAGCCTTGTAAGCTCCAAGAGAGGTACTATGAGAGGAGGCACCGAGGAAGGTGCACACCGGGTGGCAGGCCCTGGCCCCTAGGGAGGTCCAGGTACAAACAAACAGACACAAAGAGGACAGGCAGCCCAGGGGAGGGCGGCAGGATGCGGGTCCCCAGACCATCCCACAGGCATTAAAAACTGAGATTTGGGGCGCCTGGGTGGCTCAGTGGGTTAAGCCGCTGCCTTCGGCTCAGGTCGTGATCTCGGGGTCCTGGGATCGAGTCCCGCATCGGGCTCTCTGCTCAGCGGGGAGCCTGCTTCCCTCTCTCTCTCTCTGCCTGCCTCTCTGTCTACTTGTGATCTCTCTCTGTCAAATAAATAAATAAAATCTTAAAAAAAAAAACAAAACTGAGATTTGCCCAGACCCCGTGGCCACAGAGGAATGAGCTCCCAACAAAGCAAATGGGAGAGAGCAGGACCCAAAACTGTCTGGACACTATGATTACGAGGAGGCAAAAATAAAAACCTGCGTCAGAAAAAGCAAGCTGCAGGGAACCACACCCAGGGGGAGGGCTGGGAGAGGTGGCCGGAGCTGATCTGGTTTTTGTCTTTGTTTGTCTGATTTCGCTTCTCTGTAATGTCATTCAGTTGCGTTTATAATGAAAACAATAAATTTATTCTCAAAAAAAAAGACAGAAAATTGTTGGTAGCCCAAGGGCAGGGGGGGAACAGATGGAGGGTCTTGGAGGCATGGCGGCGCAGGTGGAAGCCAGGGTCAGCTGATGGTGGGCACTCAACTGACCGCTGGCTGCCAGGCCCCGCATGGCCCTCTGTCCTCCAGGTTCATACAACCCAGCTAGGCAGCAGGGGTTGTCAGCAAAGGCTACCTGGCAGATGGAACATTGAGCGTGCACTCTGGAGCTGTTTGAGGGTGGGGAAAGGTCTCCACCACCTTCTCTGCCCTGGTCCAAGCCCCCTTTGGCTACTGCAAGAATCCCTTCACTGGTTTCCCTGCCTCTACCCACAGCCCCCGTTCCATTCTCCTATTGCAGTTGCTGTGAGATTTCTAAAATACAAAAGCAGATCACGATATTCACCTCCTTAAAACCTTCCATGGCTCCCTACTTCTCTCCAGACAAGGCCTGGACTCCTTGGGCCTTACATATCAGGCCCCCACTGACCTCTGTGATGTCAGTGATTCCTCCCACCTTACACTCTGCCCAGCCAGCCAGAGAGCTCCCTCAGGGCTCCACTCCCTTTCTTATTTCCTAAACTTCACTCAGGCTACCTCCTCTCCCTGGAACCCTCTATCTTCCCCACTTCACTGGCTAACGCCAAATTATCTTCAAGCTCCAGCCTATGAACCACTTCCTCCTGAAAGCCTTCCAGGACTGCTCCACCTCCACCCTCCTAGGCTGTGTCAGGTGCCTCTCCTCTGTTCCCTTTGTGCCCTGCACATCCATCATCAGCTCACGTATCCCCCTATTTTCTGTCTGTTTCCTTGCCCACCTCCATTGTCAGGCATGCTGTCAGGGCGCAATCACTGCTGAGTAATTTGTCTTTTAAGCCCTGCACAATACCTGATAAACATTTGAAGGAATGAATGAATGCACTAGATGGAGAACTGAAAGGGTCATGGCCTGGATAGAGGAAAGTCCTCTCCCTCATCCTGGCACCATACTATCCCCGGTGTCACTCTGTTCCCTATTTCCTAGATCTAAGCCCTACCTTCCTAAGTGAGCTGAGAAGGGGCTATATGTGCTCCATAAGGACAAACAGACCAAAAAGGATGTTAACAGCTAATAAACACAGAAAATGGCTGTGCTTCCCAGGCAGTGAAAATTAAATGAGCTTCACCTCTTAAAATAGCAACAAGAAAGAAGAAAATGATAATACCCAATGCTAGTGAACGTAAGATGAAACTGGCACTGCTAGCCATTGGTGGGACTGTAAACTGGAACAAACGTTTCTTCCCCCCCACCTCCAAGATTTTATTTCTAAGTAACCTCTCCCCCCAATACAGGGCTTGAACCTACAGCCCTGAGATCAAGAGTCACATACTCTACCTTCTGGGCCAGCCAGGCACCACACAATCATTTCTGAAAACAGTCTGGTAGTAATGTGTCAAGAACTCACACACAAACACACACACAAAATGTTCAGACCTCCTGGCCTTGTGATCCCATTCTTGGTCATCTATCCCTAGAAAATAACCCAAATATAGACAAGGTTTTATGCACAGAGCGGTTTGCTTCAGTGAGGTTTTTTTGTTTTGGTTTGTGTTTGTGGTTTTTTTTTTTTACAGTAACGAAAAACGGAAAGAGCCAAAATTTTAAATAGGAGGATGGCTCTGTCAGTCATGGTACACAGAGACGTGGTCTGCAATCATTAATAGCCAATGTTTACTGGCATTGTCATGACTCAGTCAACACTCATATCAACCTTATCCGGAACTGAAGCAAGGAGAAATTAGGTAATTTGCCCAAAGCCAAGTATGTGCGATGGGAACCCAGAAAGTCAGGCTGCAGAGCCCATGCTTTCCGCCTGACAGTGGATCTGTTAGAAGGAAGGACTGGAACCACCCTGAAGTCGTGTAGAAAATACTCGTGAGGGGCGCCTGGGTGGCTCAGTGGGTTAAGCCTCTGCCTTTGGCTCAGGTCATGATCTCAGGGTCCTGGGATCGAGCCCAACATCCGGCTCTCTGCTCATGGCAGAGCCTGCTTCCCCCTCTCTCTCTGCCTGTCTCTCTGACTACTTGGGATCTCTCTCTCTCTGTCAAATAAATACATAAAATCTTAAAAAAAAAAAAAAGAAAGAAAGAAAATACTCATGATATAGCAGTTGTCAGGGGGATGGGGTGGGGAAGCAGATTTTTAAAAACTGTATGTGTAGACAGGGCAATGACATCTATATAAACATCATTTACTGAGAGGAGGGAAGGAAAAACCGAACGGCTAGCAGTGATGGTGCCTCAGGCTTGGGGTAAGGGCAGAAATGGCAGGTTTGGGTTTACCTCATTTCCCTAGTCTCTGACTTTTCTGCAGGGTAGTTATGTGACTTCCTTAAGGCATATTTTTCATGAAACTAAAGGTTCAGCAAGCTTAAGCCAAGCAGGACAGCCCAGCCCCTGTCCACAGCTCCACGAGGATTCTGGGCTCAGGCCCTGCAGTTTTCCCAGGAGGAGAGAAGAGCTCAGAGAGAGTGGGGGGGGGGGGGGGCTTGCTAAGTCCCACCACGAGCCCTCCAGCCCCACCCCAGACTCCAGCCAGGAGCACAGAGTCAAGAAGGGGCTTCAGAGGGGAGGACCAGGTCAAAGCCTGCCCAGGTCACTCATGCCTCCTTGAAATCTCGCTCAGGTTCCCATCAGTTTGAGGGCACAGTTCCAAATCCCCAGCACAGCACCCAGCGGCCTCTGCCAATGAGGCTCTACAGGCCACATGTATCCCCAGCAAGTACATCCCCACAGCCTCCCCCGCAACCTACCCCCCCGTAGGTCCCCCAAAACAAGTTGCGCTTTCATGCCATCATGCACAGGCACCACAGCCCTGGGGAAGCCTCCTTGCTCACCGGCCCCTCCACAGCTGTATTTGCAGCCTCTTCCCCTGATCACCCCCAGCTTCCTGGATCTCCTCCACCCCAGCCCTGATCCCACTCTGCTAGAACTGCCCGCTTCCTTGTCCACCCAGTCCCCCACGTAGCTGTGAGCTCCCTGAGACTAGGGCTTGGGTCTGGTTCTTAGTTACAACCCCACACCCCAACTTGGCCCCACAGCTCACCCGGCTCTTCCCTAGGTCTCAGCTAAAGGGCACCTTCGAATTCTCTTCCAGCATGCAGTGGACTGCTCTGTCATACACACCCACGGCCTCCTGCTTTCTCTGCTGCCTCTCTATCATGCCTCCAGATAATCCCTCCAGTCGTGACCCACAAGGACAGGGCCACCAATGTGGCCCCAGGGCCAAGCTCTGGCCAGGTAGTAAGTGTTCAGATGTCTACTTCACGCCAGGTGCTCAGTAAACATTCACTAAGAGGGAAGGGCTGTCCCTGAGAGAGAGGAGGGGGTCTATCCACGTGCACCTTACAGACCGAGAAGTTTGCCAGGAGAGCCAGAGGGTAGAGGGACATCCCCAGCAGAGGGGCGGTGTGTGCAAAGACACGGCAAACTGCTAGCTTCCTAGGGTAGCTGAGGGTTCCCAACCATGGTTCCTGCCCCAGAGCGACACGTTGCTGCTGGGGCTCAGCTGAGCTATGGGGTAGGGGTGTTCCTGGGAAGATGAGCTCATCCCACTGAGGGAATGCATGAAGCTTTCACGAAGGTGGGACGTACTAATGGGAGAAAGCAGAGAGGTCAAGAGATGCCAGAGAAGGGCAGGTCAGGGGGTAAAAAGTTCATGTGCCAAGGCCCAGTGGCAGGAAAGCACAAAGCATCACGTTTGGTCAGGTGTGGATATAGTGCAGGGATTTGCAGAAGACGAAGGGAAGGGTGGCTGGGGCAGTTGACCAAGTGCCAGAGTTCTAGGCTATGGTGCTTGGATAAAAGGCCATGGGGGGCCATGGAAGGTCTCTGAGCAGGGGAAGGCCACAGTCAAGGTTTTCAGTAGACAGGACAATATGTGGCCAGAAGGACGGCCTGGAAGTGACAGGCAGGATATGGTCTAAAGGGGAGAAGCTGAGATTTCCCATCTTCCCAGCTTGTGAGACACCCACGTGCTCCAAGTCTGCCTCTCACGATCCCTCTGCCCTCCACATGTCCCTACTCCACGCGGCCCAGAGGGCCGAGCCCCAGCTGCTGGGCCCCACCCCATCCCCAGGACCCAGGCCAGCCTCGGGAGCTTGCTCCTGGGAACTTCCTGTGAGGACCGAGGCTCCCGAGGGTCCTGGATCCAATTAGGCTGAGTTAGAAGGGCAGTTCTCATTGCTAGGGAGGGACTAATTGGAAAGAGGGCTGCTACCCGTGCCCTGGTCAGTGGAAGCTAGGATGCTGCCATTTGCCTCTCTGTCCCTCCCGCTCCCTGTCTCTCCCTTCCCCCACACGAGCCACCCAGAGACACCACCGGCTCTCATTTAGAGAACGGGCCAGGTTACCCTTCTCAGACTGAGAAAGTGTTCTGCAGGCTTTGAACACAAGCCCTTCTCTACTTCCATCTCCCCTGGGGACCCCCAGCTCCCATCCTCACAGCAAAGTCCTTCTGCCAGCATGAAAGGACAAGAAGAAGAGGGACAGAGTACTCGGTTCATGCCAGGCACCTTGGGGAGCATTTCGAAATACAGCACACATTCGGAAAGATGCTAAGAACATAAATGAACAGCTTAATGACTTAGGAAACACAGATCCAGGCACCCAAGAAGCCCTTACCCGATGCCCCTTCTGCCAGTCCCCGAGGCTCCCACTCTCCTGGCTTCTTCCCTAATCTCTTCCTTGTTTGGAGTCAGGAATGAGGCTCCCACCCAGTCACGACAGCTGGTGAGGGCAGAGGAAACTCAAACCCACTGCTACCAGCTTGCTGTGGGACCCTTAGCAAGTCCCTTTCCTCTCTGGGCCATTGCTCCTTCCTCTATACTTTCTTTCTTTCTTTCTTTTTTAAGGCAGGCTCCACACCTAGTGCAGAGCCCAAGGCGGGGCTTGAACTCATGACCCTGAGATCAAGACCCGAGCTGAGACCAAGAGCCAGATGTTTGACTGAGCCACGCAGGCGCCCTGCTTCTTCCCCTAAACCAGCTGCAACTAGGGCACCTGGGTGGCTCAGTGGGTTGAGCATCTGCCTCTGGCTCAGGTCATGGGGACTGAGCCCCACGCTGGGCTCTCGAGCCAGGTCTGCTTCTCCCTCTCCTTCTGTCACTCCCCCTGCTTGTGCTCACGCACACTCTCTGCCAAATAAATAAGTAAAACCTTTAAAAAAAGAAAGAAAGAAAGAAAAAAACAGTTGCAGCTCAATCACAGCCCGGGCTCCTGGACCTCTGAGGGACAAAGTGGCAAATCAGGGGTTAAAAGTACAGTTTCTGTAAAAGAGAGTCCAGGTCAAAGCCCCAGTTCACCCTTGGGACTGTTCCCCAACAGAGGACAGCAATGCTGTCCCCACAGCACTGGCTTTTGGAGTAACTAAGTCAAGTCTGGAGAGCAGTGCCTGGTGCAGGAAGGACTCTGGAAGCCTTAGCTGCTGTTCTGTTAGAAGGTTCTCTCAGGCATGGGGTAGCCCTTCCCAACATTCCAAAGACCCACAGGGAAATCTGGCCAGCCAGGGAGGTTAACTGGGCTGGGGGCAGGGGGACACAGCAGCTCCGGGAGGCTTTCAGGACCCACAGGGGCTGCTCCCTGACTGCTAGAGAGCCAAGTCTGGGATTAAGTCCAAAAGGGAGAGCCAACTGCCGAACCCCGGCTCTGGCCTGGCCCCCCAGGAGCTTTCTAGACAGGTCCTAGAGGTCGGGGGGCTGGGAACCCCTGGCAGGTGGTCATAGCCGGTTCTCACGCTGTATGCACCTCAGAACCCTGACGGGGGTGAGTAGGGGGAGTAGGCAGGCAGCCTGCAGGGCAGGTCAGACAGAGCTGAGGACCAGGGTGGAGGCCGGCAGACAGAGTGGGCCCTGAGCAGGGCAAGTCAGCAATGGGAAGGTTGGGCTGGTCAGAGAGAGGAGTGGGGAGGGCCTGGGGTGCACATGTGGGGAGGAGTAAAAACAGGTCACAGAAGACCTACCAGTGGCCTGGCCTGGCCAGACCAGACCCACTTTCCCCTCCCCCAGGTCTCGGGGTTATCACTTTCTCCATGTTCCTTGATTTCCTGCCTCACTGTCTTTGCCCGGGCTGTACCCTCTGCCCAGATGGCCCTTCACCTGGAAAACGTCACAGTTCGGATGATCAGTTCCTCCCAGAAGCACCCCAGCCCTATGTGCACCTTGATCCTTACTCGTTAGGGTAAACCCAACACCAAGAAGCTATATGGAAGCCGTCACAGAAAAGTTTCTCCTTCCTCGCACTGACCAAAGCCTGCAATCAGTCATCATTCGTGGGCTCCTCTGTGGAATGTCTGTCTCCCGGAGGAGGGTAGGGGCTCCATCAACTTTCTCACCTCTGTCTGCAGCCCCGAGCCTGCAGCCTGATACAGAGTAAATGCTCCGGAAACACCATCAAAAGCAGGCGAGCAGCAGAGCTCTGGCCGGGTGTGGACACACACGCGAGTGCAAGGGCAGACTTGAGAGATCATGCGCGAGGCCCAGGATGGGAGGCTATGTCCTCGTGGGTGGAAATGAACGTGTGTGTGTAAGTTGTAACTCCCGTGTAAGGCATGCATGTGCACACGTATGCCTGCGTGCAGACGAGAAAGCAGGCGTGCGCCTGAGTGTGCGTGGACACGAGCACTGTTAAGGTGTGTGTGGCCTTGGACAAGCCCTGCTCCTCTCCCCTCCTGCTTTATTCCCCCAGTGGACAAGTGAGGTTTGCCTGGATAGTCTCTGAGCTCTACCGACAGAGACAGGCTTTCCTGAGGCTCCACGGAGAGAGAATGGTCCTCTGTCCCCAAGTGCTCCAGCACCAGGCGAGCACCCAGCACAGGGCTCCGGGGATTGGAGGAGCACGCAGCGCGTGCTCTGGACACACTCATTCACTGACTGACTCACACGTTCGGCGCCACGCACCAAGGCTGCCTGCCCTTCGAGCGGCTCACGACCCAGTGGGGAGAAAAAGGCTATGGAAGCCATGAAACCACAAGGTCAAAAGCACCAGGAATCTACGAACATCATTCCCTAAGTGTTACTCACAGGGCAAGTGCGGCACTTTACATTGTGAAGAAACTCTTTCCGACAATGACAACCGTCTGACAAGAAGACAGGCGGGGAGCCTGGGGAGAAGGGAACTCCCCACCACCCTGGCTGAGATCAGAGGCCCTTTTGTCAAGGATGTGGGAAGGGGATTCCTTCTCTGTGCAGGAGTCGGTTGAGGTTGGGTTTCCCCTCCACGGCTGTGGGATTCTAAGGAGTCCCAGAGTGCCAGGTTCGAGTCCTGCCATGCCCCTGATGAGCTCTGTGAACTGAGGCAAGTTACCTAATCCCTCTGTACCTCAATTTCCTCATCTGTAAAATGGAAGGGGGATGAAAACAATGGGAATTCAGTATGTTAACGTTTATAAAGTCTTTTGGAACATGGCCTGACACAAAGTACTCGGTGCTGGTCCCTTCTGTAAGCTTCCAAATCCCAGATCAGACCATACGAAGACTCCAAGCGTCAAAGGTCCTGAGGTGGAAAGCTCTTCAGATGCTAAGGGTCTGAGGTTGGAAGAGACTGTGATTCTTAGAGGCCATGATTTAATCATCTCGTTATTTCCTAACCATAGCCTAGAGCCTCCCGGGGGAGGAGAGGACAGAGCTTAGGGTTCCTTCATCTCCCAGGCACTGCCCTGCAGCCAGGGTCAGTGCCACCCCAGCTCCACGAAAGCCCTTGCCAGGCGGAGCCGGAACCACCTGTCCACTAGCCCACATGAGGTGGAAGCAGGTTCAGCAGTGCAGACAGGCACGAAACGCAAATAAACAAATCGATGAGAAAGCTCCGGATACCGATAAGAACCGCAAGGGAAAGTAGAAAGGGCACTGACGTGACCAGGTCACAAGTGCGGGAAGCTATCCCAGGGCAAGTGGTCAGGGAAGCCCCCCGGTGGAGGCGACCTGAGTGGAAACCGGTGAAACAAGAACATGCTAGCCATGCACACATCTAGGGGGAGAGAGCTCCAGGTCGGGGATATGCAAGGGCCCCACCAACAATCCGTACATTCAAGGTGCAGAAAGCAGCTGCTGGAGCTGGAGGGGGTGAGCCTGGGGGTGCAGGCAGGGGAGCGGAGGGGCGGGTAGGCCCAGCTGGACCATAAGGGGCCCCTGTAGGCTCCGCAAAGGACTTTGGGTTTTTGTTCCTCGAAATGCCCTGGAAACATCTGAAGAATTTCAGCAGGGGAATGACAAGCCAGGGCTGGGCTTCCAGGGTTCCCAGATCACTTGGCTCACCCTGAAAATATCATGATGGTTTTCAAAACTCAAGGTGGGGGCTAGGGTGGTGACCAACATTCCTTATCGTTCAGTTGGTATATTCTGAGCTCCTATCACAAGCCTGGTCAGGGCTCTTGTTATCCCACGGGCTCTTGTTATCAACCCCCCAAGCCCACAAGAGATTCGCAGTGTACCCATTTTAAAGATCAAGAAACTGAGGTTCAAAAAAGGGAAGAACGCGCCCAAAGTGATATAAGCCATGTACCACCTGGTGCAAACTGTGAAGTCCAATCCACAAATGGGACTTGGTCCCGGGACCCGGATCTACCACCATGACCATCTGTGGAACTAACTCTCTAGTATTTTCAAACCAAGACTCCCCTGTGACACATGCAGGCAGCCACAAATACTGCCCTGGCTGTGCCCCTCCTACCTGCAGTCTTTTTCCCTGCTGGCTTCAGAGTGCAGGAGGACTGTCCTTGTATCTCATGTGGCTGTCCAGCCCGTGCTGGGTGAACTGGAGTCTGGATGGATGGAAGGACAGAGGGATGGATGACTGAAATGGCTAACCACTAAACTAACAAAAGGACAACGAAAAGAATAAAGGAATGATCTAGAAAGCCAATGAATGAATAACTGATGGCTAGTTAGAAGAAGAAAGGGAGGAAGGAAGGAAGGACGGAAGGAAGGAAAGAAGGGGGTGGGGGAAGGACTCTGCTTTACAGAGAGGCAGGGCAAGAAAGTGTCTGCCCAGAGAAGGATGCGCCAGGTCGGCTTCAGACCTCACCCACACACCAGCTTCCTCTCCACCTGGGGCCATCTTGCCTCCATATCCCAAGCCCGCAGATAGCCTATTTCTCAACATCTCAGACAAACCCATGTCTCTGTGAGGTGTTGGCCACTGTAGCACCCACTAACCCATCACCATTCACCAGCAGCAGCAGCAGCAATCACTGCTCCCCAGGGTTCAGTGGAGCCTAGCGGAGGGCAGAGTGGTTCACTCTCCCTCTGAGTTTCTTGTAGAGGAAGGGACACAGGAGACCAGGGCTCTGGTCCTAGCTGGGACCCAAACTGCTGGGTGACTTCAAGCCAGTGGCTTCCCCTCTCTGAGCCCAGAGAGCCCTCTCAGGGCCTTTTCAGTTAAGATATTCTACAGGGTTGGGGCCTCTGGATTTTACACAGTGCCTGGGTCAGCAGGAAGAATTAGAGAGCCCAAACACCAGAAGGTGGGGAAAAGCCCTATCTATAAGCATCAAAGTCCACCTAGAAAAAGGCCTGGACAAGGAGTTGGGGGGCTTGTGTTTAAGTCTTCCTCTGCCACTGCTCAACCTCTCCAAACCTCAGTTTCCGAAATTTTGAAATGGAGTTAAATATCCCCACCTCAACAATTTCACCACAAGCAAGTTTCTGGGGGAGGCTGATGGGGTAATAAGCACGCACTCCAATAGGCAAACTGTATTCCATTCACAAGGAAGGATTATGCTGACCGGGGTAGGAGCAGTGAAGGGGAACATGCTATCCCATTCCAGTCCACTTCTGTCCAGAAAGACTCTTCTAGGAGTCAGGGCCTCCACAGAGAACAGTGGAGAGAGCCCAGAAGTGGGAGTCTGAACATCAGAGTTCCTAGCTTAGCTCTCCTTCTAACAAGCAGTGTGACTTTAGGCAAATCACTTCCCCTCTCTGGACCTGTTTCTGCATCTGAAAAATACCTAGCTTGGTACTCTCTGGCCCAGGCATGCCAAGTTCTGCAGCCCTGAACCCTTAAAGCCCACCCTTCAATCCCTGACTCTGCTCTCAGGAAGCTCACATTGTCCTTTGGAGCCAGGATACAAACCTGGAGTGAGACAAGAGGGTCTCCCTTCCAGGAGATGCTGGGACAGGGGCTAGAAGGGCTCAGGGTCCTCCCAGGACAAACCTTCCCAAAGAGGTAAAGAAAGACCAGGCCCAACCTGCCTGGTGCCTTGGACAGCGCCTGCCACTCCAGACCTTTGGGCCTGGTCCTAAGACCCTCCTGCAGCCTTCAAAGCCAGCAGGCTCTGACCCGTCCAGCAAGATACTTCAATAACTTTACCCAAGTACAAACTGCCTCCAACAGAGGAGCCTTCAGGGTGCGGGCAGGAATAGTAGAAAAGGGTAGAAGGGCACCACTATGGAGAGGCTCAGACTAGCAAACCCATGCCCCTCCCCAACCTTCTCTTCCCCCTCCCCTCAGACAAGACCCACTGGGGCCCCTAGCCTGCACCCTGACAAAAGCCCACCACCCAAGGGCATCTGCCACCAGATGCCACCTCCAGAGGCCAGGAGGCCCACCAGATCAAAGAAGGGGCTCTCCAACTGCCAACCGCCAAACACACACACACATTTGCCAGAGGGCTCCAGAAGCCACCCCAAGGCCCAGGGCATGATTCCCGCCTACAGGGGCCAACCCCCTCACACCCCGGCCACCCATGAAGGAAACAGCACCCCCCCCCTCCCCACACACACACTGCTCCAGGGCAGGGCAGGGGAGAGCAGAATTATTTCCTCATGCCCGGGGTCTGAGCTGAAAACCGTGGGCCGGCTCAGAGCCCCTACTGCCAGCCCTCTCTCCCAAATCTGAGGGTCTAGTTCCTTACAATGCCATTTTAATAGAGCCTTTTCCAAAAGACATTTCCTGGTCCCCCCAAGTCCCCATCGCCAACCCTCCACGTGCCCCCCGCAGCTCTGAGGAAACCGGCAGTTAACTTTTTCCCAAAAATCCTGCAAATGCGGCTGGCTGGGGGGAGAAATGGGCCCCGAGATCCTTTCGCGGCATTTCACCGCCTTCCAAAAAAAAAAAAAAAGAAAAAAGAAAAAAAGAAAAAGAAAAAAGAAAAAAAAAGAGCTTAAAAAAAAAAGAAAAGAAAACTTTTGGAGTTAACTTTAAATTCCCAACCCTCCCCCCCAAATCACCCAGCGGCTTCCTTTTTTTTTTTTTCTTTAAAGTGCAATTGCATTGTGTCTCACCTCCCCGAAAGGCTCGCGGCTCTCGCCAAAGAAAAGGAAAAAAAGCCAACCCTTCGGGTGCCCCCTCTGCTTCCAGCCGCCTCTCCCACATTCTCAGACAGTTTTATTAAAATTTTCAGACAAAAGAAAAACAAAAATGGCAGCCTGGCTTATTTTTAAAACAGGACAGGGACGCCATATTCTGCAGATCTGCAAAAAAGGGGAGAAATCCGGCACTGGCCGCTCCACCGGGCCGGCTGCAAAGTGCGCGAACCGCGCCGTTTGCAATCCGTTTATTTGCATTAAGCCCCATGAATCATTGTTTACCGGAGAATTGCAGCAGGTTTGAATAGCCCGGCTTAAGAAAACACACACAGAGACACACACACGCACACAGACACACACACACACGCACACGCACACACTCGGAGAGCAGACCTAGACACGCCGCCGGAGACACTTCCTACCCGCGCGCCGTCGCCGCCGCCGCCGCCGCCGCCGCCGCTGCTGCTCCGGGCCGGGCCCGAGGCGCAGGCGGCCCCGGGCCCTCGGAGCGCCCCGGCCCGCGCTGACAGCGCCCGCGCCCGGCCCGCGCCCCCGCCCGAAACTCGGCGCAACTTTCCCGCGGGCGGGCGCTCGGGCGGGCGCCCGCCGCAGCCGCCGGGCCCGCTCCCCGCGCGCCCCGGGCCCGCACGGACCTGGCTGTGCTGGCGGCGGCTCCGGGACGCGGCCGCAGCCCCGCGCCCGGCGGCCCTTGCAGGGCCGGGCTGGGGCTCCGGCTCCGGGCTCCGGCTCGGGCTCCGGCTCGGTGCGGAGCCGCGCGCAAACCTTCCGGGTCGCCTGCTGTTCACTTCTGGGTTCTGCAAGCGCCGAGGCGGCGGCGGCGGCGGCGGCGGCGGCGGCGGCAGGAGGCTGGGTCTGCAGCGCCGCGCGGCCCCCCGTGCGCTCGGCGAGCCCCCGCGCCAGGCGCCCGGCTCCGGGGGGGAGGGGGGGCCGCGTCGGGCCCCCGCCTCTCCGGCTGCGCAGCCCGTCCGGCCCCGGGGGCTCCCGCGAGTGGGCAGCGCCGGGCGCGGGCGACGGCGCGCGAGGGGAGGGGGCCGGGCGCGGGGCGGGGGGCGGGGGCGGGCCGCGCGCTGGGGGCCCCACTTGGGCCCCGGGGCCTCGTCTCGCGCTCACCGCCGCCGTCGCCGCCGCCGCCGCCTGGCAAAGTTGCGCCGCGCCCCCCGCCCGCGCCGCGCCCGAGGCAGAGCCACAAAGGAACTCCTCGCCCCCCTCCGCCCGCCCGAGCCGCGCGGGGAGGGCACCGGCGCCGGGCCCTAGGCCAGCCCCTTCCCCAGCGCGGGGGCTCCCGGGGCCCCGGCGGCCGCGGCCATTGTCCCGCCCAGGCCCGGCCGCCGCCTCGCCGCCCCCTCCCCGCGGCGATGGCGGGCTGGGGACCCGGGTCCGGCGGGACCGGGCTGCCCTTGGGGTGGGGTTGGGGGGGTGTCCTGCGCAGACGGCAGGCAGGAGGGGACCCCCGGAATGGGTCCCCACACCTGGTAACCAACGACCGTGTTCAAAAATCCAGGCTGAGATTTTTGTTGTTGTTGTTAAGGCGAGGACATGGAGATGGGGGCAGAAGTTTGTACTGGCCAGGCCACCCCTCCCTCTGTAGGCTCCGGGCGTCCCTGGCCCTAGGCCCGAGCCCCTAAAGGGTGGAGCCGCCTAAGGCTGTCAGCGGCTCCTCTCGCAGAGTCTATCAGAGGTGGCACCGGCTGTCCCCCAGCTCCAGACCTCAGAGCCATCTGCGTGTGACTCCTCCTCCCGCCTCACCCTCCCCAGCCAATCAGTCACCAAGTCCTTCGGTTTCGGCCTCCCGGGCTGTGTCCGCTTCCAAACTTCACTTCTACCTGAGGAGGCGGCCCGTCCCTGGGTCCTTTCACTGACTCAGACTTCTGTGACACTCACTGCCACCCAGCCTCTAGGCCAGAAGAATCCAGGCTGGCATTACCCTCAGGGAGTTCCCAGTCCCCAGGGAAGGACACACACACACACACACACACACACACACACACACACACACACACACGCAGGCACACATACATAATCACCTGCCAGTGTTTGCTGGTCCTCCCGGAAGCATTCCCCAATTGGGTAAATAGTGATTGAGGACCTACGATCCCACGCTGTGCTGATTGGCTGAAAACCCAGCTATGAACAAGTTGCACGAAGTTCCTGCCCCCATGGGGAGTCCAGTCTCGCACAGGACGTCGAGACTGCGAGCGACTGGAAGAAAGGGCCTACTTAGGCCATTTGCTTTCAAGCCCCAAGCACAGCGCCAGCACAGAGCGGGGCACAAATCGTAGTGTGGCCGGAATTAGCTGGGATTACAAAGCACAAAAAGGGGCAGGGAGGGGAGCGGTGGGGAGGACACAGAGAGGAGGCCACTCTTCTCTGGGGGTGGAGAAGGGCTTCGGAAATTGGATCTGGGGTGAGCCAGGTGAGGAAGTTTCCCCTCCAGTTTCTAGGGGATGGTAAAAGTATTAACCCCCTGTTGAGAAGTTCAGTGAGATAAAAATAAATGGGAAAGGAGACAAATCTTTCTTGCAAAAGAATTCAAAATAATTTATGGAGATATTCAAGGAGGAGGAGCAAACTCTAGGCTCTTTAGGCATGGGCTGCGCCTAATGACTTTCTTCCAAAGTGTACAGTACAGAAAGGGAGGGCAAAAAGAGTAACTTCACAGGGAGGAAACCTGACAGCTACTACCTCAGCTGGGGGATCAAGGCTAACACCAACAGTCACAAACCATGTTTTCAGTAGGTACCTGATATTATGTGATATTGATATTGTGTGAATTGATATTATGTGATAAAAGTGGCACTTTACCTCTAAGGTCTTTCTCCCCATAACCTACAACTCCAGTCTTGTCATGAGAAAAACATCAGACCAATTCAAATGGTGGAACAACTTAAAGAATGCTCAACCAGTACTCATCAAAACTGTCGAGGTCATCACAAAGTAAGTCTGAGACCCTGTTAAAGCCCAGAGGAGCCTACAGAGACGGAACAGCTCAATATACTGTGGTAGCCTACGTAGGATCTTGGATCAGAAAAAAAGACATTAGGCAAAAACTAAGGAAATCTTAATAAACTACAGATTTAATTAATAATAATGCATCAATAAAATATTCATCAGTAAGTATAACAAAATATAACAAATGCACTAACTTAAGATGTTACCAATAGGGAAAACTGGGGGAAGGATATTTGGGGATTCTCTGTAGTATCTGCTCCATTTTTCTGTAAATCTAAAACTGTTCCAATAAAGTCTACTACTAAGAAAAAAAAATCCTAAAAAAAGTATACTAACCCACATCATTGTTGATGTTGTTGTACAATGTAATGATGCTTGACCCAGCATCTAGCACATTCTAAGGGCCCAACAAATGTTATTATGTTACTACTATCACCATCACTGTAATTATAGGTGCTTGGAATACGCATGTAAAACCACTGGAGTTTAGAATGGAGAGGGTGATGGGAGACAGAATCCTGAATTTGATTGCTGAGCTGGGGTATTTATAAGGGATTATGGGCAGAAGGTACCACAGTGTGGTCCCTCTCTGCCTCACTAACCTCCTTTCTAACCACGTGGAAAGCTATGCTCCAGCCAGTCAAGGTGGGGTGCCATCGTGGACCTGGCCATCTCCCTTCTAAGGACTTTGCACCTACTGCTATTCACGTCTGCCTGGGACCTTCGGTCCTTTTCTCCCCATCTCTTAAGTCTCTGTAGAACACCCACTTGTCAAGGCTTGGCTCAAACATCACTTCCTCCCTGAAGCTGTTTTAGATCCTCTGCATGGAAAGAGGTACTTTCCATGGGTTCCCAATACACCATGGTCCTCTGGCCATACTGCTGGCAAAGCACATATCATGATGCATTAGAGTAAATGTTTGCTGAATGGACGGACAAATGAATGGTGTAGACTATAAGTCTGCTCTCATCCTCTCCAATTCTTCAAGTCCTCATTCTTTTCCAGGAAGCCCTCCATGACTGCTCTAACCAAGAGCTCCCTCCATCTTCTTTAACTTCTACAGTTTAGCCCCTGGTTATACTCTAACTGTTGTATGTGTAATTATCTGTCCCTCGGATAAGAATAAATTCTTTGAGGAAGAAACCATGTCTTCCATGTTCTGTTTTCACTCATTCACTCATTTAACAAGTATTTACAAAGCACGTCTTCTGCGTCACAGACACCGGAAAGGCAGTGAATTAGATCCAGGCCCTGCTCTGATAGAGCATGTTAGGACTGTGAATTAGTCAACATAAACCAGATTCTGCTGCAGAAACAAAGAACTCTGGAACCTCAGGGACATAACACGAGAGTCTTACCGTTTCTTTCTCGCTTGTGCCACATGCCCATCCTGGGTCCTCTACTCTAGTGGCTCAGAGAACTTGGCTGATGAGTTCCTACCATCTTGAAGCTGCACCCACCGAAGGAAATGCATGCCCTTTTTAGTTCCCACAGCAGAACGGCAGAAGGAGACTGCAAAATCCCAGCACGGTAGTAGACCCCTTCAGCAGGGAGGGGGAATGCGCACCGCCTCTCCTCACTATTGGCCAAGACAAGTCACGTGGTCCTGCCCAACCACAAGGGAGGCGAGGAGGGGCAGCATTCTCTGAAAGGAGAAGAGAAGTGGATGTTAATTTCAGGAGGCAGAATTTAACAAATAGTCACTCAGATAATTATTTGTCTCCCAAGAACTGCGAAAGAGAGCTTTGAGATGTCCCGGGAGTGTATAAGAGAAGCTCGGCGGGGAGCTTCTCAGAGGAAGGGACCTGGAAGCTGAGACCAGGGAAGAGATGGGACAAGAGCATTTCTGGTGGAGAGAACTGTGTATGGAGGTTCTGGGGCCGTACTGAAGGGCCACAAAGGACCATAGAATGGGATTGAAATGGAGAGGACTTGTGAAGTGACCCTCTGGGCTGGACGTCCCAGGGGCTCCTTGGCAAGGATTTAGCTTGAGAATAAGAGGAAGTCATGAGGAGACAGGCGTTAGGCAGAGACGTGATGTGATCACATTTCATTTCAAAGCGTTAATGTGGCTGCTGGGGAAAGAATGGACTGGAATAGGCAAAGCAGAATACCAGGGAGGCCAACAGGGAGACTTTCAGGGTCTCCCAGGTGAAGAGTGGTGGTGGCGTTAGCAGAAGTGGAAAGAAGTGGACGAGTGTGGGACATGTTAAGGACTTGGTGGCTGCTATAGGGAGTTACAAAGCAGGGGATGTCCAGGCAACTCCTGGGCCCCGTAACTCCTGTCACATGAAGCACAAGGTGGGTTTCCTAACATTACACCCCCAGCTTGCTCACAGTGGGACCTTAATGCCAAGAGATTTCCATCTTTCTCTCTTTGCCCTCTGCTCAACTAGTCACCTCTTCATTCTCCCCACGGGGTATACCTCCCGTCAGAACTAAACCAACTTCAAACATCAACACAAGCACTTTTTTTTTTTTTTTTTTTTTAGAGAGAGGAGGAAGCAGGCTCCCAGCCAAGCAGAGAGCCTGATGCGGGGCTCGATCCCAGGACCCTGGGATCATGACCTGAGCCGAAGGCAGAGGCTTTAACCTGCTGAGCCACCCAGGCGCCCCAACACAAGCACTTTTTAATAGGAGCCCTGGGAGGCTGACGGGGATGTTATCCCCCATTTCACAGGGGGAAAAACTGAGGCACAGGAAGGAAAATAGTGGCTAGGTCTTGGGGCCTGGCCTAGGCTGAGATCTTCCAACCCAGGGTCCAGAGCCCCTGGTGCATGGTGAGCGTTATGGGCTGTTAGCTGAGAGACTGAATGAGTAAGTATGTGAGCTCTCTGTCCATTCACCCTCTTCGCCTTTGTTCATTTTGCTCCCCTCAAGGAGGCCATGGAGTTTAAGACGATAGATTAGGTTCTAGAGTCCAGTTGGAGCAGGGTTGAACCTTGGCTTGTCACTTACCAGCTGCTAATTTCAGGCAAGCTTCTTCCTCTCTCCGAGCCTCCCTTTTCTCCTGTGCAAACGGCGTGATGACA
Organism: Meles meles; assembly: GCF_922984935.1. Taxonomy (NCBI): domain Eukaryota; kingdom Metazoa; phylum Chordata; class Mammalia; order Carnivora; family Mustelidae; genus Meles; species Meles meles. Next base: position 192,064,776 of record NC_060066.1, read on the forward strand.
CCTACTTCGCGGGCCAAGCATATAGGAGATCACATGTGAAACCATGGCACTGCGGCTTCCTGTACATCGGGGACCCAGCCCGACCCCACCTCCCCTGGGAAATCTTCCCTGAGAACACAAGCCCACTCTTCCCAAGCTCTTCGGTCTATACCGTCCAAGGTATCACGAGGAGAAGGTTGTTTAAATCCCAAACTGGCCCCTCCGCCTTGTTAAGGTAGTATTATAACTCACACTGTTGGGGAAACCACATTTCTCTCTGCCATCCATTCCCTTTGGGGTGGGGGGATGTGGAATGGGGAAGGAAAAACTTCTGCTCCCTCCAGAGAGACTCGGAGTATTTGGGGGTTATTAATGAGCAGAGCTATTAATGGAGGTTCAGATACACCAACATTGTCCAGGAGCTGAGAGAGAGATGGAGACCTAAATTGCTCTACACGATGAAATGACAGTGACTGTGGTCCCCAAGTGTGTCTGTTCACGGTCTGACCTCCAAAAGCCTCCATGTTCAATCAGGACCACTTTCGCCCCTGGCCACTGGGCTCCAGCCGTGCAGGCCTCTTGTGAGCTCATGGAAGGCATGCTCATTCCTGTTGTCACACGGCCTTTGCAGTACCCTTCTCTTAGCGGGTGCTCGCCACCTAACCACACCCACCGTGTCCCCCCTCACCTAATGGACACCTACTCACCCAGCACACCATGGCTCATAGCCACATGCTGAGGGTGGCCTTCTATTATCTTCAGGATGTCCTCATAGCTCCATGGACATCTCCCTTTTTGGTACACTTATCCCAGCTGCAATTCTGCATTCAGATTTCTTTTTTTTTTTAAGATTTTTTTATTTATTTGATACACAGAGAGAGATCACAAGTAGGCAGAGAGGCAGGCAGAGGGGGGGGGAAGCAGGACCCTGAGATCATGACCTGAGCTGAAGGCAGAGGTTTAACCCTTTGAGCCACCCAGGCACTCCCTGCATTCAGATTTCTAATCTCATCATTTGACATCAGACTGTAAGCTCAATACTTCTTTGTTGATTCATTCATCCGAATAAAAAAAAATGACAAGGGTTGTATTTTTGAAGGTGAGGGGGCTCCAAAAGCGAACAAGCCAAAATATGTGAGCATTGTCCTGAAATGTGGAGATGATCAGTGACGTGGGTTAGCTGAAGGAGAGGGGTGCCAGTGGACAGGCGGCTGCAGAACTTGTCAAACAGATATTATTACTCAACTCTCTGCCCTTTGCGTTGCCATGACACCAATCCCCCCCCCAACTTGGTTTCCTCAAACCTTCAGTAAAATGAGCTGCGTGATGGATGTTTCCTTGGGACTGGGATGCCCAGATTGGCCCTGAGCAGAGAGGACAGACAGGCAGAGGAGACACTGAAGATGCCCTGGGAGTAGAAGGAGCAGTAAGTGACCAGAACTTCGTAAGTCACTGGAACTTGAAGAAATCTTGGGGACATCATCAGATTTCCACAAGATGTAAGGGAGAAAATTCTAGCAAATTTTTATTTAAATCTCAAAAGACTCAAAATCTGGGCTCTCAACACGGAGAATGTTGTGACTGATTAGCAATGTCCATCATGGGCAGTGACAGCCGGTTACCTAGACCAGCCTCATGCTGGAGCCCCCAGATCTACCATTCAGTTTAGCATTTGCTCAGCAAGTGGGTGAAGACTATATCTTACTCATCATTGGTGTTGCTACCATTAGTTGTGAGCTAGGGCTTGTGGGATGTGGGCAAGGTGACGGGGAAGGGCAGGGGGTACAGCAGAGCCGGCAGCAAGTCTGAGCCCCAGTCGGCGGGGCAGAACATGTGAATCCAGGTCCTGACTCTGTCAAATCCCTCAATGAGCTGAAGCAAGCCACCTTGCAAGGCTGGGCCTCCATTTCTTCAGCTATGAAATGGGCCAGTAGTATCTGTGGCAAGTTGTAGGTGAAAAGTGTGAGTGCTTTCAGATCGGATGCACACATTTCAAATACTCACTCTCACTAGCTAGAGGACGTGAAGGCATCTCAAGTCTTCTCATTTAGAAAAGGAGAATAATAATCCTTATTTCGCAGGGCAGTGTGTCAGGATTAGAGACTGTATACACCACCATTTACCAAGCATTCGCTCGAAGTGAGGCATCTTGCTGGACTTTTTATGGGCATGATCTCACTTAGTGAAGGCACAGTGCCCAGGACCTGGCCACTTCTCAGGGAGTGTTAATTCCCCATTTCCTATAGGATCTAAGGAGTCTATGGGTATGGAAAGGCTGCATTATCCACAAATCACCTTCAGAAAATGACGGCAGTAACTATTTACAGCTCCCCCCAACCCCCACGGCTCTCAACAATCCTCCAGTTAGGGGGCTTCACAGCAGATCTGGACTCAGTTGTCTTTTACGACTGGCCCGGGGCTGCCAGAGGAAAAGGGCAAAAGTGCCATAATGAAAGGGCAGACAATTACCTTCCCTTATAATTACCATTTGCAGTAATTAAATAATAATAGCCTTTTGTAGGCCCTGAGAACTCAAAGCAGCCCACATGGATAACATCTGGTTCCCTTCCCTTCTGCCAGGAATTGTGTGCCCACAGGGACGGGATGGGGAAATTGAGGCAAAGAGAGAAAAAAGGCCAGCCACCCTCTGTCATATGCCAGTCAGGGTGTCAGGGTGATGAAAGGTCCTTAAAGCGGTGACTCGGAGAGGTAGACAACAGGAGGCCTGTGTTTGGGGTCCTGGCCCCATTGCTCACAAGCTGCGTGGCTGTGGGTGGTTCCCTTCCAGGTGCTGGGCTTCTGTTTTCCCACATGTAAAATGAGATGGAACCAACACTTGACCTGACATAAGCCTATTGTTCTGGGCTTTACTCCATTCATATATAATACTGAGGAATTCTTGCGGCACCTGGGGGGTGCAGTCGGTTAAGCCCCAGACTCTTGGTTTCAGCTCAGGATGTGATCTCAGGGTCATGGGATCGAGCTCTGGGGCAGCTGAGCTCAGCTCAGCATGGAGTCTGCTTGACATTCTCTCTCCCTCTCTCTCTGTCTCTGCCCCTACCTTCTCACTCTCTCATTCTCTAAAATAAATACATCTTTAAAAAAAATACCGAGGCATTCTTTTTGCAGTCTTTGGGTTGCAAGAGATAGAAATCATCTCAAGAGTAGCAAATCAGCAGCAAAAGCAGGGCTAGTCGTGGCTCACGGAACTCAAGCCATGCTAAGAAGCAGAGGTCTTGGGAACAACTGAGCCGGGGACATGGACATGTCAGGCCTCCTTCCTCCCTCCCTCCCTCCCTCAAATATCAACTTCATTCTTTCCCTGCCTTGTTACGGTGTGCACCAACAGCTACTCTAAGAGCTAGGAGCACAGGGTCCATCATACATACCTACATGGGACTGTTAGGGATGGAGGAATGAGAGAAGGGCCCAGAAGAGGTAGGGGAGGCAAAATAATCATTACTCACTAAAGCAAAAGCTAACTGCCCCTGAGTGTCTCCTCCCTGTGGGCAGTGACATCAAGGTATTTAGAAGCCCAGTGAGATAACATTCATCTGAGGGGTTCCCCCCCACAACACAAAATGCCCTGTACCTGCCATTGTTCCTCCATCAGACTGTCTGAGGCACAGCTGTACCCCTTGTGGCCACAACAGTGCCCCGGCACATAGATGACACTCCATAAGTGCGTGTTGGAGAGACTAATTCAGGTAGTGAGGGCGTTCCTGCTGTTAGCGCCCCTGGGAGGGGATGACGGACTGCCCAGATAACAAAGGGCTCATATCCTGCACTTAACTCCTGTCAAAACCCTACACCCAGACATAAGACCGAAGACTTAGGAGAACACCTGATAATCCCTGAGACGTGGAGAGGACACCCCTTCCCACTCATTGCCCCAGGGAATAGGCAAGGCAGAAGGAGCATCTCAGAGGAGGCAAGAACAAAGCTTGGGATGTTCGAGGGCGCCAGAGACAGGAGCCCCAGGTGGGTCTTGGGATCTGAGAACTGAGGCACACGTGAGACCGTGTACCTGGTGCTCTGCACACACGGGAGGGGGAAATACCTCCAGCTTTGTCTAGGCAGACATACCTGACACCGCCTCCGGGCCACCACTGCCCAGACAGGGAGTGGAGCAGGCTGGGAGGGGCTGGGGCCGCTGGGGATCGGGGGTAGGGGTGGGGGGTGCCCGGAGGCAGGCCTTGCTGAGGCTTGGAGCCCAAGGGAGTGCAGAGGTCTGCCAGGTGCTACAAGGTTGGAGTTCATGACCCTGGGTCTGGTCCAGCTGGCCAAGTCTGCAAGAGGAGACAATGTTTGTAAAAGCACTTTGCAAAACAAGAAAGCGCTCTATAAATGTTAGCGATTATCAAGGGAGCTGCAATCCTGCCTCCCCCATCCCATCCCTCCGCTGACAGTTCTTGCACTAATCTCCAAAGCCATGGACTCTTATTCATCTCCCTTTTCCTTTTTAAAAAATTACCTTTATTTTTTCCAGTGCATGCTCATGATAGAACTAGTTGAACATACCTAAAGGTTGAAGGAAGAGGGGGAAAAGCTCTCCTCTGGGCCCATCACCCAGAGATAACTAATATTTTGATGTATTCCCTTCCAATCTTTTTTTTTTTTTTTTTTGGGTCAGGTATTTTCACCAAGGCATTTTTTTTAACCAAACATGATCATTTGGTAATGCACAAACTTACACATGATTGTTTTTAATATCTCTCATATTATAATACATGGATAAACTTAGTACATAAAGAAAGAGGGGGGGGAATTGTATTAACCAGAATCCCCCATCCCCCAAACCAGGATGTACCCCCAGGTCCATCCCTCCACCTCTTACTCAGTTGTTTTCCAGGATTTGCAGTTTTCATGTGGATTTTTTTTTTTTTTAAGTAGGCTCCATGCCCAGCGTTGAGCCCAATCTGGGGCTCTAACTTAGGACCCTGAAACTGGGACCTGAGCGGAGATCAAGAGGCAGACACTAAACTGACTGAGCCAGCCAGGGGCCCCTGTGTGGACTTTTTTTTTAAAGGACTGATGTGGAGGAAGGGAGACAACACTCTGGCTTCCTCCAAACATCGACCATGTCTTACGAATACGGCTGTCATTTTTCTGGTTGTGACATCCTTATGTTTCTGACCAGGGGCAGAGAGTGGGGAAAATGGACTATTTACATCTTGCACTTTCTTATCAAATATCACAGGTGCTTTGCCAATTCCACTTTTCAATCTGCCTCCATCACCTTCTGATCAGTGGGAGGCCTTGATTATAAGCATGCGTTGATTTTCAATGTCTAATGAATTTTTGTCTTTTTCCAAGTCTTCTTAGGTATATTTGGGGACATACCTATAGCTGCTCGCAGAATCCAATTTTTAAAGTCCATCCTTATCAGGGCGCTTGGGTGGCTCAGTGGGTTAAGCCTCTGCCTTCAGCTCAGGTTATGATCTCAGGGTCCTGGGATCGAGCCCAACATCGGGCTCTCTGCTCGGCAGGGAGCATGCTTCCCCCCTCTCTCTCTCTGCCTGCCTCTGCCTACTTGTGATCTCTCTCTCTGTCAGATAAATAAATAAAATCTTAAAAAAAAAAAAAGTCTGTCCTTATCCTCTTTGAGTTTTCATGGCATTTGTCCCCACTGACCATGTCCTCCTGGGGAAATTCTCACCTCCCCAGACTTCTGTGACACCACTGTCATTTAACCATCCCTTTGCCTCTCCGATTCCTCCTGTTGGTTTTGCGGACTTCTCTTCCTCGGCTAGCTCTTTTTTTTTCTATTTTTTCCCAATATTTTATTTTTAAGTAATCTCTACACCCAATGTGGGGCTCGAAAACTCACAGTCGGAGATCAAGAGTCACATGCTCTACCAACTGAGCCAGCCAGGCACCCCTTCACTAGCTCTTTTTTTTCCCTAAGTTTTATTTATTTAGGGGCGCCTGGGTGGCTCAGTCGTTAAGCGTCTGCCTGCGGCTCAGGTCATGATCCCAGGGTCCTGAGATCAAACCCCACATGGGCTCCCTGCTCAGCGGGAAGCCTGCTTCTCCCTCTCCCACCCCCCCCCCACCCCCGGGCTTGTGTTCCCTCTCCCGCTGTGTCTCTCTCTGTAAAATAAATAAAATATAAAAAAAATATTTATTTATTTATTTTAGAGAGCAAGGGAGCACAAGCAGGAGGAGAGGCAGAGGGAGAGGGGAAAAAAGAGAGAGAGAGAGACGCAGACTCCCCACTGAGCACAGAGCTGGACATGGGGTTCCATCTCACGGCCCTGAGATTATGACCTGAGCTGAAATTAAGAGTTGGAAGCTTCACTGATCAGCCACTCAGGCACCCTGGCTAGCTCTTAAATCTTGGTCTCCCTAGGGTTCATCCTTGGTTCTCTCTTCTCTGTGTAATTTCTTCCATCCCTCCTATGATTTGTACAAGGTTAGTTCTCCCTCCCTGATCTGTCCCTCGAACACCAGGACCACATACCTAGTGGCTTGCTGGATCCTCTCCTGATCATCCCTCAAGAATCTGAGATTCCACTTGTCCACAGCCTCCTCATCTTGCTGGGCTGGTATATCCTCATTCTGTCTGTCTCTCCTAGTGTCTCTCCTTCTCTCCCCTCCCTCTCTCTCCCATTCACCCACAATCGGTGACTAATTGTAGTTCTCAGCTCTTCCCTTGCCTTTACCCCACATACCACTGGGTCCAGCTTCACCTGCCTGGATTTTTTTTTTTTTTTTGGTAAATTTCCATTTTGCAATAATTTCAAATTCACAGAAAAGTTACAGTAATAGCACAAAAGAATTCCCAAATATCCTTTACCCAGGTTCACCATTTGTATACATTTTGCCTCATTCACTGTTTTCTATCTCTACCTGTATACGTATCTTCATGTATCCATAATACACACTCATATGAAGACATCCTGCCTCTTTTCACTAAATGTTTCAGAGTATATTTCCTAAGAACAAAAGTGGTCTCTTAAAGAGCAGTAATACAATCATCAAGCACAGGAAATTTAGCATTAATAAAATTGTCTTGTCTAACCCACAATCCATGTTCAAATTTTTGTCAATTATTCCAATAATATTCTGTATAATTATTTTTTTCCTAGTCCAGGGTCCAATCCAAGATGACACATTGCATTTAACTTCCCTAGTTCTTTCTTTCTTTCTTTATTTTAAAGATTTTATTTACTTGACGACAAAGGTCACAAGTAGGCAGAGAGTCAGGCGGTGGGGGGGTGGAGCAGGCTCCCCACTGAGCGGAGAGCCCAATGCAGGGCTGGATCCCAGAACCCTGAGATCACGACCCGAGCTGAAGGCAGAGGCTTTAACCCACTGAGCCACCCAGGCACCCCTTTCTTAGCTCTTTAGTCTCCCTTCATGTGAAACAAATTCTGGGCCTTTGTTTTTGACCTTGACATTTTTGAACAGTCCATGGATAAGTTATTTTTTAAGATGTCTTTCAGTTTTGGTTTACCTGGTGTTTCCTCGCGACCAGAATCAGATCATATATTTTTGGTGGGAATCCCGTTGAAGGTTGTACCCTTCCCAGCGTCTGACCTAGGGCATTTGACCACCAGAACAGTTCTTTTTTTTTTTTTAATGAACACTCCCCTCTTCTATATGACTCAATTATTTTCAGAAATAATCATGAAATGATATGAATGAGAATAATGGCCCAGAAAAGAAACACAGAAATGCCACTAAAAATATGAGAACATAAAATACTAAAAAACACAAAACGAAAACATTAATGGCTTAATGATATTTAGTTACATTAATGCAGTTTTAGAAAAAGGGAGGAAAAACATATACCACATACGGATCTGTCCCAGAAATGCATAAGAGCCGTACAGTTGGTTTTTGTGCCTTAACTGATGTAAATTTCTCATGACTTCATCAGAATCGATCTGATTCATATGTTCATGTCCAATAGAAAATGTAGCCAGGTTTGTAAATTTGTCTATTCACTGTTGATCAAATACTTTTAATTAATTTTAATTATTTAGAAAAATTTCTTTCAGGAGCACCTGGGGTGGCTCAGTCTTGTAAGCGACCAGCTCTTGATTTCTGCTCAGGTCATGATCTCAGGGTCTTAGGATGGATTTCCAAGTTGGGCTTCACACTTAGTGGGGGGTCTGCTTGGGGATTCTGTCTCCCACTCTGCTCCTCCCACCTGCTCTCTCTCCCTAAGATGAATAAATAAATCTTTTTAAAAAAAGTTTATTTCACACGAATCAACAGATATACAGATAGTTATAAAAAAGTATTAAACACGGAAGTAAGTTTGGAAGAGACTCATAAAAATCTCTTTCATAATAAAACCCAGAAATTGCCATGCAGCTCATGGCTTTGTTTGTTTGGAATTGATACTGATTCAAACATCTCTACCATCAAAAAAATTTCCACTAGAACATATTCACCAGAAAATTCATCACATATTTCTATTATGCTTGGTTAAAAAAAAAAAAAACAACTTCCAAAGTTTTTCTTCTTTTGCAAAAACAGACAAAATGGCTGAAAACTAACATTGTTTGATCCATTGTCTTTCAAGTGTATCCAATTCTTGCTGAAAACGATTGCAGCATCCAAGCATTTCCCTTTTATTTCTTCTGGCAGAGTAAGACCGGCATCTTCTGCGGCTCCTCCCCGCTCTCTTCTTGGAAATTTGATTATTTTTTCTCGGTGAATGTCCACTTCCTTACATGTGTTGTTGCATAGTTAATGAACTTCTCTGCCATTTCAGCCTGGATGCTTTACTGTTCCGTGATCAAGGCTGGTCCTGGAGGATCCAAATATTTCTGTGTCTGATTGACCTCACCTAAAACTTCACACTTGATAAAAGATAACTCGGGAAAAAATAGACACATACAGCAGAGAGCAACATCTGAACGGATCCCCCTTTGGATTCCACAGTTCTTCAAAGGCTGAGGTTCACTTTCCAGATCATCTGCCCTGCACACAGGACTTCATGCGGTGCAATCATTTTGTCCGGGAAAGCCTTTTCCCTGTGCTTCCTTCTGCAGCACTTCCCATCAATGAAGCCAGGCTGAAAAGAACGACTCCATTTTTTCTAAAGTTCCCCCAAAAATGTCACACATGGGAAAAAGACTCTCCAGCTAATCACACCGAATGTCGGAATTAAACTGACTCACGTTTCGTTTCTTTGCCATCCCTCTGCTGCCATTGCTTATTTTGAATCCACCGTTTAAACACGGGATGGGCAGCTCCACAGGGCTTGGAAGCACAAACCGCACCAAAGTTAGCTTGAACGGTTGCAAACTGAAATTATCTCCCTCTGAAAAAAGAAACATATTCTGCAGAGCCCACATCCACCGGGGCCAGCTGTGTAACTGGGAATTCGCCAAACAAACGCCACTTCAAACCCAACATTTATCGGATGAGAAGTGACTAAAATATGCTCACTTGAAATGCATACGCATGTCTATGTTTACATAGACACACACATAATTAAACATATACCAAATATATGATTAGATATACGGTTAAAACTCAAAGTCATGGCAGCGATCGCTTGGATGATTTCAAAGGGGACTGCTTCCTCACCCAATTGCTGGCACGTGGTGATAATAAAAAAGAAATCGATTTTAGTTTGTTTCACTATTTTAAAATTTTAGAACACAATTTACTCCCTAACTGGCTGCACCCAGGGCAGGGACTCCCCACCACGCGCCACACCTGCGGTATGCTACTAATGCAGCCCATTGTGTCAGGAAGCACACCAGTGAACTCTTCCCAGTACTGGGGGTGTTCGCTTTGATTGCTCGGTGAAAGTAGAAGCCCTAGTAAAGTTCCCATGTTTCCCTTTGTAACTTACAAGTAGCACAGGAGAGATACTCTGAGACCACACTAGTATGCTGTCCTTCCTAGGACTTTACCCACTAGTTCTACCAACCTTTGATGATAATCCGAACTTAGCATTTTTATTCTGCATTTTGGGGCCTCCTTGCCCCCATGCTTCTGGTGGGGGGCTTCGCCCCAGGGGAGTCAGTCGCTGTGATTTTCTAATTCTCTTTCCTTCTATATTTAGTAGATGACATACTACCACAAAGGAAAAAGCATCTTCCTTCCTTCCTTCCATCCTTCCTTTCCTTCCATCCTTCTTTCCTTTCCTTCTGTACAGACTCATAGATTATTTTATTCAACAGGTTATAATCCACTATTATCATTTATTATTTTGACTTTCAGATTGTCCTGGATTTGGCCAGTGGGAGCCTCTTTAAGTTAGGTCCCGTGTCTTTTGATATGTGAGCACTTCCTTGCTTTCTGGGGTGTGCCAAAATGTATAACACACACAAGTTTATGTGTCTGTATACCAATATGTAGATGAGTACCAGGAGAACGATCTAGGGAACCCCTCCTTATGGTCCATGTGTGGGGTCTTACCAAGGATATTGGAGCAGGAGAGAGCAAATCTGGGACCTATTTTGGGTTTTGGCTGCCACTCCCCACCAGATACCATGTTAATAGTATTTGATAATGGCACAGCAGCACAGGTTGGAGAATAGGGTGGGCATTACATGGCTCATAGAGATTGTTTCAGTTTGAATTCATCATATCCGTGTTCCCCATGCTCTCAACCAACACGCACCATTTGGATAGCCAGTCCTCCTGTCTTCGTCTACTCATACCACAGACTGGGTGGCTTAAAGAGCAGAAATTTATTTTCTCATGTTCTGGAAGCTAGAAGTCCAAAATCAAGGGGCCAGGAAGAGTTGGTTCCTGGCGAGGACCCTCTACTCAGCTTGTAGACAACACTTTCTCATTCTCTGCACACGGCCTCATCTCTGTGTGCACATGGACAGAGTAAATTCTGCTGTCTCATCCTCTTCTTATAAAGACTCCAGTGACCTTATATGACCTTATGACCTTATTATTTAATCACCTCCTTAAAAGCCCTATCTCCAAATGTAGTCATATTGGGGGTTAGAGTTTCAACCTAAGAATTTTAAGGGGGCACAGTTCAGTCCATAACATTCTCCTTTTGTTCTGGCTCTATATATTTTTTTTTAAATATTTTTAAAAATATTTTATTTATTTATTTAACAGAATGAGAGGGAGAGGGAGAAGCAGGCTCCCTGCTGAGCAAGGAGCCTGATGTGGGGCTCAATCCCAAGACCATGGGATCATGACCCAAGCCCAAGGCAGACACTCAACTGACTGAGCCACCCAGGCACCAGCATTTTTAAAAAATATTTTATTTATTTATTAAAGAGAGAGAGTGCACGCTAGCTGAGGGGAGGGACAGAAGCAGGGACAGAGGGACAAGCAGACTCCCCACTGAACACGAAACCAGACATGGGGCTCAATTCCAGGTCCCTGAGACCATGACCTGAGCCAAAGTCAGACACTTTAACCGCCTGAACTACCCAGGTGCCCCATGTATATTTGTACAGGACTCTGTCTTCCTGGCTGCACTGAGGGGCTGAAGGACAAGCACCTGACCTTAACTTGGCCAATCACAGCACCTCACTGACCCCAGCTATGTGGATTAGCCCACACAAGGACCCATGACTCAAACTGACTTCGGAAGAGAAGTTATTTTTCAATTTAGAGCACGGGTTCCAAATTTTTTTTTAAAGATTTAATTATTTATTTGACAGACAGATCACAAGTAGGCAGAGAGGCAGGCGGGGGGCGGGGGGGGGGGCGGGGAGCAGGCTCTCCACTGAGCTGAGAGCCTGATGCGGGGCTCGATCCCAGGACGCTGGGATCATGATCCAAGCCAAAGGTAGAGGCTTTAACCCACTGAGCCACCCAGGTGCCCCAGCTTTTTTTTTTTTTTTTTAATAAAAATCTAAATAGTAAATATTTTCCACTTTGGTGGGGAAGGGAGATAGGGTCTCTTTCACAATGATCAATTCTATGCTAAATTCTGCCCTTGCAGGTGAACACAGCCAAAGATGATATATAAAGGAATAGTACTGGATTTGGCCTGCAGCAGGTCAAGCTTGTAGAACCCCGATCTACTGCACAGAAAAATGAATACGGGTTCATAACGCAGTTCCCTTTCAAATCCTGGCTTCCTCGCCTGCTAGCTTTGCCATGAAATGTATATCATTTAACCTCTCGATGCCTCGATTTCCTTATCTGTAAAATAAGGACAAACAGGTAATTTTGTATTCATCAGGCTGGGCGATGCTAGCTGCTGTAACAAACAGCTCCACTATCTCATTGGTTTTAGCACAACGAAAAGTTATTTCTTGTGTTGATTTGCTCCACCGCTGATGGTCAGAGGCCAGGGGTGCTCCCTCGGTTCTGCTCTGTGAGGTCATGCGGAGACCACTCCTCATGTGCTTCCATCATCTTTGACACTTGGCTTCAGGATGGCCCTGTCCTCAGCTCACTGGCAGCTTAAAGAAAGAGAGCACGGTGAAGGCCATGCTGCCTTGAACCATAGATCATTTCTACTCCCAATCCATTGGCAAGAGCCAGTCCTGTGGCCCCACCCAGAGGCATGGGGATGGGGAAATGCAGTTCATCTGTGGGTCCAAGGAAGAGGAAAAGGATCTAATGAACATCCAGCCAATATCTGCTGTGGACTCCAGGCTGTCATGAGGACTGAGTTAGAGAATCATGTCAATATTTAGAAGAGTGTTTGGCCCTCATTAGTGCTCAGTAAATGTTAGCTGTGATCCTTCGTGAAGCTAGAGGTGGGGAAGAGAAAAGCACTCTTCTTCTTTCTGGTGGGAGAGCTATCTTGATGTCATCTGAGAGCAGCTCGGCACCGATGAGCGGGGAAGGGCAAGCGTATGGAAGGGACACTGACACAGAAAGGAGAGAGAGACAGAGGGCAGAGAGAGAGACAGAGGGCGGAGAGAGAGAGACAGAGGGCGGAAAGAGAGACAGAGGGCGGAGAGAGAGCTCTTTCTGATGGCACTCAGCTACCTGCTACAATCAAACCTGTCCTTCTCTAGTCTTGGTCGGTCTGCAATTAATAACAACCACGAGAAGAGTAGCTAACGTTTCTGTGCCAGACGCCTTGCTAAGCTCTTGATAGACGCTAACAATTTTCAAACTCTAGCCACAACCCACAGTAGAGTGAGGGGCCGTGAAATCATTTTTTTTTTAAAGTTATAATCCTAATATGAAAGAAACTAGACTTGTAATACTGGAGCAGATTTTAATCTCAGTCCACAAATTTAAAGATTTTATTTATTTATTTGACAGAGAGAGAGAGAGAGAGAGATCACAGGTAGGCAGGGAGACAGGCAAGAGAGAGGAGGAAGCAGGCTCTCTGAGGAGCAGAGAGCCAGATGTGGGGCTCGATCCCAGGACCCTGGGATCATGACCTGAGCCGAACGCAGAGACTTTAACCCACTGAGCCACCCAGGTGTCCCCCCTGAAATCATTTTAAGGAGCCGGTACCAATATTTTATAATAAATGGAAGCGACTAGACTATACTACAACCGAAATTATCAGAGTCTACCACGCATAGTAAGGGCAAATATTGTTCTGTGGCTTCTGTTTAATACCATGCGTGTACTGGGTCATGATATAAAATAATAGCTTTCTGATTGTGGGTTACAGTCACTGTCCTCACTCATTGACCCTTCCCAGCAACCCAGTGAAGGGGTGTCATTAGAAGTCTGTTGTGTAGACAGGAAGACCAAAGCCCTTAGAGGTGTCCTCACTTGCACGATGGGAAGTAGCACTGTCAGTGTTTGCTGCCCACAGTTGGGCTCCTGAGTCCTGCTCTACAGTCGACCCTGGTATCTTTCTAAGAAATCAGTAACTTCCCTTTCGGCTTCAGCTTCTTCAGGTTGGATATCTGTGCTATGCAAACCCAAGAGTCCTAGCCACTGGAAGCAGGGAGGAGAGAGGGTGGGCTGGGCATGGGACGTGGAGAAAGGAGGCCAGCTTCTAGACTGGGCTCAGCCTGGAGCTGCCCAGAGACCTTCAGCAGGGCGCCTCCCCTTTCGCAGTCCGTCTCCTTCTCCTGGAAAATAAAGGCAGCAAGGATATCTCCTTCAGATGCTTTTGCCGGGAAAAAGTGACATGACCTAGGAAAGCACCTGTCCTAGGTCAGCCTATGAGAACGGCGGGGGGTGGGGTGGGGGATAGCCCACGGGGGGGGGGGTGGGGAGGGGACGCGGAGTGCGGGCAGGAAGAGGGTGTGCAGGGCGGGGACAGCACCTATAAAGGCATAGAAGTGGCACTGAGCAGAGCAAGGAGGGATCAGCCAGCCGGAACCGGAGGCTGGGCCGCCAGGCAGAGAAACTATGATGAGCCTCAAAGGCCAGATGAGGAGCGTGACTAGGATCCCTGCACTAGGATCCCTGCATGGTCCTGAGGGGTTCCAGAAGAGTGAAGAGGGAAGTTCGCCAGGGTCCTAAGGCACACACCAGCATTTCCTGTGAATTAAATTTGAGCAATACACAGCATGGTCCCTCCGACCCAGGTGGCTGACAGAGGAAAATGGAATCAAGTATCTCAAGCCTATGACTTCAGCCTGGGGGTGGGAATGGGAGGCGGCTGAGGAAGCCTAACGTCCGACCTTGGACCTTGGCTGGGGCCTCCGCAGTTCCCAGGGCTGCACAGCAAGCTCCGTGCAGAGCAGGAAGCCAGGAGCTGCTCTGGAGGGCAGGCAGCTGTGGGGCCTCCTCTGGGAAGCCACCCTTTGATCTCCCTAGCAGCCAAGGGGTCCCACTTCCTGCATCCCAGAATGCCTGCTCCGGAAGGGACCACAGAGGTCATGGAGCCCAACCTCATTGGACAGATGGGTCTGCTAGAGACCTGAGAGGAGGAGACCCTGGTCAAGATCACACAGGTAGCTGGGGTGGGGTGAGGGGGGCAATTTGGGACAAGGGTGAAGGCCACGGTGCTCACTTACCCGGCACTTCCTCCACTCATCAGGGTTGCTCCTGCTTCCTCTGGCTCTGCGGGAAGCAGGCAGGGAGGGCCTACTCCTTCCGATCTCTCTGCTGTGGGGGGTCCGTTTCCTGTCAGAGCTGAGTAAGTTCAAAGGCCCCTGGAATGGTGGGGGAGGGGCCTGGACAGCACAGGGCAGAGAATGGGTCTTTAAATCACAAAGACTACTTTATCTTTCGAGATTTTAAGTGGACAGAAGCCAATTTCTTAAGGTCCTTTCTTCTGATGTGGCCCTTGGCAAAAATTATAACATGGGGTGAGGGCAAGGAAACTGAGGTATGTGAGCCCCTACTATATGCTAGGCTCTGTGCCAGGTGAATCTTTCACAGACATAACTATCTCCCGTGGTAGAGATTGATCTCCTCATTTTACAGATGAGGAATTGGAGCACAGTGAGGTGAAGTAACCTGTTCAAGGTCACACAGCCAGGATCTGAGCCCAGGTGTGTCTGATTCACCTCAGCAGCACAGAACTTCAGGCCACATCAGTGCCCCAGGGGTTGTGTTCTGGGTAGTCTCAGTTCTGTATTAGGGTTTTCCAAAGAAACAGAACCAATGATAGACAGACAGACAGACATGTAATTTATTATAGGAGTTGGCTCATTATGGAGACCCATGAAAGTCCAAATCCAAAGGTGCAAGACCCAGGCCAGCTGCTGGTGCCAGACCCCGTGTGGGTGCCAGAGAAGACCAAAGCTCCCACCCAAGCCTTCAGGCAGACAGTGAGTTCGCCCTTCCTCCACCTTTTTGTTCTATCCAGATCCTCCACTGGTTCAGTGATGCCCACCCGCCCCGGGGAGGACAATCTGCTTTACTCAGTCTACCAACTCACATGCTCATCTCTTCCAGAAACACCTTCACAGCCACACCCAGAAGTAATGTTAGTTACACCTCTGGGCATCCTGTGGCCCAGTCAAGTTCAACATTAACCATCACAACCGCTTCATTCCTTTATTCAACAAATACTTGCTAAATGTCTGGTAGCTGCCAAGTGCTTTGGGTACACAGATAATAAAAACAGACAGGATCTAGTCAGACTTGCTATGTGCCAGGCACTCTTCTAAGTATCTTACGTGAATGAACTCATTTAGTCCTCGCAACGATCATACAAGATAGGACCTGTTGAATACTCTCTGTCTTATGGGGAGCGACACAGGCACGGAGAGAGAAAAGGATGGATCATAGGGATGTCCGGGTGGCTGTCAGTTAAACATCTGCCTTTGGCTCAGGTTATGATCCCCGGGTACCTGGGATAGAGTCCTGATTCCCTCTCCGCTCCTCTCCCAATTTATTCTCTCAAATAAATAAATAAAATCTTTTTAAAAAGTGGTGCACTTAGGGCTCCCTGCTCAGTGAGGAGTCTGCTTCTCCCTTTCCTTCTGCCTGCTGCTCCTCCTGCTTGTACTCTCTCGCTCTGTGTCAAATAAAGAAATAAAATCTTAGGGTGCCTGGGTGGCTCAGTGGGTTAAAGCCTCTGCCTTCGGCTCAGGTCATGATCCCAGAGACCTGGGATCAAGCTCTGCATTGGGCTCCCTGCTCGGAAAGCCTGCTTCTTCCTCTCCCACTCCCCTTGCTTGTGTTCCTGCTCTCACTATCTCTCTCTCTGTCAAATAAATAAATAAAATCTTTTAAAATAAACCAATAAATAAATAAAAAGCCGTGCACTATAGTCATATAGCTAGGAGGTGATGGAGCTGGGAGTCAAGCTGCCACAGTCCATGCTTTTGACCATTGGTCCACACTGCCATGTTAAACGTCCTGAAACTCCCAGTTTCTCGGGAAGACAGACATGAATCCAGGCAATTACTATAAAGTGTGAAAGGGCACGGGTAAGGGAAGTGCAGGGCACTGAAGGTGTGCAATGGAAGGGTGAGCCGGCTTGAGTGATCAAGAAAGCCTCTGGGAGAATGTGACAGCCAGCCCTGCGCTTAAGGAGTGACAAGTCAGGCCGAAGGGAAATAGGTCCCGGGCAGAGGGAGCCACATGTGCGATGGGCACAGCGGGGAGACTAAAGGAAGTTCAGTCTGACTAGAGCTTGGAGTCTGGTGGGGAGGAAGAGGGTAGAAGGACCAAGAATCCTGAAGGTGGCACTGAATGCCACAGCAACAAGTTTGGGTTTTATCCAATGGGCAATGGAAGCCAAGCTGTGTAGCCTTGGAAAAGTCACTTTACCTGACTGCAGTTCAGTTTCCCTAGCCATAAACTGCGAGTAAAATAACCTACTAGAAGAGATGAAATAATGCATGTGTAGTAGGAACCTCACAAATGTTAATTTCCAGTATCTACCAACCCTCAAGTTAGGAGCCAAGATGTGGATTTGCAGCTGAACAACTAGACAAATGCCACAGGAGCCAGAGGCTCCCTGTATGCCAATCAGGAGGCTATGAGCAGCAAGGAACAGAAACTCCAACTAAATATGATTTAATTCATAAAGAGTCAATTTTCAAACTTAACAACGGAGGGAAATTCTACAGTTTGGAAATTCAGTGGCTCAATGATGTCTTCAAAGAGGTGTCAGCCTCCTTCCTGGTTGGCAATGCCTTGCCTCGTAGTCACAAGATGGATGCAGCAGGGCCTGCCATCACGCATAGACATGATAATATTTACTGAAGAAGGCATTTCCTTCTATGCACCTTTAATGATTTTATTTATGTATTTATTTGTCAGATAGAGAGAGAGCATTTGTGAGTGCACAAGCAGGCAGAGTGGTAGAAACAGAGAGAGAAGCAGGCTCCCTGCCAAGCAAGAAGCCCAATGCGGGACTCGATCCCAGGATGCTGGGATCATGACCTGAGCCAAATGTAGCAGCTTGACTGACTGAACCACCCAGGCGTCCCATCTCCTATGCATTTTTAAAGATAGAAAACTTTTAGTAAAAGTCTCCCTATCAGACTTCCCCTCAGGTCCCATTGGCCAGGATTAAATCACATACTTTTCACTAAACCAATCCTGGCAAAGGGAATGTAATCATCATGATTGGGTTCAGCCAGGGCTGAGAAGGGGCTTTTTCCCTGAGTATTTGGCCTCAGTGTGACAGGACCCAAATAAAATAAGCCTTTCCAGCAAGGAAGAAAAGGAAAGAGACTTGGCCAGACCATTAGCATTATTTGTGACTCCAAGGATCTGGGTCCAAGCTCTGGGCAATAAGGATAATCCCATTTCCCTACCTGCTTGGATTCAGGTCCTAAGATCACTCTACGACCCCTGAGATCAGGACAGACTGAGCGCAATGCCCTGTACCTTAGAAACCGCCTCAGTAGGGCTGGGGGAGTTGGGCTACATGTCCTGTGTCCCCTGGGTCCAGCTCAGTGCCTCCAGCAGGATCCATCGTTCACTTATCAATCCATGAATATTAATTGGGCACCTACTTTGTAGTGGGGACAAACAATGGGCAAAACTTGACATGGACCCTGCCCTTACAGAGCTTACCCCCTAACTGGGGAGCCAATGGGATAAGCAGACAGGTGTGTGCGTGCAGCAACACCCACGATCGGTCGTAGACGGACTGGCATTGATGCCATGAGAGGACATAGCAGGGAAACTTGACCCAGGCAGGGAGGTGAAGGGCTTTGGACTTGGGTAGTGTCATTTTGAGCCCAGGCTCAGCCATTTACTGGCTGTGTGACTCTTCAAAGTCAATTTGATTGACATCTCTATGCCCTGCTCTCATTGGAAACCAGCAAAAACAATGGTACCTGTCCCCTGGGATTGGTAGGATGACAAAAGGAGAGAAGGTGGCCTTTTGGACCATCCTACAGTAGTTGAGAAACCTCTAGCTCTCCACAATCCAGCACAGCACAGCCGCTGAGGTTTCTGGCTAGAGTCAGAGTGCACTTGCTGGGAACCTGCTCCGGCTCCTTCTGGCTGTGGGACAATGAGCAATGGCATCCTCTCTTTGTGCCTTGGTTTCCCCATCCGCAAGATGGAGCCAATAACAAATAGAGCCATGGTAAAGCTTAACTACAAAGCTCTCGGCACAGGCCTGCCATAATGTAAGCTCCAGAAATGTGAGTGAGCGCTATTATTATCGGCTTGTTGTTTTGAAATGAAACATAAACACGCACATGAAAATGTGGCTCGGCATCTTCAGGCTGAAGACTGCAAAGCCGTTCTTCTCAATGCTATTTCAACAATAAAGGTGTTTGTCATCGTAATACGTGTATGGCCAGGAATGTTAAACGTCCCCGAGCGTCCCCGAGCTTGATGGCACCTAGATTTTCCTCCGGAGTACCAGCCTTCCCATTTCTATCCATAACACACCTTGAGGAGCGACCATTGTTAGGATAAACAAAGCGAGACCCAGCCAGCCGCCGCAGCCTCGGCTTCCAGGCTGCTTTCTCCTTGCAGGACTGTCTAACCAATCGCAAGCCGCAGGATGCAAATTGCGTTGCCTAATTGATCCATCAAGCTCTGCACCGAGCTGGTTCTGAAAAGCCGCGCTGTGGGAGGAATGCCTGCGCGTGCAAACACTTAGCACCGGGCTCAACGGACAGTAAGGGCTTGGGGAGCACTAGCGACTCTTTTTAATATCACGTATCCCCCTAGATGGCGGGAGCATGGGACTGTAAGCCGGAGGGAGCCACCCCAGCTCTGCTTTCCTTTCCCTTCGTAAACCACTGAGGCTTCTTCAGCTCGCGGTGCTAAGTTAGAACCACACCTACCTCTGGGGGAGGTGGGGAGGATTCCACTAGTTAGCGCATCTGACAC
Organism: Meles meles; assembly: GCF_922984935.1. Taxonomy (NCBI): domain Eukaryota; kingdom Metazoa; phylum Chordata; class Mammalia; order Carnivora; family Mustelidae; genus Meles; species Meles meles. The sequence continues at coordinate 192,084,336 of NC_060066.1, forward strand.
GCGCAGCGCGGCTTGCCGTCTTCGTCTTCGGAGTAGTGCCTGGAAAGGCGGAAGCACTCGGCAGCCAATACTGCACCGGCAAGTGGGGCGGCTAACGCTGAGCATCTAGCAGATTCACTTTCTAGATTTAATCCTGGCCACCTACCAGCCAGGGAGGCATTGATATCATTCCCATTTTACAGGTGAGGCACCTGAGGGCGTAGGTTAAACCGGATGCTTTCAGTTAGCCAGTACATTTGAACCTTAGCTGCTCTGCTTGTTGGTTTTTTCCAAAGTCAGTGTTCATCTGGAGAGTCCGCAGAAGCATAGCTATCTGTAAAAAACAAACAAACAAACAAACAAACAAACAAGCAAACAGAATAGCTAGTGCACAGGGCACCTGGGTGGCTCAGTCATTAAGCGTCTGCCCTCCAGCTCAGGTTATGATTCCAGGGTTCTGGGATGGAGCCCTGCATCTGGCTCCCTGCTTAGCGGGAAGCCTGCTTCTCCCTCTCCCACTCCCCCTGCTTGTGTTCCCTCTCTTGCTGCCTGACTCTCTGTCAAATAAATAAATAAATAATCTTTTAAACATTTAAAAAAAAGCAGCTAGTGCACAGGAGAAAAGGCCAGTGGGAAAACACATTCTCTTGATGGGAGGAATATGAGTGGGGATTTTTCCCCCCTGCTTTTTCATTGATCTGTGTCTTCTAAGTTTTCCATTAGCAACATATATTACTTTGGCATTGGGGGAAAATAAACCAAATTAATGTTCTAAATGACTGTGGCAAGTGCCTAGATGAATGAGAAGCTGAGGGAGGGACACAGGTCAGGTCAGTAAACAGTTGCAGCGATCAACTCTAATAATAATAAACATTATTTACAAATGTATGTAAAAGGAGAAGGTGAAGTCTGAACCGGAGTGTTGATGGGGCAGTGGGGGGGGTGCGGTGTGGACAGCAGGTACGGACAAGCACAGAAATGACTTTGTGACTGACTGAACATGTGCGAAGGAGGATCCATTCATTCTTTCATTCCACAGATGACTGTTAAGGTACAGACCCGTGTTGCTGCAGTTGTTCTGGGAACCAGGCTTCCACAGGACAGGTCAGTCCTCAACCTTGTAGAGTTTCTTTTCCACTGGGAAGAAGCTGGATGATAAACTCATCAGTGCCTGATGAGTCAGGGGTTAAGTGTTGGACAGAGAAGTAGAGCCACATGGGGGGATAGAGAGCACCAGAGTGGGGTGGAGGGCAACCAAAGAAGACCCCGTCCTTTGGAAACAGTTCAGCAGAGTGGGAAGGAAACGAGAGAAGCAGCTGTGTGTGTATCTTGAGCAAAACCACTCCTTGCACAGGAAAGAGCCGTCACAAAGACTTTGTGACAAGACATCTTGGGTGTCAAAGAAGAGCAAGGAGGTCAGGATGGCTGCAGAGAGGAGGGAGGGGAACCAGCGGTGGATGGGATTAGGGAGGCAAGGGGGCCAAAGGAAGTCGGCCACTGTCAGGACTTGGAGTGTTGTTCTGAGTGAGATGGGAAGCCGTCAGAGGCTTCAAGCAAGTGACAGGCTTGACCTTCATTTTAAATGGATCACTGAGGCTGCTGTGTGAGAGATAGATACAGGCAAAGTTGAAAGCGGGGGACCAGTTAGGAGGCCTTTGCAATAATCCGGCGGAGAGATGACAGTGGTTTCGGAGTAGAGTCACAGTGAGCAGTGTTGGATTCTGAATGTACTTTGAATGGAGGAGTCAGCAAGAGGAGTCAAGAGCGAGCCCAAAATCTGTGGCCTGTGCCAGCAGAACAGAGTCGACATTTTCTGAGAAGGCGAAGGCCTCCTGGGAACCAGATTCGTGGAAGGAGACAGGAGTTGAAGCGGGTCATGTTGGGTTCAAGATACCTTTCAGATGCCCATGTGGGTGTCCAGTAGGCAGGTAGAACATACTAGAAAGAAGTTCAGAGAAGAGGTCAGAGCCAAAGACAAAAATCAGGAGTCATCAGCATACAGATGGTATTTCAAACCCAAGAAATGGATGAGAGATCCAGGAATGAGTACAGGAGGAGAAGAATGATATCTAGGTTTCTGGCTCTGGTTACTGGAAGGATGGTTTTCCTTCTTTGGCGATGGAGGACATGGGAGGAGGAGCTGGTTTCAAAGGAAAGGAGAAGTGTTTGCTTGTGGACACCAGATTTCAAGGTACTTTAGGATGTCACAGAGTGGCAGGGAGTGGCTTGGCAGGCAGTTTGGTCTAGAGACCATAAGCTCAGAGTGAGGTCTGGGCAAGAGAGGGAGAAATAGAGAGACAGAGGGTAACTGAGCTTCCAGCAAATGTATGTAAAAGAGATGCAAATCTACGCAAAGCTGAGCCCTTTTTCCAATTCCCAGAGTCGGGGCAAACAGGTGTCAATGCAGGTGTTCCAGGGATTAAACTAGGAATTTGAACCTGCAGGTGAAATATTCAACCATGTGTAATGTGAGGGAAACACCCTCAGAGAAGAATGGTGTGGAGGGGAAAAGAAAGACGGCCTTCCCCAGTTCTGAGAACCATCTGTCTCTCCAGGGCACCTGGATGGACTCCTACAAGACAGGGGAGAACAGATGGAACAGAGATAATGGTTGTACAGCTGGGGGTAAGAAGGTGACTCTGCTTATCTGTTCCTGCACAACAAGCCACTCCTAATTGGTAATATAAAACAACATTTTTTATTATGCTAATGCCTTCCAGGGGCCAGGAATTTGGACAGGGCACAAAGAAGTGGTTTGTATCTGCTCTACAGTGTCTGAGGCCTCAAGGAAGGAGACTACGACGGCTGGAGACTGGAATCATCTGGAGGCTCCTTTTCTCACATGTCTGGCTCCTGGTTTTGAATGGCTGAAGGCCGGGTTTGACTGCGAGTGTCCCCCGTCGCACTTATATGTGGCCTTTCGGTATGACTTGGCCTTCTTAACAGCACTGAGTGAGAACTCAGTCCCAAGAACAGTCCCAAGAACCTGTGTCTAGAGAAAGCCAGGCAGAAGCTGCTAAAAAGCCCAGACTCAGAAGTCACATATTATCACATACTGTCCCTTCCATCATACACGGTTGGTCAAAGCGGTCCAAGCAATTCAGATTCAAGGACTGGGGACCTAGACCCAGCTTTCCATAGCAGCACTTTTAAAATCATTTGCAGCCATTTTTTTTAAAAAGGAGAAAACTTTTTTTTTAAGATTTTATTTATTTATTTGACAGACAGAGATCACAAGTAGGCTGAGAGGCAGGCAGAGAGAGGAGGAAGCAGGCTCCCCGCTGAGCAGAGAGCCCAATGTGGGGCTCGATTCCAGGACCCTGGGATCATGACCTGAGCCAAAGGCAGAGGCTTTAACTCACTGAGCCACCCAGGCGCCCCATTTGCAGCCATTTTATGTAAGTTTTAGTAATATATCATTTACATATCACCTGATTCACTCATTTAAAATATATAATTGAATACTTTTAAGTATTTTCACGAAATTGTGCAACCTTTCATCATACTCGATTTTAGAACATTTTTATCATCCCAAAAAGAAATCCTGTATCCTTATTTATTTATTTAAAAGATTTATTTTTTTATTTATTTGACAGACAGAGATCACAAGTAGGCAGAGAGGCAGGCACAGAGAGGAGGAAGCAGGCTCTCCACGGAGCAGAGAGCCCGATGTGGGGCTTGATCCCAGGACTCTGGGATCATAACATGAGCCGAAGGCAGAGGTTTTAACCCACTGAGCCACGCAGGAGCTCCATCCTGTATCCTTTTGAGAAAATATTTTATTTATTTATTTATTTATTTAACAGGGAGCAAGAGATGACAAGCAGGCAGAGAGGCAGGCAGAGAGAGAGGGGGAAGCAGTCTCCCCGCTGAGCAGAGAGCCCGATGTGGAGCTCGATCCCAGGACCCCAAGATCATGACCTGAGCCGAAGGCAGAGTCTTAACCCACTGAGACACCCAGATACCCCAAAATCACTGTCTCCGCCCCTCCGTCCAGCCCTTGAAAAACACCAGTCTACTTTCAGTCTCCATAGATTTGATTTCTCTGCACATTTCATATAAATGCAATCACGTATGTAGTCTTTTGTGATTAGTTTCTTTTACTTAGCATCATGTTTTCCAGGTTCATCCATGCTGAAGCCTGTGTCAGAACTTCATTTCTTCTTATGACCAAATCATAATTAAATCACATGGATGTGCCGTATTTTGTTTATTCATTCACCAGTGCGTGGACCTTTAGGTTATTTTCTACCTTTTAACTCTTAAGCATAATGCTGCTGTGAACATTCACGGACAAGCTTTGCGGCCAGTTTTTTAAACCACCACTGATCCACAGACAGGACATCCAGGGATAGTGGGCCCCCAATGGGATCTTAACATGTCCTAGCTCTACGACCTTCAGGAAGTTACCCAACATCGCTGAGCTTCCTCTGCAAAATAGGATGATAAAATACTCCTGAACACGTAAGGTCACATGAGCTCAAGGATGTGAAGTGACTTTCAGAATGATATCTGACAGATACTATGTAAAAGAGACTTCGGGTCGGCTACTCAACCACCCCCCTTTTCTCAGGACCAGAACCCTGATTTTGGTCAAGCATGAAGAAACCATCTGTCTCATGGGTCTGGACCCCTTCCACGACACCAGACAAATCATGATCAGTCTAAGCTAAGCCAATCATAGTAATCCATCATCCTTTCCTATAAATGTTCTTGAAATGGCCTAGTGATACAGTCCTGGTGAATGAGACAGGAAGGAGGTCTGCTGGGAGTACTGCAGAAAGTGAGTTTCTTAGCCCTTAAACAAGAAATGCAGAAAAAGTAGCCTATCCCTCTTTAGCAACATATTGTCATGTCTTCTTGTGAAAATGCACAGCAATCAGCATGTGGAGTGTGATAAATGTGAAAATGGAAAGCAAATAGATGTCAGCATCGAGCTACCACTCGAGATGCCCTCACTCTGGATGACTCCTTATGTGAGATAATAAATATCCTTATTCTTTAAGTCACTAGTGGTTGGGTTTCCTGTAACTTGCAACTGAAAACATCCATACTTAAACATATATCAGATTCTATCTATCTACATCCCATCTGCTTTCAGAGAGAATTAGACTTATTTTACAATAAAAGACAGGAAAAAATGAGAATAAGTTTAAACAAGGGAACTGATGAATGAAGGGGGACTTCTGTCTCTGACGTCATGGTGTATTAAGTACCCTTAATAGCCTTCCTGGTAAAAACAGCTAGAGTTGGGCACCTGGGTGGCTTGGTCGATTGGGCAACTGCCTTCAGCTCAAGTCATAATTCTGGAGTCCTGGGATTGAGTCCCACATCGGGCTCCCCACTCAGTGGGGAGTCTGCTTCTCCCTCTAACCCTCCCCCTTCTCGTGTTCTCTATCTCTCTCTCTAAAATAAATAAAATCTTTTAAAAAAACCAGCTAAAGTTAGTTTAAATAAGTAGTCTTAATTGAATCAATCTGCTTAAATTTATATAAGTTAAGAGAGACCAAAAAAATTTTAAAACACAATCATAAATTAATAAAGGATATGATATGTTAGAAGGCAGCAATGTATAATGAAAAATAATTTGGGGAAGGAGTACTTGGGTGGCTCAGTCAGCTAAGCATCTGACTCTTGATTTCAGCTCAGGTCAAGATCTCAGGGTCATGGGATCAAGCCACGCATTGGATTCTGTGCAGGGCATGGAGCCTGCTTAAGATTTCTCTCCCCTCTCCCTCTGTCCACACCACCCCCCCCTCCACTTGCTCTCTCTCTCAAAAAATAAAATGAATTAATAAATTAATTAAAAGCTTTGCAAAAAAAAATAATTTAGGGTAGCGAGCTCAAAGTGGATACAATTTGGGGCACCTGGGTGGCTCAGTGGTTTAAAGCCTCTGCCTTTGGCTCAGGTCGTGATCCCAGGGTCCTGGGATCAAGCCCCATATCCGGATCCCTGCTCAGCAGGGAGCCTGCTTCCCCCCCCCTCTCTGCCTGCCTCTCTGCCTACTTGTGGTCTCTGTCTGTCAAATAAATGAATAAAATCTTTTTTAAAAAGTGGATACAATTTTAAATAGGATGTTCAAGGTAGGCCTCATTGAAATGGTGACATTTGAGAAAAGACTTGAAAGAGATGAGGGAAATAGCTATATGAATATTTAAGAGAAAAATGCATCAAGTATAGGAAACAGCCAGTGCAAAGAGTCAGTGTGTCTGGAATGTATAAGGAATGACAGAGCAGGCCATATGACTGGAGCTAAATAAGTGAAGGGAAGAGTAGAGGATGAGGTAAAAGATACAGTGAAAGATAGAAAATTCTAGATTGGCAGTTTTTTCTTTCAGCAATTTGAGTTTATCATTCATCACATTGTCTTCTAGTCTCCATGGTTTCTGTGTAGAAGTTGCTCCCACCCCTACTGTATATTTTATGAAGATAAAATATCTTTATTGCACCCCCCCTGACACCACTGGCTGCTTTTAAGATTTTCTCTCTGTCTTTCATTTTCAGAAGTTTAGCTATTATGTATCCGAATCTGGTTTTCTTTGTATTCATTCTGTCTAAGGTGCATAGTGCTTCAGACATCCCATGACTTGATGTCTTTCTTTGGTTTTGGAAATTCTCAACTGTCATCTCTTTGAGTATTGCATCTGTCCTATTTTCTCTTTCCTTTCACCCTGAGATTCTAATTACACGTAATTTGGACATTTTCACCATGTTTCATTTGTCTCTTATATTCTTTTCTGTATTTTTTCATCCTTTAGTTTCTCCTAACTTTGGTATGGATGTTTTCTTTTGGCTTATGTCCAGTCCACTAAGTCTCTCTTCAATTGCATCTAATCTGCTATCAAACTCATCTACTGAGTTCTTAATTTTAAGTCTCATGTTTTTAAGTTATAGAATTACTTTTTAATAATTTCTTAGTTTCCAGTTCTCTGCCCAGATTCTTGATGTTTTCATTTAATTTGTTGATCATGTTAATCACTACTACTGAAAAGTCTGCTAATGCCAATAGAAGGGTCCCTGTGGGTCTCTTTCTACTGTATGTCTGTCTATGTTTTCTCTTTATTTATTTATTTTTGGGGGGCCAGTTCTTGTCTCTGTGCATGTTTGCTAACTTTTGATTAAATTTTGATATTGTGTATGAGAAATAGAGAGAAAATTTGAGGCTCTGGCTCATGTTCTCTCCCTCAAGAAAGGATATACTTTTACTTTTGATGGATAGTAGAAGCAGATCACTTTAATGCAGTCAGAGATTGAGCTGGTTTTCAGTGTTTAAGATGGCTAGTCTATTTATGATTCACTCAAAATTACAAACTATGAAAAGCGCTGTGACGGAGGTAAACAGAATGAGAGAAGAAAGAATACTTCAGGTTGGGAATGAGCAGTGGATGCCGTCTGGGGTTGAGTGCTCAAGGAAGACCTCTGTGCGAGATGACACTTGAGACCTGACATGAATGATGAGAAGCAAAGAGTCATGTGAAAGTATAGTTTCTTCCAGACAGAGCAAGCAGTAAATGCCAGTGCCCTAAAGGAGAAATGAGCTTGGCAGCTTTGTGGAATAGAAAGAAGACAGAATGACATTACAAGGTAGATAAGAGTCAGGTCTTATAAGCCCTGGAAAAGGGTATAAATTTCATTGCAAGTGCAGCAGGAAATTATTGAAGAATTTTACACAAGAGAGTGACATGGTCTGGTTCAGATTTTTGAAAAATTACTCTGGCTGCTACGAGAGTAAATATTTAAGGGGGGAGCAAGAATCAAAGTACAAAGACCATTGGTAAGACTATATGTAGAAATCCAGGTGAGCAATGATAATGGCCTGGACCAAGGTGGCAGGTGCAAATGAGGAAAAATTGATGGATATGAGATATATTTTGGAGGTAGGACTGACAGGACTTTTTGCTGGCTACGTATGGGGTGAGGAGGGCTTGAACAATTGGGTGGATGGTGGAGCCATGTATCAAGATGGAAAAGTATGGAAAGGCATAGGTTTGGGAGATAAAAAATTGAGTTCCACTTTGAAGCCATTTACATACCATGCAAGTGGCATTGATTTTGTGTCTTTTGGTTGCAAATGTCAAACTGGCTTAAACAAAAATGGGAAATTATTGGTAGGCTCTCTTCGGAAATACAGGCTCAGGGACAGCTGGATCCAGGTACTCTGTCATCAGAACATACACACTTCGCTACTTCTCTCTCTCTCTCCTCCTTCACTTCTTCCTTCTCCACCTTTGCTGGGATGATTTAAGCATGGTATGACTGCAGCCATGACCTTCTTACCAAGAAACTGTCTACCACAGGAGGAAAAGCAACCATCATCATACAGCCGCTGCTCCTATCACTACCATTTTGCTCTTGCTCTCATGCTGGGTGAGATTATCTACCTACCTTTTTACCCCTCTAGAACAGCCCAGACACCCCTGAAGGGTAAGGTTCAGATCTCTGGACCCCCAGCTTAGTGAAATGAAGAATGAATTTACTTTGGAGTCACAATCCCAGACTGACTTTGGGATTCCACCAGGCTCTGACCTTTGGAAGCTGTGTGGCATTGGGCAAATCACTTAACTACTCTGGGACTGATTTTTCCTCATCTAGAAACTAGTGATTAGAAATATATCATTGGGTGGGTTCTGAGGATTAAATAAGATCTTGAAGAGACATCCGGTATAGCTTTGGTACTCCATGTTTTGATAAATGAGGCTCTTCTGAAGACTATAGCACACACACCCCCATTTGATCTCGAAGAAATGGGTGGGGAGGTGTGAAGCTGGAGAGCAGCCTGGCGAGGGGTGGCAGGGGTAGCCCTGCCTGACACGTGCTGTAGGATTTCCTTGACCAGCCCCACCCCAAACCTGGCCTCAGCCCAAGCCTGCTGGGGTGGGGGGCCCTGCCCAGGGTTCCCACCCACAGCCAGGACGGGCCCTGGCCTGTACCCCACTCCTCTGCCTGCGGCTGGGGTTTACCAAAGCCACATACATTCCTGAGGGATTGATAATATTCTGCATGCCGCGCCCACCACCCACTGCCTGCGTCAGACTGGATAGGAGGGGGGCCCTGGGCCTTCTCCTTCCACACAGTAGGGGCTGGCTGCCATCAAACCCACCCCCTCAAATATGCATGCCCCTGTCCCTTTCTCACAGAACCCCAGAGCAACACAGCTTTAAGGAACCCCAAAGAGTCCCCAGCACCCTCATTCAGCTGACCCTGGCTCTGCCACTTTGGTGGGGTCCCTACCCCATTCCCGACCAAGCACCCACCGGCTTCATTCCTTTCCTCCCCATAAGACCCACAAATTTTAAGCCATGCTTTCAGAATCCTCTGGCATTAGGGAAACCATGCCTAGAGTGACCTAGCAGGGGATGAACATCTCTGTCGCCCTTCTTCACCTTGGTTAGAACTCCCAGGCCTCTGGGTGTCTGGGATGCTGGCTGGAAACCCACTGGTCTTGCTGGGTGCAGGACATTGTCCAACCATGATTGGGATGGGGGGTGGAGAAGAGGGAGGGGAGTTCTTCACCTCTGGGGGCAAGCACAGGGCTCCCTGACTCCTCAGTGGGACCTGGAGCGAGTGGTGTAATTTCTCTGAGCTTCTTATGACCTCAGCTGTAAGATGGAGATTGACGATAGGGGAGTGAGGATTATATAGAAGAATTAGAAGAATACTTGTAAAGAGTTTAACAGGAGGCTGGCCAGAGAGAAAGCGGTCAATAAAGGAGCTCTTACTGCTGTCGTCCGTAATAGAGACAGGAATAAAAAGTCTGTAATCCCGCCTTAGCCCCGGGACCAGGTTGGCTATGGAAGAAAAATCAGAGATACACCCTCCTCCTGCCCCCCACTTGTGGAGCCCCAGGACCCCATTCCCTCTCACCTACACACCTCCCCACAAAGCTCACAGCCTGGGAGCCTGGGTCCAGCCCTCTCCTTCTGCTCCCCCTCTGTCCGTCTTCTGCTTTAGATGATTCATCCTGCCCCCAGGCCATCATCATGCCCATCAGAAATGCATTTTTCTGGTTTTCCCTTCTGAGCGGGGGTGCCTCTTGGGCTTTGCCTTGCTCCTTAGCCTAAAGGAGGGGTAGGAGCCCTGAGTGGAAAATCAAGTCTTCCCCTCTTTTCCCCTCTCCAGACTTGGAACCTAGGGGGACCTGGGAGGCAAGAGGGAAGATCAGAGAGGAAGAAAGGAAGGAGACAGTTTCCTCTTTAGGTCTGAATTAGGTCTGAAGCAGTTCTGATCCCTGGGGCAGGGATGGACCTAGGTTTTGGTGGGTAGGGGCTGGAGTCAGGGAGGAAGGGAGAGTTCAGGCTAGAGCCATGGTTTCCCACTGCTGGGAGGATTCTGGAAGTCTCTAGCACCTCAAACTCAGCCCAACATAGCAGGACTTTTCTTCTGCACCTGGCCTGGCTGTCCACGAAGTCCCTCCGGGGAGAAAACCTAGCCAGCACATCTCATTAGTTGCCAGGTACCAGCCCTTTCAGCATGGTTCTTGCTGGTCCTTCCCGCACACAGGTCCTTCCTCATGCCCTGGTGTGAGTCCTCATCAGGGACTCCCACACAGCCAGCCCAAAGGCGATCTTCCTTAGCCACAGCACTGGCCAAGCGTGGGGACAAGCCCGGGAAGGAGCAAACCCAGCCATGACAACAGGAACCAGTGCTTCTCTCTGGTCAGCCAATGAGTGAGTGGAGGACAGGACTTAGGGAGTGGGTTCACGATCCCTGAGCTCCCAACTACAGCAGACTATATCATCCTCGGTTCACCTCTCCTTCACCATGTCCTGTGAAGGTGGGTATAGGTGGACCCATTTTACAGGTGAGGAAACTGAGAGATCAGGAGGGCATGAGGGCTGCACCCTGCTTTGCAGACAGAGTTGGATATGAAATTCTGGTCTGGCTTCAGAGCCTGGTTCTCTTCACTGGTCAGCTGTCTCTAGAGACTTGGGGGAAATCATTCTGTGTTGGGAGCCTGAATCAGTGAACCAAGTAGTTTCCTGAGAACCTGAGAAGCTCTCTTGAAGGATCTTTGTAGGGTGTAGTGTGGGTGTGTGTCCAGCTCCCCACAAGCCTGGGTTGGGCTGGATGAGAATCTTGCCCACTGCTGCCCTCCGCTGACCAGAGGCAGAACTGCTCCTGTCTCTTGGGAATCTAATTTCACTGGGGACCCTGTTGTCCAACTCTAAGGACCCTGAGAAACCAGATGGTCTGAGGTTAAATCCCTAATATACAAAGAGCTCTTAAAAAGCAATAAGCAGCAGACAAACGTACCCAAAAGGTAAGTACACACAGGATATAAACAGGCCATTTCACAAAATACCCAATGGTCAATAAGCAGATAATCTCATAAAAAAACAAAGAAATGAAAATAAAAACGAGATGACATGTTCGCCTTTCAGATTAGAAATTGCAAAAGCCCTCTATCAGCAAGAGTGCTGAGACGTTGGCACTCATATTGTTGGTAGAAGTGAGAACTGTGTGCTCCTGGGTGGCTCAGTGGGTTAAGCCTCTGCCTTCGGCTCAGGTCATGATCTCAGGGTCCTGGGACCGAGCCCCACATCGGGCTCTCTGTGAAGCGGGGAGCCTGCTTCCCCCTCTCGCTCTGCCTGCTGCTCTGCCTACTTGTGATCTGTCTGTCAAATCAAAAAAAAAAAAAAGAAGTGAGAACTGGTCCTAACTTTTTGGAAGAAAGTTGGACAATCTGTATAAAACATTTTAATATTCACATTTTTGACCCAACAATTTGATATCTGGAAATTTATCCTAAAATTGCAAAAGGATAGAGGTTTAAAGACGCTCACTGCCGCAGTATTTACAGTTCTTTCATTTATAGAGGAAAATAGGGAGCCACTGAGAATACAACGGTAGCAAGGGTTTGGTCGTGTGGCTGGTGATCACATTTACACATTTTTATGTGAGTACGTAATCAAAATTAAGATTTTTTTAAATAACAAGGTAAATATTTTTTACATAGATCTTCACAACATATCACTGGGTGAAAAACTTAGATTACAACGCAGTTAAAATACTATGATCCCATTTACACAAAGTGTGAGGGTGTCTAAAGTGTGTGTTTGTGTGTGCATGTGAGATCGTAGGGAATTGTGGCAAAGACTACTGCCCAAATCCTAATGGTGGCTACCTTTGTATAATAGGATTAACCTGGAATTTTACTTTCTCCTTTACACTTCTGAACTGTTTAAATTTTTAATAATAAGCCCATATTATTTCTATAATGAGAACAATAAAGCTATTTTCACTTCCAGAGAAGAAACCAATCAGAGGTTCCTGCTTTCCCAGGTGATAGAGCCTGCTGGTGGAGATGCAGCGATGACCCCATGAGGAAGATGTGCTAGTGGGTTAGGAGGTTAAGGGGGACACTAGAAGCTTGGCTGGATCTGCTGATCCATTGAGAAGAGTTGCTGGTGCTAATCCTGAACCAGCAGAGACAAGGAGGGTGGGCAGGAACTGCTCGTCTAACATCTCACTTTGAGGCAGGAGGGATAGAGTGGACGGTGGCTCAGAGAGGGCTAGGGACTCGGCCGAGGTTGCACAGCGAGCCAGTGCTGCGTCAGGCACCAGAACCCAGGCCTTCCAACCCGAGTCCAGGGCTCTTTCCTTGCTGCTTTCACTTCATAAGGTGGATCTGAAGATCAGAAGTGAGGTCACTTTTGGGGCCCCCGGGTGGCTCAGTCCTTAAGCATCTGCCGTCGGCTCCGGTCATGATCCCAGGGTCCTGGGATCGAGCCCACATCGGGCTCCCTGCTCAGTGAGGATTCTGCCTCTCCCTCTCCCTCTCCGTGTGCACAAGCTCTCTCTCCTTTTGCTCTCAAATGAATAAATAAAATCTTTATTTAAAAAAAAAAAGTGAGGGACGCCTGGGTGGCTCAGTGGGTTAAAGCCTCTGCCTTTGGCTCAGGTCATGATCTCAGGGTCCTGGGATCAAGCCCCACATCGGGCTCTCTGCTCCGCGGGGAGCCTGCTTCCTCCTCTCTCTCTGCCTGCCTCACTGCCTACTTGTGATCTCTGTCAAATAAATAAATAAAATATATATATATATATTTTAAAGTGAGGTCACTTAAATAGTATGTTTCCACAGGCATGGTATTACCACCAATTTGCTGTGAGAACAGGTCTCTCTGACTCCGTTTCCTCATCTCCAAGCCAGGAAGTCCCAGCCTTGTCACAGACCTTCGCTGATGCTCACCAGGAAGCTGAGGTGCGGGGGAAAGGAGGTGGCCTCCTCTCCACGACCCCATGCCTCCCCTCAGCCCTCTTCTCCCTGCCTCCAGTACTGATTCAGTGACCCATTCTCTACACTGTCTGCAGGGATGCACCCAAAACGCAACTCCCACCCTGTCACCTCTACTTGGAAAAGCCTTCTGTGGTTCTCCACTGCCCTTGTTCAAGGCCCTCAGTGATGCGGCCCCAAACTACCATCCCTACCCTCCAGTCCCCTGCTGGGGTCACATCCCATATGCTGACCTAACATGTCCTTTTATCTCCCCATACCTTTGCTCATGTAACCCCCTCTGTCTATTATAACATCCCTGCCTTCTCTAGGGGGAGTACCTGTGCTCATTCTTTAAAATTGTCTTAAATAAGTGTCCCCCTCCTCCATGAAGCCTTCCTTGATTCACCTTGGAATTTTTAAGGCGCTGCATTCGACTATTCTTGCAAGCTTCCCCATGACTTCAATTACCACATGCTTTTTCTTTGCTTCATTTTTCTTATTTCATATCTTCTTTGGAGCTGATTTTTTTTAACAAATCCCTTTCCACAAATCCCTTTCCTTTGTTCCCTCAGCTAGCATAGACGTTAACTATGCGTAACACACACTTAAAAATCAAGAGTCGAATAAAAATCCCTCACCTTCTTTCTTCCAACCAACACCAAATCAAATGTTTTCATTCTATCTCATAATTATTATCATTATTAGAAGAACCGCTACTTACTTAGATTCACTAACAATTTGCCAGTTTCTTTGTTCACTCTCACCTCTTGCTTCCCACACTTTGCTTCTGGGATTTTTTCTAGCACCTCTATTGAGGTGTAATTTGTCATATAATAAACTGCACCTATTTAAAGTGAGCAGTTTTGATAAGTTTGGGCATACGGATACACCCCTGAAATCATCACCACCTTCAAGACAATGAGCATCACCCTCAGAAGTTTCCTGGTGATTCACAATTTCTCCCTCCCTCCCTCTGCTCCCTGCCTCACCCCTGCTCGGGCAACCACCGATCTGCTTTCTGTGGCTCTGGATTAGTTTCATTTTCTTCTTTTTTTTTTTAATATTTTATTTATTTGACAGAGAGAAATCACAACTAGGCAGAGAGGCGGGCAGAGAGAGAGGAGGAAGCAGGCTCCCTGCGGAGCAGAGAGCCCGATGTGGGGCTCGATCCCAGGATCCTGGGATCATGACCTAAGCCAAAAGCAGAGGCTTTAACCCACTGAGTCACCCAGGCGCCCCAGTTTCATTTTCTAGAATCTTCCATGAAGGGACTCACATGGTATGTGGCATTTTTTGTCTGTCTTCTTTCACTCGACACAATTACTTGAAGATTTATCACGTGGTTGCATGCCTAGTTTATTCTTCTTATTGCTGAGAAGTATTCCATTGTGTGGATGTCTCACCTTTTATATACCCATTTACCTGCCGACTAGGGACATTTGAGTTATTTCCAGTTTGGGCTGTATTATAAATAAAGCAGGAATGAACATGCATGTGCAAATTTGTATACGGCAGATGCTTTCTTTTCTCTCCAGCATCTGGGGGTGGAATGGCTGCGTTGTACGGTGGGTGTATGTTTAACTTTACAAACTGCTTAACTGTTTTTCCAAAATGGTTATATGCTTGACATTTCCACCAGCAACGTGAGGGAGATTTCTTTGCTCCCCCATCCTTGCCAACACTTGGCAGGGTCTTAGCCATACCGTGGGTCCATAGGCGTATCTTCCTGTGGTTTTCATTTGTTTTAGTGAAGTCTAATAATGTCAAACATCTTTTTATATGCTTATTTGCCATCCACCTATCTACTTGGGGGAAGGGCCTGTGCAAATCTTTTGCCCATTTGTGGGGGAGGAAAGCCACGTGTTTTCTTATTACTGGGTTTTCAGGAGTTTTTTTAAGATTTTATTTATTTATTTGATAAAGAGAGATCAGTAGGCAGAGAGACAGGCAGAGAGAGATGGAGAAGCAGGCTCCTTGCTTATGGAGAAGAGAGCCCAATGCGGGGCTCGATCCCAGGACCCTGAGATCATGACCTGAGCCAAAGGCATAGGCTTAACCCACTGAGCCACCCAGGTGCCCTCTTTTCAGGGTTCTTTATTTCTTCTGGATATATGTGATTTGTAAATATTTTCTGCCACTTGTCTTTCCATTTTTGTAATAGCATCTTTCAAAGAATAGATCTCTTAATTTTTATGAAATACATAATTTATCTATTTTTCTCGTGCATTTTATCCAACTTTTTTTTTCATTTCTGTAGTGTATCCAGGAAATCTTTGTTTAACCCAAAGCCAGCAAAGAATTTCTTCTATGCTTTTGTTTAAAATCTTTGTTTAACCCAAAGCCAGCAAAGAATTTCTTCTATGCTTTCTCCTGAAAGTTTTATAGTTCTCCATTGTACATTTAAGCCTATGATTCACTTCAGGTCCTATCTTTGGTTTTGCATTGTCCCTATGGATATCTAATTGCTCTAGTACTGTATCTTGAAAAGATTATCCTTTCTCAACTGAATCACCTTCACATTTTTTCAAAGATCAGTCAACTAAGTGTGGATCTATTTCTGGAATCTCTATTCTGTCCCGTTGATCTGTCTCTCTTGCAGCCAATGCCAAACTCTCCTGCTTACTGGAGATCTATCCTAAGTCTTGAAGTCAAGGAGTAGAAGTCCTTCAAATTTCCTCTTTTTTTTTTCCAAGTTGTTTTTGCCATTTTAGAACCTCTGCATTTTTAAATAAATTTTAGAATTAGCTTGCCAATTTCTACACATACACACACACACACACACACACACACACACACATGCACGCACAAGCCTACTGGGACCTTCATTAAGATTCTGTTGAATCCGTGGATGAATTTGGGGAGAATTGACATCATAACAACATTGATCCTCTAATCTAAGAACACTGCATATCTTCCCATTTCATTAGGTCCTTCTTTCATTTCTCTAAGCAAGGCTCTGTAATTTTCATAGCACAGGTCTTACACATCTTCTGTCTGATTTATCCCTGGTCATGCATTTTATGCTACTGCAAATGATGTTTTGAGTTTCTGATGATCCTTTGTCAGTATAAAGAAATAATCTACTCAGTGCCCCAAGAATTGTGTTTTCCGCGCTAGCTGGTGGGAATGGCATTATTCCTGGCTACTTGTGAACTCTGAGAATATTTCCCTCTAATCCTTCTGAGAGGCCATTTCCCAGACTTGGATCATATCCTCTTGTGCATGCGCTGATCAGTACCCACTACTGTATGGCTCTCTCCTCTAGTACTTGGCCCTGCAAACTTTCACTTCTTTGGCCTGCTCCGACTCCAGCTGCCTCCTTATTTTAGGAAGGCCTCTGGGTCTGCCTAGGTTCCCCCTCCATAGGAGGGTACGTCTGGCTCTTGTTATTCCAGCTCAACTGACAGAGGTCTTTCCCTTCAAAATCAAAAGAGTTTGATTTTCTTCCTGCCAAAGCTCATCCTTCATAAACTGAGTAAAAGTCTGATCAGATTGCCTTCTCTCTCAGTCCATGAGTATCTGAAAATCTCTCCATTTCACATTCACCCTTAAAGGCAGGTTAACCGAAGGTAGGATTCTAATTGTTTTTCTGATCCTTCTAAAGCTGTTATTCCATTGGCACCTACTGGGGCTGATGACAAACTGGCTTCAGAGAGAATATCATTCATTTGTAGATAATCTGTTTCCTCCTCGGTAGCTTTGCAGACTTTTTTCTTTATTGTGTTTTCATTTCTCTGCAACAGGTCGAGGAGTAGAATTGTTACATCCTCCTCAGAGCTCAGTGGTTTTCAGTTTAGGGGCTCATTTTTCTCCACGTAGAGAAAATTCTCCATCATGAGCTTCAGATGGTGCTTCTTTCCTATTTTCCCTTCTGGAACTACTCTCAGATAAATGTCGGAACCTCTCATTTCCCCCATCCTGACTTCTAATTTATCTTTCATAGTTTCCCTTCCTCTCTTGTTATTAGCTAACATTTACTGAGCCCTTACTATGGCCCATAAGAACTATAACTTGTTGGGGCGCCCTGTGTGGCTCAGTGGGTTAAAGCCTCTGCCTTTCGCTCTGGTCATGATCCTAGAGTCCTGGGATCGAGCCCCACATCGGGCTCTCTGCTTGGCAGGGAGCCTTCTTCCTCCTCTCTCTCTCTCTGCCTGCCTCTCTCCCTACTTGTGATCTCTATCTGTCAAATAAATAAATAAAATCTTTAAAAAAACAAAACAAAACAAAACAAAAACTATAACTTGTTGATAAGAACTATATTCATTTAACCCTAATAGCAGGCACGGGGTAGGGACTAAGGTCCTTTCCTTTTATCGACGAGAGAACAGAGACACAGAGAGCTTTACAAACGCGCCTGAGACCTCACACCTTGTAAGCAACCGAGCTAAAACTTCATCCCACATGGGTGGTTTCAGGAGCCTGAGCCCTCTGCTCATATTCTGCACTGTCTGTCCATCCTGCTTTCATCCTTTTCTCTGCTTCCTGGGCTGCATTCTGGGTGATTCCTTCAGATCCATTTGACTTGACCGATTCCCTCTCCAGCCTGCATCTCATCTGCTTTTCAGTACACGGGGTTGTGTTTCGGGCAGTCCATTTCTCCTCCGTTTGCCTCTTCTGCCACCAGCTCCTCTTCCTGCCTTATGCCTTCCTGTCTTCAGTGTATCTTTTTGAAGCATACTTTCCGATTGTTCTAGGACAGGAGCTTTTTGGACGGTGCATCACTCACATCTCCCTTCGATACAAACTTGCTCCTTGGCCACAGAGACTGCAGCTCACTGACAACCTTGGGCTTCGTGCCTTCCAGGTTGGCTTCAGCTCAGTCTTCCTTGCCAGACCCCAAGCAGTGACTGAGGATGAATGGGGCGCTGGAGTCTGGGAATTTCTCTCTTCCTTTCTTTCAAGATTTACTTCTTTATTTGAGAGAGAGAGCATGAGGGGCAGGGAGAGGGAACGAAGCAGACTCCCTGCTGAGCACAGAACCCCAC
Organism: Meles meles; assembly: GCF_922984935.1. Taxonomy (NCBI): domain Eukaryota; kingdom Metazoa; phylum Chordata; class Mammalia; order Carnivora; family Mustelidae; genus Meles; species Meles meles. Next base: position 192,102,517 of record NC_060066.1, read on the forward strand.
ATGGGGTTTGAGCTCATGACCCCAAGATCATGACCTGAGCTGAGTCAAAATCAAGAGTCCAACGTTCGACCGACTGAGCCAGCCGGGCGCCCCTCTTGCCACTTCTTCTAAACCTAGAACTCTTCTACAGACCACAGTTTGCTTCGTCATTGCCCTTTGAGTCAGCCAAGGCTTTGTCAGTCCTGCATCTCAGTTGAGGTTCTCCCTGCCCACCCCCTTTTCCTCTGTAGGCATCACTCCTCAATGAACCCCTTGCACTCCCAGCTCCACCCCTACTTTGACATCCCGCCTCACTAATAAGGCATGGGAATTCCCCAAGCTGTTTCGTCTTCTGACCTTGTCTCCTGGAAGTCTCTCTCTTCTCCTACTTTGTAATGTTTTGCTCGTGGGAGTTGTTTTCTATGGAAGTCCCCTGTGCCTCAGATCGCGGAGAAGTGCCATGGGGAGCTTGGCAAGAAGCTCCATTAGTTTAACGAGTCCCACTGACAAATGTTATTTCCATTTCTTGGCAGGATTTCCCCCAGTTATCACCACCCCCATTGCATCATTAATGCAAACTGAGTCCATGCACCCACATCAGTGCTGGCTGGGGGCTGCACTTACTCCCAGGTGATCCTTCCCACCTACAGATTTTGCGCTCAGGTAGATATACAAGTATGGTTTGCTGTTAGAATTTATCCATCATTTCCATTTAGAGTGGGAGCTGAAAGGGGCTTCTGTCTTCACTGGAGTACGTGTGCTTGCTGGAAGAAGCCCAAGAACCCACATTAAGGACACATATTCTGTTAACGCTATTTCCATATGATTGGTTTCCTTGGTCATCCTACCTATTTTTTTAACTTTTTATTTTGAAATACGTGGAGATCCTCAGGAAGCTGCAGGGAAGTCGCGCATCCTCTTCTCGCTTTCTCCCAGCTGGGCCGAGTCTGTGTTGTCAGCAAGGAGGTTGTTGCAAGGGGGGGCCAGCTCCCCACCACACCCCCTGGACTTTTCCTGCCAACTGCTAGCATCCGCCCCTAAGCAGGGACTCGCACTCCAGCTTCCCCACCGCCCGCGTGGGTTATATGTTTTGTACCATTGTCTGGGGTTCCCCTGCTGGGACACGCAAGCTCCGAGAACCAGCTGCAGTAGGTCACTGGGCTTCACAGTGTGATCTTCTCGGATGCTTTGCTCTGTGTCTCCCACTTCCCACTTCTCTCTCAGTGTGGATGCTTCCCCAAATAAGCGAATTTAGCTCGAGTCCTTGTCGCAAGGTCTCCTGAGCTAGAAGTGGTGTTCGAAAGCAGGTCCTTAGGACAAAATTCTAGAACTGGATCACTTGCCGGTCCATGGCATCAAGACCCCCATTGTTGGTAGACGTTGACATGTAGAAGCCCCATTACAGGAAGTCTCACTTGTGGTGACTTGGGGGCTGGGCTGCCAGTGTAAGGGGATATAATGGTTTATACAGTCTCCCCAGCACTTGGGAGGAGTAGGGGTAATGAGAATTAAAAGAACTGGTGGAGCTTGCTGGTTGATAAGTCCCACGGATGTGATGAAAGAAGAAAATGATGAGCTCAGACAAGCCCACTACCAGTCTAGGGCATGGTGTGAAAGGCAGACAACAGTCAAGAGCATACTTGCCCTTTTCAAGACCTGCTCTCACGTTCCCTTGTGACTTCCAGCCCAATCACTAGGACCAGGGGTCAGCACGGCACCACTCTCCCTGGAGAAATGGGATTTTAATGAAAAGAACCACGGGATCTGGCTAACAGGTGCCAAAAGAGATCCAGAGAACATGGCTGGGAATGGCTATTGGGGGTGTTAACTTGGGAGGGGAAAGGGAATCTAGGGTTGCATTGGGGAAGACTTTGTTGATCTGCCCTCCCTGGAGGGACTTCTGGAGCTGGGACAGCTCCCTGAAACTTCGGGTTGGGGGGGGGGATCAGAGTCCAATCAGGAGACAGAAACCACAGCGCTAATTTAAATAGAGTGAGTGGAATGTATAGAATCCAGAAGTAGGTATAATGTTATTAACCAGGTAAGTGAAAAGGTAAACAGAGAAACACTAAGTTTTCGCAAAGGTAGCAATGACGGGAGCAGATGCCATGCCCAGGGCTGGTGGAACAAGAAGGTAAGGTTGCCAAACTTGAAAAGTTTCGAGGAGGACTTCCAGAAAACCGAAGCTCAGGCCTTGGAGGAGGGGCACCAGAGTGTTGGGAAAACCCGCATACTAGATTCAGCTGCCGTTAAGGGAAGGCACCACCAACGGACCACGGGGCAAAGCAGCTTTGCTGGGGGGGGGGGTGCCCACAGAAACAGGACGCCCCGGAAAGCCAAGGGGAAGAGCATGTCCTTCCTGCCTGCTTCAGTCTTGTCAGCTCGTGCACTCCTTATGGGCAGGACCTAACCAGAGCGACAGGTGATCCTAAGACGTGATTTTCTGAGTACCGGCTCCAGCACTAAACATTTCCAGGAAATGGAAGGGTGGCTTTGGTGCTAAGAGGCCCTAGCTTAACAGGTGACAGAAAGAACAGCTACAACGAACAATGTAGAAATGAGTGAACTGCTAGAACCGGAGAAGCAGCAGAACGGCCCATGGAGGTGGCGCCCGCTAAAAGAAACATATTATCAAAAACCAAAGGGGTGCCTGGGTGGCTCAGTGGATTAAGCTGCTGCCTTTGGCTCAGGTCATGATCTCGGGATCCTGGGATCGAGCCCCGCATCAGGCTCTCTGCTCTGCGGGGGGCCTGCTTCCTCCTCTCTCTCTGCCTGCCTCTCTACCTACTTGTGATCTTCTCTCTGTCAAATAAATAAATAAAATCTTTAAAAAAAAAAAAAAAAAAAAAAACCAAAGGACCCTCCAGCTGAGTCTGTTCCCAGTCTGCTCCTTTCACTGGAGTGGTAAGAAAGGAGCTGTGAAAGGGGTGTTGGCGTCATGGAGCAGCTAAGGGGTGCTGGTTCTTTCAAAGCTGAGTGGAGAGTAGGGGAGGATCCTCAGGGAATGAACTTCTCGGTGTGCATTCATGGTGATGACAGGATTTCAGAATAGCAGGGGCCCCATGACAGCGCTATCAGAGGCAAGGTGGATGTAAAGTCTACCCAGGGACCCTTCCCCACAGGGATCTGAGGGATAGCTCTTAGAGTTCCAAAGGGTGAGCTCAATGGACAAGAACTATGGCATTATTGACCCACATAATCAAAGCATATCGAGAGCATGAGATCCAAAGTCTGATGTGAGCCATCACAATGGAAAGTTGCTATCTCTCACCCATTTCCCATGCTGAAGCTCGTCCTTAGACCAAGGGCCCATTGTTTTCAGGAAAGACTTGGTTACTTTGGGAAAGGACCATATAATGCCAAGTAAGTATGTGCAGAATTGATTTCCCTACTCTTTCCCCAAAGGGCCCTATGGCCATTTATCCAAAGTAACTGTATACCAGGGAGTGAAGAATGCCCAGATGTTTCTATGGTTTGGGGATACAGGGTCTGGGAGGACACTAATACCAGGACACCCAAAATGCCACTGTGGCCCTCCTGTTAAAATAGGGATTTGGAGGCAAGAGGACCAATGGAGTCTTGGCTGAAGCCCATCTCACAGTGGATCCACTGGGTCTGCAGACCCTCCTGTGATCATTTCCCCATCCCTAAAAATTGGGAAGAATACACTTAGTAGCTGGCGGAAACCTCACTTTGGCTTCTTGATCTGTACAGAAAGGTCCATAATGGTAGGAAGGTCAAGTGGAAACATCTGAAGTTACATATATAGCCCCAGACAAGATAGTTAATGCGCACTCTGTGGTTTAATGGCACTGCCCTCAAAGGTTTAAAGAACGAAGGAGTAGCAGTCCCTATGGTATTCCCATTTAATTCAGACCTACCACTGCAAAAATAAAAACTAAAACAAAACCAGCAAATCATGGTGGGTGACGGTGGACTACCATAGACTCCACGGTAGACTCCAATTGTAGTTTTTGTGCCAGATGTGCGAACTTTTCTAAAACAGACCCAGGTAAGTTCCAGCACTTGGCATGAAGCAGCTGTCCTGGCAAATGCCTTTTCCTTCCCCACCCCAGTCATTTTCAGGAAGGAAGATCAGAAAAAATTTGCATTCACTTGGAATGACAGCCGCACACGGTCATGGCTGTGCCCCTGGGCTATGTTAACTCTCCTCCTCAGTCACAATATACTTACTACCTGTCCTTCCTCAGAGCCTCATACTGGTTCTGAGAAGTACTATGTTGATGAGATCATATTAAGCAGACATGGGGGAGAGGAAGTGGTGAGTCCCCTGGATGCCTTCTAAGATACATGTGTAAGAGGGTGGAAAATACCAAGATTCAGGGATCAGATACAACAGCAGAAGTTTTAGTGGGTCAGAGATCTAGGACATGCGGAGACATGCCCTCCAAAGTAACAGACAAGTAATTGTACCTTGTATCTCCTACCACCAATAAAGAAGCACTCAGTGGACCTCTGGATTTGGGGGACAGCATTTACCTCCTGTGGGAATACTGCTCCAAACCATTTATCGGATGTCTTGCTGATAGAAGCATTCATATCTAGGGAAGGACACGTACGGAGCCTTCCACAAGCCCTGTGGGAGGCTTCAGCGCAGACCTCTAGGAATCTGGAGCGAGAATATGCTTTCTTCAGTATCTGAAAACCAACACCTGGCATGCTACTGGGTTCTTTTTTTTTTTTTTTATTTATTTATTTATTTATTTATTTGAGAGAGAGAGAGCCCAAGCAGGGGGACGGGGCAGAGGGAAAGAGAGAAGCAGACTTCCTGCTGAGCAGGGTTCCTCTCCTTCAAAGGGGGCTCAATCCCAAGACTCTGAGATTGTGACCTGAGCCGAAGGCAGATGCCCATCTGACTGAGCCACCCAGGCGCCCCTGCTACTGTGTTCTAACAGAGGCTGAGCAGTGACTGTGGGAGACCCACTGACGGTGTAGCCGGAGCACCCCACTGTAAGTTGCCAGCTGAGCAGGCCTGGAAGTCACAGATGGATCGCACAAGCAGACCATACGGCATACGGTCCCCACATGGTCACCATATTCTCGCGGGAGCCTCTCCCTCCGCTCACGGCTATACCTCCTGGGGGATTCCTCATGACCAGCTGTGGAGGAGGAGAAAGCCTGGGCCTGCTTTATGGGCAGGTTAGCACAATAGGCTGGTAGGAGACAAAAACGAAAGGAACTTTCCCTGCACTGCAGCCCCACTCAGGGGGATCCTGCAGGATAGTGCAAAGGGGAGATTGTCCCAGGAGGTAGAACTTCAAGCATTGCGTTGACTTGCTTCCAAAATGGTAGTGGTCTGAGGAAAGGACTCCAGGCAGCGGTGAACAGTTTGGCTGATTCATCAGGAGACTATAAAGGGCAACACTGAAAAATTGAAATTCAGGAAGTCTGGGGAAGAGCCTTGTGTATTGACCTCTGAGAGAAGATACAAAACGTGTAGGGGTCTCTTAGTTCAATGTCTCCCCGAGAATGCCCATGGTAGACGAGACACTGAACCACCAGGTAGGTACGATGATTCGTCTATGGTCGAATTGAGTGGTCGTCTCACGTCCTCCACCTCAGAGCACACGCAATGGATCTGTGAACAGAGAGGCCGCGCCGGCAAGGACGGAAGTCATGCCCGGTCCAGCAGCCCCGGCTCTCCTGCACTAAAGCGGATCTAGGTGTTACCGCTACTAAGTGGGCCACCTGTTAGAGCAAGACTGATGAGAGCTCTCGATGGTGGTACCACACCTCAAGGAGAGCACATAGTCACAGGCTGTCAGGTTCCTTACAAAGAACCCAGCCATCACAGAAGGGCCACGATTCTTCTGTGACTTCATGAGATTTGTATAGCTCTCCTTCCTCATCCCCAATGTCATGGCTAGCATGTCACTCTGAGGGCTCCCAGAGTGCCTAATTTATCGTCACGGGGTTCCCCCCTCATGACCATGGCCGAAGTGGGCACATGACCATATTATCCCCTGGTCCCACTGTGTCCCATTACCCACCAGAAGCAGCCATACTAAAAGATGTTGGAATAATCACTTGAAGGCATAGCGAAGGCATCAGCTTGAAGATAGCGTTCATGTGCTGCTTGCCGGAAGATATATTTCTATACCTTGAGCCAACAGACATTGTATATACGTTATGTCCCGGCTCCGTGGGATATACAGGTCTGGGAACAAAGGATGTGGGTCTCAGTGTCCTGCTTGGTGGATTTGTGCTTTCTACTTAGGCTCTGCTAGACTAAAGATCCTAGTCCTCAGAGAGTAGGGGGAGAACACTGCTACCAGAGGGCACAGTAAATCTTCAGCTGCCCTCTGTGCTGGCTGGCTTAACAGTGCAGCCTTAGGGCACGGCTTCCTCTTTCCTGAATCACTTTCCCACTCAGTCGTGTTGCTTACACTTCCCAAATTAAACTATTTTCGCTCCGTTCCTTATCTCAAGATCAGCTCTTAGAATAACCTATGCTAAGACACATGTAGCTCAAGGACCACATTTTGATTAGCAATGGTTTAGAGAGTGAACTCATTTGTATTTTTTTTTTAAATCTCTCTCCCTCTCTCTCTCTCTCTCTGCGTCCTCCTCCTCCCTTGTGTGTGTGTGCGCACACAAGCATGTATAATGTGAAAAGGTCTATAAGGATAGAAACAAGTATTAACAATAGTTCTTTCTGGGTGGTGCAATCATGAATATTTCAAGTTTCCTTTTAATTTTTTTTTCTGTATTTTGTTTTTCTGCCGCAGTGACTGTGTATTAGCAGCTCTCTTTAATTGGCAATTAGGAGATTATTAGTGACTCCAGTGAGTGGCAGGGAGCAGAGCCAGCCTGCCAGGGTTGATGAGCCGCAGGGAGGGTGGGCAGGGCAGGCTTGCAAAAGGCTGGGGTGGGGAGAGGCAAGAAATGAGGGGGGAGCCAGAGGAGAGGGGCTGTTTGCAGAAGCGTGAACGAGCTCGCAGGCTGAGGGAAAGGAGCCAATGCTGAGAGAGGAAACACAAAGACAGTGAGAGGGGGACCACGGAAGGACTTGGGTCCCAGAGGAGGTCTGAGGGGATTAGACCAGGGCCCAGGTGGAGGAATTCATTCTGGGCAGAAGGCACACTTCACCCCCGGGCTCCCTGAAAGGAAGTGAGGATGAATAAAGTTATAAATGCGTTGACTTCCTCCATTTGTTTATATTACACTGTGCCTCATTTCACAAAGGACTTGAGGTCTTTCTATAGCGAAGTTGATAGGTTAAAGGGGATGGGAAGTTAAGAAGTCCCCCCCCCTCCCCAGAGTGGGGGGTCTCCTTTCTTCTTGGAGTGGGAGGCAAGTTCCCCACAGAGAAAGGAACAGGGGTGTGTCCATGGGGCTTGAGGAGACAGGCAAAGGTTTGGAATGCGGAGGGACAGAGACCATTGGATGGATCTGGCCCAGCTCCAAGCTGCCCACGGCGCAATCTTCTCCAGCGGCTCAGGGTGGGGGAGCCTCTGCCTCTTCCGTGGTCTGATGCCAGGTGAGTCATTCACCTTCCAAACTACAGGTCCTGATCTGCATGTGGGGAGAAAAACAGCAAGTCTGGAGGGTGGTCGTGTGGATTAAGTAAAACCATGTCACGAAGCACCTAGCATAGTGCCTGGTACACAGGACGGGCTTAGTCAGTACTCCTTCCTGCCCCTCCCCTTTGGAACAAACAAACCTGAGCCCGTGGACCCTGGATGGAGAGGGACATGGCCATGGGTACCTTGTAGTAGTGGACGCAGTTGGATACAAGAGCAACTTTAAATACAGTCCACTCGTTACTCACAGCAGCTGTGTTCTACAGAGTTGCCGCAAAGACTGAAATAAGGAATCCTGAATCATTGCCCCTTGAAGAAATACAGCGTTCCTGTGAGCCTCTGGCCACACTTTCATCAACCAATCAATACATAACCTTGTTTTACGTGAGTTTCTGTTTAAAGACACCTTAGCTAATATATATTGTTGATTCATCAGCATTAAACTCACGGCCAAGAACACCGTCATGCCAAGAACACCATAAGTCACGCTCATCGACCTCACGGGTTTTCTCCTCAAGGCTCATCCCAACCCCGTGGTGCTCAGAAACTGGACCGCTTTTCCATGCTACCCTTGGGGACCCGTTTAAACAGCAACATCACCAGCAAAAAGCCCCCAAACAAGAAAAACATGGCACTGAATAGACCGTGAAAAAGACACTTGTTTACATGAGCGTTGCCTCGTTGGACCTCAGCTGGGAACGTGCACATCAGTCAACCTAAATCTTCATGACTCCGTGTAGACATGGGTCCCTGGGCGACTGCAGAAGTTCCTCAAGGATCGATTTGGGGTTACAATCGATTTACAAGTAGCTGAAGAGCGCCTGGTTGGCTCAATGGGTTAAGCATCACACTCTTGGTTTTGGTTCAGGTCCATGATCTCAGGATTGTGATTTCGAGCCCCACGTCTGGCTCCAAACTGGGTGGGGAGCCTGCTTAAGCTTCTCTCTTTTCCTCTCCCTCTATGCCTCCCCCCGCCCTCTCTTTCTCTCTCTCTCTCTCTCTCTCTCCCTCTCTAAAGAGAAAAAAAACTTTTTCAAGTAGGTGCATTTGCAAATACGGAATCCATGAATAATGACATTTGACTGTCTTTATTTTTTCTGATTATAAAATTAAATAATAATGTAAAAGTTGCAGTCCCCTCCATAATCCTAGATACACACTCAGAAAAACACTATCGGAACTGCTATAGAGTTCTGTAGAACTCTGCTAGGCAGAAAATGCCTGTGTGCATATGTGTGACTGTGTGTCTGTGTCCGAGTATCTGTGTGTGTGTGTGTGTTTTCCATCCAATAAGATCTCTTGGATAGCTTTCAAAAAAAAAAAAATCCTGAAGTTATATTTTAGAGTATGGATGGAAGTAGTCGGGATGCACTGTGGTCAGGACCTCCCAGTCTCATTTCAGACCCCTTGACCGCATCAAGTTGGGGAAACAATGATCCAGAAAGAGCAACGGCTTGCCAAACTTACCTATCACCCACAGTCTGAGTGCGTGTCGTGTTCCACATCTTAGCTGAGATGGTGTAAGTAAGGTCAGCCAAAGGACCGAGACTAAAAGCGGAAAACACTGCAAAAGGTCAAGAGACTGACTTACAACCAGAGAAAACCATATTCCATACACTTGGAAAGGGGCTGGGGCTACAGAGCAAGGGGAGCCCAGCTATTTGAAAGGATTCAGACAATAGCATAACAGTAACAGAGCTGCTTCTAAGAACAGCCGTGGGATGGCACGGGGCACGCCAGGCTGCTGCAAGAAAGAGACCCAAAATACAATGGCTTACTGAAAACGGACGTTTATTTCTCTTTCTCTAGTCCACGTGGGTGGTTGATTCCACTCCATGTCGTCATTCAGAGCTCAGGTCCCCTCCTTATCTTTGCTCTGTCAGCCCCTTTGAAGCATTATTGAAGCTTGGTCCCTGCCACATCTGTGTTCCAGCTTGAGGGAAGAGGAAATGGAGCATGGCAGAGCAAAAGCCCCATGCCTTAAGGACTGTTTCTATTTACGTTCTATTAGAAGGGACTTAGTCACAAAGCCACACTCAGTAGCAAGAGCACCTAGGAAGTGTGGTCTCCAGCAGACCAGCCATTTGGCCAGCTACTGTATTGCTATAGAATGGGAGGATAGATGACATGTTGAATAAATGAAGCCCGTCCATCCATCATCAAGCCTTTTTTCATTTCGCTTCAAATCCTTAAATAATTTAGACTCTTCCCTCCTTACAAAAAAAAAAATATATATATATATATATATATATATATATATATATATATATATAGGATGCAAATCAGTGTGTTATTTGGGATTCTTTTGGCTGCCAAGTGACAACACAGTGCTATTAAACTTGCTTAAGCAATAAGGGGGACCACGTCATATATCCAAATTCTGGGCTCTGCGTCAAAGCACCAGCCCTTTTTCCCTACAACTCTCTCTGCCTCAGTCATGTGCTGGCAGCTTCCTCAGACTGGGAGCAAGTTAGCTGTTGCAGTTCCAACCATCACCACCAAACACATCCCAATCAGGAGAGGGGCCAGAGTTTGAGAAAGGGAAGAGATCTCTAGCAGAAGTTGCTTCCCCACCACAGGCTTGACCTCTGTTTTTTCAGGCCAGACCTGTATCACATGTCCAAGCCCAAACTCTCACTGGCAAGAAGAATGCATCCACTACCACAGACTTGAACCAAAAGGGACTAGAACTCCTAGAATTCCACCATGGACTTGAACTCCTAGACTGGGCTGGGGTCAACCTTCTGTTGGTCACATGGGGAAGGAACCCGCCTGAACAAAATCGGGCTCTGACTGCAAGGAAACGTGGAAGAATGGTTGTGGCATGAGTTACCAACTTATTTCTGGCGATCATGGTGGCAGGGGACCAGGTGATGATGTGAAGGGGACGTAAACAGCAGAGAAGTGAACTGTGAACTGTTTCTTAAATTGTACCTCAAAAAAGTCTAACTCCAGTGGAGACATGTCTGGAGAAGGCAGAAACGTTCAATGTCTCTGACAACAGTGATCTAAGTCTCTCTTCCCAGGTCTACAGCTTTGCTGCTGTTACTCAGTACACAGTTTAATGTGTACCAAGCACTGTGCATATGCAGACGTATCAGAAAGGATCCCTGCCTTTACCTTGCTGATGGTATAATGAGCATTTCCCTGACTCCCTAAAACACACCAGACCAAGTCATTCTTCCGCTTGAAAGCCTAGTGCCTCCAGGAAATCTTTACCGTGACCCACAATACCCTCCTCTCCAAGCCTTCCCCACCGCACCCCCAACAGTACAGAACTACTTGCACTTCCCTCAAAGTGCCCTCCCCTTTCACGCCTCTGTGCTTTTGCACCGGCTGTCCCCTCCATCTAGAAATCCCTTATCCCCTCTCCATCTGGCATACGAGATAAGGTCTCCTATTACTCTCCCTTCTCCTGCTCCAACCTTCCAACCCGCGCGCCGCTCCCCGCCCCACACACAAAATAGCACTCCGGAATGTTTGCTGAATAGAGGCTACTCCTTGGGTCAGACAGGGCTTTCTAAACTTCTCCCCCAAGCACTCCTTAAGAAAGTGAAGAGGAAACCCTGAACTTGCTGTAAGCAAGCAGGGCATTTTCTCGAGTCTATCTTTGCATTTTTATGCAAAGGTTGTATTCTATACAGATTACAGCACGCATCCTTGCTTGTTTTAACAAAAAATTCTATTTTCCCCAGATCTTCACGTCGATGATCCAGAAAGATGCTCCTTGTTTACTCGTTATCCTCTTAAATTAGCTGTCCTCACCCGCCGCAGGGACCCTAAGCTAGACGCTCATGTTGTTCTGTGTGCAGATCCTGAAGGAACAGCTGGGGTTTCGGTCCCCGGGGAGTAGGGGAACGGTGGGGGCGAAGAGGGGGTCCGCAGGCTGGAGGCCTGGCCCCGCCTCTCCTCTCCCCCGCCCGCCGCAGGGGCGGAGTCGCCTGGGCCGGGCCCGCGGGGGCGGGGAGGGAGTCACTGCAGCCGAGAGCTTGCGCTCGGCTGGTTCCGGGTTGAGACGCTGCGCTCGGACAGGAGCAGTGGCCGCTGAGCCGGCTGGGGTAAGGGGCCACGCCGGGCGGGGTCTTGGGGCCGAGATTAGGCAGCTGAGCTTACTCGCACCCCTCCTCTCCTCTGCCACGCACAACCGCGGCGCAGCTCCGCTTGGCTTTCCCCTTCCCCAGAATTCCCCATCCCCAGCTTCTCCCCCTCCCCCCACTGCACCCATCCCGGGATTTCAGCGCCCCTAAGGCCTCCGCCCCCCTCCTGGATCCTCTTCTCCCAGTACCCATCCCTTCAGACTGTCCCTTCCTCTAGAAGCTCCTTGCCCGGAGCCCCTTCCCTCAGACACCAGGGCCCCCTCCCTACAGCACCCATCGTTTCGAGTCACCCACTACCTAGAGACCACCTTCCTGGACTCGCATCCCGGCTAGTCTCTGCCCTGCACCTCTTCCTCGGGTTCCCGCTTTCCCTCCCGGATAGCCCCCCCCCCCTTCTGTAGCTCCTACTCCTGCCTCTCCCCGTCTGCTCCCCGAACACATCTCTCGGTTGCGGCCCCCAACAGCGCCGCGCTCGCTCAGCCTCCCCCCTGCATCTCAGGGCCCCCTCTCGCCGCCCCCAGCGCCATGGCGTGCAGCCTCAAGGACGAGCTGCTCTGCTCCATCTGTCTGAGCATCTACCAGGACCCGGTGAGCCTGGGCTGCGAGCACTACTTCTGCCGCCGCTGCATCACAGAGCACTGGGTGAGGCAAGAGGCGCAGGGCGCCCGCGACTGCCCCGAGTGCCGGCGCACGTTCGCGGAGCCCGCGCTCGCGCCCAGCCTCAAGCTAGCCAACATCGTGGAGCGCTACAGCGCCTTCCCGCTGGACGCCATCCTCAACGCGCGCCGCGCCGCGCGACCCTGCCAGGCGCACGACAAGGTCAAGCTCTTCTGCCTCACGGACCGCGCGCTGCTCTGCTTCTTCTGCGACGAGCCCGCGCTGCATGAGCAGCACCAGGTCACTGGCATCGACGATGCCTTCGAGGAGTTGCAGGTGAGCTGCCGGGCCGGCCGGGGGCGGGGCCGGGGGCGGGTCAAAGCTGAACCGTGGGCTGGGCCAAGTCAGAATTGCCACGGGGCGGGGCCGCCGGCAGGGTCAGGGCCCTATCAGAATTACTACGGGACAGGGACGGGGCGGGGCCGCGGCGAGAGGGCGGGGTTCTGGGGCGGGGCCTACGGCCCTTAGCACCTGGCAGAGTCGGAGACCGACCCGAAGTAGGGGTGGGTTCTTGGGGAGGGGTCACCCATGGAGTGACACGGCCGGCACCAGTGAGATCAGAGATGGCCCAGGTACGGGCTTGGGGCAGGGTTGGGGACAGGCACGAATCAGAGCTGGAGGGCCACTGTCTGGGGTCAGGGGACTGGACCTGAAGGCAGGGTCCACAAATGAATGGTTCAGGACAGAGTTGCGGCAAAACAGAGATGGGGAAGGGGAACACAATCAGGGCGACACAGGGGGCGGGGCCGCCGTCGGGGAATAGGTCAGGACTGGAGTCGCTGACGGGCAGGCTTGGGGCCGGATGGGGCGGGACTCAATCAGGTTTGCATCAGGACCTAGGAAAAGTAGCAGGACTAGGTTTCGTGGGGGCAGGCAAGGGTGAAATCTGAGAGAGTCTAAGTTATGGCCATCCAAACTGCAGAGACCGTGAGTTTGGGTGCCAAGGCCTAGGTAGGCCAGGGTGTGTGATGGGTTAAAGGGAGGATCAAGTCCAGGTACCCTAAGAACTATTTTGGGTTTAAACCAAAGGAGAGGTCAGGTTGACTGTGGGAACAGGACTTAAGATTCAAGATTTGGAGAATAAAGGCCCTGAGGTGAGGTGATTCAAGAAAAGGGAGGGGGTGGATCTCTGGGAGTCTCCAGGGGCTTTCGATGACCTCCTTGGCTCTGTTACCCTTCTCAAGACCTTTGAAGACTAAATGAAACAGTATATGCAAGGTAACCTGAGCATAGTGAACCTAGGACTATAAATGATCTCCCTTAAACCTCCCCATCTTCACTGACCAACTCCTACTCAGTTCTCAAAGCCCTGCTCAATGTCTTCTGGGTGTAAGAATTCCCCAGTCTCCCCTGGCCAAAAAAAAAAAAGAAAAAAGAAAAAGCATTAGAGCTGCATTTCCTCAAATATCCTCTGTTAATAAGTATACTGTTCTAAAAAGTAGTATTCCAAGATCAGCTATATTGGGGAAATAAGAGTATATTCTCCATAGCCCCTTGGAGGATTCTGCATGTACATTTTACATATTAAAAGTTTGGAGAAATCTTGTGGCAAAGAGATCCATTTAATGTGTTTACTAAAATGGCACCCAAGCTTATTTCAACGTGGAAGTCTAGAATCTTTTCCTCCACCTAAACCATTTCAATCCACCAGTCCAGTGTCTTTGGCCTGGGGATATCAGTCTAGCACACAGTTCCCAAAGAGCAGAAACAGTCTCTGATTCATCGTATCTATGGCCCTAAAGCCTGGCATATCCGTACTCATCAGTAAAATTTGAATAATGAATGAGTGAAGGACCGATTCTGGCCTGAGCTGGCCCAGACTGTGGAGCCTTTGGAAGCAGATTTTTCACTCATTTTTTGAATATGCAGTGGACTAATTTGGAGGAAGTGAGCTCTCTGACCCTTGGGATGCTTAAGCAGGAGCTAAATAACTACTTTCCCTTATGTTGTAAGAGGTATCCTCCCCCCCACCCTGAGTCTCTGCGAGTCAGCCTACACTTAGCAGATGCCTGTGGATGACCCATAGCCCAGGAGAAATGACCTCATGTTCACCATCTCTCCTTCCCTGTCCCTTTCATCCACAAACCAGAACTGACTCCCTCCCAGTCTGGCTTTTTGAGGATAGGGAGCAAGAATTGGGGGCTCTGGGAGCTTGCACAGGCTGGCATGGGCCCTCCATCCCCAGAGCATTTTGTGGCAAGCTCTGGTATCCCCATCTCTCCATTTCTGAAGTCACATAAACAGGGAGGGGAGAACCTTTGACATGGCTGGGTGTAGGCTGTGAGGCTTTGAAGGGACTCTGTCTGCAACCATCTGTCCAACCTCTTTTTAATATAGATGTGGAGACTGAGAGCCAGAGAGGTGAAATGACTCCCCCAAAGCCACACTAAGCGACAATGACAGCACCAGGAAGCTCCACCTACCCCGGGCCATATCCCTCCTCTACCACTTAGCCCCTCCCCTCCTCTCCCTGTCTGACCTTCTAGCTAGAGAGGCCTCTGCCTTCTGAGCCTGGGTTCCCCTGTCTGCAAACCAGGAAATCAGAACACTTGTGTTTCAGTTCTTTGCAATCCATTCCACGCCCTGGGGGAATGCTGGAGGAATTAAATGTGTATTTTCTCTAAATGTTGTTGACACACTTCTACTCCTCGGTGAAAAGAACAAGATGGCCACCTACTACCCTCTAGGGCAGTATCCTGCAGTCAGGTACTCTTGGGTTCCAGACCTTCCTGTGTGTGTGACTCACCACATCCCTTCATGGAAGCCTTGATGCTCTCTGGTCTGTAGGCTGGGGTCAAAATGGTTCTTTCCTACCAAGATTTCGGGAGACTGATCTGAGATGAACCTGCTGTTTGAGATGCTTGGCACAGGGAAGGGGCTGGGTCAGCACGCACTCCCATCCCTTGTCCTTCTACCCGTGAGACCTCATGCGCCCAGCTGGGCGAATGCCCAGACCTGCCTCTCTTGCCTGAGAGGAGGCCTTGCTCTGACGCCTCCTCTGGGCTTGGCAAGAAGGTGGCAGAGAAACATGCCTTCCTCACTCGAGAGGGGAGCTCCTGGGAGAGGTTCAAGCCACTCCCCACCCCACCTGCCTCTCTCTCCTTGTGGGGTAACATAATCAACGGAGCAGGGCTCGCTCGCTATGTGCACTGGGAATGAGGCTGAGCCTGCCTGGCACACCCCCTCCTCTCCTGGCTGCTGGTGGTTCCGTCCCCAGGGCTGCGAGAGCCTGGGCTTGGGCCCCTCTCTGGGAGAATAACAGACTCAGAGCTGGCAGAGCCTTGGAGACCTTCTGGTGCAACCCTCACTTGACAGGTGGGGCAATGGCTGAGGAGGACGAAGCGGACCTTGCCCCAGGCCCGAGGCCAGGGGAGGGCTGTGCCTGGGCTCAGCTGGAGTCTCCTCCCTTCCCACCTAGCGCTTGGCCTGAGCTTTTAGATTTATTATAAATCCTGAAGGCAGCAGAGCAGAAAGGTGAAGGACTCCCACTTCATGCTGGGCAGCTTCAATCCCAGCGCCGCCACTTCTTGGCGGTGTGGCCTTAGAAGAATCACTTCTGTCTCTGAGCTTCGAGTCCCTCACTGACGGCAGTGGGGGTGAATGAAATAAGATGACATTTGCAAGAACTCAGTACTGCACTCAGCACCTAGTAAGCACTCAGTAAATGACAGTTCTAGAATGATATCATACTGTGCCCTATTGACACTGGTGTGCAAGGCAGTCTTGTGCATTCTAGAAAGTTTAGGAGTGTCCCTGGCCCCTAAAAACTAACCGGCAGCATTTCCCACCACACCCTCTCAATCCCCCACCCTCTCGCCCCTCCCATCCCACCAAGCTGTGACAACCCAAAACATCTCCAGTCTTCACCCCATGTCCACTGGGGTCAAAGTCACCCCTGATTGAGACCCTTGTCCTAGAGAAGCTTTCCAGGCTCAGCTCAATTACCACCTTCTCCGGGATGCTTTCCCTGACCCCTGGCAGGCAGAATTGCTTTGAACTTGATTCCCATACTGGGGTCAGATCCTGGCATCATCACTGATGAGCTGTGTGTCCTTGGTCAGGTCGCTTCACTACACCAAGCCTCCACCTGCTTATCTATAACATGGGGATAATATGACCTCCCTGGGAAGGATGTTCTAAGGGTCAGGGTTACAGTATCAAATTGCCTGATACTTGCCTGGCACTGAGTCGCACACAATTTTTAAGTATCTTAATTGTTTCTGACTATAAAATTAACATAATCAACAGAGCTACATAAGTTAAAAGTCCCCCCACCATTATCTCACCCCATAGAAAAACATGGTTAGAATCGCTTTGTGATTCTTCCAGAATTTTTGTGTAGAGAGCATGTGAGCATGGGTGCACATGTGTGCGTGTTTTCATGCCTCCCCCCGCCACACACACACCTTTCTTTTTCACTGCTGAGCACTGGACCACAGAGCCAAAGGGAGGGAGGGAGCCCCCTCTCAGAAGTTTGGGGCTTCTCAGTCAATACCTACTGGGCCCTGGCGCCTTGCCTGGGACTAGACTAAGCACTTTCCTTGTATTACCTCATTTAATCTTCATAAAACCCTGTCGAGTGGTCCTGTCATTTGCTCCTTTTCCAGGCAAAGAAACAGGTTCGGAGGAACTGAGTGCCTGGTTCAGTGCTCTGGCTGGGAAATGCCAAGGGCAAGATCAGAGGCCAGTCAGACTGAGCCACTCCCCGCCTCCTTGCTGCCTCTGAGGCCCAGGTGGTTGACCCCACCTTCCCCTACCCCCCCCCCCCACGCTGCCTGTCTTTATAAATTTCAAGTACTCAACACAGGGTCAGACCAAGGACACCTTCTGTGCTACCTGATGCTCTGAGGGCAGGCGGCTGGATGTCGTCTTGATCAGACATGCAGCCGACTCTCTGGCCTGAGACCTCAGCTTCCAGGTCTCCAGAGAAGGGATCACGTTCATTCCCATCCACCCACTCCGGGCCTCATGTGACCCCTGGAGCCTTTCCCAAGGCCTCTGTCCTGCCGGGGGGAGACCGTACTACACTGGCCTTGGGTGGGAGCCCTGCCAAGCTGGGCATGGTGACCCAGAGACACCGAGACTGCTATGTGGGGAAAGAGCAGGGTGAGGGGACTGGGTTCAAATCCCACCTCCAGCTTCTTCCACCTGCGCGGAAGGCACTGCCTCCTCTCACCCTTTCCCTGTGTGGAAGAGACAAGTAACAACAAGACTGTCCACTTGACGTGTAGAGAGGGAGAGAGACTTGCTGCCTCTCCAAGTGGAGAGCAGGCGCGAAGCCGCCTTATTTGGTGCCATGGACAGGGAAGCAGCCAGGGTTTTTTGTTTTCCAAGGAAGCAGCCTCTGCTTTTACTTCTCCCAGCAGAGGACAGGATGTATGTGCCAACAGCAGCCTCCACAGAGGCGAGGCTGGCGGGGAGTCAAGCTCGGGGCTGGCTCTTGGCATCTCCACTTCCCGCCTCACAGGTGTCCGTGGCTGCCGGGAATGTTCATCCAGGACACCGTGGCTAAGCACCAGCCACGGCGTAGGAACTTGAATTTGGGCGACCTCAGGACGTTTATTTCATAGAAAGCATAGGATCAGGTAGGCAGTGACAACAAGAGAAGAACAAGTCTAAGGAGACACTAGGCAGTGAGCTAGGTGCTGTTACGGGCATTAAATGCCCTCTCCTTTCCCAGTTCCTTGTGTGGGACTCGCACCAGCACCCATTTCACAGAGGAAGACATCGAGGCTGAGAGGTTCTGTTGCCCAGGATGGAGTGGGTGTGGGACGATGCCAGAGTGGGAAGACATTGTGGACACAAGGAGCTAACACAGCCACAGCCCCCATCACCTGGGTACAGGGGCAGGGGCAGTGGCAAGGACAGCGCTTTGGTGGGGGCGCTCACTGAATCCTCGCGGCACACCTGAAAGGGGGGACACATTGCCCTGTGTTACAAATGAGGAAACTGAGGCTCAGAACCTGTACCCACTGCCATGGCACCAGGAAGTGTTGCTAGAACTGGAACTCAGGTTGTCAGCCGAGGGACAGGCATGGAGATGAGCGGGTGGGTAGTTGTGGCTGGAGGGGAGGGCATCGGGGTTCAGGCAGGAATGGGAGAGTGAGGTTGCACCGGCTGGGAAAGAGCCTTGAACAGCCCCCCATCCCAAGGAGCTTGGATTTGTTCCTGGACATGCTGGGGAGCCAGGGACAGGTTTGAGCTGGCAAGCAGGGCCTGGCCAGGTCTGCATGATGGACAATGGGCAGCTGGAAGTCTGGGAGAGCCTGGGGGCAAGGGGAGTGGCCAGGAGGCCTTTCGAGAGTTTGCTGGTGGTCCTGGAGGGGTGGGGCTCAAAGAGAGAGAGGACATGCAAGAGTTCAGGCCTGTTGGGGGAGCAGGAGCATCAGGGGTTCTGGGCGTGGGAGAGGGATGGAGAGGAAGAAGGTGGGGCAAGTTCAGCTTGCCATGTCGACACTTCTGGCATCCTTGGGTCAGAGCAGGAGAGAGAGCAGTACCGGTGCACAGAGAAGAGGAGGTGGCCTTATTTAGTCCCACCCCAACCCCATGGGTGGCTCTGATGCCCATTTTACAGATAAGGCTCCGAGAGGTGAGCCCTGAGAGGGGAAGAGGTGATCTGCCCATGGTCATACAGCTGGGATTCGAACCCAGGCTTTTCTGAGGCCAGAGTTCACACTATCTCCAATGGGCAGCACTGCTTGGTGACGGGGTTGAGAAGGGTCCCTGAAGCCTTCAGGAGATGGTTTCCTGCAGCAGCTTTGCACTCTACGCTGGGAGAGGGGTGGCCCCACAGGAAGGGCGGTCTGACCTTGGGAGTGTGGGAGACCTGGCTCTCTGTCCTCCCCCAAGGCTGCTGCCCTGGTCTGGGCCTCTCCAAACCTGCGGGGGAGGCCCAGAGCCTGTCAGCTGACATTTGCAGAATTGTCTGCTCAGGTCTGCTCCCTCTCCAAAGGGAGGCCTACAGAGCTATGGCCCCGCCTTCTGAGGGACTCCCCTCCTCCTGACAGGCTCCTGCTCTGATGGGGCCACCAGAGTCCAGCCCTCCATGCCGACCTTCAAGCCCTCCTCCACCCCCTGCTCTCATCCCAGCTAGCCCCACCCGGGCCCTTGGCCCTTCCAGCTTGACTCCACCCACCGGCCCAGACCTGGCTCCCATCACCCCCAGCCACCCCCCACTTCCTGCACACACCAGGTGTGCCCCTGCCCAACTAGTCTCTCCACCTGGGATGCTCTGGCCCCACCCAGGATCCCTGAAAGACTCCTTCCAGTGCATCCATCCAGCCATCTTCGCCGGGCTTTCCATCAGAAATAATGTCTCTCCCGGAAGCCTCAACCGGTTCTGACTCCCTGTTTCGCATGCCATTGAGATGATGATGATGACCGTGACAGCAGCCAAGAGTGACTGAGTGTCACTCTGGGCATCATGTCAGGTCGCGAATTAAGTCATTGGATCCTCACAACCGCAGACCCAACACTGGTATTAGCTGCTCTTTGCAGATTTGGAATCGGAGCTGTGTGACCTTGGGCCAGCTGTGTGATTTCTCTGAGCCTCTATTTCCCCCTCCGTGAGACGGCTGTGAGAATTGTGTGACACGCGCCTGTGAACCCAGACCTCGCCACTGCCCTTCCTCTGCACCAGCTCTGCCGCTCAGAGCTTCCTGTTGAGTGTCTCACTTCTGCCGGCACTACATTTTCCAGTTGGTTCTCCTTTGTCAAGCTATGTGACCACCGGCCGGTCAGTCCCTTTCGGTGGACCTCAGTTTCCTGTTAGATCCGGAGGGTTTGACCACACGGTTCCTGGGACTCCGCATCTGTGCCATCTGAGACACTGGCCACCCGTCCTGTGTGGCTCTTGACCACTTCAGATGCATAACCCAGCACCTCGGGGCCACTGAGGAACGGAGTTTCAGTTTTATTTCATTTCAGATCATGTTAACCCTAGTAGCCGCATGTGGCTGGTGGCTGCTGTCTTGAACAGTGCAGGTCTGGACCAAGAGACAGGGCTGGAGAAGAAGTTTGGGGCTGCAGGTAAAGGCCTTGAGTGCCACACTCAAGCTTCATGGCCGTCTTCTCAGACACCGTGGAGATCCTGCCATGGGGCACAGGGAAGAAGCATGGACAGATCTGTCCTAGAGACAAGACACTCCACTTGGAGAGTGCAGGGGCAGAGGGGAGCCTAGGGTCACAGTCCAGAAAACCAGGGCTGAAAACCGAACCGGGGGCAGTGGGTGTAGACAGGAGACAACCAGTGAGACAAACCTGATGACTGATTGCCCTCGTGGGCGGGCAGCATCAGGAGTGACTCCCAGAGTTCTTGCTTGGATGGCAGTAGGGGTAGGGGTGGCCCTCGCTGAGATGGAGACCTGGGAAGAGCAGCAAGTGTTGTGTCCCCTAACCCGATTCCAGCATTCCCTGTCACGTTAACACGTGTGTCCCTGTGTTCTCCCCAACTCAACTCATGTACACCCCTCCTGAGCCATCCCTCTGCCTGTTGCTGACCCAGCACCGTGTGGACCCAAGGAGACCTCTGCACGTGTCTGTGGAATGGGCAAAGGAAGGTTCTGTGTCTCCCAGGGTCCAAGAGGAAGAGGCAGGCCTTCTCCCCTTGTTTCTCATTCCTTGGCCCTGGAAGCAGGGATTTGTCCAGGCCTCTTGGGTGCCCTCAGTGCTTTGAGGAACTCTGCCTCTGGGGTCATTTTCTCAGAGACTCTGAGGAGCCACCTGGGGGGCTGAGTCTTTTTTTTTTTTTTAATTTTATTTATTTATTTGACAGAGAGAGAGATCACAAGTAGGCAGAGAGGCAGGCAGAGAGAGAGGGAGAAGCAGGCTTCCTGCTGAGCAGAGAGCCCGATGTGGGGCTCGATCCCAGGACCCTGAGACCATGACCCAAGCCAAAGGCAGAGGCTTAACCCACTGAGCCACCCAGGCGGGGCGGCTGAGTCTTATGTGAACCTGTGAGGACACCAGGAGGGACGACGCAGCTCATCCCTCAGCTAGGTCTCAAGCTGGGTAGCCCCAGGGCCGTCAGGGGGAGCCTGATGAGCAGTCGATCTACACTCTTCAGGGGAATGACATTTGTCTGCTCCAACAACTCAGATGCCCATGAACCTCTTAGGAATGACTGTTGGTTGTCAGTACCAGACACCTGGCCGGGCAGCCATGAGGCTGTGTCTTTCTCTCCCCCGTACAGCAGGCCTATAGGAAAGGCCCCCAGGCAGTGGTGTGCTGGAGCCGGCTCGCTCCGGTTCCTGCCAGCTGACTGTGCCAGGTATCCCCAGCCTCTGACCTCACAGACATCGCTTGATAATCAGCTCTGATGGGAGCATTTACACCACAGAAATTGGCAAATGCCATTAATCAGGGCTTCTGTCTGTCTCTCTGTCTCTCTCTCTCTCTGTCTCTGTCTCTCTTTTTTTTTTTTTTTCTTGAGGGCCAGCTTCCTAGCTCATCACTGAGCCACAATCCATCATCAGGGACCCAGGCTGCTGTCTCCTCCTACCCCTCTGGCTTCAACTTGTGCCTCCCATCTTTACAGCTGCCTCATGGCCCCGAGGCACTGGCAGAGGTGGTAGCCATCCTGTCTGTGGGAGCTCTCTGCTCTCCCAGTGCAAGCCACCCCCAGTGTCCCATCTAACTCCTGTTTCCAAGGCCGGCTCCTCCTCGTCCTGCCGCCATGTCGTCTCAGGTGACAACTCAGGGAAGAAGAGCCTTCCCTGTCCACCCTCCCCCAAACTCACCCCCATCCCACACCACTTTATTTTCTCTAGAGCACAGGCCGGAGCTGTTACTTTCTTTGCTCATTCTCTCCCTTCCCCACCACCCTGGACAGTTCCTGTGGCCATGGACTGTCTGTCTCGCTCTCCGCTGTATCCCCAGAGCCTCAGTGGTGCCTGGCACATACTTATTTAGTAAATATTTGTTGCCTGGCTAAGGGATAGTAAGCAAAGATAATTTCTGCATGCTTCCCTTAGCATGTCATCATGACCATCTTCCCATGTTGCTGCCTCATCTGTAAAATTAGTTGGACCAGATGTTTTCCAAGGGTCCTCCCTGCCCTGATGAGCTGAGTGAGTAGGAGGGAGGTAGCGGCGAACAGGTAAGTCAGCTTCTTGGCATCTCTCACAGCCCAGGCTGACTGGAAAACCCAGGTCCTGCTCAGACGCTGTTTCCGCAGAAATGCATCCACAAAGCAAACTTCCTTGAGCCCCATCTTAGTGTCAGGCCGTTGACAGGTACAGGGATAAAGAGCAGAGAATAAGGGCCCACCTCCACAGGACTCATGGGCTTATGGGGGGCGGGGAGGCGGGACACTAGGGACAGACAGAACTAGTTACAATAAGCCAAACACCCAATCCATGCAGACAGCGGGCCCTGTCACTGGGGTACCCACCTCAACACCACATTTCATTCATTTGACAAATAGTCATTGAGGCCCTACTGTGTGCTGAGCACTATTCTAAACACTGGGGATCCAACAGTGAACAAGCCAGACAAGACCCCCGCCCTCGTGATAGTCACTGTCTAGTGGAGGCCATGAGCAGGAAACACACTAACAAGCGGGCAAGAGCATCTCGGACAGCAGAAGGTGCTAGGAAGACCTCGAAACAGGATGTGGGACTGAGGGTGTCGGTGATGCTGTACGTGTGCGAGACCTCCCTGAGCAGGTGGCATTGGAGCTGATAGGTTAATGACACCAAGGAATCCCTGGGAGAAAACCTGAGTGGAGTGCGCTGGCCAGAGGAGGCAGCAAGGGCAGAATCATGAGGGTGAGAAGAGCCCATGACGGAGCAATGGGAAGAAGGCCACTTTGGCTGCAGGGGAGTAAGGGGAGAAGGATGGTGGAGACAGGTGTGGGAGGGTGAGGTGCAACATTGAAGTAGGCACCCCAAAACTCAGGGATTGAGGTGGATAATACTTAACGCAATTTTAAAAAATCAATATTAAAGCAAAAAAAAAAAAACCCATGATGAACAAAATATCAACATTTTTAAATCAAACAAAATTACTAGCAGAGTCATATTGAGCCCTAATGGAACCCGAGGGAAAGGAAAAACCAGTAATACTAATCGTGGCTCTATTCCTTCTGTTGTATATTGTGGGTTTTTGTCGCTGTTTGTCATGGGTGTCACCCTGTAGAAGATATGTCACCTGACGTCAAAATCATGGTGCAATTATGGTTTTACTCTTACTTGCTTGGCTGCATGCTTTTGGGCCAGTTTCACAAACTCTCTGTACCAATTTTTCCGAGGGAAAACGGAGGTAATAATAGTGCCTTCCTCTGTGTTACTGAGAACATTAAATGACCCCATACAAGCCTGAGAACAGCGCCAGGCCCACCCGTCGTGTGAGTCCTAGCGGAGCACAGTGCTATGGCCTTGGTACCCTTCCAAGGATTCTAAGCCAGGAGTCTCCGCCAGCAAATCAAGCGGGGCAGAACGTCGTGTGCAGGCGGGTTGGGCAGGGAGACCACAAGCTCCTAGGATGGCTAGAGAGGAGGGTGTTGCAAAACTCCCGGTAAGATGGAAAGATGAAAGCAGCCGGGGTATCTGGGAGACTTGGGGGTTGTTGAACTGTGCGGGGAGGGTGGTCTTGGGGAGGTCGCGGGAGAGCGGGGATGGTCTGGCGGGAGCCCCGCATCCAGGCCTTGTGTTCCAGAGGGAGCTGAAGGAGCAGCTTCAGGCTCTTCAGGACAGCGAGCGGGAGCACACCGAGGCGCTGCAGCTGCTCAAGCGACAGTTGGCGGAGACCAAGGTGAGCCCGGCCTGGGCGGGGACGGGGCCTGCTGGGGGCGGGGCGTCGGGGGGCAGGGCCCTCTGGGACGAGGGGCGGGGTCTTAAGGTGCCAAACCTATTATGAGAGGGACGGAGCTGGGATGGGGGTGCTGGTGGAACGGAGGCTGGGGCTTCCCTGAAAGTAAATGCGACAGGACCCACTCCTAGGACTGAGGGCAAGGATTTGGGCTGGTTCTTGGGTTTAAGGGTGGGGCCCTTTCTCCCTTCCGGCTCCCGGTGGAAGTTGAGGTGGGACCGGGGAGCAGTCCGGAGGAGCCAACCCTGAGCCTGTTCCCCTGGAAACCCTCCCAATGATTTGTGGCCCAGGCTTGGTATCACTCTCTTACACGTGGGCCGTGGGAATATGGACTCTCCTGCAAAGCAGGGTCAATCGCTGTAGTCTCTGGCTGCAATGGTTTGAAAAGAAACCTGGACCTGAGAGGGAGGCCCTGGATTCTGATCCTGTCACTAACTCATTGTGTGACTTTGGGTAAACCATACTTTTCCGGCCACCCAGTCTCCCCATCTATACACCGGAGACCCTGCCAGATTACTTCCAGCCCTAAAGTTCTGGATTCCAGGGCCTCCCTCTGAGTTCCCCCACCGATGTCTCACCAACTGGACAAGGCTTGCTTTGATTTCTGCCCTTTCTGGGACCAAGAACTGGGGACCCCAGCCCAGCTGCTAAGCTCTGCGCTGATTTCAGCCTGGCCCTACTCACTAGCAGAGGTACAGCTGCCAGCAGTAGCTGAACTAGAGCTTTAGGAATGCTCCAGACCTCTGGGGTCACCCGGGGGCCTGGAGAGGCCATTGCAGATCCAGATCTGTGCCCCAGCTTGGCCTCCAACCCGTGTGGGGTCTCAAGGAGGTCATGACAAACATTTCTTTGGAGAACATTCTGGAATGCCTGCGGGCAGGACTCTCAGCAGGCAATAGATGAGAAACAGAAGACGCTAGCCTATTTGCCTTGCACAGCCTCAGTTTCCCCATCTGCCTGGTGATTCTGCACCCTCGGGTGAAGGGAAGCAAATGAAATCTTCTATGTGAATGAAAGCAGAATATTATGGTCTAGTTTTTTTCCCCAGTGTTCTCTTCTTTCCACTCCCCATTGTTTTTCTCCACTGACCTTTTCCTCCCCTGCTTTCCTGTCCATCTGTCTACCTCTGGGGGGTCCTGTGGGGCCACCTCCCCCTCTAGTTTCTCCATCCCCGCTTCCTGTCTGGACTGGGGTGTTTATACAAGAAATGCCTATGGATGCTTTGGAGGTCATATTTCACCTGGTGCCTGACTCGGCTTTCCTGCAGCGCCTGCCCCTCCAATGGCCCGGCCCGAGGGCCTGTCTGATCTCCCTCCCTGGGCCCAATGTTTTCCTTGGTCGGTCCTGACCAAGTGATGCATTCTTGGCAGGGTGTTTTTCTGAAGCAGCCCCAGTTTCTCCGAGCCCCAGTGTATTCCCAGGGATGTGGTGGGCTGGGGTAGGGGCTGCTTTCCCAGCCACAGCACCAAAGGGATTGGGGGCTGGGTGGAGGAAGAGATGGCTCTGCCCTAGAAAAAACTAGAATAAATGGGGCCAGTTGAGCTGAACCTCTTTCTCTGGGCTGGTAATTGTGTTTCCTGTTCATTGTGCCACTGAAACTGAACCCCACAGAACGTCACCTCTGTGACAGCAAGACTCCCCAGAACCTAGCACAGTGCCTCCCATGCAATAAATACTATAGAACAGATGAGCGTGTGTATGGTGTGAGGGGGACTCCTTCAGAGGTAGGAATGTTATCTGCATTTTATTGGCAAGGAAACTGAGGCACAGAGAGGTTGAGGAACTAGCCTAAGGCCCCACAGCGAGTGAGTGGTTAATTGGGAGCTTACTGTCCAATTTTGTCAGAACCTAATGCGTATCCTAGCCCTGTGCTGGGATATCCGCAGCCAGATCTGTGACTTTGCGGCCAGCAAGATAAGTAGGTTGGGAAGACCTTTTAGGAACATACTTGAAGCACCCGGGATTGGCTGTCACTTTTGAGCTACCCTCTCCCTGCCTCTATCCCTTTCATACCCATTCTCTTTTGTCCTGGAGACACTAGGCCCCCATCCTAAAAAGAAGATGGAGTCTGCCCTCACCTCTGCAGAGTAATTTTTGGCAAGACTCTTCCCTCCTTCACCTCCCAAGCAGATTCTGACTACAAGCTTTGTGCCCGGCCCTGGGATGGGCATGGGAAATGCAAGGCTGGGAAAGACGTCATTCTTACCCCTGGGGATTGTCCACTAACTGGAGTCACATAAAATGTGAGACTGTGTATTTCCGAAATGCTCTGGAGACATTTAACTATTTCACTGCCTGAAAAAGTGAGGTAGCTTTCAAGCTGGGCCTTGCAGATTGAGTAGGAGTTTGCTTGTCCAAAAAAGAGTTTGTGTGTGGGTGGGGGAGAGGGGGTCCATTCTAGGCAGTGGAATTGCAGCACAATGGCACTAGAGAGGTAAGCTGGGATCAGATTGAGGACTTTGAATGCCGGGCTAAGGAATTTAGTGTTTTACTAGTTATCAAGGAGACGATTCCTAAAGAGCATTGGCTTTGACCCACTTTGCACATTAGAAGGGTCACTGTGGCCATGAGTTTGTTGCCAAAGACAGAGTTGACCGAGAGAGTTGGATGGCCTGTGGGATCCCAGGAGTCTGCTTGAGGCAGGTAGAAAGATGAATGTGGAGCTCAGGAGACGTGCAAGGCCACGGATAAGGTCATGGGAACCATCCTCAAAGCAGTGGAGGTGGACCATCTAGGAGGGCACGTAGGTGAGAACAGAAGTAGCTGGCCCAGAGGTAGCAGCCACCAAGGTGGGAGGCAAACCAGAACTTGCAGCCAGCAGAGGGTGGCCAGTACGCCAGACACTGCTATGGAGGGGCTGAGAAGGAGCCAGAAGGGGTGGCTGTGGGATCTGGGGGTCCTTGGGAGGGGGCGGAGGCAGATGGTTGCAGGGAGGGCAGGCCCCATCATCTCCACATGAGCTGCATAGGAGCCTCAGCATTCTGGGAGGGGCTCAGGGAGGCCACAGGCAGCCTGGCTGTTCATCCCCAGCCTCCCCTCCGCCCCCTTTGTCTGCCTGGCGCTCTGGGTGGGCATGCGCAGGGAGGCTGGCCCACTGCCAGCAGTTCTTCCTGCTGCTGCGACCGGGAGGGAACTGGCCCTAATTGAGCCTTTGTCAAGCCTCCCACAGAGCCCGGGGCACTGAACACAGCGGGGTCTCTGACTCTGTGAACTCCCAGCCAGAATCCCACAAAGTGAAATTGCAGAGGCAGGTCCCGCACTGGCACTACAGCCTGACCACACTTCTGTACCCCGCGTTGTCCTGCCGTGTGCTGCTTCCCCCCACCCCCGCCGTTGACTTGTAGCCTGTCCTGCAGGCCCCAGCTCAGAAGCCATCTCTCAATCATCAGGCTCTTTCTCTGAACCTCAAACAAGGCCGTGCACATGGCGAACATGCCCCCACTCGCTCTTCCCAGACCCCGGCACTGTGGTTGTGTCATTCTCTCACAGATAAGAAGATAGGCTCAGAGACATTAGGCAACTGAGGTTGGCCCAGCTAGAGACCCAGAGCTAAGATTCTCACCCGGGCTGTTGCCGGGTGAGCCAGCACCGAAGCCTGTGCCCATCCCCATCCAGGCCCCTCCTGGGCCTGGCAGGGCCCACGGGAGCAGAGAAGTGGGCAAGTCCAGGCTTGCTCCTGTGATCATGACTTTAACCTCCAGCTCCAGTTTCTTGACTAGGGACTGACAAGGGTGGTGGGACAGGGCGAGTGACCACCAAAGTTTGCCCTTGGGATATCTGTGATCTCCTTGTCTTCTTGACTTGAGCCCCATGAGTGATTTTTTTTTTTAAACAAATAAAGACCTCACTGTATCCTAGACTGACTTCAGCCTCTTCTCCCCGCCCACCACCTCTCCCGCAGCTTCCCTGTCCCTCCCACCCCCAAGCCAGAAAGCTGGGCATCGTCCTCACACCTTTCTCTCCCAAATCTCTGCAGCCAGCCCACCTGGCACGGGGAGGCTGCCCCCAAATGTCTTTCAGGCCACGGCCCCTCTGCTGCTCCTCTAGTTCAAGCCTCAGTGAGTTTCCTCAGGGGCACGTGGAATTATGTGCTGTCCCTGGCTCTGCCGGCCCCATCCTGCCACCGTGCCCTTCCACCACCCTTTCCACTCCCCACGGCAAGGCTGTCAGCTTCCACCTCTCTCCCAGGAGTCATCCCCTTCTGCTGCCCCTGGCCTCACCCCTGATGCCTGTCCCCACAGTCTTCCACCAAAAGCTTGCGGACCACCATCGGGGAGGCATTCGAGCGGCTGCACCGGCTGCTGCGGGAGCGGCAGAAGGCGATGCTGGAGGAGCTGGAGGCCGACACGGCGCGCACGCTGACGGACATCGAGCAGAAAGTCCAGCGTTACAGCCAACAGCTGCGCAAGGTGCAGGAGGGGGCCCAGATCCTGCAGGAGCGGCTGGCCGAGACCGACCGCCACACCTTCCTGGCCGGGGTGGCCTCACTGTCTGAGCGGTAAGTGCCCGCCGCCCGCCACCTTACCCGGGACCAGTAGTGGGGAGGTGGGCCCCGAGGCACAGGCGCTGGTTAGCAGAGAACTCATTCATTCCCATCTTCATCAGAGGAATACGGGGCGTCTGCTCTGTGCCAGAGCCTGGGCCAAAAAGGTTTTCTGTGTTTATATTGTTACCTATGTAATAAGCAGAATCATATAGAGTATTACTTATAGAGCAACATTATTTATGTTACAAATACATGTTCTATTGTTTATAATATTGATATTATAGGTAATACATAGTATTTATATTATTATAATCCTATTAGCTCCCTTGGAGATAGCGACGGCTGCCACCCCCATTTCACACATGGGGGAACGGGCACAGAGAAGCTAGATCACTTGGTCTAGTTATGGCAGAGCCAGGATTCAAATGCACGTCTCTCTGGTCCAATAGCCCCCTTTCATAATGATAACACTTCGTTATGAGTCTGTTGATGATCAATCCTGATAGCTAACATCATGTATTCGGTGTTGACCATGAACCAAGTACGTAAGCATTTTACGTACATTACGCTGTATTCTACTCGCAACAAGTCTGGAAGGCAGGTGCTATCTTGGTACCCATTTTAAAGATGAAGTAACTGAGGCTAGAGAAGTAGGAAGTGGCATAAACAGGCACTTGACTCTGATGCTGGCAGACTTGACATACATGACCTTGCCCGTTGTCAGCTGCCCTGAGGGAGGCCGTAGGGCCCTCAGTGTTGGGACCAAAATCCAGCCCCCAATGCAGCCTGTTCTCCTATTTTCCTTCCAGGCTTAAAGGGAAAATCCATGAGACCAATCTGACTTATGAAGACTTCCCAACCTCCAAGTACACGGGCCCCCTGCAGTACACCATCTGGAAGTCCCTGTTCCAGGATATCCACCCAGGTAAGGCCCTTTCTGCCAGCCCCAGAGAGCACCCAGGAAGACGTAAGGGTTAGCACGGGAAGGAGTGAGGGGGTACATCCCAGTCTGGCCACCCATGAACAGAGCATGGGGGCAGGGCAGAAGGAAGAGAAGAATTTCTTGCTGAGCACCTGCTCTGTTCCAGGGCCTGTGCTGGGTACCCGCACTATCACTCAGCTCAGTGAATCCTCATATGGCCATTATGAGGCCATTAATATATCCATTCTCCAGATGAAGAGACTGAGGCCTTGGGAAGTTCATTCATCCATCCTACAGCATATATCACGCAACGCACTCTTCTAGGTATTGGAGACATAGCAGTGAGAAAAACAGGCAAAAGTCCCTGCCCTCGTGGATCTTATGTCATAGGGAGAGAGAAAGTGAAAGTAAATAAGTAAAATCCATAGTTCATTAGAGAAGGATAAAAGATAAGGAAGGGAGCCAGGGGATGTTAGGTCATAATAAGTAGAATGCCCAATTAGAAGACCTCACTGGGGAGGAAGCATAAAGATAAAGCCCTGAAGGAAGAAGGAGAGTGATCCATGCAATTTTCTGAGGGAAGAGTGTTCCTGACAGTGGGGATAGCACGTGCAAAGGCCCTGAGGCAGGAGTAGCCTGGCATATTCAAGGAACGAGGAGGCTGGTGTGGCTAGAGTGGAAGGGAGTAGAGGTGAGGAGGTCAGGGAGATGGCAGTGGCCAGACCCTGAGGGCCTGAGGGCCAGTGTGAGAATGTCAGACTTCATGCTGAGTGAGGTGGGAGCCCCTGGAGGGCTTGGGGACATGCAGTGGGATGCACTTAAGTTCCTCCAGGCTCCCTCTTACTCCCAGGTTGAGAACAGACTGAAGGAGGTGAAGGGTGAAGGCTGGGAGACTGGTTAGGAGATTTCCACAATACTCCAGGCAGCTGTGCAGGCACCAGGCCAGCGGTGGTGGCTTGGAGCAGGGTAATTGCAGTGGAGGTGGAGAGAAGTGATCAGGTTTGGGGTCTACTTTGAAGGGAGAGCCAATAGGATTTGCTAATGAATTGGATCTCGGGTATGAGAGAAAAAAGACAAGGGAACTACAACGATGCAGGCCAGGCTTCCTGGAAGGACAGAGCTGTAAGCGCATGACGTTTGCCGTATGGATGAGATGTCTAAGCACTGGTGCCAAGAAGCCAAGTGGAATGACAAGTACTATATAGGACAAGGGTCAGCACCGGCGATATCGCCATGTAGACAGTACTTAATGAGCCTGGATGACATCACCTAGGAAGTGAAAGAAGAGAGACAGAGCTACTCTCAACTTTGAAGCTCCAGGGCACTCCCAGATCGTAGGGACAGGAGGGAGACCCAGCCAACGGGACCGGGAAGGAGCAGCCAGAGAAGGGGGTGGGGCTGGGCTGGAAACCCAGGTTTGTCCTGGAAGCCAAGTAGGGAGAGCGGCTGATGGCAGCAAAGGCCACTAGGTCAGGTGGGAGAACCCCAAACTGACTATTGTCCAGCAGAATGGGGGTCTTTGTGGAGCCACAGGGGCATAAGCTGGATAGGAGGCCATCCAAGGGCAAGTGGGAGGAGATAGCGAGTGGAGATTGAGTGGAGACAATGCTTTCTATTTCTAAGTCAGGCATTTGATTTAAGGGACGGACAGAGAAGGTGGCAGAGGCTGTTGAAGGGGAAAGAAGTAATGGCCTCTTTGTGGGTGACGGGAAAGACCCAGTGGAAGGAGGGCAGAGCTGAGGGGGAAGGGCCAAGAGAGTGGCCGGGGAGATGTCCAGGGGCGGGTCGAGGAGGAGGTGTCTGCTGCTGCCTCTGCTGGGAGCCCAGACAGCTCATCTTCCAGAGCCCAGAGGAGGGGGAATGAATGGGCAGTGGTGGAAGCTTGAGAGGTTTCTCTTCTGATGGCCTCCCCTTTCCCACTGAGGTAGGAAACAATGTTGCTGCCTGCCATGAAGAGAGGTGGGAGGAGGTGATGGGAGGTTTGCAGAGAGAGGAGAAGGTTTTAACAGGTCTAGTGGAGGGAGTAGACCCTGGGACCCAAAATCATATAACCTACAAAGGCACCATGTCCTTTAAAGGTGAGACAAGGATATGAAGGGGAATTCTCCCAAAGAGGTAGGCAGTATTACTGTCCTTATCTTTTTCCGTTGAGGAAAGAGAACTATTAAGACCTTGTCCATGAGCACAACCCAGAAGTGTTACAGTCAGGATTCGCACTCAGACCTGCCAGAGCCCAGAGCCTGTGCCCTTACCTTCTAAGCCAACCAGGCATCCTCTGGCCTCACACCAACCCAGGAAGCCTGAATGGGAGATTGAGGCTCAGAGAGGCTCGCTGATTTCCCATAGTCACACAGCAGTCAGAGCTGAAAGTCCCTCCTGGCATTTTCAGGGATCAGGAGAAACAGATGGGCAAACAGAACTCCCAGACCCCACAGCCCAGTGGGATAAGCTATGACAAGCAACTCATGCAGTGCTGTGGAAACCCCAAGGGGAAATAGAAGGTTCTGGTGGGGCCAGGAGAAGGACTGAGCTGATGATGTTTGAACTGAGCGCTGAACGCCGTGGCTTTGGCCACACAGGGAAAGGTGGGGCCTGGTGGGGCCTCCAGACTGTCCCTGGTGGGGAACTGCACTGGCAAAGGCAGTGGGGAGGGCAGGAGTGTGAATGATCCCAGGATGTTCGTGATGGGGCCTTCCGGGGAAGGATGGAGAAGGCTGAAGAGCTCACTGAGAGCATGAATGCTGGACAGAGGTGGGGATCCCCCATAAGTGACTGAAGGCCACATCTGATATATCATTTCCAATTTCCCAGAAGCGAAGGGACAGTGCCTAGTACTCATAAATCTTCCCTCGTTGCCAAAAGGGCCAATAGTTTGGGGAAGGGCCTGTTTCCCAGCAGACTGGGTGGGACTCTGGGCTCTCTTCTTGGGGTACTCCTAGCCTCGTTGTGTGCTCCTAGGCTTGGAGGGACCTCCACCTGGGGACCCAGCAGGGGGAGGGCCACATGTGGGCGAAGCAGAATAACTCAAGGAGGCAACAAGCACATCCCCAGCGGCTGACCCTGGGAAGCCTTTGGGCAGATGGTCTCAGGAGCTCTCTCTGTCTCAGCTGCCACCTGCTGCATCCTTGTCACAGCTCAGAGAGGCACTCCAGGCACCTCAGCCTGACCGTCAAGGCCCTACAAGACCTGGTCCCTGCCATTCTCTCATCCTCCCCCCACCCCCCTCCCGCCCCCATAATACTCAGCAACACTGATCCATCTCTGCCTAGAACCCTCTCTAGGAACCTCAGTCTTTGATGACGAACTTCTCCCCTTCACATCCAGTTTATAAACACTTCCTCTGAGAAGCCTTCCTGGATTTCTTCAGGTCGCCCTGGGCTTTCCTGGTCTCACTGTTTTGTCAATGTCTGCGTAGCTGTCTGTCTCACTAGATCATGAGCTCTGAGAG
The DNA here is from genome assembly GCF_922984935.1 of Meles meles. Taxonomy (NCBI): domain Eukaryota; kingdom Metazoa; phylum Chordata; class Mammalia; order Carnivora; family Mustelidae; genus Meles; species Meles meles. The sequence goes on from NC_060066.1 coordinate 192,135,458, forward strand.
GTCAGGGCTGGATCTAATTCATCACTCTATATCCCTAGAAGCCCACACAGGAAATGTTTGTTGATAAGTAGATAAAGAAATGAATGAGCCCTAGGCTCAGTTCTGATACTAGAATAGTGCCATAAAGTAGGTACTCGGTAAATATTTTTGAATGGAACTTGCCACACATCCTTGAACAAGTCACTTTCTCCTCCGAGTCTGTTTCCTCCTCTAAGAAATCAGGATGCTAGTCCCTTCTCAACCCCTCACAAGTGAGCACATGGATGGGGGAACTTGCTGGTTGCCCCAGGGCAGGGTTTCTCAACATCAGCACACTTGACCTTTGAGGCTGGATAATTCCTTGTTGTAGGGGGCTGTCCTGCGCATGGTGAGTTGGCTAGCAGCATTCCTCGTCTCTGCTCAATGAAAGGCCCCCCTCCCCAGTTTTGACAACCCAAAATGTCTCCAGACATTACCAGATGAACCCTGCGAGGCAAATCGCCCCAGTTGAGAACCACTGGCCCAGAGAAAACTGTGGAAGAAAGGCTGAGGGAGCGGTAGTGTGTGCCCTGAGCATCCAGCCAAGGACAGAGGTCCCTGGGGAATTCAGAGAACAGTGACCTGCTTAGCCAGTCCCCTTCCTTTGTCCGTAGGCCCTGTGAAGTCACTCTGGCTCCTCTGGCAGCACCAAGGCCCTTTATGTCCAGATGGGAGGGACAGGCACCCCCAGGGACCTAGCCCCTGGATTCTAGCAGCTTCCTGCCTGTCCTGCTTCCAGCTCAGGCTTCCTACTGGGTCACCTGAGAACTCCATTTAGCACTGGTCACTCCCCTTGCTTTGGAACCTCCAATTTCTACCACCACCCACCTCCTGTCCCACCCTTCAGCTGACATTAGAAACCCTCCCCCAACTGCCAGGCCTGATTGTTCCAGCTCCCCAACGCAAACTTCCTCCCCGGCCAGACCAGAGGACACCAGACACTGCCTCCTGTGCTTCTGCCGCCTCCCTCCTCTGGGCTGCTCGCTCTTTCCCCCTGCTCACCTCCATCCAGTCATTTCGTCACCACCTCGCTGTGTGCCCCAGGGCAGATCACTGCCCTCTCTGAGCCAGTTTTCTCCTCTGTAAAACAGGGATGGGGCAGATGTGATTGATCTCCCAGGGTAGGTATAAGAGTGAAATAAAATTATCTAGTTGTGATAAATATCCTGGAACTCAGTAAGTACGTGATACCTGTTTATTACGATGGTGATCGGGACTCGTGGGATGGTTCCTCAGTCTTGCCGAGCAGGCTTTCTGGGGCCACATAAAGGAAAGAACATGGTGTGAAAAGACCTTAGCTCAAGTTCCAACTGTACTTCCACCCCGAGGGATAGCTCACGAAGGCCAGTTAACTCTGAGAAGTGTCCTTGGAGTTTCAGTTTCCTCTTCTGACAAATGGTACCCTGATTTGCTCTTCTGGGGCTGCCGCAGCATTCCAGCAAGCTAGTGGGTGTGAGTGTGTTTCTCGAATGCTGGCACAATGCCCTGGAGGGTCTAAGTAGGTGGGAAGCCGGAGGCAGCAGATTTTATAAAGACCTGAGGAAAGAGCCATCCTGTCAGGCTTCTGAAGCCACTGTCCTTGGGAACAGAGGGGCACCAGCCACCCACGGCCAAGCCATGGTGCTGGACTAGGGGGTTTCTCTGCAACCTGGGCCATGTGGGGGGTGGTTGACGATGGCCAGCAGACATTTCCTGGAGCCTCCACAGTCCATGTCCCTCCCTCAATGCCTTTGACGTTGAGGTCTCAGTCTTAAACGGACAGAAAAAACACCTGGAGACCAGACGGGCTGCTTCAACGCCTGCCTTCTGGTTTTTCTAAAACAGTGTCTCGTAGAAAAGAGCTCTGACCTGTAACACAGTGAGCCCCAGGGGACTGGGGTCTGGCAGCTTTCCCAAGGATTAAGGATGGGTGGAGGGATTGCCATTCCCCACCCAGGGACTGACATCTCAGACGGAAAAGGTGTTGCCATGCCCTCTTCTGGGTCTCTCTCTGTTCTGAAGGCTGTTACTCCTGCCAGACCCAGCCTCAGGGAGGATGGGATGGAGGCCTGGGGAGACAGAACCTCTGTTTATGATGAAATGGGAGACCCTGGAGGTGGACCCCAGCCTACACTTTGGGGGTGTCAAAGCCTCTTAAGAAGCAGGCCACGCCCTGTGCCTAATAAGAATTCTGGGCTCAACCTCTAGCCCTGCCCCTGGGAGGTTGGGCCCAGCACCCAGTTACCGGGCCCCGCCCCCAGTTCCCCCTCTGCTGCCAGCACTGCCCAATGAACAGCAGACCCCGCCCCCAAGCCCACCCAATGAGTGGCGGGCCTGCCTCTTAGACCCTGTGCCCTGGGGCTTCAAAGCTGTGAGGGTCCACGCCCAGGAGTTGGCGCTCAATACCGTCAGGATATCCTCTGGATTCTTGCCTCATCTCTGTGGCCCAATCTCAGAGCCCCTGAGAGCCCACTTGGCTGCCTCCTCCAGCGCCCTCTGCACTCATCCGTGGCCCTGGAAGTGGCCATGTGGCCTCCATGAGGCTTAAGAATCTGGGGCTGAGCCATCCGGCCCCTGTGCTGGTATGGGCTCCAACCCCCGTCCCCCTGCTCCAGCCCCGGTCCCTCGGCCCCGCGCGGCACTTTCTGCCTGTTGCGGACCTCCTCAGTCATCCTGAGCTCCACAGGTCCCCGCGTGGCACTCAGGATGGCGGCTGCCCACACCTTGGCTTTGTGCCTGCTCTGCCTCTCTGCTACAGACGCCTGAGTGTGACCCACATTCCACAGCCTGTAGGAGTGGCCCATCTGTGTCTAATTAGATTCTTCTTGCTTCCTTAGCCTCCCCCCTCACACACACTTCCTACACCTCCCGACGCCTTTGGGGATTCCCACATTCCACGTGGGCAAGAGCTTCTGGTTCCCGCAGGCTGCACTGTGACCCCTGGGACGACAGGGTAGAACATTCAGCCGCTGATTCAGTGTCTTCCTTCTCGGAGCTCCCCCTCTTCAATGTCCCTGGATGGAGAGTTCTGTTTCCATTGACCACCCTGTTCCCAGGGCTGATGGTTTCCGTTCAGCCCTTGGAGATCTAAGAACAGGAAAGGAGAATGTAAAATGGAAAACGAAATTGACTCCTACCAGAGCCCGTGGTCGGAGCCTGATAGAAGTCAAGGGTGAGCTTTGCTGGTGGCAGTGTGCACGGGAGCACGGTCCAGAAACAGGCTCTTGGTCCCTGTTCCCCTTCAGTTGCCACCACTGAAGTGCTTCATTTCTGTGCATGCATGAAGCCAACAGAGGTGACAGAAGTAGGGGGTAATGCTGCAGCCAAGTGGAATCCTGGTCATGACCCCCACCCCTACCACCCTCCCCCCCCCAGATAAGGGAAGCCCCAGAGAGCAGCGTGAAGAAAGCCTTTGCTCCCAGGACCTGGAGCACGATTCCTTCTCTTCACTCTTCTTGGCCTCTGTCTTGCTCTGGCCTAGAAATGGTCATCCAAGCTCAGTTAGGCCACTTCCAGAATCTCACGTCTTCTGGCTGAGCATCTGCTCCCTCCTGGAGGAGAGAATAAACAGAGACTCTGAGCACCAGACCTGCTAAGCCAGTGTGACCAGCCCAGAGCAGGGTGACCCAGCCTGTGCTGCCTGCCTGAGAGCAACACAAACAGAGTCAGTTTAATTGGGTGAGCCTTTCTGGAAACCTTCACTATGCCTGGCTCTGTGCTGGGCACCAGGCACACTAAGGAGAACCTAGTTGGGTGGTACACAGCCCTTGCCCTCTTGGTGCAATGGGGGTGTAAGATGTGGGCACAGGAGACCGTACCCGTTATAGAATCAGGAGAGGACATGAAGTTAAGGAATCTCCGAAGAAAGAGCAAGCCCACCTGCTGGCCACTAACAAGGCTTCCCAGAGGATGGGCCCTGGAGTGGAGCCTCGACAACAAGCAGGGAGGAGTCAGTGGAGGAACAGTCTGAGTGGAGGCTTTGGGGCTGAGCGGGGTGGGGTGGCGTGTGCCAGGGAGGCTGCAGGAGAGGGCTGGGGCTGGGTTGCACATTGCCTTGATTAGTCTTTATTCTGCCACTAGGTGCTGGGTGACCTGAGATTAGTCCCCTCTTCTCTCTGGGTCTCATTTTCCCCATCTGTCAAATGGAATAGTTGGCCCAGAATTAATGGTTTACAGCTTTTTCAGACCTGTCACCTACATTTCCTAACAAATAATTTGTAATATCTCAAAGATAATATAACCTTTTCACAATTTATCTATTATAATATGTAAATTATAATCCATATAAATTTTATATATAATATATAAATGTATATTAAATTTATCTATACTTGAAATTATATATCCATAATCTGATGATGATATAAAGAAAAAAATACAAGGAAATTCCTTGTAAGAAAATATTGCACGTGTCCTCTCTAGGGGCTCACTTTAGCCACACTGGAAAACATAATGAAGTAGCCAGGTGCTCCCACCACAGGCACAACACCATTCTGCCTCAAATGTGGTCTGAAACAGGTAGAGCCTATGAGTCAGTGGCATTTTTCTTAGAGGTGTATTGTCCCAAAAAGGGAACAATTCTCAATGAAGTTCTAAACAGCATAAATGCAGTCTCCCCTCCGTTTCCATGGTAGTAGTGTTCTAAAATACTCCGTATATTAAAACTGTACAGAAATTACATCCTGTTCATACATAAAATGGAGTTAAGTTGTAATTTTAGGTCTTTATAAAAAAGTTTTTCATCCACATGAATGTCTGGTTGGGCATTTGAAAACATATGGGTGGCAAGAGGGCCGTGGGAATGCCCTGTGCCTTTCATTCAGTGCATTTCGACACATGGATGCACCTACTGAGAAACCACACACTCCCACGCATGTCCTTGTATCCACCAGGGTGATTGACAACACCTGGATAATCCTGATGCTCTCTCAGCTCTGAAGTTCTGTAATTCTGGATTTCATTATAGTTTACCCAACAGACTTTTGCAGGGTATCCCCTGTGTTCCTTGCCCCAGGCAGTCACAGCTCCTGTTCCTCTGCAGCCAGGGTTAAATCTGGAAGGACCTTAGCCATCACCCTTCCATTTTACAGAGGAGGGAGCTGAGGACCAGAGAGCGCAAGCTAGCCTTCAGCAACACACAGCTTCCTGGGGACCAACCAGAAGCCAGCCCCCAGGCAGGACAGCAGAGTGGGTCCACAGCCTTCTCTCCACTCACCTCCTCTCCCCTCCTCGCCCCCTGCAGTGCCTGCCGCCCTGACTCTGGACCCGGGCACTGCCCACCAGCGCCTGATCCTGTCCGACGACTGCACCATAGTGGCCTACGGCAACCTGCACCCGCAGCCGCTGCAGGACTCGCCAAAGCGCTTTGATGTGGAGGTGTCGGTGCTGGGCTCCGAGGCCTTCAGCAGCGGCGTGCACTACTGGGAGGTGGTGGTGGCAGAGAAGACGCAGTGGGTGATCGGGCTGGCCCATGAGGCGGCCAGCCGCAAGGGCAGCATCCAGATCCAGCCCAGCCGCGGCTTCTACTGCATCGTCATGCACGACGGCAACCAGTACAGCGCCTGCACCGAGCCCTGGACCCGGCTCAACGTCCGCGACAAGCTGGACAAGGTGGGCGTGTTCCTGGACTACGATCAAGGCCTGCTCATCTTCTACAACGCCGACGACATGTCCTGGCTCTACACCTTCCGCGAGAAGTTCCCAGGCAAGCTCTGCTCCTACTTCAGCCCCGGGCAGAGCCACGCCAATGGCAAGAACGTGCAGCCCTTGAGGATCAATACCGTGCGCATCTAGGGCGGCGGAGGGAGCGCCCAGACGCCACCCGCGCCGCAGCCACCCGCAAGCGCGCTGCTCAGGGGCCGGGAGAGGCCTGGATTCCGGTCCTGCGTGGCCACGGCGAGGTCTCAGGCCGATTGTTTACCCTTCAGCCTCCGGCTCCATGATTCCTAAACTCTGTCGGCATTGATGTCCTGTAGTTCTGGCCTTGATGGAGAGGCAGCTTTGGTCCAAGGATGTGACGTGGCTTCTCCTCGGGGCAGCCCCTGCCCAGTCCTCATCCCCATCCTCCGAGGGCAGGGGCCCACCTCCCTCTGTCTCCCTCCTGCCCACATGCCCTGATCTCAGGATGTGTCAGTGTTGCCAGCGGTTGGCAGCTGGAAAGATACACAGGAACCCTCTTATGCTCCCCACGTCAGAGACTTGCCCCTCACTGAGCCATGGGCCATGTTAACCTTGACTCCAGCCCCAGTGGACACAGGCAGTAGCTGGTCCTAAGGTGTCCGAGAACCACCTCTTCTACCTCCAGACCAAGAGCTTTGTGGTTTCTGTTTTTCCCACTGCCCTGCAGGTAGAGATGAAGCTGTGGCCTGTGAGAGGTTCCTGTCACTGGGCCCACGTGTTACATGTGCCACCACCTTCCGGCCTGGGTAGAAAAGCAGGATGACGGCACGGCCAGGGGCCAAGACGGAGAGCCTAAAGGCAGCTGCAGGACAAGCATCACTGGGTGATGGAGGTCCCCAGAAGCTCGGCTAAGGGTCCAAGCGGGCCTCTGGGACCAGGCTCGGGTGTGGGGAGCAGTGTCTCCATCAGGACCTGAGCACTGGGACAGGCTGTTGGCCGAGACCTCCCATCAGGCTTGGCATCTCTCTCCATTCAGATCCTGTGCGGATAACAAGAGCTGCTTTGGCTAGTTTAATGAGACAGGATTTATGATCACATCCCTGATGGCTTTCCAGAATCATTGGAAACACTGGAGGAGCAGACTCTGCTGGTTTTCCAGGAGTAATTCCCAGCCGCCAAATTCATCATGCCTGTCCTGATCAAAAATGCTGCTCCCATCTGCAGTAAGCCACCGAATGAGGAGGCCGTGGACCGCAGAGCGGTGCTCCCCCCGCGGCTGACCATGCCAGCAAATGGATGTCCTGGGACCCGCCTCTCTCCCACTCAATTTAATTCCCAAATCCCAATCTGGATGAGAGGCACTGCTGGGGAAACACAAACACAAAACCAGGACTTTGGCTGCACGGGTGTCTGGGAAATAGATGCTTCTTTCCTGGCCCAACCACATTAAAAGGACACAAAAGAAAGAGAGGGGTTCATCTCCAGGTCTTGGCTTTAAAGCAGCAGAGCCTCCAGCTGTCCTGCTCCCTGGCTCTGGCCCTGCCCAGGGGTGGCCAGAATATCTCAAGCCTCAGCTTTGCTTTCTCATCCTGAGCCTAGATTTGGAGCTTGTGGCATCCCGGACCATGCTCATCCCAAAGGAGCCAGACTGGCTGAACTTGGGGGCGCTCCCCTCACAACTGCTGCCCATTGGCGTCCCTCTCGGGCAGGAGGAATCCTCAATCTCCCCCACCCCTACATCTACAGAATCTGGGCCACCCCCAGCAGTATTTTTATTTTAAATGTTGCCCATTTTGTGAGTTATGATGAATTTGTATTAAATTAAAGTTACAGAATGTCAGTGGTCAGTTCCATTCACTTTGAAAAAGGCCCACCTTTTCTGTCCCAGGCAGTATACATATATTAACATGGCTAATCCACAAAGCAATCCTATTGAGTATGTGATATTATGCCCATTTTACAGAAGTAGAAAATGAGGTTCAGAGAGAAGATGTGACATGCCCACAGCCCCCTGTCCCACGCCGGTAAGGGGCAAAGCTCAGATTAGAACTAAGTTCTAAAGCCAGCACTTACATCACAACTTACTAGTCAGGGAAGACAGGCAGTCTGCCTGGAGGAGGGGTTAGTGATAGTCTTGGGAGCAAAGGGGAGCTCATGAGACAGTGTCAGGTCTCCTGAATTCCACAAACCTGGGCTTGAACCCAAGCTCCATTACTGTATGACTTTAGAGAAATGACTTAACCTCTCTGGGCCTTGGCTTTTCTGCATGGAAAATGGGGATAATAACACCCATCTTGTGATTTATTGGTAAGCTGTAAAGCGCAGTGCATTTAGAGAAGTCCTGCCTCTCACTCCAGCTGCCTCCCAGAGTCAGTTCCCTAAGGAATCTGACCCTCAGGAGTCTATCTTCCTCCTTAGGTCTCATGTGGAGTATGGGAGCATCTCGGTCGGTGATGTCTGCAGGTCTGCTGTAGAGGAGGTATATCCTACCTCTGACTGTCCAGGAGTCAGGAAGGGGCCTGAATATGGACAGATGAGCTGCGGACACTGTAGGTGACAAGGCCCTGGGGCCCCACTGCTGCACAGTGCAGCAGCCTGGGAAACAGGAGTCCTGAGCCTCATCTTAGTTCTGTGCTGACCCTTTCTGTACCCTGAAGCCCCTCTACTCAGTCTCCTTATCTGCAAATGAGAGAGGTCACACTGGATGCCCCCTGAGGCCTCAGAGGAATCTTCACTTATACCTGGATCTAGGGAGACCAGAAAGGGAGCCACAACAATCATTGAATTGTTTGGGGTTCTAGATAGAGGGGCATGAACAAAGATTGGAGGAATTAGCAGAGGGAAAGGTCTCTGATGGTTTGATGGAGAGCACCTAGTTTTGGGGGGAGGTGATTTTGAGACTAGAGTATCCCCAACCAATCCTTCAGATCTCTGTGGCTCCCCCAAAGCCATGCCCCTCCATCTTTGCTCAGTGTGTCCGTCTTCTGGGGGGAGAAACGCCCCCTCCACAGCCCTTCCTACCCCTCTCCCACTCAGCCTCGTCACATGGTCCAAGGAGTGCTGGCCACATCCCAGTCTTCCCTTCAGAATTCCTGAATGAAAGAATCTGGGGTTGTCAGCCTGATCCCAGGAATCCCCCACTTAACACAGACAAGCAGAGAGGGGAGGCAAAGGCTTCCCAGTCTTGGGGAAGAAGGAGGGATCAGTGAAGGTCTTACCCAGAGCACGAGAGAAACATATCCCTATTTGGATCCCAGTTTGTGGTCAGCAGACAAAGGTCTGGTACTTATCTAACATGAAGACAAGCCGGTGAGGTTGGTATCATTTTCTCAGTGTTTGAGTGGAGAAACATCACCTCCCAGGGGACCCACAGCCAGTACTCAACAGGGCAGGAAATCAGACCAGGCCCATCCAAAGCTAAAGTCAAACTCATCACTGGACTTCCCTCAGAATGTTTCTCAACTTTGAGGACCTCTTCAGTGACAGGCAGCAGACACTTGAACTAGATCCCCCCTGGGACTCAGAATGGGACTTTAACCCTTGCTCCACATCATTGTGCATTTGTGCAATTGTGGGTCAAATCTCAGCTTCGAGCCAAGACTCATGTGTCTCTCAGAGTCAGGGTAGACTCAAGAAGGTACTATGTGACCCTAAGTAGGTACCTGTCTCTCCCTGGGCCTCAGTGTCCCTCCCCATCTCTTGGGGGAGGGGCTAGAGATCCAGTTAATTGATTGCCCAGGTTCTGGCTCTGATTATCCAGGATTCTGTAAGTCTAATGTGGAGTTTGTCCTGCTCAGAACATAACAAGGCCATTAGCTCTGGGTATTTCTCTCTGGGGGTGGCAGCAGGAATAGAAAACAACAGAGATAAGGTCTCCTGGCAGCACAGAGCTCAGCTGGAGAGGTCATCCCAGGAGGCTGACTGCTCACACCTGGGCAGTATTCCTGGCTTCCCTCTCATCCTGCCTGGGTCCTGAGTCTGTTCACCATCCCCAAACACCCCACCAGGAGGTCAGTTGCAAAGAGTCATGTCACAGGCTTAAATGAACAGGGTTTGAAGAGGAGTGGGTTTGGGGGACTGGTGGGTGCTGGCCAAGGTGCTGAATCATAATTACCCACCCGGGCGTGGTTATTTCTCCTCACTCGGGGGTGCCCATGATTCTACTCCATCTCTCCAGGAATCCTGAACCACCCCCGAAGATGGGATGATGGGAAGCAGAACAGAAACAGAGACAGAAAGAAAGAGAGATGCAGGCAGGTGGCAAAGCCTCCAAAAATTTTGGAGGAAGGGAGAATTTTATTTTGATATGTGTTCATTTTCCTTTGTTTTTTCCTTGTATCTGGATGAAATGACTCTGTGTGTGTGTGTGTGTGTGTGTGTGTGTGTGTGTGTTTACCCTGTGTACAGAATAGAACAGTCTTCTATTTTCTTTCAAAAAATTGATAGTTCTGTTAGATTTCTGACTATTTCAAAATGCCCCCCCCCACTCGCCCTAGGAATTAGATGAAATATGGGAAGGATTGACACTGGGGACCAGAGGCCCAGGGGCTTCCTACTCTGATGTCACAACAAGGCAGACCTTTCAAGAGGCTGAAGCCAGGGCACAATGCCCAGGTCCCGGTGAATTCCCAGAAACACCGGACCTGGGTATGATCAAGTCTGAATGCTGGTGGGGCCTGGGAGATCCTAAGGCTCAGAGAGGTTTGAGTCCTAGTTCAATGGCACACAGCACATGACAGAGCTAAGAGCCAAGCCCAGGTGTTCTGGTTCCCAGTCAGTACACAGAGAAGGGAGAATGGTCAGCTAAGAGGGCCTTGCCCAGGCAAGGAAAAGGAGCAGAGAAGACCAGCTGGAAGGGGCCAGGAGCAGGGCTGAGGAGGGAGGCACTCAAGAAGGATCCCATGTCTAAATCGGTCAGTGGGAGTGTAGGGGGACCCTCAGAGTCAGTTGCCGTGCTCCTCAAAAAAGAGGAGAGAACAAAGGTTGGAAAATTCTCTCTGGGATAGAGACAGCCCAACTGAGTGTGCCAAGTCAGCATCACAGGACAGCTGCTGAGAGACCACTGGCTTCAACCATGTCATTTTCTAGAGAAGAACACTGTGACCCATGAGAAGACACCAGCCCGTGGGCCATAGCCAGGCCCAACCTAGGTCTCCCGCCTCCCAGTCACTGGCTCTTTTCATGCAACCTTTAATCTCCCTCCCCCCACCCAGTGGATTCTGGTGCCTCCTCCCACCCCTTGGGAACCTGGAGCCTGAGCAGGAAAAAAAGGCGAGTGTCCAGGGCCCCCACAGCCCCAGACACAAGGAGCCGAGTGCCTTTTTCTATCCTTTTCCCCAAAAAGGGACATTTGGCCTCCACCCTAACATCCCTCTTCCAGGGCAAAGTCAGTTGGTGCCTGCCCACACCTGGCACCTCCCTTACTGGCAATAGAGTCCAGAGCCAGCGCCAGCCAGGCAGCTGCTGGGGTCACAGGGAGTGTTCCAGGTAAATGAGGGCATCGGGGCAATGGCCCAAGGGGGTCCCCTGATTCCATGGCACTAGAGTCAGCACGGGGACTTCAGTGGTTTGGAGGTTTGGGAATCTTTTTTCCAAGAGAAGGGGTTTTTGTCCCTCACTCCCTGTAGGCTGAGCCCTTGGACCTGCTTGCTCTGCCTACTACAAACCCCAGACAGAAGCCCCTCCCACCCAAACTGCCAGATCTACGAACCAGGAACGAAGTCCTGAGGCCCAGCAGTCTGCTCTTGGCACCGGAGAAGGGAAATGCAGATAAGGACCCCAGGAGGTCCCAGAAAAAGTAGGACAGGCTGGACACATGGTATGTGTCCATATCAAAGGTGTGGGATTGAGGTTCGAGACCCGGGAGAACCTTGCTAAATGTGGAGTGGGTCCTGGCTCCATCCCTGACACCCCAGTGACCCTCCAGCTCCCTTCATCTCCACCTTCAGGTTGTCCCTTCCTCACTGGTTCCGCAAGAGTGATGGGTGGCCCTGAGCAATGGGGCGACTCCTGGTTCTAAGGTTCTAGCAGGAGGTAGCCTTGTGGAGTTTGCCCGACATTGCCCAGCCCCTCCATCCTCCCTCTTCCTCTGTCCCTTTCCTTCCTCCACCAAAACACACTCTCCTGTGTTCCTCAGCATAAGTGGCTTATGGCCCCAGATGCTGTCCCCTTCCCAACCTATGCACATTCATAATAGGAGCCATTCCAGAAAGAGTGACCAGTGGTGGGACTTCAGGCATCACACCAGGTAGGTAGTTGAAAGTTTATAGAGGTATAGGAAGAAGGAAGTGTCTTCTTATGACCATTCGGGCAGCACAAGAGCAATTGTTACTATGTGGGCACAGACCCAGCTAGACATGGTGGTGGCTCCCGTGCACCTGGCCAATGCAATTATCACACTGGCCCAGCCTTCAGCCCTCATTCCCCCTCAACAACACCCCGACACGATGTGGCTTTTCTGTTTCGAGGGGCTACCTGTAGAGGAGGAAAAGACTGTGTATAATGACAGAAGGATTCCAAATGGAGCATGGTAAGCATATTCGGGTCCTTAACTCCTCTGCTTTGGTAATACTTGTCCGCCTGCCTAGAAAGGCCTTGCCCTCCTTTTTCTTCCTGTTGATATCCTGTTTGTCCATCCTTCAAGTCCCACTCAGGGTGCAGCTGTCCCAGTCTTTCAGACCCAGCAGAACTCAGTGCTCTGGGCCCCTGCAGCACGGTGGGTCTCCCACTGCCACGAACATCTTGAGGCAGGGATCACATTTCCCAGTTCTGCCCACCGGAAACTGAGCCCCCAGAGTGAGCCCACTGACCACCCCATCCCCTTAGCCAGATTCTGCGCAGGGAGAACTGGAAAGAGCAAGAGAAGACTAGGAATATTGCTTGATATTTGCCTTTTTTAAAAAATTATAAAATAATTTCTGCTCATTGTTTAAAAATTGTTTAAAAATGGGGCTCAGGGTCCTGGGATCGAGTCCCGCATCGGCTCTGTGCTCAGCAGGGAGCCTGCTTCTCTCTCTCTCTCTGCCTGCCTCTCTGCCTACTTGTGATCTCTCTCTGTCAAATAAATAAATAAAATCTTTTTAAAAATTCAAATAAATGTAAGAATATAAAGCAGAAAACTCCTTCATCTGGCTCCCAGAAGTCAACAGCTGTTAACAGTTTCGTTCAGGCCCTTCCAGACATTTTTGTTTATGCATAAACAAAGATAGAGTTTTTTGTTTTTTTTTACAAAAACATGATCAGTCTTCATATTTCTATGTGTTCTGTGGAGTAAATTCCTACAAATGCAATTGTTGGTAAAAGGCTTGCTCATTTAAAGTGTGTTGCTTTCGTGAGTAATTTTTTTTTCTTATAACGTACTTATTATAGAAAATTGAGAGGGCACCTGAGTGGCTCAGTGGGTTAGGCCACTACCTTAGGCTCAGGTCATGATTCCGGAGTCCTGGGATCGAGTCCCACATCGGGCTTCCAGCTTTTTTTTTTTTAAGAGTTTATTTATTAGGGCGCCTGGGTGGCTCAGTGGGTTAAAGCCTCTGCCTTCGGCTCAGGTCATGATCCCAGGGTCCTGGGATCGAGCCCCGCATCGGGCTCTCTGCTCAGCAGGGAGCCTGCTTTCCTCTCTCCCTCTCTCTCTGCCTACTTGTGATCCCTCTCTCTGTCAAATAAATAAATAAAAAATCTTTAAAAAAAAAGAGTTTATTTATTTATTTGGCAGACAGAGATCACAAGTAGGCAGAGAGGCAGGCAAGGGGGTTGGGAAGCAGACTCCCTGCTGAGCAGAGAGCCCAATGTGGGGGTTCAATCCCAGGACCCACAGATCATTAACTGAGCCAAAGGCAGAGGCTTAACCCACTGAGCCACTCAGGTGCCCCCCTGGACTCCCAGCTTTGCAGGAAGTCTGTTTCTCCCTCTGACCTTTTCCCCTCTCATGCTCTCTCTCTCTTTCACTCTCTCAAATAAATAAATAAAATCTTTCTTAAAAAAAAAGAAAATTGAGAAAATACAGTTGAGACAAAGTGAAAATCATCTGTCCACCGCTGTTCAGAGATAACCACTGATAGTTCCTTGGTGATAACATTTACAGTCTTTTTTTTCCCATGTGAGTGTGTGAATTTACAAAAGTCGAACACAATCTCTTTTTGCTCCATAGCCTATTTTTTCCCACTTAATAATAGATTGTGTTCATTTTTCCATGTCGTCCAATAGTCTTCTACAGCATCAGTTTAACACCATAAGGGTTGTTTGATCTCAGAGCCCCTGGAAGATTGCTTTTCCTGACCCCCTTCTGAGTAGGGAGCCTGCTGCTGCAGCTGCTCCAGGATCCAACCTTCGTCTGTCCCCTGGCCCTGCCAAGGGGGGACTGTTCAACTGAGGTCAAGCTGAGGCCCCGACACCTCACTGATGGGCACAGAGCCCACCTGCAACTTCTCCAGGTGGTGCAGTAAGTAGAAATGGTGCCCACTGGTGTAGTAAACAGAACACCACCCCTTTCCTTTGCCACGTTCTTGAACACCAGGCACCTCTGATCATGGGGCGTGGAGGGTCAGGGTGGTCCTGATTTTGAGACAGAAGAGGGCTTCTGGGCTCCAGTGGTGGGAGGGAGTTGAAGAAAATTGCTCCTTGCCCTTGGGCTTCACTTCAGCCAGCTTTCCCTCAGACTTATGAGACTGGGGAAGGAATGGCCACAAGCCCATGCCACGGGTGGTGGGGAGGGAGCTGAGCCACTTGAACATTTTCCGGTTCCCAAAACAAATACCCAGCTTCTTGCCCAGGCCCCACGCTCTGCCCCAGGAATTTTCCAGCCAAATACTAAGGACTTGAGTGTGATCTTGGGCAAGACCCTTCTCCACTCCAAAGAGGTCTGTGTCCTCGCCCACATACCATGTGGTTCCTCACTCACCTACCGGACTCTGGAATTCTATAACTAAATATGAAGCCATGTTTCCAAATGTTCTCTTTTCTCTCCAAGTCCCTGCACACCTTTTGATGTACTGAACCTAACCAGGCCTTGTTTGAGGCAGCATTAACATAATCATTATTGAAAGATTTCATCTCAGTTAATCCTTAGTACAAGCCTGAGAGGAGGTACTACTTTTCTCCCCATTTTACGGATAAGAACACTAAGTCTAGAGAGTTAAGATGATGTTCCAATTAAACAGTAGAGTTCAGATTTGAACTCAAGGCTGTGTGACTCCCAATCCCATACTCCTTATTATCTTGCCATTCCCATACCACCCTGTGATGTATGAAGGGATCAACTTCCCTTGCTCTAGCTGGGGAAACTGAGGCCAGAGAAGAGAGATGAATTCCTCAAGGTCATACAGAAAGTTCATGGCAGAACTGGGTTAATCCAGGCTTTGTGCCTCCCAGCTTACCTTCACCTCCTGCCCAGTACTGGCTAATTTTCAAAGAGGAAAATTGATGAACAGACACAGCCTTTGAGCTGGAGTCAAATGCCCAGAACTGAATGGGGGTGGGGTGGTCAGGTGGGGAAGGTCATGTTTGTTCAGCCCAGCCTGGGTCCATCCTCCCTCAGCTCAGTCCAGAGAAGTGTTGACTTTGGGCAAGTCTTAGAGGGAGAAAGGTGACATTACCTGTGGAGTGGGGGAGGGCTGGGCCAGAGGGTCACCCTGCAACCTCCTCCATTCTCCTCCAAAATAGCCCCACTGTGCTCTCCACTCTCTCTCATTCAATCACTCACCCAAAAAAAACCATATAAAGTGCCTACTATGTGCTACCACCAAGATAAGCAATGACAGGTGCATCCCAGGTCTCTATCCAAGAGTTGACGGTGACGAGGCAGTCACAGTGCATGTACAGAGACAAGGCTAGAGAAGAGGCAACAGGAGAAGGTTCTGCTGAAGCTGAGGCCTGCAGGATGAATCAGAACTAGGCAGAGTGTTCCAGGAAGAGGAAACAGCACGTGCAAGGGTTAGGGGGCCAGAAAAGGGGTTATGCGGCTGAGAGTTGAATGTGACACAGAGGGCAGAGTGATGCAACTGGAAAGGAAAGCAGGGCTGGGTCACACCAGGCTGTGAGACATCTGAGCATACCGCAGAGCCGTGACAAGGTTTTAAGAAGATCAGGGGTGAGGTCATATTTGAACAAGAAAGAGCAAAACTGGAGGCAGAGAAGGCTGGTAAGGCTGTAGCCCAGAGTGGAGAGAAAGACAGGAGAAGGGAGAAGTTTCCTGGGAGCACTGGGGGCTGTTTTGGAGTCCTATCGCTCAGCCTCGCTCCCTTATTTCAAGAGCCCCAGAGAGGACAGGTAGAGCAAGCTGGCAGTTCCCACATTGTTCCTTACACCAGTACAACCCGTAGAATGTGATTTCTGCTGTCTCCCACAAGCCAGCCTCTGCATCTCAGCCTCTCCATCTGGTAGAGGGGAATATCACAGGCAGTTTGCCAGGTTGGATTAGACAAGGCATAAAAAGCATCTGGTGTTATTAACATCACTTCTTTCACTTAGAGTCCACAAACATGGACCAAGTACCATGTACTTCTAAGTGCCAACCACTGGTGGGGTGGGGGGGGTACTATTGGCTACTTGCCCAAGATCACTCAATCTCTGTCTCCAAGACTGTTCTTGCCTATACCATGCCTCCTCCAGACCTGGGATCCCAACCTTGTGTGGGCACAGTTACTGAGGGCAGGGGCACAGCCTTGATGCTTCAGTCTCTTTGGCCAGATGTGGGTGGCTTGTAGGCTGTAGTGATCATCATTCCCACCCTGTTGTTCTTGTCCACTCTGCTGATCATCAGCTGCATATTATGGAAGACCTGTTGCCAGTGGTCTCGGGTCCCCCACCCCAGCCCACAATCCCCATCAGGAGCCCAGGTAAGCCACTCAAGACTGAAAGACTGGGAAGCTTCCATTCTGTTTTATTCTCAGCCTCCTTGTGCACAACAAGTAGAAAAAAGGCTTATCATGTCTGTATTGTCCAAATGTGTGACATGTGACCCTTAAGTCAAGAGAAGAAACCCCTTTACTCTCTTGAGGTAATAAGCAATAATGTATGAGCTAGATAAAGCCACGCAGAGGCCACAACCATGTTGTGTGGCCTCACAGTCTCTGTACCCTTTTCCAGGTTTTTTTGGACATTATTCACAAACGCTTGGCTCAAGGAAGCCCATTCTGCAGCCCCTATAACTGTCCCTCTGGGTGACTGTGAGACCAAGGCTGCCCTTGGCCACACACTGCCCCCTATCTCCCTGAAAATCCCCCTTCCCTGACCTGGTGGGACCTCCACAGGGAACCTCACCAAGGAACAGGAAGTCCGGCTTCCTGGCACCAGATGAGAGCATGTAGTTTCACCCCAGCTGGGCTGTGGCTTATCACTTTACCCAAGGCTTGCTGTCCTTAGAATTTTCCACCTGTCATATTATTTTTTTAAAGATTTTATTTATTTATTTGACACAGAGAGAGAAAGCACACTCAGGGGGAGCGGGAGAGAGTGAAGTAGGCTCCTCACTGAGCAGGAAGCCTGATGGAGGTCTTGATCCCAGGACCTTGGGATCATGGCCTGAAGGCAGATGCTTAGCCAATGGAGCTACACAGGACCCCACCACTTGTCACCACTTGTCACCTCTGCTTTCCTGAGGTCATGGAATTTCTGCTTGTGACATGGTTCTTCTGGAGAACATGGCCTTAAGCCCCTGACAGGCAAGGCTTGGATGGCATGGAAATTGCCAGGACCCTAAATCCCTGCCCAGCCTGGAACCTCCCCTCTACCTTATCCACTGCCTGATCTCTAGATTCTGAGGGGCAACAAAGGGTGGAAGCAGGTATCACACAGCTAACACAAAAGCCCAGAATTCTCACTAGTGCCCTAAGATCTCAGACATCTGTTTTGTCTGCCCAGCACAGGTTCATGGCTTCTTTCCACCCATTCAATGATAACCAAATATGTTGGGTGCTGTGTTCATATTGACAAATGAGACCCAGACAAGTAATCTGTTCTTGGAGAAAAATAATGATAATGAGAAGTGCTTGGATGGGGTACAGGAGTTTGTGGAAGCATAGAGAAGAGAGGCAATTAACCAGGTAGGGAAGGAGAGTTGAGATTTCCAAGAAGTGGCATCTTAACCAAGAACTGAAGAATGACTAGCAAATTGTGGAAAAGGTAGCATGGAAAAGAAAATGCAATGTAGGGGTTGGCAAAATATGGCTCACTTCCTGGTTTTATAAATAAAGTTTTATTGGAACACAGTCATATCCATTCACTTATGTTTTTATGACTACTTTTGTTGTACACAGCGGAATGAAATAGTTGTGACAGAGATATTATGGCTTGCAACACATAAAATATTTACTATCTGGCTCTTAACAGAAAAAGTTTGGTGACTCCTAGAGGTTACAGAACTCACGCTGCCTTTTAGGAACATAATGGCTGGAGGGTAGAGGGAGGAAATGTGCAATAGGCAGCTCACAATGAGTCCTTAATGGTTTGATCCAGGAATAGACACATCTGATTTAAACTGTTCTAATCAGGGGCACCTGGGTGGCTCAGTCTATTAAGCCTCCAATTCTTGATTTCAGCTGGGATCCTGAGATCAGCCCCACATCAGGCTCATGCTCAGTGGGGAAGCTTCTTGAGAGTCTCCCTTCCTCTCCCTCTGCCCTTCCCCGACTCATGCTTGCTCTCTCTCTCTTTCAAATGAATACACAGATCTTTTAAAAAAATATATATAAATAAACTGATCTAATCAGATTCTCTCTTCCTAGGAATTTGAAATGCGGAATGTAAGATCCAGAAATGGAGCTGAGTTACAGTATCGTCTGTGAACCTCTGCTGATACGGCCCCCAGACTGGTTAATCAACAATTCCTTTGAGTCAAAAGCCCCTTGCAATCTGTTCCCCTAAGCTTTGAATTTTTGTTTCTTTTCAAAGTCAGTTTCTGTTATTTTTAATAACTTTAACTAAAATTCAGGGAGTGGAGAAAGATGAAACTGAAGGGGTATGTAGGTTTAATCAGCACAGTCCAATGGAAGTATAATATGAACCACATATGCAATTTCATATTCCCTAGTAGGCACACTGAAGAAGGTAAAAAAAAAACGAGTGACTGAAATTAATTTTAATAATATATTTTACTTCACCCAATATATACAAATATTTCAGTGTGTAGCCAATATTTAAAAACTGCCAATGAGATACTTTACATTCTCTTTGAGTTACATCTTTGAAATCTAGGGCGTATCTTATATTTTAGCACATCTCAAATCAGACTAGCCACATTTTGAGCACTCCATAGCCATACAACGTTGGAGGCTAACATAATGGAAGGCACACATTTAGATCCTCAGGGCCATGGAGGGGCAGCTGAAAAGTCCTGGCTTCATTCTGAAAGCAGTGGGCATCCCCCAAAGAGATTCAAGCCAGAAGATTGATTTTAGGAAGACCAGTCTGACTTCTTCTTAAAGAAAAGACTGGACAGGAGTTAAGGCTAGCGTTGGCGAGATCAGCTGGGAGGAGTTAAAGTCATCCAGATGAGAGATGAGAGATGATGATGACAGGCTTTGTCACAGCAGCAGGAATACTGAGATACAACTGAATTCAAGAGATGCTTGGGAGACTGGGAGAGGGGGAGCAGGCTATGGACATTGGGGAGGGGAGGCGAACCATAAGAGACTATGTACTCTGAAAAACAACCTGAGGGTTTTGAAGGGTCAGGGGTGGGAGGTTGGGGCAACCTGAGGGTTTTGAAGGGTCAGGGGTGGGAGGTTGGGGGAACAGGTGGTGGGTAATGGGGAGGGCACGTTTTGCATGGAGCACTGGGTGTTGTGCAAAAAGAATGAATACTGTTACACTGAAAAAATAAATAAAATGGAAAAAAAAATAAATAAATAAAATTGTTTTTAAAAAAAAAAAAAAAAGAGATGCTTGGGAGACAGACACAACATGCCTCATCATCACCGTTACCCTGACACACAGCGCAATTTCTTACCTGCACGCTTTTGCATATATCCTCCCCACCACCCCATCCCAAATATTTCTCCTTGTCTCTCTGACAACCAAAGAAGTAAATCCTCCCAATTTTTAAGGCTGTAGTCCATGGTACTTACACATGCAGAATGGTTCACAGCAGGGAATCAATTAACAAATGTCTCCTTCCTCCCTCAAGAAAGTCTTTTCCAGGGGTGCGTGAATGACTCAGTTGGTAGAGCATGAGACTCTTGATCTCAGATTCACGAGTTCAAGCCCCACATTTGGTGTAAAGCTCACTTAAAAAAAAAACTGAAAAAAAGAAAAAAAGAAAGAAAGCCTTCTCTGAATGCTCCTGCCCACACCTAACCCCCAATCATGAAATAGTTGAAAGCCAGAAATATCAGTCCTCCTCCCCTAACTAGGTAGGCTAAAGGTCCTGCTCTAGGGAGTTGTTGACAACTCCGAGAGGTGCAGTGATTTCAGCTGCGTGAGTGAAGGTAGAGAGTTGTATTGAACCAGGGTTATGGTTTTGCCAAGAGAATACAAAAAACAGAAAAGAGACAAGAAGGGCACGTGGATGGCTCAGTCATTGGGTGTCTGTCTTCAGCTCGGGTCATGATCCCAGTATCCCAGGGTCAGGCCCCACATCAGGCTCTGCGCTCAGAGGGAACCCTGTTTCTCCCTCTCCCAGGACCCCTGTTTGTATTAACTCTCTCACTGTCTCTCTCTCTGTGTGTCAAATAAATAAATAAAATCTTTAAAAAAAAAGAAAGAAAGAAAGAAAAGAGACAAGATTGTTGAGGGTGATTGTAAGGGAATGATGCTAAAGTTTGACCCTGGGATTTAAGCTGTCACGGGAATCTTTAAGTGCTGTTCATAAATATTCCAATTCTCGAAACTCACGCCTCCACTTCATTTTTTAAAAATTTTTTTTAAAATTTATTTGAGAGAGAGAGAGAGATCACAAGTAGGCAGAGAGGCAGGCTGAGAGATAGGGGGAAGCAGTCTCGCTACCGAGCAGAGAGGCCGATGTGGGGCTCGATCCCAGGACCCTGAGATCATGACCTGGGCCCAAGGCAGAGGCTCAACCCACTGAGCCACCCAGGCACCCCTCCACCTCATTTTTAAATGGGTAAAAATGCACTTTCCTGTTCACTTGACATTAGGCATGGCCATGTGACTAGTTCTGGCCAATTAGTAAGAGACCCTAGCTGAAGCATATAATTGACAATAAAACCCTCAGAGTTCTCTTTTCCCTCTGGCATAGTGACCAACATGACTTGAGATGTTGGCTTGTCTGTCAGCCTGGGTTTCTGACTACAATAAGCAGAGCCCCCTGTAAACCCACAAGGTTCAAGTTTCAAGAAATAAACTCTTATTGAGTTAAAGCTTAAAATGTAAACCTTAAATGTAAGCCTAAAATTTGGAGGTTGGTACTCCATTACCACTTGGACTATCCTGACTGATACAGCTGGAAGAGAGAACGTCAACAGAGAGAGGAAACGCAAAGTATGGGATTACTAGATTTCTGTTCCTGGCATTGAAGGATTGATGGGTTCAGAATAGGAGAGAGAATAACCGGAAAGATATGATATGTTGCTTAGGAAATCAGATTCATGGCAAGGTCAATGGATGACTATGCGTGAGTGGCTGAAGTGAAAAGAAGACAAGATCTTTGAAGCAAGAAACTGAGAGGACAGAATGTTGGAAGGACCATCTCTGTGTCTACTGAAATCATCAAAGAATAAAACAGAAGCAGTGTTGGAGAAAATGACAGCCAGAAACTAAATATGGTTTCTCTTCCCACAAGCAAGACATGAAAGCAGGGACTTTTGTGCTCATTTTTGTGTCCTTAGTGCCTGGAACAGTGCCTAGCACAGAGAAGGCACTTCCTAAATATTTGCTGAATGAATGGATGAAGATGAGAGTAGCACCCCATACAATTTGACAATGAAATCTAACTCAGGGAAGAGAGTTCCCTCCAGTTATTGCTTCCTTGACTCTATTTTACTGCAACATTTCTTCCCCAGACCACAGTAGTTGTTTTCTCTTTGTCCATCCCAGAGTCTGCTTGTTGATCTACCTTGATGTTGCCAGAAATCTTAATGAACTACTTTTTAAACTCATCCCCATGGCCAGCATGCAAGCAACTCTAGCTAATACCATTCCTCACATTATTACCAAACACTGACACTGTTCTCTCCTCTGCCTTCTCCCTCATTCCCCATCCAACTCCATTGCCAAATGTCTTCATTTATTTCCAGACATATCTCAAATCGTTCTCTGCTCCTCCACTCCATAGCCACTGTCCCGATTCCAATTCTCATCGTCTCTTTCCTGGCCTACAGCAACAGGCTCCCTCTAATCTCCCTGCTTTCTCTCTTTGCTTCTCATCTCTCCATATTATCTAGTTAGCTCTTGCTGCATAACAAATTACTTTAAAATTTCATTAATACTTAAAACCACAAGCATATTATCCCACAGTTTCTTTGGGTTGGAAACCTGGTAGTGGCTTAGCTGGGTACCTCTGGCTCAGGGTCTGTCACATGAATGCCATCAGGTGTTGGCCATGGCCAAAATCATTCCAAGACCTGCCTGAGGGCAGATCCACTCCCAAGTTCACACACATGACTATTAGAAGTCCTCAATTCCTTGCTAGCTATTGGACAAAGACATCAGTTCTTTGATACATAGACCTCTCCACAGGACAGCTCATACCATGATCTATGTCTTCCCTAAGAACAAGTGAAAGAGAGAAAAAGAGAGGGTACCCAAGACAAAAGCCATAGTTTTTGTAATCTAATCTCAGAAATGATTCCATAGCTTCTAACACATTCTATTCATTAGAATAGATTAGAATCAATAAACACAGTCATGGAATCAATGACTTAAGGGAAGGGAATGACTTAACAGAAGGGAATCTCATCAGGGTGGGGAAGCCAAGCGTCCCCACGCCCCTGACCTCTTAGAGACTGCCTACTACATCCTCTTCACTGCCTCCTAGGGAGCCATGTGAAGTACATAGCTGACCGTTTCTGTCTCCTGCTCAGAAACTTCTGTGGACTTGCTGGTACCTGAAGGACATAAGCTTCATAATATGCCCCGACCTCCATTGCATTCTCATCCTCCATCCAGTACTCCAGTTCCCAAGAAAGGAGTCTAAATTATCACACCGTTATTCCTTTGTACACACCATTTCCCTGGTCTAGAATGCTCCCCTCAACCTCCCCTGACTTTTCTACATGGCCAGCTCCTACCCATCCATCAAAGCCCACTGCTTCTGTCCTAACATTAGCAGGCAGTTACACCTATCCCTAATCAGACCTCCCTGGGCATCCTGCGCTTTCCACTAACAGCACCTACCACACCTAATCATTATTCTCCCCATTCACACATCTCACATGATCTTAAACTTAACACGTTCAGAAGGTCATTTTTTAAAAAGATGTTATTTATTTATTTATTTATTTATTTATTTTATTTAAGAGAGAGAGCGAGCAAAGGGAGGGGCAGAAGGAGAGGGAAAAACAGCTCCATCTGGCAGGGAGCCCACTGCGGGGTTCAATCACCGGAACCCAAGGTCATGACCAGAGCCAAAGGCAGCGGCTTAACCGATTTAGCCACCCAGGCGCTGCCAGAAGTTCATTTCTGCCGATTTTCATATTAATGGGATTTAGCAGACGGATCTTGGAGCCTCACCCTCTTAATTGGGAATGTACAAAACAAGTTATTGAACTTCACCATCTTAATTGACGTTATTAAAACGCCCAGAGAGCAGCCATTTGGTAATAGGGTCCTACTAGATACATAGGCTACTGTAAAAGCAATTGTGGTTCCCGCAAGCTTCCACAGGGCTGGGTGAATAGGATTGAGAGTTTCCCCCAGGGCAGGCCGAGATGCTTCCCAGCCTGCCTTGAGGGAATACTATCTGTTCTAGGCAAGCTCCGTCCTATGGAAGCCTTAGTCTCCTAACTCGTAAATTGAAGTAACCTAAGGAGTTGCTGTATTAGCAAGTCAGATGGAGTTTTAAGTGTTTTAAATACTCGTTAACAACCGTATAAGTGCAACTATTCCATTTCACAGACGCAGAAACCGTGGCAAAAAATCTGAACTTGCCCCAGGAAACGGTTAAGAACAACAGAACCAGGATTCCTATACAGGCAGTGAGGGGTGGGAATCCGTCAGAATAACTTCACAGGCTTGTGCGTATTAAATGAAATAAAGCGAGTGGTGGGCGGGGGGAAGAGCAGGGCAAGGCACACAGTCAGAACTCAGAAATCTTTATTATTTTAAGACGTAAAAACAGCTTGTCCTCCAGGTCAAGAATGCGTTCAAAGTCCCTGATTTTCTGCGTGAACTCATCAGGTGTCTCTCTCAGATATGAAATGGATGGGCAGGGCGGACACCTGACCCAAGCGTCCCCGCGCCCTACGGCAATTGGGTCCT
Organism: Meles meles; assembly: GCF_922984935.1. Lineage (NCBI taxonomy): Eukaryota > Metazoa > Chordata > Mammalia > Carnivora > Mustelidae > Meles > Meles meles. Next base: position 192,159,446 of record NC_060066.1, read on the forward strand.
TTCCTCTGGGATCCTCCCACTTGTACGTAGGCGGAAGTAGCGGGTGGGTAACAAGCCCACTTCCGGTGTCACTTCGACCCTTTCTCGCCCGGCGGAGACCCGGTCGCCGCCTTCCCACGCCACTTTCGTCCCGGGCTGACCTCTTTCCTGTGGGAGCCCCGCCCACGACGAAGGTTCAGTTTTCCATTGGTGGAGACTGGTAATGGCGTCGATCTTTCAACCAATGGACTCCGCTCTCTCTTCCGTTTGGTAAAGTCAGTTCCTCCTCCGGGCCGGCAGAGAGCACGAGAGCGCAGGGCTCGAAGCGGAGGAGGCTCTCCAGCACGGAAGAGACGTCACGCTACCGGAAATCCGCGGCCCCAGCGGCTGGAAGCCGGGAGTTTGAGGTTTGGTGAGGCTGTGGCGGAGAGAATGGTTTCCGCCCATCGTTTGTTCTGTGAGAAAACCGAGCTCCCGGAGGAAGGGCCTTGCACGTATTCACTTGCACATTCGGGCGAGAAACTCTCCCGAGACCAGCGCGCTCGCACGCGACTCAGAGGGACGGTGCTGGGGGGCGGGGTGGTCGGGGGGCCGTTGCTCCGCCTGGGGAGCCCCTAGAGGCAGGTCTTGCAGAAATAGCTCCGTTTCACAGATGGGGAAAACGAAACCCAGAGACAGGCAGGGTCAGGTTACCAGCGTTAGCAAATACAATGCAGGAAGCCCAGTTAGAGCTGAATTTCAGGTCAACCACAAGTAACGGCTCTCTGTAAGAATAGCCCACATGTTGACCGGACATAACGTTTCCTTAAAAAAAAAAAGTCCGTCGTTTGTCTGAATCCACTTTTATCCGACAGGCCTCGGCCAGGGTCACCCAGCTGAGTGGAAGAGTAGAAATAGTTACGGAGGCACCCTGTATGCGTTCCCTGCTAAGGCTCACCCGTGTGTCGCCCTCACTCCCGTTTCGTGCGATGCTGAGGTGGCCTGCAGGACTCCCAGCCGGTGCCCGTCCGTGGTCAGCACTCTGCGGGTCTAGGCTGCAGCTCTGAAGCTGAACTGAAGGGGCCAGATGCCTACCCTTCTCCCCTCGCCCTCCAAGACTAGTTTATTCAAAAGACACTAAGCAGGGGCGCCTGGGTGGCTCAGTGGGTTAAGCCTCTGCCTTCCGCTCGGGTCGTGATCTCAGGGGCCTGGGATGGAACCCCACATCGGGTCGTGATCTCAGGGGCCTGGGATGGAACCCCACATCGGGCTCTCTGCTCGGCAGGGAGCCTGCTTCCCCCTCTCTCTCTGCTTGCCTCTCTACTTGTGATCTCTCTATATATATCAAATAAATAAAATCTTTAAAAAAATAATAAAAAGACTAAGCACCTACTCTACCAAGCATAAACCCAGGCTCCAGGTGACACTGGCAGTTAGGAGAAGCTCCCTGTCTTTGTGAGATTAACAAATGCAGAAAAAATTACCTTGTGATCAACAGTTCTGTTTGTTGGGGTTTTTAAAAATCATTTGTCAGAGAAAGGAAGAGAGGCAGGCTAGGCTCCCCACTGAGCAAGGAGCCGGATTGGGGACTCCATCCCAGGACCCTGGGATCATGACCTGAGCGAAAGGCAGACGTTTAACCATCTGAGCCACCCAGATTTTTAATAGGGGTAGATAGATAAAGGAGACAGTGAATGCTTAAAGAAGCATTACCTAGCCGAAAGGGAGAGACCTAAGCTGAAACCTGAAGGATTCCTTCAACAGTTACTTATGGAACAGCTATATATAGAGCAGAGAGTCTAGGCACTGAGGACAAGCAGTGAACAAATCTCCGCCTTTAAGAGCTTAATTCTAAAATATATAGTATGTCAGATGGTGAGCTGTGGGGCGGGGGTTGGTGGAGGGAGAAGAGTAAAGGAACAAAGGAGTTATGAAATGCTGGGATGGGAGTGTTTGAAGAGTGGTGGTCAGGAAGGCTTCATTTGAGAAGGTGACATTTGAGCAAAGACCTGAAGGGGTCACGGTGAGAGATCGTGGAGCTATCTGGGACCCTAAGGACTTTCAGGGATAATCTTGATGCATTTCTTATCTCAATGCCTTCAAGGATCTAATTCCTATAAAATGTGACTCCACCTAACATAGAGGGGGGCTGCCTTGTTAAGGGTATTTAGAAGAGGCCTTCCCGAGAAAGTGACATTTAAGGTGACCCTTTAAAATGAGAATAAGTCAGCCCAGGAGAAGCAGAGAGAAAGCAAGGGCGGAGGCCTAGAGGCAGGAAAGAACTCTGTAAATGTGAGGAACTGAAAAGAGGGCAGTAGGCTGGAGTGTGGTGAGAGCAGAATGGCATCAGATGAGATTGGAGAGATGGGCAGAGGTCTCAGGCAATTTTGCTTTTATTGGCATCACAGTGGGAATCAACTGAAGGGCTTTCAGCGGAGGACTGACAAGATCAGGGTCAGGTTTCAGTAAGAGCCCTCTGATTGCTAGGAGGCTATATTGGATAATTTTGCTGGTTGAATCTACACAGGTTAAGCTGCTCATCCCAGAAGTGCCAGGAAGAGGATTTAAATTGGAGCAAAGTGTTGAGTGGGAACTCCCATCCTGTTGCCTTCCTTGTGGTCCCTTTACAACTGTATGAGCTGGCCTGGGCAGGTGGGCTTCCAAAGGGATGGATGACACCCAGAGAATCAGTGTCCCTCCAGAACAAGCTTAGACAGAGATGACAACTTGAATTGCTGGGACCTCCATAAGGCTCCCTGGCGGGGCCCGCCTTAACCATGCTGGGGTTGGGGGACGGAAGTACATGCTATCACCAGCCCACCAGCTCTTCTCCTTCTGCCTCTTTTGGAATATACTTCGAATTATCTTCTCAAAGATAGTGTCATGTTTCTATTCCAGAAGCCTGTGGGGCTTCCTGCTGCCTACAGAATTAAGGTCAGACTCCTTATTCTCATTCAGGGTCCTTTATGACCCCACTGCACCGTGAGATCCTGGAGGACTCAGCTCTGCATCACCAGCGTCTACCACAGGCTATGGCCACTGTAAATGTTCAAGGAATTACCTTTCAACATCATTTACTTAGCACCTAATAATATTGCAGCCTGAGCTGAGTACTTTATGCCAATAGCCCTCTGAGGGGAATATATTTAGCAAACCCACTTTACAAAGGAAGAAACAGATTCAGACAGGTCAGATGCTAGACTCATTCGCTTGTCCATCTGATAGATGCTGTTGGAGCACCTACTCTGTTCTGAGTAATGGAAGACCTAGCAGTGAGAAAAACTAAAATTCCAAGTGGCAAACTCACATTCTGGAGGGGCTCACAGATGAAGTGCAGAACAACATGTAATGGAGTGTGGTGAGTGCGGATAGGTAAGAAGAGAAGCAGTTAAGGGAGGAGAGAGAGCCTGGAAAGTGCTGTTTTCTAAAGACTGATCAAAGAAGCCTTTGCCTGGAGAAAACATTTGAGTAGATCTTGGAGTGAGCCCCACCGATAACCTGGGAAGGCCATGTCAGAGAGAGGGGACAGCAAGTGCAGGCCCAGCATGGGTACGATGTATGGCGTGTTCAAGGAATGGAGGGGCCGGTGTTTCTGGGGAGGAGTGAGTAAGGGAGGAGGAGAGGGAGTCAGAGAAGTAGTTGGATGAGGACTTCAAATGTTATTCTTGATGAAATGGGAATCCTGGCGGCGACTGGATCCATTTCTGAGCAGCGTGGACAGTGGAGGGGCAGTAGGGGGCCAGTCCCTGGGTGAGAGGGGTGGCAGCATGGTCTGGGAGTGGCAGGAGCAGGTCCGTGACATTCACGGAACCTCCCAGAGTGAGCAGGTGGGCCCACAGGAGAAGCCTCAGGAGGCACAGATGGGTTGTGAGGAGGTGTTGAGAGGAGGGTGTCCCTTAGGTGAGGTCCCAGGACAGGATAGGTCTGGCAGAGGCCAAGAGGAAAGTGACCTCTGGGACAGCCAGCATGGCATTCAAGTTCACTGCCAGTGGCTTGCTTAGGGAGGCAAATGCCTGTGCAGCCTGGGCTCCAGGGGCCCTGGGTCAGATTCTCCTGTAGAGGCCTGAGGGCCTTAACATCCTCCACCTGTTTAATACCCTTCTCCTCACAAAAAGATGGAAATGACAAACCAAAACAACTGAAATGACTGTTTATTATTCTCAAGCAAGTTACAGCAACTTCTGTGTTTCTCTGAAAAGTATAAATTTCACACTCTTGCTGCAAATGAACATGAAACATTTGAAAGGCTCCAGTGAGAAATCTGTTCCAACTCCGTGCCAGCTGCTGTCACTTTAAAAGCCACAGAAGCATCTCCCCAGCAAACCGGCCATGGACAAGGCAATGAGTTATGCCTGGATCTCCCTGCCACCAGCGCTCTTAGCAGCACATCTGCTGCCTTCGGAAGCCGATGGCCAGTTCCGGCAGAACCTGTGTCTGCCTCCTCCTCTCTCCGCCAAACAAGCATGAGCGGGTCCGGATCTGCTCCAGCATCAAAAAGGCATCAAAACATGAAAAGTCTTTGAAGCAGCCTCACGCACAAGGCCGGAGCCTGGTACGGTAAGATGCGAAAACTGGTGGTGTGTGGAGAATCAGCAGGCAATACAGGGACCCTGGCTGCTTGGTCCCTGCGTCTCTTGCCGTCCTGACCTTTCAGTCTGCTTATTGTCAAAGTACCACAAACTAGGCTCTGCCCGGAAAAGGCATCTCTGCTTTTGACAAGCACCCAGTTCACTCAGAACGTGTTGCCTCGTGAGGGGACCTCAGAGCCACACACAGGACCCAGGCCTGGCTGAGACGCTAAAACTGGCGGACCAGGTATGATACCGTGACTTTCAATAACAGACATGTGCTTTGTTTTCATCCCCATTCCTGGCACAGAGATGCTAAAATTTCCTAAGTGACGAGGTGACAAAGGTGTCTTTTGTTACGTCCTACCCTCCAGCTCTGGGGACGGAAGGAGGCTGGAGATCGAGTTCAGTCGCCGATGCCAATGATCTAATCAGTCCCGCCCAGGTAATGAAGCCTCCGTAAAAGCCGCACAGGACAGGGTTTGGGGAGCCCCTAGGCTGCTGAACACATGAGGATGCTGGGAGACTGACGCCTGGGGAGGGTACTGCAGCTCTGCACCGTCGCCAGGGCTTGCCCCGTGCAGCTTTCTCTGGCTCTTCTGAGTTACATCCTTTCATCATAAAACAGGAACACAGTAAGGAAGGGGTTACCCTGAGTTCCATGAGTCACTCTAGCAAATTCATTAAACCCAAGGAAGCGGGTTATTGGAACCTCCGATCTATAGCCCGTTGGTCCAAACACAGGTCACGACCTGGACTTGGAGATCAGGGTCTGAAGTAGGGGGAGAGTGGGGCGGTCTTGTAGGACTGAGCCCCTGACCTGTGGGATCTAAAGATGTCTCTGAGCAGATAGTGTCAGGATCCAGTTGAACTGAGGGACACCCAGCTGGTGTCGGAGAATTGCTTGGCAATGTGGGAAAAAACCCCATGTACCAGGCTTACCCAGACAGAAGCTCAAGTGAGGGTATAAAAACATTCATAATGATATGTCCGGAACAGCCCAATCCACAGCGATGGGCAGTAGAGTAGTGACTGCCAGGACCTGGGGGAAGGGGGAAGTGAGGCATGAATGCTAATGGGCACAGGCTTCCTCTTCAAGGTAATGAACATGTTCTGGGATTGGACAGTAGTGATGGTTGTACAGACTCCATATACTAAAAACCACTGAATTCTGTACTTGGAAAGGGTGGGTTTTAAGGCATGTGAGTAAACTATTTCAGTTTTTTCTTAATTACAGAAGAAAAATCTCTCAGATCCCCTGTAGCAGCTAGGGGAAATCTAACATCTGATCTCCTTTGCTAAGCAGCCCACTCCCCCTGGTGCATTGCTTCAGACCCCAGCAGTGACACTGAACTTCCAGTCGAGGAGACATCAGTATCAGCCCCTCCGCACTGGACGTGGCAGTGCTCTGTGGCCAGCCCTGCTCTGGTGGTTATTGCCTGGATAAGCAAAACCAACCTCCCCATTTCTGTATTACTCTTACTGCCTTACATACCTGCAGGGACGGTAAGGGTGCTCTGAAGAGTCAGAACGTCTCTGACACCCATCTCTTTGCTCTTTGCCCCCACATTGGGCCAGGCCTTAGGCTGGGTTTTGGGATCCATAGAGGCCCCTCAACCAGCGGGGAGCTACAGCTCCAGGGCCAAAGGACGGCAGCTCTGACCCCCGCCTCAGCCCCTGACACCTCACTCTTCCTCATGACACCAGGCATGGCAGCTGCTGCCGAGCACAGAGGTGAGTCAGAGAAGCCGGGTGCCATGGGAGGTGCCCACACCACAGCTGGGTCAGGACTGAAGCAGAGGGCATGGGGTCATCCGTATTGGGTGAAAAAGTCTCGGCCCTGGCCTCGCCCAGGCAGCTTTGTGAATTGAGCTGCTAGATTCCACTGGAGTATTAAAAAATAACCTAAATATTTATTTGCTTCATATTTACAAAGGTGGGAAGGAGACCAAGGAAGACCCCGAGAACACCCCACACCTGGCTGACCAGGCCCCTTGCGCTGCAGAGGAGGCAGACACAGCTGGAAGGGACAGGATTTATGTTGCATACTTGAACTACAGCGAGTGTAAGACTGGTCCTATTTACAGGGCAGAAACACTACAGGCGGAGTGTGGGGGGAAGCAGAGCGAGCACCAGAGTCCTGGCCAGAGGGTGCCCCTGCTTGCTGCTTTCCCCACGTCTCCCAGAGGCATCTCTGCGGCCCCGCTGGAGTTCTCCGGGGGGAAACGGGGTCCGCTCACATGATGCTCGCCGGGGTGAAGACAGGGCCCACGCACAAGGTGTCTGTGATCTCCCAGCCACAGGACAGAGGCTTGCACATGCCCTCGGTGTCCTCGTCCTGCTCTGTAGGCAGCAGCTGCCCTCGAAGCGCTTCCCTGTGGGCAAGAGAGGGGCACTGGAGGCAGCCAGCATGGGGCCCACAGGCCAGGGGCTCCTGAGAAGACCCCGGCATCAGAAGAGCCAGCCCCCTCTGTATATAGGGTTCCCCCCTGGCCCCAGAGCCCAGCCTCGGGCAGGAATGGGGGTGGGTCGGCTGACTTCTTCCCCCAGCGCTCTCTTCTCCCGTTGCCCACCTCCACAAGGGAAATGGAAGCCACATTTACTGGGTACTTACTACAGGCCACACATTGTGCCAGGCACCTTTCTTAGAGCATCTGATTGTGCCCTCCCCCAAACCGCGTAAGGGCAGCATTATCATCCCTCTTTTACCAATGAGGAAACTGAGGCCGGGAGAGACGTGACCTGCATAAGGTCACATCCCTAGAAGGTGGGAGAACTAGGATTCGACACAACTCTCTCAGTCCAAAGTCCACACTCTTTATACCCCAGGCTTAGGACTTTAAAAAAAAAAATCATCTCCGGCCCCCTTCAAAAAATCCTACAAACCTACCTACCCAGGTTGATAAGCAGCCTCACCGTCTGACCAGCTGCTCAGCCACAAGTCCGGAATCTTGTTCCTTGCCCAATCCATCCCTGCCGAGCCCAGCTTCTGAACCTCCTGGTGGGTACCCGCCTCCCAGGGCTACCACGATCTCTAGCCGGTCTGCTCCTGCCTCCTCCAGACAATTCTAACTCAGACAATTCAGTTCTCCAGGAGGCTCATTCCCGCCCTCCAGCCACCAGCAGCTTCGGTCCGCTCTCAGGCCCGTTCCTGCCCAGTCTCCCACCTGCAGGGAGGCCTCCCTCTTTGCTGACGTGTTCACTTCAACAGCAAGTCAGTGGTCAGGCTCTTCTTTCTGGCAGGAGGCTCCCCAGCCAAGTCCCCTCTGTCTATCTCCTTATTTCTCAAAAATGGGTTGGTCCAGTTTCTTAAAAGGCATCCATGACAGACTCCCTACTGCCTTTGAGATCAAGTCCAACCTGGACTTCCAGGGCCCTTCGCCGTCCAGTCTTCTGCACAGGCCACTCCAGCCACATGCAACTATTTTCGGTTCTTTGACGGCACTGGACTCAAACCCCCACATCTCTCAGCCCGGACCACCAACCCCCCATCTGCCTTCCTGCACCTGGCTAACTCCTGCCCTGACCACCCTGCCACCCTGCTGTCCCTCGCTCCCCAGTGACCTTCCTGCTTCTGCACCGGCATCTGTACACAGGTCACCACGCCGGCTCGGGTGCTCTCACCGCCCTGGGACTCGGCACAGAGCCAGGCTCTAAAGCAGGATGTCTGGGCGGGGCTCCTTTGATACCTTCTGGCACAGCCAGTTTAATACATAAAAATGTTTTGTTTCTAGCAATGAATAAAGGGATTTCCTGCACCCCATCTCCCAGTGTTTGCTATGATGGAGCAGGGATGGGATAAGGAGCCCTGCATGGTTGGCTTTTTATGTTTTCAAGCCTTGTCACGATACCCCTGACGTCACAACGGCTGCATTGGCCCAAACCTCTGTCCCTGGGGAGAGCAGATACAACAAAGGTCTGTTGACTGGATGAATGAAATGTGCTATTGAGACTGAGCCCCGTGAGGGCTGGGGGTTGGTAACACTGTTGGGGGGCGGGGTGCTCCAGCATCCAGCATGTCCCCCAGAACACAGGCTGCACTCGCTCCTGAGGCCCAGCATGGAAGGCCCTCTGACTGCTCTGTCCCTCCCCACCCCCACAGCAGTCCCCTCACCACTGACCAAACCTCCCTCTGTGATAGCACTGATTCTGTGCAGTGGAGAGGAGAGGCCTGAAAGGAGGGTTCAACAAACCTGACTTCTGTAGAGCTCATGCATACCCCTCTTGCCTCACTGGATCCCAGCACCGGCCCAGTCAGGCAAGCAGGGGGAGTGTGGTGTGCCTTTCCTAAGGGGGCTCAGTCAGCAGGCAAGTCTTTCCCAGGCCACAGAACAGCCACCCAACTAGTCTGCTCAATCCACGTCTGCCCCCGTCCTTCCTTATTGCCCACAGCAGCCAGAGCGCTCTTTCTAAAATCCAAACCGGACCACGTCTCTCCCTTGCTTCATATCAGTCCATGATTCCCACCGCTCATAGCCCCTCACTCGGCCTTCAAGGCCCTTCACAGATCCAGCCTGGCTCCCTCTCCAGCCACAACCAACCTCAGGTGGTTTCTTGAAGGCAGCATGCTCTGTTCCTTCTGCCCTGAGCCCCCTGCTGCCTCCTGCCGGCTGACTCCCATATCTTCCTTCCTCTGGGAGGTCAGTCTGGGCATCAGGGAGGGCTCTCAGGTTCCACAGCCCAACTTCGGCGCCCCCCCCCACTGGGCCCCCGTATTATCAGGAGGCCCGTCTGCTGCTCTGTGTCTCTCAGAGGGTGCTGAGCTGCTCAAGGGAAGCTCTGTCTCCTTCATGGCCATGACCAGGTGCCAAGCGCAGGCCTCACTTGGAATCAATAGCCAAGAGCTACTCGTCAAACTGGATTACGTGGAAACCAGTCTCAGATCTCAGATTTCTCGCTCCCCACCTGCTCCCTTCTCTTCCCCCACTGCCTTCTCAGCAGGGCCCCCTTACCAGGCCACCCGGGACATGGCATAGGTGACTCGGCAGGTCTGGGTCCCCCCAAGGAGGGAAGCCATGCCCACGGTGTAGGCGCCCATGTTCTCAAAGACCAGCCAGTCCCCTACGTGTAGTTGCGGCAGCCACAGGCCCTCAGCCACGCAGTCCTGGCCATCGGCCACAGGGCCCCACAGGCTGCTGCTGTACAGGGGCTGATCCGCGGATGATTTCTGCAGGAGAGAGGCACAGTCACGTTCAGTTTTCCTCGGCACGCTGAGCACAGCCTGAGCACTCCCTCCCTTAAAAGCTTTCCATGGCTCCCATAACCAGTACAATAAAGACTGAAGGGGCTTCCAGCCTGGCATTTAAGCTCCTCCTCCTTCTTTGCATTCATTGCCTTGTACATTCTGAAGCCACAATGCCTCGTCTTCAATCCAGGCTTCAACACTTACTAGATATGTGACCTTGGGCAAGGTACTTAATCCCTCCGAACCTCGGTATGTTCCTTTGTAAAATGGAAATAATTATAGTACCTAACTCATAGGGTCACTGAAAGGATAAATGAGTGTATGTAGGGCGTTTAGACCAGTGTCTGGCACGCGACAAGGGCCCAGTGAGATAGCGCCATCATTATCGTTGTTATCATTACTTCCTCTCTGCTTTGGTCCTCACGGACCTATCTGCCACTTTCCAGACCTGGGGTCTGTCCACATCTCTCCAGCCCTTCCCCCCCACTCAAATTCAGCTTGGCCTCCAGGCCCAGCCCTGGGGCTTCCTCTTCTGTGAAAGTCTCCCAGATGCCCTCATTCCATGCCAGGCCCTGTCACAGGAGCCAGAAGAACACAGGTGAGTTAGACCTTCCCCCACCCTCAGCTCTCAGTCTGGGGAGGAAGATGGGCCTCCAACCGGTAATCACAGGGTGACCCGGCAGAGGTCACAGAGGACCCCAAGGGGTAGACAAAATTCCTCCCATTTCAGGAAAACCGAGGCTCTAAGAGGTTATGTGACTTGCCCAAAGACAGAACTACCAATTACATAAAATTAAAATTTTTTTTCTTAGATGACTTAAAAATGCAGAAAAGCAATCTGTAACACAGACCATTTGCGGACAACCAGTGCCATTTGTCACAGTGTGAGATTCTGCCAGGCAGGTCCTAGAGGAGGAGTCCTGACTGAAAGACGGATATGAGAAAGCCCTGACTGTGCCCTTGAGTCCCCTCATCCCCGCTGCACTACCTACCGTGTTCCATTAAGCCAGTTGCTCTGGGCTCCTAGGGAAACCTCACTTCCCTTCCCCCAACCCCAGCCCTCCCCCGCTCTTCCCTGAGGCCCCAACCCTGCCAACTCCTGATTTTCCTTTAGATCTCAGCTACAACGGCTTCATGAAAGCCTTTCCTAAGGCTCCATGCTCACCCCAACAAGCTTAGCCTTCATAGCATTTGTCATAATTTATAATTAGGTATTTGTGAAATGTATCTGTTCAGGCCTGTCTTCCCTGTCAGACTCTAAATTCCATGACCCCAGAGATCATGACCATCTTGTTCTCCCCCATCTCCCCCGTTCCTAGCAGTCTGGCATAGAGTAGGTGCTTTTTTGAATAATACCTTTTAAATGAATGAATGAATGAATGAATGAATAGGAAATACATGAGTGATGAGAAAGAAAAAGAACTAGAAGAAAGAAAGAAAAGGGAGGGAGGGAGGGGAGGAAGAAAGGAAGAAGAGACTAATAGAAGCCATCTGAAGAGTCTAGAAGGAGGTAGTGGAGAAGACCAACAGAGGAGAAAGAAAAAGTATTACAATACCATAGCCAGCCGCAGGAGTGAGTAAAATTGAGAAAGAAAAGCCACAGGTTGCATAAGCAGAAATAATATTCATGTATATGATAAAAAGCTAATAAGCCATTAGTCTCATTAGTAAAGAAAAGCATGCACATATTAAAGTCAAAAATTCAAGCTATCCATATTCATTAATTGAATCATTCAACAAATACTTTTTGAGCACCTACTATGTGCCAGGCTTCAATCTTGGAGCTGGGAAGTATATATTCTAGAAAAGGGAGACAAATATATCCTTGTTCATATAACTTAGCATTCTTGTTTATGAGCTTTCTGTTACTAAGTAAAATTAATCTCAGTTGCTCTGAATTATTTCCCTTAGCTCCACTTCTTAAAAAGCATTAAGCTAACTTTTAAAGCTTTTGGGAGGAAATGCTATATAAATGAATCCATGAGGATCCTGAGAAAAGAGGTTCCAAAGTTTTTCACAATAAAGTAAGAAGAAAAGACACCCTTGTGTTACAATAAGAGTTCTCTTCTTATTAGTGACATAAATAAAAAAATTTTAACTTCATAGGAAATAATGCAAAGCCACCCTTTTGCTACTTAAAGCCCCGCCTTGGAATGACTGGATGGCTCAGTCAGTTAAACTTCTGCCTTCAATTCAGGTCTGGATCCCAGGGTCCTGGGATCAAACCCCTATTGGGCTCCTTACTCGGGGGAGCCTGCTTCTCCCTCTGCCTGTCGCTCCCCCTGCTTGCGTGCACTCTGTCTCTGACATAAATAAATAAATACATCTTTAAAGTCTCCCCTCCTCCCCTGTCTTTAAGAAAAAAGGAAACCAAAAAAAACCTGCAAAATAAATATTCTAAAGGCATGTGACAACAGGCTTGTTAAGCCTTAGCTCTTTTTATGAGTCTAGAAACTGAGTGGAAATGGACAAACACCTGTAAAAACACAAGCTGCCCAATCTATCAGGCCCCTCCCAGAGAGAGGGCAGGGAGTTTACAGAGCACCCCCACCATTGCCTCACACCCCATCTGGGCGGCAGCTGCAGTCCCCATTTTACAGATGAGAAAAGTCAGAGAACAGAAGTGACCTGTTACAGGTTCTGGAGGGAGTTAGTAGCAGAACTCCGAGTAGTCCCAGGCAAGGGGCCGTCCAGCTGCACCCAACTGGGTGCCCGCCTCGAGGAGGCCCAATAAGTGACTGGATCCACACAAGAAACAAGGTCAAACATTTAAAATATCTTCTGGCCTGATGGAGTCCTTAAATAACTCCCCAACTTTTAAAGAATAAATCAACAATCTCTTTTCTACACAAAGAGCACAAGAATATTTTAAAAACAAAAAAATGGAATGAACAAAGACAGCACACACAAAGGGGGACAAAAAGAACAAAAACATATGGTCAGAATTTAACTTGTGAACATACAGGAAAATCGAAAATGAAACCGTAACTAACCCAATCTGCCCTCGTAGCCAAAGAATCACCTTCAGTGATTTTCCTCTATGTGGAACAATACAAACGATTCACCTCTCTCTGGAAGACAGGAACAATGTGAGCAAGGCGACCACTGGCTTCATCATAATATGGAAAAGAGGAACCTACAGTTCAAATCTAATTTTCTCAGTACGTGTGAAGACAATATTCCGTAGCCTATAGCATCTGTTCTTGATTAAAACTACAAAGTCAAACCCTGCAATGCAGAGAGACTATTTAAGATAAAGAGCAAGTCCAACTTAATGGAAACGCATTAGAATGGCCTCATTTCAGAACCAGAACCAACCTTACTAATTAAGTTCGACCTTTCATTTTCCCGATGAAAAAACGAGAGAAACAGGCTCAGGGAGATTAAGTTAACTTGCCTAAAGTTACTCAGCTAGTATATGGTAAAGCCAGGACTCGAACCCATCTCTTCTGACTTCCAAGTCTGATGCTTTCTGTCACCATTCCTACTTTATATATCATGTTTCTGTGGGCAATAGCTACTGGGGGAAGAAAGAGAAATGAAAAAGTATAATATAGAGAAAGTGAAAAAAATATATAAAATGCAGATGACTTGTTTGCCTACCTGGAAAATCGAAAGGGAATGGGTAGTTTTGGGGGGAAATCAGTGTCTCAGCATGCAAGCCATTGTCTCAGCTCAGAAACACAGGGAAATGTTTCCACTCACAATAGTAATGAAAGCATTATGTTATTAAATTCTTGGATGCACTTGAGCCACAATAACTTATTCAAAGAGAATAATAAAACCTTAATGAGAGAAATAAAATACAAGAGCTCTACCTCTCCTAGCTGGAAAACCTTAATAAAGCAAAAAAGAGAATGCTCCCCAATTTAATAAATAGATTAAGTAGGTTACTACTAATTAAAATCCCCAAGATATTTTTCTGAATGTTAGAAGTGGCATGATAAAAGAATAAATGTGAGCCTATCAAAGAATATAATAAGTAATAATGACAGACTCAACTTTTGTTAAATATTTAATTCCTACAAAAAATTTGTACATGTAAGATATAAAGAATAACAATCAAATGAATATCTGTGTACCCACCAACAGCTAAATAAATATAAAATTTCTAAGATCTTTGAAACCCCCATGTGGTCCCACCCCAGTGACATGCTACTTCCCTAACCCTTCCAGAGGTACCTGTTATCCTGGATTTTGTTTTCATTACTCTCCTGTTCTGTTTGGCACAGTATTTAGTACGCTTCTGAAGTTTATGTAAAATGAAACCATAGAGTACGTAATCTCAGCAACTTGCTTTTTTTATTGTTGAAACGCACATTCCCAAGATTCATCCAACTGAAATATGTAGCCATAATTCACAATATGCTGCATCAAATTCATTATATGGAATACACTGTAACTTATTTATCTATTACCCTGCCAACAAACGTTAATGTTGATTCCAATGTTTTACACTAAAAAAATTTCTCCTGTGAACACTCTTATGTATTTCCTCAAATACACATGCCAAGACTTTCTTTACAACACATATCTAAGAACTTGCTGGAAGGTAGGGTACACACATGTCTAACTTTATATGAATAATGCCAACTGGTTTCCCAAAATAGAAACACCAGCTCCTACCTGTCAGTGTCTAAGAGATCCAACTACTCTATACCCTCACCAGCTCTTGATATTGTCATACCTTTCATTTTTTTCTAATCCAGTCAGTAGAAAATGATGTCTCCTTTTCATTTGAATTTGTTTCCTTGATTACCAAAGAGGTTGAGCACTTTTTCATTTTCTATTTGGATTTCTTCTTCTGTGAGCTGCCTATTAAAGCCTTTTGTCTATGTTTCTATTGCTTTGCTTTCTATTTTTTACTGCTGTTCTTCTTTTTTTCTTAAGATTCTTGTGTAAGAATCCTTCATAGAGGGGCGCCTGGGTGGCTCAGTCAGTTGAGCATCTGAGCATTTGGCTCAGGTCATGATCTCAGGGTTCTGGGATCAAGTCCCACATCAGGCTTTCTGCTCTACTGGGAGTCTGCTCCTCCCTCGCACTCTCCTCCTGTGTGTGCTCTCTCTCTCAAATTAAAAAAAATATTAAAAAAAAAACAATCCTTCATAAATTCTGTGTACTGATTCCTTATCCAGTTGTACATGTGTTTCCATATTTTCTCCCAGGGTGTGATTGCCTCTTTCCTTTCACTAACAGATGAACAGAAATGCTTCATTTTAATGTAGACAAACATCAGTCTTTTCCTTTTTTGGTTTGTAAGAGATTCTTTACTCTTCTTCCCTGTTTCAGGGTCAAACAGATATTCTCCCATATGGATTTCTGGGACTTATATTCACATGTGCATTGAGATGGGGATTCAATTTCATTTTTTGCATTTGGACAATCAGGTGCCCCAGCATTATATATTAAACAATCCCCAGTGGTCTGTTTTGCAAGCCCTGTCGAAAATCAAGTTTCCAGATATGTATGGGTTTTTCCTGTACTCTCAACTATATTTTTTGTCTGTTTTTTCAATGCTGGTGTCTAAACTAAACCATTTTAATTACCTTCAATGTTGGCAATTATATCATCTACTTATATAGATATCTATTTCTGTTATGTAAAATCTATTATCCATTATATTATTTATTTATTATTTATTTGAGAGATAGCATAAACTGGGGAAGTGGCAGGCACAGGAAGAGGGAGAGGGAGAAGGAGTCTCCCCACTGAGCAAGGAGCCCAGTGTGGGCCGGATCCCAGGATCCCAGGATCATGACCTGAGCCGAAGGCAGACACTTAATGACTGAGCCACCCAGGTGCCCCGAATACTGTTTTTAACCCCATGAGTTAAATGTTGGTGGTGGAAGTGGTGACAGTCAATGATCCTTCGGATACACCCACATATTTAGCTATCTTTGGTCACCATTCCTTCTTGCAACACAGACCATCCCTCTGGAGTCATTTTCCTTCAGAATTTCTGTTAGCGAAGCTCTGTCTCTCAGTATTTGCTTGTCTGAAAATGCCTACATCTCATACTCATTCTTTTTTTTTTTTTTTAAAGAAAGTTTTTTTTTTTTTTTAAGATTTTATTTATTTATTTGATAGAAATCACAAGAGAGGCAGGCAGAGAGAGAGGAAGGGAAGCAGGCTCTCCACTGAGCAGAGAGCCCGATGCGGGACTCGATCCCAGGACCCTGAGATCATGACCTGAGCCGAACGCAGCGGCTTAACCCACTGAGCCACCCAGGCGCCCACTCTTATACTCATTCTTGAAAAACAATTTTGCTGGAGACAAAATTCTAGGTTGGTATATTAAAGCTGCTATTCCAGTATCTCCCACTTTCCATTGTTATAGAGAAAAGTTCTAAGTCTGTCATTCTTCCATAGGTAGTCTTCTATCTGTCTCACTTCTTTCACTAGTTTTAAGATCTTCTCTTTGTCTTCAGTATTCAGTTTCACTATTATTTGTCTAAGTGTGGGATTTGTTGGATTTCCTAAATCTGAAGGCATGGCTTCCTCTCTCCCATTCTATTGACTTTCTGCCAGTTATTAACTTTTGGCCTCAGTCCCCAGTCCACCCTTCTTTGTCTTGCTTTGTGGCACTAGAGCTGAACCTTCTTTGCCAGGTAGCTCTGTGTTAGGCTTTGTCAACAGAGGTTGACAAAGAGTGTAGAAGGACACTGTAAGGCATATCAGGAAGAAGAGACTTTCCCTCTTTAGCCTGCTGCTTTCTGTGTGGCCTCCACAGCTCAGCATAGGAGAGCCTGGTAGCCTTCACCTCAGTTCAGCCTTGAACTGAACCTTGAACCCTCCAGCAAGCTTCCCCTCCACTCAGCAGCAGACCACCCCTATGATCCAGTTGTGGTGGGCACCCTTAGACAAGTTTCTTTGCCACTGATAGGTTGCGTGTCTCTGTGTTGGTCATGGCCTTTCTTCAAAGGCTTCAACCTCAGCCTTGTAGGGAGGAGCCCTCCTCCAAGTTGCTTCCTTGTTCACTCTCTCTTACTAACAGCAGTAACTGCTTTTGCCCCTTGTAGTAATTAACCATTTTTAAAGTTGACAATTATTTATACTGAAATTTTCCTGTTCAGATTACTGGTAGGGTTTCTGTATCCTCGTGCAATCTACCCTGAAACTATAATTAGACATTGTGCCTGATGTGTGTTCATTCTGTCTGCCACATCCTGTGCCTTTCTTATTTTTTATCTCCCTGTCTTTGTGCTACACTGACATCAGTTCTTCAGCTCTATCTTCCCATTCTCTAATTTTCTCTTTAACTGTCTCTAATAGCTTGCTTACTCTGTGCACTATTTCAATTTTCATATTTTTTTCATTTTTAGGAGTTCTATTTAATCCTTTTAAAAAATTTGCTGGTGGGGCACCTGGGTGGCTCAGTCGTAAGCATCTGCTTTGGCTCAGGTCATGATCCCACGGTCCAGGATCGAGCCCTGCATTGGGGTCCTTGCTCAGCAGGAAGCCTGCTTCTCCCTCTCCCACTCCTCCTGCTTGTGTTCCCTCTCTCACTGTCTCTCTCTCTCTCTCTGTCAAATAAATAAAGAAAATCTTTTTTTTTTTTTAAATCTGCTGGAGAAGCACCTGGGTAGTTCAGCTATTTAAGCAGGCAACTCTTGATCTCAGCTCAGGTCTTGAGCTCGGGGTTATGAGTTGAGGCCCCATATTGGCATGGAGCCCACTTAAAAAAATCTGCTAGTTCATATTTTTATATTTACTTATTCTTTGTTCACATTTTCTTTTCTTTTAAGAGAGAGCACACAGCGGGGGAGCAGGGGCAGAAGGAGAGGGAGAGAGAATTTTAAGCAGGCTCCACATTGGGCATGGAGTCTAATGCAGAGCTCAATGAAGAGCTGATCCCATGACCCTGAGATCATGACCTAAACTGAAATCAAGAGTTGGAGGCCCAACCAACTAAGCCACACAAGTATCCCTTCGTCACATTCAATTTCTTATTTCTTTAAACATTGTAAACATTCTGTTTTATATTTAACATCTGAGAATTCTAATACATGAAATAATTTCAGGTCTGGTTCTGCTGTTTATTACTTCTGCTGACTTTCCCTCATGGTGACCTGTTTCTTTGCGTTTTGTGATTTTTAACTGCTAACTAATGTACTTTGGCACTTTATTTGTGAGAATTCTTAAAAGACTAGGCTGAAGATTTCCACTCCAGAGAGTTGTGTTTGCTTCTGCAAGATATAATAAATTCTAGCCTTGAGGTTTTTCAGACAACACAATTAATATAAATTTGGGCATCAAACCCAAGAAAGGGCTAGCTTAGGGCTGTAAAGTCTCAGTTTTGTGCCCTCTTCCAACCACTACCAAGATCCCAAAGACATGTGTTTTTTTGCTGTCCTCTTCTGTGGGATAGGTGTTTTTCTGGTTTACCCTTACACTGATGATGGTCCTTTGGTGATGGTTCCCAGCTTACTGCAAGGGATACTATCAGAGTCTGCATCCTGACTGAGCCCCTAGGAACCCACGCAGCTATCAAAACTAAAAATCAATGCCACAAGGGTTCAACATACACTCCCAGAGAGAAAGCCAGTTTCAGAGTTAGGTTTTCTCTCTGAGTTAATGAATTCATTTACCACATATTTGAATAGTCATAATTTTACACGTGTGGGATACACTAATGAACAAAATAGACAAAGTCCTTGTCCTCATCGTATTTACAGTCCAGCAGGAGGGAGGCAAATAAAATAAAGAAGTAAGTTATATAGTAAATTAGGAGATAATAAATGGTACTGAATAGAAGAAAGAAAAGAGCAGGGGGAGGGGCAGATGGCAGGATTAAATAAAGCATAAAGCCCCACTGAGAAGTTGACCTTCAGGCAAAGATGCAAAGGAGGTCAAGGAGTGAGCCTGTGTGGTACCTGGAAGAAATGTGATCCAGGCAGAAGGAAAAGCTGGTGCAAAGGTGCTAAGGCAGGAACGTGCCTGGGGGAGCTCGAGGAATTGCAGGGAGGCTGCCAAGACTGTGAAGGGATGAGCAGGAAGGAGTGTGGTGAGGGAGAGAATCTGAGATGAGACAGGGGCTGATCACAAAGGGCCTTAGAAGCCCTTGGAGGACTTTGGCTTTAATTTGGAGTGAGACGGGAGCCAGCACAGTGTTTTAGGCAGTTTCAATAAAACCTGATATGATTTGACTTACATTTTAAAAGAATCCCTCTGGCTAGTGGGTGGAGAATAGGCTGGCTTTTACTCTAAGTGGAGATGCCTGCTTTCACTTAATTTTGACCTCTGAAGGATCCCCCGCTTTCTTGTAAGTCAGGATGCAGTTTTCTTTGTTGTCAGTGAGGAGGCTGTTCAGAGTATCTGGACCACCACATTGCTGGAAATAGAAGGCACCCCACCAGTTTTCTAAACACAGCACAAAGCTATTGCCAAAATGCTATGGAATAGGCTGAACAAAGAAAAAAAAATATCAAAAGGACAGGATAAAGACAAGAGATGAAAAAAATAAAACTAGTGTACAGTATGGCAAAGCAGTAATAAAACAAAAAAGCATTAGAGATCATTTCTTAAGAATTCTTAAGACAAGAACTAACCAGATCCACGCTTGACAAATGCTATTACAATACACAAGACAGAGTCACATTTTGTAACAACAAATCACTAGAATAAAATACAATAGCAAGTAAGAAAGCCCAATCCTGTCAACAGAGAGATGGGATCCGGACAGAGTAGCGTGATGGAAGCTTGTATCCTGAATTTTGGTTCCCAAAATTCTTATAAAATTCCCAGGGTACTTGCCCCATCTGGGTCTCTCCCCACACTCCACTCTACCTTGCATTTAAGGGATGCCAATACACAGTTACTAAATTGTATCTTTAACCCTAAGTATATGACATTTCAGATCACTCAATGAACATTTAAAGTGTTTATACATTAAAAAGTCCACCTAACATATCAGTATTTAAAGAAAAACACATCTCCCGATATATGTTTTTTTAAGTTAAAAATGGTGTGTACTATGACACTTTAAAAAAAAGGAATCAGGGACGCCTGGGTGGCTCAGTGGGTTAAGCTGCTGCCTTCGGCTCGGGTCATGATCCCAGGGTCCTGGGATCGAGTCCCGCATGGTCTCCTTGCTCGGCAGGGAGCCTGCTTCTCTCTCCACCTCTGCCTGCCTGTGTGCTCTCTCTCTCTCTCCTTCTCTCTGACAAATAAATAAAATAAAAAAAAATTTTTTTAAAAATAAAAAAAAGGAATCAAAGTAAATTTTAACAATAATCATCTCTAAGTGGTGGGATTAAGGGATCACTTTATATGGCTGTCTGTACTAGATTTTCCTCAATAAACATTCTCTCTCTCTCTCTTTTTTCAATTTATGGGACACTTGACAAATCTGCATGTCCTCCTTGCACAGGGGCCATGCTAATCTTCCCTGTATCGTTCCAATTTTAATATATGTGCTGCCAAAGCAAGCACCACACATTCTATTTCTACAATAGAAAACATATGTATAACATAAAGGCAGTCTATAACCAGCAGAGCACAAAAGGTACAGAGGAACAAACTCCCTCACACTATTAATTGCAGAGCACTTAGTTAAGACACATGAGAGTATGTTGAAACTTCTATGAAAGAAAAACAAAGAATCACAAAACTCGAATAAAACCAACAGACTGATGAAAAAGCTACTTGTTTCCAATACTATATGAAAAACACACACATATGCATACGCAAGCTCATCTTCACTTGTAAGAAAAAAACCCCAAATGAGGTAAATGGAGAATATAAAAAGATATTGACATCAAAGGAAATAAAACAATAACATGCTTTATCCTTGTCAAGAAGACAGAAATGAAAGAAATACTGAGATATATACCATTTCAGATAAATTAGCCAACCAGAAAAAGTCACAGCATGCACGGATAGTGAGTTTATTATGAAATGAGCGCAGCTGCTAATGGTATAGACTGGGCCAAGCTTTGAGAAAAACAATCTGGCGATGTGTATCAAGAGACCTAAAAAGGCTCCTATCTTTTTACCTGGTAATTCTATTCTAGGGGCTCATCATAAAACAGTTTTTTAAAGGGAACCCACTTTCAGTGTGTAACTTGAGTCAGCCACACAGAGACTCACAAAGTGCATCCTACGCAGAGGTATGACTCATGGACACATGAATGAACATAACCAAAAATTAGCAATGGCCGGCGCGCCTGAATGGCTCAGTCAGCTGAGCGACCAACTCTGGCCAGCTCAAGTCATGATCTCAGCATTGTGGGATTGAGCCCCACATCAGGCTCTGCACCCACTAAGGAGTCTGCTTCCCTTTCCCTTTTCCTCTGCCCTTTCCCCCTCTCCCTCCAATAAATAAATAAATTTTCAAAAAAAATTAGCAATGTCCAAATGTCCAGTGGTGAGAAGATTTTATCTGGAGGCAACAATTTCACAGAAAAGGAGCGAAGAGCTTGTTCTCTGGCGACACCCAGCTAATCCAAAACAAAGAGGATATGCACCCTACCCCCAGGCACCTCACAGTCTGCAGTATAAAAATTCTACCCTTTATTCGCTGTGATTAATACCCGTTATAAAGGTGGGACTTTGAGCAAGTTGCTTCACCCCCCCATTCCTCAGTTTTCTCATCTGTAAAATGGGTCTAACAGAATCCACCATATAGAACTGTTATAAAGATTACATGAGTAACGCCACGTAAAGTGTTTTGTACAGCACGTGCTACAGTAAGTGCACGGTGGCTTCAGCCGCCACCACTAAGCGTGAGGCTCACAGCCACGTGCCACTTGGTGTGTCTCATGAAAGAGGGGTGACATTATGAATAAATTAGGGTAGAGGACCGCAGAGCTTCTCCCTCCTTTGTTCCTTTAAATTTAAGTTGCTCCCATGATTTTTTTAAAAGATTTTATTTATTTGAGAGAGAGACAGACAGAGAGCATGAGTGGGGAGGAGGAGGAGGAGAAGCAGACTCCCACGAAGCAGGGACCCCAATGCGGGGCTCGATCCCAGGACGGTGAGAGCATGACCTGAGCCGAAGGCAGATGCTCAACCGACTGAGCCACCCAGGTGCCCCACTCCCATAATTTTTAAAGACTGATTCCATTCCAACATAGAGCACCTACTATGTGCCAGGTCCTGTGCTGGGGAAACAATTTCTGCCCTCAAGGGGCTCCCAGTGTAGTGGGTGATGCTTTCATTCATCCTTCATTCAACAAGTAGTTATCGAGCACCTACTATGTGCCAGGCACTGCGCCAGGTGCTAGGAATTCAAAGGTAAGGAGTAGACAGTGTGGCCACACCCACAGAGCCTGCGCGCCAGTGGGGAAGGCAGATGATAAGCAAGGAAACAAAACCCAATAGGAATAATTACAGATTCTGACGCATCAACAGGGTGACGGTATTGTCTGATGGTGAGGAGCAAATGCCCTTGAGAATGAGCCATCAGGAAAGGTTTCCCCAAAGGTGACATCCAACCTGAGACATACCAGAGGAGAGTAAGGAAGTCATCTCAGGGGCAAGGGGAAGAGTGTTCGGGCAGGTGAATACAATGGTCCCTAGGTATGAAGGAGCTTAGTTGTTCCAGGAGAGAAAGGAGGTCACTGGGACTGGAGCAGGTGAGTGAGGGGCTCAGTGGGGACTGATGCAGCTAAAGACGTGGGCAGGAGCCCTGCCAGCCAGGGTGAGGAGCCTGGATTCTATTCTGAGAGTAACAGGGAGCCACCAAAAGTTTTAAGAAGAAGAGAGAGATGATCTTTGGGTATTTTAAAAAAATCATATTGGGGGCACCTGTGGGACTCAATTGGTTAAGTGCCTGCCTTCAGCTCAGGTCATGATCCCAGGGTCCCGGAATCAAGTCCCGCATCGGGCTCTTCATCGGGGAGCCTGCTTCTCTCTCTCCCTTTGCCTGCCACTCTGCCTACTTGTGCATGTTCTCTCACTCTCTCTTGCTAGCTCTGTGTCAAATAAAAAAATAAAATCTCTTTTAAAAAATCACTTTGTCTACAGTGTGGAAATTAGATAGTAGGAAGCAGGAGTCAGGGTGAGAAGACCAGTGAGTGATTGCTACACTAGCCTAGGAAGGGGGGTGATGGCAGCTTGCACTCTGCCCTGGTGGCGGGGAAGAAATTAGATGGATTCCAAGTGTATTTTGGAATTGGACTGAAAAATTGCAGGTGAACTGCCTGTGGGAAGAGAAGAAAGCAAGAATCAAGAACAATGCCAAAGTGTTACAGCTTGAACAGCTGGCTAGCTGGCGGTGGTTTCCTAGGAGAAAACTTTGGGAAGGAAGAAGTTTGGGTTGGAAATCAAGAGTTCATTTCTGTACAGTTAAATTTGAGTGCCTGTGAGATATCCAGCAGAAATGGCAAGTGGGTAGAGAGATACGCAAGTCTGGAGCTCAGGTGAACAGTCCAGACTAGAGATATAAATTTGAAAATGATGAGACCACTGAAGATATTGAAAGCCTCGGTCTGGAAGAGCTCATCTAGGAAATGCATGCAGGCAGAGAAGAAGATGGAGAATGGAGGTCTGAGAGTCAACATTCAGGGGAGTGTGGGAAAGTGCTGGAGAGAGAAGGTGGAAATGACCGAGGAGGAGGCAAAGCCAAGAACAAGAAGGTGGAAAAAGATCAGCTGCTGAAGACAGAAGTGCCACCCCTGGGCTGGACACATGCAAGGAACTTTCAAGAGCATCTCCTCTACAGCTATGCGACCGATATCCCACTGGGAAGGTTCGAAGAGGGAGTGAGAGCCAAGGGAGCAAGGGTAGCGAGTGCAAGCCGCTGGCTGGAGAGGTTCAGACACAAAGAGCAGTCACTGCTCTTTTTCTTTTTCTGTCTCTGACAGAAGAGAAAATATGTGTGTCCAATAAATACACAAAGAGATAACCAACTTCATTAGTAACCAGGGACATGCACATCAAGACAGGAGAAACCATTTCACATCCATTCCACTGAGAGAATGTTGAAAGTCTGACAATGCGAAGCGCTGGGGAAAACGCGGATCTACCCAGCCTCTACCAGGGGTGGGGGAATCACCAAGCAGTACAACCACTTTGGAAAACCATCCGGCATGATCTCATGAGGCAGAACAATCAGGTGCCCCATCTATGCCCAGCAACTCCACAGAGTCAAAAACAAGAGTATTCAGAGCAGCAGATCTCACAGTAGCGAAGGCCCAGAAACAACCCAGCGCCCAGAGAGGAGAGCAAACGGACTGGCCGCAGCATGCTCACCCACGGTGTGGGCCTTAGGGACACACAGCAGCAGTGACGAAGCTTAGACTGTGACAGTACACTTTTCAAGAAGTCCAAAAATGTTGCATACATCATAACATCCTTTTTGTAAAGTAAAATAAAATAAATCATAATACGTTGAGGAATAAGCTTTGATGTGACAAAACATGAAAGAAGCCAGATGAATGGCAACCGGCTCATGACAAGAGGCTCGATATCATTAGTCATAAAAGAAACACAAATCGAAACCACGATGAAATGTCCCTCACACCTGTTGGGAAGACTGTTATCAAAAAACAAAAGACGACTGGTGTTGACAAGGTCGTGGAGACACTAGAACGCTGTTATGCCACTGGAGGGAATGCCTCATGATGCAGACGCTTCCTGGAAAACAGGATGGTGTTTCTCAAAAACTTCAGTGTGATCCAGCTACCCTACTTCTGGGTATTTATCCAAAAGAACTGAAATCAGGATCTCTAGGAGGGATTAGCTGTCCCATATTCACCACTGCACTGTCAACAGCTGCCAAGACCTGAATGTCCAAGGATGGATGAATGGATTTTAAAAATGCAGTCTATCCTTACAATGGAATATTATCAGCCTTATCCAAGGAGGAAATACTGCAGCATGCACAGCATGAATGAACAAGGAGGACGTGATGCTAACTGAAATGAGCTAGTCACAGAAGGACACGCACTGCACACTTGCGTTTATTTGAGGTATCGAACAGTCAAACTCATGGAACAAAGACTAGAAGTGTGGGTACCAGGGGCTGATGGAAAGGGGAACTGGGAAGTCGATAATCAATGGTCATAAAATCTCAGCTCTACAAGATGAACAAGTTCTAGAGATCTGCTCTACCACGTGTGCTTACAGATAATAGTAGCACATCATACACTTAACCATCTGTTACAAGAGGAGATTTTCTGTTAAATGTTCTTACTGCAATAGGAAAAAAAAAAACTATATTAAAAAAAATTAAAAAGCCATATGGAAAAAATGGTAGCAGTTGAGTCAAAACAGTGGGTACTTTCCATGGGAAGAGACAAAAGGAATGCGGCAGAAAAAGAATAAATAATGTAAGAATACTTATTTTACTAAAAAGAAAGACAAGTCTTCCCAGGAAATGTTTTTACCCTAAAACTGATTAGGAATCCACCCAAAACCATGAAATTGAACTACCTAGTTTCAAAGAAATAAATACAGGGCACAGAACAAGATAGTCGATAACACCAGAGGGAAATCCAGGGAATCCACCAATCAGGAAAATCCAGAATGCAGGAAACTTTAGGACCAACAACTCAGTTTCATCAACAAATAATTAAAACAAACAAACAAACAAACAAACCAGGAGTGAGTTTGGGGAAACCAATAGGTTAAGGAGAGACATTGGACCAAATGCAGTATATGGACTTTTTTTGGCTGCTGCTTTCAGCAAGTCAATTAGAAAAACCATTTATGAGGCAGGATGATGGGAGATATTGTTTATTTTTAATTTGATAATGGTATTATGACTTTTCTAAAGTCCTTTCCTTTTAAAGATATATACTAAAATAATTTTTTAAAGATCTTCTATTTATTTATTTAACAGAGAGAAAGAGAAATAACAAGTAGGCAGAGAGGCAGGCAGAGAGGGGCGAAGCAGGCTCCCTGCTGAGCAGAGAGCCCGATGCGGGGCTCAAACGCAGGACCCTGAGATCATGACCTGAGTTGAAGGCAGAGGCTTAACCCACTGAGCCACCCAGGCACCCCAATATACTAAAATATTTTTGAAAAAATTCCAATAACACTTGTTCTGTAGTTTTCTGTGCTTTTCTCGCAACACTGTTGAAGCCTGTATACTGCTCACCACTTGCATGCATGCACGCGCACGCACACACAGACACACACACACAGGCACACACTCCCGTACCCAGCAGGACAGGATTTCCAAAGTGCAGACAATTCTGTCTCACGTACTGTCCTGAGCAGGCCTCAGTAAGGGGCTTTGCATAGCGAGAATACTCAAATGTTTCTTGAGTTTTTAAAAAGAAAGAAAGAAAACAAACAAAAAAGAGCCAGGCAGGCTCCAGCAATAAGTATACTTTGAACCAAGGACTGATTATGTTTAATAGGACTTTCTGTGCCTGGTGTCCAAATACAAAGTCCTGGGGAACGAAGAGCAGGGATGCAGACCTGTCACCGAGACTTGTAAAGGGGACCTTCCTTGGGGAAGAAGGTGCAGATGCCACCGCAGGCAGGCCGGGTCCCTCTGACACACACCCAACACAACAGTAGCTCATTCACTGGGTGTGTGGTCATCTGTCCCCACCACCAGACAGGGGCCCCACCCTGGATCTGGTCACACGGCTGGACCTGGTAAGTGGTTGACAACCCCAAGGAAGAAGCTTTAACAGCG
Source organism: Meles meles (assembly GCF_922984935.1). Classification (NCBI taxonomy): domain Eukaryota; kingdom Metazoa; phylum Chordata; class Mammalia; order Carnivora; family Mustelidae; genus Meles; species Meles meles. The sequence continues at coordinate 192,185,748 of NC_060066.1, forward strand.
TCCAGAGGAAAACAGGACTGGTCACAAAGCAGGTCAGTAACATCCTGGGCCCAAGGCAGGAATACCAACCAGAAATTAATCAAAATGGAGACCCTGGATGGGGGGTGTGGTAGTGAGCTGGGCCCACAGCCCTGCTCATCTGAGTTACTGATGAAGGGAATGGGGTGTGGGTCAGGGACAGCTTGCAACAGGAAGAAGGATACTGGAAGGTAGATGAGGTCTGGAGGGGGACAGGACCTGGGAAGCAGCTGCTGCCTCCTGTGTGACCTGGGGCGTGGCTGGCCTAGGCCAGCCTTGTCCTCTCTCAGTGCAGTAGGTTTGGGAAACCACAAGAATGCAGGCAGGGCTAGCATATCACGGCGGAAAACTGAATTCCTGAGCACATCAGGGAGGCTTACTCAGACTAGCTGGAGGAAATCACGTTGAACAGTCCAGCTCTGGAATGAGGATATACTCAAGTCGTGGCATGGGCACGTGGAGGTGGGCATTGGGGTGGGGGGGGTTCCTTCTGCCTGTGACAGATAAGGGGCAGGAAGGACTACACAGAGGATCTGACGTTTGAATGGGTCTTGAAAAACTAGACAGGATGGAAAAAGAGAAAAACAAAAACACACCGAGCGCTCACGATGGTCTAGGTCCCTCTAGACACTGAAGTTCCCTTCCAGGAAAAGGGCCACACAAAGGCCTGGAGATGTGAAAATACAACAGTGTGTCTGATTGTCTTTCCCCTCTTTGTCCATGCCTGTTCCCTGGTCACCCTGGAAAAACCCATCAAAGATGAACTGTTTCTTTTTGCTTCTAGAAATTCACTCTAAGGCTTGACCAGAGATGGATGTCAAGATACACTCACAACACTCAAAACAGCAAACCCACCATAGGTTAGATGGGTTAAAATACTACGTAGTCTTCAAAATGCAAGTTGTCAAAGGTGAGCTAATGGCATGGAAAGAGCTGTACCCCATAACGGGTGGGAAAACAGCAGTTAAAAAATAATACAGTCCAACTTTATTTCTGAAAACAGAGTACATTTTTTTAAAGACTAAGAAGAAATCTAATGTTCAAAGAGTCTATCTCTACGTGGTGGGATTGGGTGATCTTCATCATCCTGCCATTTTCTACAATGAATATGTGTTACTTTTAAAAAATCAGATTAAAACACCCCCCAGAATGTTATTTAAACACACACCTACACACACAGTTGAAAACAGGCCCACGTGGGGGTAGGCTCACCTTCTGCAGGATGGGGGTAGGGCAGGTGTTGTCAAACAGGACTGAGTTGAAGATCCCATATACGCCCTCACCGAGGTGGTACACGATGGTCTTGGGGATGGAACCATTTTCCTCTGTGGGGAGGGCAGGGGTCAGGGGCAGCACAGGCAGCAGTGTGAGGGGGCGGGAGTGGGGCCCTGGCACAGTGGGCAGCTCAGCAAGCATGATGGGTAACCAAAGCCCAAAGGCTGCCCCTTCCTCAGCTCTGGAGTGAGTCCTGCTGCCTCCTATGACACAAGGTTCATGTGATGCCTCCTCACCCCTGCAGCTGGGCACCCCTGCACAGGACACACTTCCTGCCTGCACCTGAGCCCCTGGACGCCCCAGCAAAGGCCGAAGAGCAGCCCACCCAAGCTCGAGACCCCAGGAGGTTAAACCGCTCACTCAGAGGCACGTGATGGGGCAGCATGAGCTGAAATGAGAAAGCAGGTCTCCTGGCTGGACCAGATAGGGTAATGAGCCAGATTTATAAAGGAAGCCAGAAGAATGTCATCTCTGCACACACACACACACACACACACACAAGACATTCTACCCGGAGCCCACCACTCCTCCCAATGGATTCTCACGGGAAGACACACAGACCTCAGCTCTTCTGCCTGGGATCCCGGAGCAGAAGGTGAAGCCCCAAGAACAGAGCCTTTGACCCCACTCACTCAAGGGGCTGCTGGAAGGACTGATCTCTCTGGAAGGGCAGGAAAGAGTGCTGACGTTGCAGTGTGGGCAGAGAACCCTGAGTCAGCCCGGCCTGAACTTGGATCCAGGCATTGCCTCTACCAGCTCTGTGACTTTGGGCGAGTGACTCAACCTCTCCAGGCCTATGTTCTGTCATCTATAAAGTAGGCTTAGACAAATATAAGTTGTCATTAATTATTTTCCTTATGTTATGAGCAGCAGCAGGATGAGTAAGAGCCTGTCCTTTAGAGAGACAGACAGACATGGGGTCGAATGCAGGCTTTGCTTTTTACTGTTAAGAAACTCACTTATATTCTCTTTGGCTCTCAATTTTCTCATCTGTACAATGGGTTAATAAACTATCTGTTCTCCCTAAGGTTGCTTTGACCTCAATCTTCATAAAGTATAAACATACATAGGAAAAACTGACACCAAGTGTCTTGGGGGGTAAGAGGACTTGGATATAAGTTTCCCTAAGGCAAGGATCCATCCTCCAGATTCTCCATGCCCTAAAACTAGACCTTGCTCAGCCAGCCACAGTCCCTAGCTTCGGGAAAAAATGGGGCTCTGCTGCCAACCTGGAACCTACCCTCCCTTCCAGGCTGGTCCACAAGAACCTCCTTCTTGGCGATGATGCTGACAGCCAAGGTGAAAGCCGAAGTCACATAGTAGCGCCCCAGCCTGGCAAGGATGTCCACGCCACAGCCCTCTGGGAAGTACAGGTCCAAGGCTGAGTTGATCACAGAAGCAATCTGGTGGGACAGGGATGGGGGACAGTGACACGTGTGAAATGTGGGATTTACATACTGAGGACTTTCTATAGCTTCAAGTCTATTTCTTGAAAGCTTCTTTGATTTTAGAAAGAAGCATTTGGCAGCTGCTAAGGCCCCAACTGGTGACTGCGGACAGTTGGCCAGGAAGGCAGGAGGCAGACGGAGCAGGGTCAAGACCCTTATACTTGTGTCAATCAACTTCCTTAACACCCCCACAATGGGAAGAGGTATTCTTAACGTAATACTTGGTACTCAGGTTCTAGAAGCCCTGATGTAGATCTTTCTTTCATAAATGACCAATCTGATAAAGGACACATTTTTCACAGAAAATACAAGAACAAAGACCAAAATCACCCTTAATTCTATCGTCCAGATTGTTAATTACTGTTAACTTTTTGGAGTAGCGCCTTTAATTCTTTTTCTATATAAACACAGTTTTTTATTATAAATATGATAAGGCTATACATATTTTATAACCTGTTTTATGCAACAGACTCTGTGAATGACCTTACAAGGAGGTCATATGAATGTACCACCATTTAATAAATTCCTGAGAGTTAGATTGGACCATGAAAGTCCGCTGGGTTTTGTTATGAACACTGCTACAACGCTTCTCTTTGAGGCTAACTCTTTGTGCCTGTGGGGGATTATTTTCTTAGGGTCAGTCCCCATGTGAGCGCCCAGGACTTGGCTCTTACTAGGGAGAGGCGACCCCTAGTGGTTGGAGTGGGGATTGCTGGGGTACATTTTTCTTGATTTCATTTCACATGGAAAGGAGCAGACAAGTGGGACTTTCTTCTCCCTGCCCTCCCGTTTGATTTCTTATCAGCTCACCTAAGGGAGAACAGAGCAGGCCAGGCCCTCAGAGAGTTTCAGGACTTATGCAAATAGACCTGGTTAAGCTTCAAATATGCACATGGACTAGTGTCAGAGAGAGCAGGGTGTGTTTCCAGCTCTGCCGCAGACCAGAAAGTGACGTAACCTTGAGGAGCCTCAGTTTGCTCGGCTGTAACATGGGGCTAATAATAAAATGATCCAGGAAAAGCACTTAGCACAGCATGCTAGGACCCACTCAACAGTACCGGGCACACCAACCCCACCTCCCACACAGGCTAGGGTTACCTCTTCGAATCTCACTTTGGCCCCCTCCAATCCAGGGAAGCCACCACCAAGGTCCAGGAGATGCATCCTGTGGCCCAGCTCAGCGCCCATCTCAAACACAAGCCGGGCGTCTGCAATGGACTGAGCGTAGGCGTGAAGGTCAGGACAGCCGCTGCCAACGTGAAAACTGGGAAGGGAGGAAGACCCTCGGTTTACATGCAGGGCCCCAGGTGTGATGGTCGCAGCCCAAGCCAGGAGCAGCCTTGGGCAGGCACAATGGGCATCACGCCCATCCTGCAGATACAGTGACTGAGCGCCCCAGAGGTTAAATGCATTGCCAAAGGTCATGGGACAAATGAGGTGTGGACAGGAGACTAGATCCAAGGTCCTTTGGCACTTGGTGTCCCTCCCATCCCTTCATGCTGCCACTGGGGCTGAGCCCCCTAGGATGAGGAGCAGGGCCCCAGAGTCAGCCGTGTCCGTAGGTCCCTCCCAGCCAGCACTGTGCTTTGGTTTCCCCAGCTATGAAACGGGGCTAAGATCCCACAAGGCTGTGCGAAAATGTACCTGAAGCATTTAGCACAGTGCCTGGCGTATCTTAAGCACAGAATAAATGAAAACTATATTATTAGGTCATTATCATGACTTCTTCCATATCCCTGCATGCAAAGAGACAGAGCAAAGGTGTGTATGGCTCCTGCCAAGCCAGGTCCCTCCTGGGGCCCCTGGGGACAAGATCTGGGGACCATGGGGTTGAGGCAGGGGGACACTCTGAACTTTCTTTCCAAAGAGAGGAAACTGTCCGATGGTAGAATTCTATGCCTGGGGACAGGCCCTCCTTACAGACCCTGAAGGAGGATCTCATAGAGAACTGATTAATTTCTGGGAAAGAGGCAGGGGGCTGGCAGGGACGGTGGGGTTTCCGGGCACTCACCTCACCCCCACTACCTCCACGTGGCTCCTCTTGGCATTTTCAAGCAGGTGTCTGCAGGATTTCAGTGACGCTCCAAACTTGAAGCTCAGGGGGCTCAGGGAGTGACAGTCATCAGTAGCAATGCCCAGAACCATCCTGAGGAGACACGCAGCGCACCTCTGCGGGGGGACCCCACCCCCTACCCCAATTATATCCTCTCGGAGAACAGGGGCATAAGCTCAGAGCCACCCACCCCACAGGGCCCTGACCCCTTCCTGTACCTGCACTGCCAGTCAGCCTCTGGAGCCTGTCCAGTCCATTCCCTAAACATCCCTGGGCCCAGCGCCACAGCCGCTGCCCTGGCCCTGACCTCTCCAGCTCTCCCAGGCAGCTCCACTTCCTCCAAATCAGCCTCTACGCCGGCCAGGCTTTTACAACTTTTCTTGCAGGAGGGGAACCGTTTTTTAAACACAGTCTTATTGAGAACCCCGATATCACGTAAAACCAACAAAATGGAAGATGCTTTAGGTGAACCAGAGTGGTCCCCCATCACCCCAAGGTGGCCCTCCCTGGAGCCCCTATGGCATCAGGTGACCGCGCGAAAGCCAAAGCCAGAGCAAAACATCCAGCCCTGACCCCTGCCAAAGCCCACATGCATCAGGTCTCTGCCCTGGGACCATGACCAACCAGCCTTCACTGCTGCCCTCTGCCCTCACACAGGGTCTGTTCTGGCCACCCCAAATTTCTGCTCATTCCTCAAATACCCTGGGGCTGCTTCTGACCTCCTCGCATTCTTTGCTTAAGCGGTTCACCCAGATACACTGTTTATCGGGCCCACCTCGAAGGCTGCCTCCTTTGTGCCGCCTTCCTGACCAACCCCCTCTTGCTCCCTTGGCCTATGACTTTGACCTCCAGAATACTGCAGCTTTGCTCTGCCCAGGCTGTCACGGGTATTTCTGCCCTGGTCCTCATCAGGCCCCAGCTCATTGGGTCTGACCCAGGAACGCCTGCCCCAGACTCCTGGGACTATGGCCGGGGCCAGCTCAGGGTCCTCGGCTCCAGAGCTCCCCCTCCGTCCCTCCTCCTTGCCCTCACACTCAGCCCAGCCCTCCCCACGAGCGGTCCTCAGCTTACCTGGCACTGGGGTGGCCCTTTACCACCTTTGCCAGCTCCATCTCGTTGTCAAAGCTCAGCAGCCGGACCCCATGCTTGGCGGCGTACTTGATCTGTGCAATTTGCTTACAGGGGTTGGCGTAGATGATCTTACTGGCAGGGACGCCAATACGCTGGACCAACTCCATCTCTGCCTGTGGGATCCCAAAGGTGATGGTGAGGAGGTTCAGGGTCTACCGGGCCCACAGGAGTTGAGGACACACAAATGAGGGGCAGAGTCATAGTATGCCTGGGGAGGTCCCTAAGAAGTGGGCTGCACTTTTACACGACAGATATGCGAAAATCAGGACTTATGCCAGTTTGCCATTCTTTGACAGACGAGGCTGCCACAGACAGCTGGGCAGGTGGTGCACTGTACAACCGAGGTGAGGGAAGTCCCAGTCACACAGAATCCATGGTAGATTTATATAGTTATTACAACTTCTTGTCAGTAGAGCATCTTAGCCTCACAAAGTCATATATATATATATATATATTCTAATTCACTCAAAGACATTACATAGAGTCATGATAGGCCTAACAATAGCCACGATACATTTTCCTGACAGACTTAATGTTTAAAGAGTATTCCTTGGTGGGGATACCTGGGTGGCTCAGTTGGTTAAGCATCTGCCTTTAGCTCAAATCATGATCCCAGGGTCCCTGCTCAGAGGGGAATCTGCTTCTCCCTCTCTGTTTGCCCCTCCCCCAACCCGTGCAAGCTCACGTGCTCATGCTCTCTCTCTCAAATAAATAAATAAAATCTTAAAAAAAAAAAAAAAGAATATTCCTTGATGTACTGGAAAGTTCACCAGACCGAGAGTCCTTTTGACAGGTCATCCCACATCCCAAGGCCCACTGTGTGCATGGCGCTCTGCTGGGTGACTCTGGCCAGCCCTTCCCCGTGAGGGGCCTCCTCTTCCTCACCTTTACAGAACACAGTTCCACCAGCTTGCGGCATTAATGGTACAGACAATGATGATGACGAGAGCAACCACTGTCACTGAGCACCTACCACAAGCAGGCACTGAATGAGATGTCAGAAAAAGGGCCAGAGAACAAACAGTTTAGGTTTGGTCAGCCACAGAGGTTCCTTTTTTTCTTTTTAAGATTTTATTTATTTTGAGAGAGGGAGAAAGAGGACCTGTGTGCTCATGTGCAAGCCATGAGCAGGGAAAGGAGCAGACGGGGAAAGGGGCAGCTGGGCAGAGGGGCAGAGGGGGAGGAAGAGGAAGAGAGCATCCAAAGCAGACTCCAGGCCAAGCACAGAGCCTGAGGCCAAGCTGGAACTCATGATCATGAGATCATGACCTGAGCCAAAACCAAGAGCCAGGTGCCCAGTGGACTGAGCCACCCAGGTGTCCCAGCCATAGAGGTTCCCTGACATCTGCTCAACACTAAAGCAGCCAGAGAGAGGGCCCAAGTGAACGAGCATGGCTGTGATCCCATAGAACCTGACAGAATCAGGCAGTGGCCTGGCTTTGATAACCATCCATCACTGGCCAACCCTTGCTTTAGAGTCACTACTTTATCTACTCCTTGCACTAATCCGGTCAGAGGGGAGCTGACTCCACTCTAGAGAGAAGGAAACTGGTACTCAGCGGAGAGACGCAGCAGACAGGGGGCAGAGCCAGCTTTCAAACTCAAGTCTGACTGTCTATGATGGAGGGCAGGAAATGAAGAGGAAGCCAGCTCCAAAAAAATGTAGGAGACACAGGGCCATTTTTAGCCATTCTGAGTTTATAATAAGTCTCTAATTTAATGGAGCAATTTTTCAAAATAGGGTACTTCCGTGCATTATCTCGCGTGATGCCTATAACTGTCCTGCGACATATGCATTGGCCACACTTTACAGAGGACCACACGGAGCTCAGAGAAGCCCACCTGCCTGCGGAAACACTAAGGAAGAGAGCAGGACGGAGCTGGAACTGCTGCCCTCACAGCTGGCTTCCAAAGACCCCGAGTCCGAGTGGACGTGCAAATGTGCTTCTGCTCCTGACTTCACCACATGAGGAGGAAGCCACAGTGGCAATCTGGGGCTTGTGACTTAGCTATAAACACACAGTAACGACTGTTATTCATTGAAGGATTTCCATAGACCAGCCATCGCCTTAACTATTTTATATTCATTTGTATTTAAGTCTCATAATGATTTTATGAGGCAGGAAGCAGAGGCTCAGAAGTAAAGTGACTTGTCCAATTCACACAGCTGGTAAGCGGCAGAGCTGGGATTCTCACCCAGGACTGTCAGACTTCAGCACACGAGCTCTTTACCACGGTACTGCGATGGAGAATTCAACCTCGAAGTGGACACGTGTTCCCGGAGCATCAATTGAGATGCTAAAGAAAATAAGTGGTGAGAGAAGCAGAAAATCTCTGACCCCATGGAGCTTTCTTGAGGAGCGGGGGCAGGCAAGAACAAATGAGCACTGAATGATGAAGGAGTTCTAAATACAGAGCAGAGTGTGGGGAAAAGGCACGGGATACTAGAGAGCCCGATGAGGGACCTGGATGTGAGGAGTCAAGGACAGCCCTTCTGAAGGTCAGAAAGGGAAGCTGAACTCCACAGGAGGCCTCATCCAGGCCCAGAAGGAAGGAAAGAATTTTCTGGTAGCAGGAAGAAGGTCCTGCCAAGACCCTGAGGCAGAATGTGCTCAGCCTGGTTGAGGACCAGAGAACCCTGGATTGGCCCGGGCAGGAGGAACACCGTGGGGAGAAGACAAGGTGTCAGGGAGGCGAGCAGAGCCAACAGGGAGACCGAGAAGGCTGATGCAGATTTATATTTTATCCTGCGACTCAAGGGAATCCGTTGGAAGGGTTTCGAGGAGGGAAATGGCATAGTCAGATTTGCACTTGAACTGCAAGGTTTAAACGCACATCACTGGCTACCATGTGAGCACAGACTCAGGAAGGGTCGAGAGGATTCTGTGGGGGACTGGTGGCAATCTCCCGAGGTGAGGGAACAGCTGGGAGAGAGGTACTCTCTCCCCGAGGGCAGGACTGGCAAGCGTGGTGGTGGCTAGCTCATGGGGCTGTCTGACTCCACGCCCAGCAGGCCAAGCAGCCCTTCTCCAAAGGGAAGACGGTGAGAGTGGTGGAGCACACTGGGTTCTAGGTGACCTGTGGGATCCAGGCAGCCACTGGATATGTAAGGTCTGGTCTGGAGATTGAAATGTGGGAGGTGGTGGCATACTGATGCTATCTACAGCAGTGGGAGGAGATGAAATTCCCTAAGAGGAGGGAGAGTTAACAAGAGAAAGGGAGCCTGAGACAGAATCCAAAGGCCCCCTCCCATTGAGAGAGAGGGAAGTCGGGCACCCAGGACCTGAGAGAGGGGAGGAGCAAGGACTCATCCAGAAGGGGAACAACACCTAGATTATATAGTCTTGTCACAGAAAACCTTATCTTGACTCCTATCCGTACAGAAGGAGGGTGTCAACGCTCACAGGGGCGGGGGGGGGGGGGGGCGGGGGTAGGGGGCAGGTGCAGAGCAGCACTCCCGTTCCTCTCATTTACTTCTGGAGTCTTTAAACTAGGAACATAGGTTATTGTTGGGTGTTTCTAAAAAGAATCTGTCCCAAACGGGGAGTAGCTCTTAGTGCATATAAAGTTCCTGTCCTGCAAGATGAAGGAAGTTCTAGAAATCTGCCAAACCATGTTTACAATCAACCATACTGTGCTGTACACTTAAAAATGTGTTAAGAGGGTAGATCTCATGGTAAGTGTTCTTTTTTTTTACGATTTTATTTATTTGAGCAAGAGAGAGAGAGAGAGAGCACATGTGTTCACACAAGCAGGCGGAGAGGCAGAGGGAGAGGGAGAAGCAGACCACCTGCTGAGCAAGGGGCCTGACATGGGGCTCGACCCCAGGACCCTGGGATCATGACCTGAGCTGAAGGCAGATGCTCAACCGACTGAGCCACCCAGGAGTCCCTCACTTTAAGTGTTCTTACCTCAAAAACAAACAGTCGCTGTGTTGAATGTTGCTGAGAGTCTGGATAATAAGAGGACCAAAGAGTGCCCTTGACAAGGTCTAAATGCATCTACACGGACAGATCTCCAACCTGCCAAACTTAAAGCTATTGCGACACAGTCCCTACCACATAAACATCTTTTATGTTTTGTATATTTTCTATGGATCCCATTTGTACATATTTTTTAAACACCATATACCCACCAAAGTCAAACAGAGATAATGGTGCTTATCTCTGGAGACACAAAGCTGATGGCCTACCTGATGTGTGTGTGTGAATGAATCAATGTATTCTTCAAATAATTCAAAATGCATGTTTAAAATCAAATGCTTACTGAGTCTTGGGAGATCGCTGGGGAAGTTGGTAAGAGATTCCTCAGAGTAGTGAGAGTGGAAATGGGGACACATGGCTCAGATGCCAGGGTTAGAGGAAAGAGCCAGGTGCATACAGACAAGCGGGTGTAGACAGCTCTGTTTGGCCACGAAGAGAGAGCACGGGACTGCATAGGAGGTGGTGTGGAGTCCCTGGAAGGCTTTTTAAGATGGGAGGATGCTGATAGAGACAGCAAGAAAAGGCAGAATGGGGGCAGAGGAGATGACATAAGGTCCTTGGGAAGGTGGGTGGGTGGACGAGAGCCCCATGCAAGGCATGGCCTGTGCCATTGACCTGTCCATGGCAGAATTACACCCAGCCTACCGCTCACACCAGATCCTAGGTCAATGTTGGCCAAGGGCATGGTGCTGTTAAGTGCAGCCACTAATGATGGGCAACCAGAAGAGGGCAGTCTTGGCCTTTCAAGAAAAGCTGTGCTTCCTGGAGCCCCCTCTGAGTAAGTGGGATCATCTCAACTGCAGGGAGGGGGCCACGGCCCCTCTCAACCCTGGGGGTTAGCAAAGGCAATCGTCACCAGCTGGGGCCCAGCTCTGCCATCCCCTCCCCAAGGATATGGACAGGTGCAGCGAGAGAGCTGGAGACCCCACGCTACCACTGGCCACACTACACACGTGGACACTCCCCAGTGAGTCGCTCACATCCTGCACCCCCTTCCCGGTCTGTTAAATGCTTTCTCACAGGGCTGTTGTCAGAATCAGGGTAGTAATAATTACCTCACAGGGTTGTTGCAAGAATAAAATGAGATCATGTACAGAAAACGCTTGGCAAAATGCCTGACAGGACAGAAGCACTCAACAACAGTACACGCTTTTAACGTCCCTGCAGACGTCAAAGTCTAAGCCCTACCCCCCTCTAACTCTGCTCTTTGGAGGCCAGCTCTGAGGCCAGATGGTCAGGTACAGTGCCCTACCTCTGGGTTTCCAGATGCATAGGACCTGTCAGGGGGGTTGGCTCCTTTTCTTCACCCCTAGACCAAGAAGCCTGGAAAGGAGCCCCTTCCTCCTCTCCCAGAGCTGAACCCCGGCATGGCAGGCCTGCAGGGGACGTCCAGGCTCTGCTACCAGGAAGCTGTGCACAGTTGGCCCCAGTCTCCTCCACTGTAAAATGGAGATCTCTCTCCTACGCTCCTCAAGGGCTCCTCACGGGCTCCTCACGGGCTTGACACGAGACACACACGAAGCTACGTGTGCAAAGGAAGAGCTAATGCCAAGAGGCTTTGCGATGACAATAGGGAAGACTCATCTATCACTCAGAGCATTAACGTTGTCTTTGAGAAAGGTTAACTTGCTTATTCTCACCATCCCACCATGGTGCACACCTCCTTCCCACCCAGGATCCCTCCACCCCTGTCATCCTGCCCAGGCTAGCTCTCCTCCATTCTCCTCCAGGATCCCTTTCTAGAATCCACCTCCTCCTAACACCCAACCACACTGCCACCAGGATTTCAAACGAGTTCCCCTCAAAACAATCATTACTAACCATTAAAACAAATAACAGTAATGACAATCTCACAAAGCAACGCCCACCCGGTTTGTTCTCACCTCAGGGCCTTTACACTTGCTTTTCCCTCTGCCTGGAAGCACGTCCCCTAGTTATCCCCCTGGCTTGATCCTTTGCTTCCTTTGTGTCCATATTCAAATTTCAGCAAAGCCTTCTCTGGCCAAACTACATGAAAGTACAATCTTCCTTCCTAACATTCCCTACTTTCCTTCCCCACTTTAACTTTCTCCCTAGCAATGACCATCTAAAACAACATAGATTTTCATCCTTTCACTTGTTTGTTTTTTAGAAAGCAAGTTCCGTGAAAAAGGGCCTTTTTTGTTTGGTTTGGTTTGTTCACTTGCTAAATCCCCACCTGAAATGGGCCCTCTGGTAGGTGTTCAAAAAAGGTTTGCTGAATGACTAAATGTGTCCAAAGCAGTAGTCTGAGAAAACTTTATACGCTTGAAGGCTGTCATCAACTAAGAACAGGAAGAAAAGAGAGGAGCGAAGCATTCAAACCCCAGATGACAGAGCCTGTCTTACTCAACACTGGATTGCCAGCCCTAGTTACACACTGACCCGCACACGGCAGTCCGACAAACAGAGAACGATAGTAAGTAAGCAGAGTAAATCTAGAGAGAGCAGGAGGGCAATTCAGACAACAGTAGTAATCTCATTAGAAAGGCAGCAAAATTGGCAACACAACAGAATTCTCAAAGGACTAGTTGAGAAAAGGTACTGTCACACATTACTAAGACTATAAAAGAAAAAAACGATGATAAGAAGGTATTTTTGTTTTGTTTTGTCTTGTTTTAATTAGAAGGATACCATGCAGAGCTCTAAGCCAAGAAGCTGGAGAATCTCCATGAATCAGGTGACCCACCTACCCAGACACACACACACACACACACACACACGGGTTCCCACTGAGAACTTCCATGCTTGTTTCTCCCTCCCTCATCCCTTCAAGCCCTCTTCTAAGTGGGTGGCCTGTCCCAGGGGGTGGGGGCCAATGGCAGCACCCCAGCCTCCTGTGTGCTGAGCAGGCAGCGAGGGTCAGTAAACAGGGTGGGGAGGATAGGGGCTCACCTTGTTGGCACAGCTGAAGCCCAGCCCCAGCTCAGCCAGGACCTTCAGCACACCTGGGCTGCTGTTGCACTTGACCGTGTAAAAAGGCCGGACTCGGGGCAGGCACTTCAGGAAGCAGAAATGCTTCCTCACCACAGCACCCAGGTCAGCCACGAAGAAGGCAGCGACATCACCCTGCGCGAGAATAGTGAATGTGAGACTCCCCTGCTTAGCTCCCTCCTGGCGTGTACCATCTGCCATCCTCCCCAGGCCCCGCTCTGGCCACCAAGGCGCCTGGCTCTACCTCTACCGGTCTCTGCATAGTAGGCCAACTGCACTGCGGGTTCTGTGATCTGGCTCAAGTCCCCTCCTCCCCTCGCTGCAGCTCCAGCCCCAGCTCCACACCTTCCGAGCTCTCGTTCCCACCATGCCCTTGGTGTAGAATACACTTGCCCCCACTCCGATCTGGCAAACTCCCAGTCTACCTTCAAGGTTCTCCTCACAGGCTACCTCCCCCGAAACAATAACGCCATTCTGCCTTTAGGGCTCTCGCTGCATGTAACGCACGCTTTCAAAGTATCAGAGCTGTATATACATTGGTCTTCTCCAGAAAAAGACAGATGCTTTGCAGGCCAAAGCTATGGCCTGCAGCCCACGGCCTTCCACATGCAGGCGCCCACTGAAGCCTTGCATGAGTCCCACCTCCACTGGGACTGCTCACTGCCTGTGAGCAACGGGTCATCATAGATTTGTTGAGGGCAAAAACCTGTAAGAGGCTCTGGGAGAGAAAGCATTTACTTCAACCCTCACTGGAACTCAGTTTCCCTTTTATGCTACACTTTTTTACGGAAGCCCACTTGGTGTCTGACGTGATGCTAAGGGACACAGGTGACCAGACAGGGCTCTGGCCCTGAAGGCGCTTGTGTCTTGAAGGCAACCAACCCTCTGAGCGATGACAGGTCCGTTCAATAAATGCTCTCCCGGAGTTTCTCCACAATGCGGTGGAGGCCACAGAGAAAAGGAAATACAAAATCGGCCCGGGAGATTAGGACAAAGTGACACTGATGAGTAATGAGGAAGGACGGAAATAGGTAAGAGTGAGACAGGCTGGGAGAAGGGCATTCCAGGCAGAGGCAACAGCCTGGGCCGAGGGCAATAACAGCACACGGCATCATCAGGAAGCAGCAGCGGTTCGGCTGGGATCAAGTATGATCCGCTCTGGGCAAAGCTGGGCGGGTTCAGGGCTCTGAAAGCAGAACTCTGACTTAATATTGCAAGAGGTAGGGGACCACCTGCCAATTCTAAGTTTGAGCATGGCTGCGATTGGGTTGGGAGGGAGGCGGCTAGTGAGAGGAGGCAGGGAGGAGGTTAGTGAGCTCCTAGAGAGATGAGGTCTGAACTACAAAGCCAGGGCCCAGCAGAGCACCCCGGGGTGGGCTGGTGGTGTAATAAGCTTGGTGGTGCCGTAGGGAGGGGGGCAAGCCAGACTCCCAGGTTTCTAACCTAGAGGGTGGGTTAGATGGTGGTGGTGCTGTTCATCAGGGCAGGGCAGGAAGGAAGGACAAAGTTTGGGGCAAAAACAAGGAAATGGGGGTCAAATGAGCCCATCTCGGGCCAACAGCAAAGACTGAATGCCAAATATGAAGGAAGATGAGGACCCAAGGAGTCCTTCCAGGAAAGGCAGCGGGGCCTGCACAGGGAATGAGAGACCCACCCCAACTCCCCGTCCCTCACCGCGGTGGCCTGTGAGGCCCCCAGAGTGAGCTCCTCCAACAGGTCTCGGGTGCTGAAGCCCTCCTCCACCATCACAAAGTCTGTTTCGCTCAAGTAGCCAGCCATGCCGAGGAGGAGGAGGAGCCGTTGGGCTGGATGGAGCCGCTGCCCCGGCCGCAGCCCTGCCGCCTTTGAAAGTATGCAACACGCTGCGGGGGAAGAGGGAGTCAAGTGAGGGGGCTCGCTGGAGGGCTGCCCTCCACTGCCCCTCTGACCTCCCTAAGCCGGGGACCCAGTCCTGTCACACCCCACTGCCAGCTCAAGCCTGGAGACCTTAAGCCACCTGGAAAGGGTGGGGACCATCAGGAATCCTGGACTGGGACAAGGCATAACATGCCTAGATGTCACTCCCTCTCCGAGCCTCAGTTTTCCCATCTGCAAAACGGATGGGTCATTTTAGAGATCCGTTGCAGTTATGAAATTCGGGTTTTAGCAAAAAGGGAAAGAACGAGAGGGAGCAGGAAAGCCAAGAAGCTCGGGTGGGGAAGTTTTCAGGGGACCCCCAGTTTTGACCACGCCCAACTAAAGAGACTGAGGGTAGCCCCACTAAGGAGTCTCAGCCCCGGAGCAGGAGCTTAGGTTCGAGTCCCACCTCTGCTCCGTGATCTTGGGTATGCCCTGTCCCCTCTCCGAGCCTCAGTTTCACCGTTTGTAAATGGGGTGGGGGGAGCTGAGCTAGCGGGCAGGTCCTGACGTGCCAGGATTCTAAGCGTGCATGGAGCCACATGATGGTGGGTAGGGGTCGCGGGCTCCCGGGCGGGAACCGAAGCCTGGGGTTCTGCCCGGGTGAGCCCTCCCGAGTGCAGGGCCAAGGAACCACCCCCCACATCACCTTACCAAGCCCCGTCCTCCTTCGCGGGGGCCAGAGCCAGGCGCGCTGCTAGGGGGGGTCGCCGGTGACCTCGAAACTTGTGCAACACCCCAAGGAGGAGTGGCAGTTGCGGAGCCGAGGCCCCTGCTGAGAGGAGGCAAGGGGGCCGGGGGCAGGTCAGCACTGGAGCCGAGGGCGTCCGCCCCCGGAGGCTCCCCGAGCCACTCCCCGCACTCGCCTTAAAACGCATTTACACGGCTTCGGCCCATAGGTCTCCCCAGCTAGTGAATCGGATCCTCGGCGCCTCCGCTCGCCCGCTCCCCCCGGCTCGGGCCCCGCGGCCTGCGCCCCGCCCGCCCAGCAGCCACCGACCCCACGCCCCGCCTGCCCCCTGCCGCCTGCTTATATAAGCCCCGCCCAGGCCCCGCCCCTGGCGCCTAGGCCCCGCCCCGCTCGGCCCCCTCCGTAGCCCGGGCAACCGGGTGCCGCCGTACCATTGGTCGATTCCGACATAAAGCATTCAGCTCTGCCACCCTGCTCCGCAAACCTGAGTAAGCTTCAATCCTCCCAGCCCAGCGGGCTGCACAGCTACCCCACACTGGGAAATGGCAACTGCAGAGCCGCCACCTCGGAATCCGGAGCGCCTACACGCTGGGAAGCTTAGGTCCTGGATCATGGATCTTAGCGAGCGGGCAGGAAGCCAGGAGGTTTTCTATTTGCTCTGGGAAATCTCTGACTACCTCCTCTCGCGGGTGCCTCTCTCCTCTCCTCTTGGAGATCTCCTCATTTCATCCCTCAAAGCCTGGGTCAAATGTCATCTCCTGTGTTACTTTTCTAATAAAATCCTTCTTGTTTAATTACCTCTCCCAGCATCTTCTCTGATTCCTCCAACTCAAAACCCAGCTAAAATGTCTTCAAAAACGTGACTTCCCAGCTCAGGGCAATCTCTCTCTTCATCCCACCTTCTGAATCTGGCAAACTCCTACTCACTTTCAAATAAAATGTCTCCTCCAAGATGCATTCTCTGACTTCCTCTGAACTAAATGCATTTTTTTTTTCTCTTTTACACCTGACAAACTCCTGCTCGCCTATCAAAGTACAATATAACGTGACCTTCCCTGTTGAGTGTCCATGACTTTCCTTGGCTGGAGGGACAATGGAACTCACAGCGATTATATCTGTGTGCACTCCTCACTCATCTGGCTCTTGTTACCCAGAGCACGAGAATCCTATTGTTGCTTTACACTTCTTGCTTGGTTACACTTCCCAGCTATTGTGTGATCTCCCAAAGGCAGGAAATGAGGGCCTGACTCCTCAAAGTATCCAGTGCCTGCTCTAAACAAGTGTGCCAAAGACGATTCAGTATCTGTGTTATTCAAAAACTGCTCCAAAAGTCCATCTGACAGTGATTGTACAATTATAGCCAGGACATTCTTAAGAAGGAAAGAAGGAAGGAAGGAAGGAGGAAGGAAGGGAAAGAAAAGGAAAGGTAAGGAAAGAAAAGAAAAAAAGAGAGGACTTCTTAGACCAGATATCAAAATATTGTAAAAGCTATAGTCTTTAAAACATGGTGCTGTGCAGGAAGAGACAGCAGAACAGAACAGAGTCTGGAACAGTCACATGCGGATTGTAGAATCTGACAGGTAATGGGGGCAGCATTTCAAATCTGTGGGGCCAAAGAGCTCTTTAGTCTAACATATGTGTTTATGTTCTCTGTCGGGCTGTAGGTTTCTTGAAAGCCAGAGGCACTTTTTGTCCTGCCTCAGTACCTCCCTAGGGCATCATGCACAACCTGATTGGAAGGCACTCAGCATACATATGGTGTAGACCGTGGGAGTATGGAAGAGCCATTTTCTGCTGCCTACTCAGCCTGGCCACATGACTGCTGAGTGTCTTTGGTTGGGTCATTCCGCTTCGACCAAGGTTCCCTCTGCCTAGCTTGGTTTCCCCGCTGTGAACTGAGAGGGTTCAGACTGAGTGAGTTCTCCAGGCCCTTCTGCCTGGAACCATCTTGCTCTCTACACATTGTAGCAGCCTTTCAGGGGCAGTCCTCTTGACAGGATGGGTCATCGGCAGGTCCTTGCAGGTCTGTGCTTTGAGAGATTTGTAGTCATTTGCACCGTAAGATGAATTAGTGACTGAGGTATTCCTGAGACTAAGCATCCAACATAGCCATGGCAGAAACCTCAAAAGGAGCCCTCAAGAAAAGGTGACAGCAAGAGAAGGGTACAGACACTCCAACAAACTGGCTCTATTTTGTTTTAATTATTCACTGAGCTGGCTGTATTTGGATGCTATGGTCTAAGTCTGCCTCACTAGCTTTTTTCATCACCTGGTACATGGTTAAGTGCACAGTGGGCCCATTCAGTCTTCTTACTCAATGAATCAAAAAAGGTAAGAAGGAACAAGCCCGAATCCACCCTGTCCATTTGTAATTTGTCATGGGTTAGTAGTCAGAGCAGAAAAATCTGTATCCCTGGGCTGGATACAGATAAGCTGTAGATTTATCTTTTTCCCTCCTGGGTATGTGATGTCACTGAATCTCCATGACAACCCTATGTCATAGGGGCTATAATTGTCCCATTTTACAGATGACGAATCTGAAACTCGGAGAAGTTCGGTAACCTGCCCAGGGTTACATCGCAAGTAAAGGAGGGGCCCGGATTTAAACCCATCCATCCCAATTCAGTCTTTATGCTTTCCTGCCAAGCAGTGCCTGAGCATTTGGGCCCCAGATCACCAAACATCACCCAGTCATCCTGCTGGCATCCAGACAAGAAGCTGGTCGCTCCTCTTCTGCCAGGCTCCTGTACCGCTGTTATCCCTGCACAGCCCTCCGAAACATGTTGCTGAAGCAGGACAAAGAGCCTCTCTTCTCTGGCTAGGATCATGTCAGGCTATTTCAACCCATTCTTCCTAAACCAATCATAATTATAGTCACAACCACCGCAGAAATAAAAATGCCTTACATGTCTCAAGAACTGGAGAGTTTACAAAATATTTTCTGGTTCATCATTTCATTCAGGGCTCCCAATGCTTCACGGGATTGGACATCAGTTCAATTTAGGCTTGGCTGAGGAAAATAAGAGGTCAAAACTCACAAAACGGGACATCTGGGTGGCTCAATCGGTTGAGCATCTGCCTTCAGCTCAGGACATGATCCCAGAGTCCTGGGATTGAGTTCTGCATGGGGGGGTCCCTGCTCAGCAAGGAGCCTGTTTCTCCCTCTGCCTGCTGCTCCCCCTGCTTGTGCTCACACTCTCTCTCTCTTCCTGACAAATAAATAAATAAAATCTTAAAAAAAAAAAAATCACGAGGCCATGAACAAACACAGGTCTGTTCTGCAGCTCCACAAGGTCATCAGGAACCAAGGCTCCTCCCCTCTTCTAACTCTGCCATCCTCATCTCCTGGCTTCTGGCTTCGTGGCCCAAAATGGCTGCAGGAGCATTCCCAGAGCTAACATTTAACCAGTAAGACCAACTGATCAGTGCCCATCTCCCTGTGATTGTTCCCGACATTAAGGACCAGCGCTGGACGGTGCGGTCACCAGGAAAGCTCGCTCAGGTCGCCATCACTAAATCGCACATTTGTTAACTTCCTAGGGCTGCTGTACCAAAGTACCAAAGACTGGGTGGCTTAAGACAACCGGCATTTGTTGTCACAGTTCTGGAGGCCAGAAGTCCCAACTCAAGATGTCAGCCACGCCATGCTCTCTCTCTGATGGTCCTAGGGGAGACTTCCCTGCTCGCATGGCTGTCTTCTCACTGTGCTTTTTCACATCATCTTCCCTGTGTCTGTATCTGATTCTGTGTCCAAATTTCCCCTTTTAATAAGGACTCCGGTCATACTGGGTAAGGACCAACCCAAATGACCTCGTTTTAACTTGATTTACTTATGTAAAGACCCTACTTTCTTTTTTTTTTTTTTAAAGATTTCATTTAAAAAAATAATAAGATTTTATTTATTTGGGGCACCTGGGTGGCTCAGTAGATTAAGTGTCTGCCTTTGACTCAGGTTGTGATCCCAGATTCCTCGGATCGAGTCCCACGTGGGGCTCCCTGCTCAGTGGGGCGTCTGCTTCTCTCTGCCCCTCCCCCCATGCTCACTCTCTAACCCTCTCTTTCTCCCTCTCTCTCAAATAAATAATTTTTTCTTAAAAATTTTCTTAAAAAATATTTTATTTATTTAAGAGAGACAGAGCAAGAGCAAGAGGTAGAATACTGGCAGGGAGGAAGGGCAAGGGGAGAGGAAGAGGGAGACACAGGCTCCCGGCTGAGCAGGGAGCCTGATGGACTGGATCCCAGGACCCTGGGATCATGACCTGAGCTGAAAGCAGATACTTAACTGACTGAGCCGCCCAGGGGTCCCTGTTGGTCCTATTTTACAAATGAGAAATTTGGGGTTAAATCCTTTGTCTAAGGTCACACAGCTAGTGAGTAACAGAGCTGGGACTTAACTCTGGTCTGGCAAACTTGATGCCTATGAGACAAGCCCTGGGAATGGGGCAGGAAGCCAGAACAAAGAAGGTGAAGACCAGGTCAAGAGCAAACGACAGGAGACCCAAGAGAGGCTGGAACTGAGAGTCAGACACAAGCTGACCTGGCAGAAAGGGCATGACCGGCAAATTCCTAGGAGGCATCAGTGAGATGGAGACTTTAAAGCCACCAGAAGCTGGAAGCAGCCTTCCGCATCGCAAGGTCAGAGCTGTCTTCTAGTTCAGGATGGAAACCAGTAATACCAGTAGCCACCATGGACTGAGCATCTTCTAGGCCCCAGGCACAGTAGTATGCATTAATGATAACATGGCCAGAGTACTTGCCATCATGTGGCCTTGTTGTAAGATGGATATAACCTTTAACCTCACAGTCGTCTACTGCGGTGTGTGCCGTTGGTATTAGAGGGGAGGCAACACGAAGGAGAGGCTAATCCCCTCAAGGTCCCAAAATGAGTGTGAGGCACCACCAGGCTACATACATTTCCTCCAACCTCACAACAAGCCTGCAAAGTGAGAATTATTACTCTCATTTCACAGTGGAGGAATTCGAAACCCGGAGAGGCCAAGTGATTTCCCAAGACCACACAGCAGGCAGAAGGCAGAGTCTGGACTCCACCTCCAGACTCTGCAGTGAAGAAATTGGAACCATGTAGCCCAGGGCCATGTGGGAACCTTGGCCCCCATCCCTGGGAACCCAGAATTGTAGTTATGAGTGAGGTGTCTGTGTCCCCTGACACAGAGGCAGGTGGGACAGAGGCCCAGGACGAGGCACTGAGGAGGCGAGGTTCAAGTGTGGTGACTGCCTGTGGGATTATCGTCACACCCTTCCCTAGACAAATGAGGTGCTGAGATGTTGAATTTGGTAGTTTGGATCTCTTTATGTTTATTTTCACTCTCTTTCAGGCTGAACACAAATGTGAAAAAATAGTAATAGTGTGTGACAATTAAGGAATTCACACACCCTCTCTCAAGCCGGACCTGAGTCATTTCTGACAAATGTGATAGGAAAACAACAACAACCAAATAAAAACTACTCGGGAAAATTCTTTCTCCAGCTGCCGTCCCTGGAGCCACTGGGAGGGGATAGAAAAGGCTGTGGCCTCTCCCACCTTCTCCGGTGGCTCTCAGATGGGAGCAGATGCCTTGGCTTCGCCCCAGAGTTTCAGATTCGGAAAGTCAGGGGAAGGTTTGACAATATGCATTTCTGACAAGTTCCCAGGGCATGATGAGGCTGCTGGCCCAGGGACCACACTTTAAGAACACCGGCTTCAGTGAACTTGAGGCACACCCGGCAAAGAGGTCAAAGCTGAGTACTCTTGAAAGAAGGGCATCAGGTTCTCATTCCCAGCGGTAGGATGGGGGAAAAACCATCCTGGGCTGAACGGTTGCACCATCTCTAGATAACAAGAGAATGCATTTCAGGGGTGGATAAGCTTCAGTCCACTTCCTGGCTGTGTGACCTTGGCAAACTTACTTATCCTGCGTGAACCCTCCCTTTATTCATCTGGGAACTGGGCACAAGCATGCCTACCTCCTAGAACGGGTGTAAGGAATTCACAAGGATGTAAAAGCTTTTGCCTAGTGCCTGGCACATACATTCACAAATGCATTCTAAGTGGTAGCAATTAATATTATTACCCCGAGCCAGGGATGCAGGAGGTCAGAGGAGAAAATCTGGAAATGTATCAGAAGGACCCTGCTTGGGCAGGGTGGGAGAAGCAGCTCCACAGGGAGCTTTGTCTGGGGACATAGGCTAAGGGACACCCACCAGGGGTGAGAGGCTCAGGGAGAGTCAGCCCAGTGTGAAGGGGTGGGTGGTGGAATTCCATTCCATTCCCCAAGAAATTGGAACCCAGGCCCATGTGCTGAGCACTGAGTCATGCCCGCCTGACCCAAGCTGGGCCTCTTTCTAAATTACTGTAGTAGTCATGTTCTCCTCTGGAAAACTGCTCACTCACCCGCAGGCAGAGTGGAACCAGGCAGCCATGTCATGTCTCAGGGCGCTCTGCTCCCCTCCCCCACTGCTGACTAAACATCCCCACGTCCTTAGGCCTCCAGTGAACACACCAATCAGAGACACGGAGACTGGGCTCAGGTGATAGGTCAGAGCCAGGGTCAATGGAATCTACTCTAGAGGGAGCCAGAGGCTTCTACTCACACCTCGAGTCTGGGAGAGACTCTGGGTCCTATGGGTAGGCTCCTTCACAGAGGTCACATAGCGGTCCTTGATGACATGGACACCAGGCTTCTTGCCCTTGAAAGGCACAGTGTCACTTCCTCTGCGTTCTGTTGGCTAAAGTGGGTCATGGAGCTGTCCCAGATTCAGTGTGGGATGAGGCTGGTTCCTCCGGGCCGTCTTGGGAGCCTAGCTGCCCCAAAAGCCATCCAGTCTCTGTACTGCCCACTGCCCTAACTCTGAGTCGTGCTCGTCATCTCTAGCCTGGAGGTCTGCAATAATTTTCCAAGTAATCCCCCTGTACTACTCTTCCCTCTGTCAATCTAGTCCCCACACAGCCCCCAGCATGTTATTAAAATGCAAATAATGTCAAAATGCAAATTAAGTCAGTGTCAGATTTCACTGTTGCTAGTGGGATCAAGTCCCTGATCCTTTTTTTTTTTTAAGATTTTATTTATTTATTTGACAGACAGAGATCACAAGTAGGCAGAGAGGCAGACAGAAAGAGAGGAGGAAGCAGGCTCCCCACTGAGCAGAGAGCCTGATGTAGGACTTGATCCCAGGACCCCGGGATCATGACCTGAGTCAAAGGCAGAGGCTTTAACCCACTGAGCTACCCAAGGAGGCCCTCCATGAGGGACCCAGCTCCCACTTCCTCTCTGCCCAGCTCCTCACTCTCCCTGCTGCCACGATGGCCACTGTCCCATAGCTCCTCCAAACCGCTTCGCCCATTCCTTTCCTGGGGCCTTCGTGTTTGCTGTTCCCTCTGCCTGGAACACTTTCCCCACCTCTTCACCTGCCCCACTGCTGCTCATCCTCCAGGTCCCTGCGTAAATGTCCTTTCCTCAGAGAGGCTGTCCCCGACACCTGGGAGCAGTCAACACATTTTTTTTTATTGAGAGTAAGAAAAAATCCCACTCACACCGGCTCAAGCAAAAAGTGAATTTCTTTTTGCCTCACATACTGAAGCCCCTGGAGGGCAAAAAGTTCAGGTGCAGACTTTGCTTCGGGTCTCAGCTCTGCCTGACTGGACTGGACTGAGGACTGGTTTCCTCCTCAGGTGGGCTCTTACCCCACCACCGGCCCTGGACCCCAGGATTGTCTCCTCAGCCCTGTCTCTGATTGGCCGGGCCTGGGTCTAGAGCTACCCCTCTCCCCCAGATAGGAGATGGGATCAATATGGAAGGAAAGTGGGGGGGGTGCTTCCCCAAAGGAAAAATGGGGTGTTGTTACCAAAGAAGAGGGATGCTTCCTAGGCCAGTAAAAAAACACCAGTGCACTCCCTTTCTCCCTTCGTGGGTACTCTGTTCACTTCACACATTCGGGCACTCTCTCTCTCTCTCTCTTTTTTTTTTTAAGTAATTAAGTTATTTTTAAGTAATCTCTACACCCAGCATGAAGCTTGAACTCACAACCCTGAGATCAAGAGTCAGGCGCTCCACTGACAAAACCAGCGGGGTGACCCTCAGGCAGTCTTGCCTTGGATCTTCCCACAGGCTGCTCCCTCTGCCTAGAAGGCTCTCCTTCTTCTTTTTTAAGAATATAAATCCTTTAGGGCTCCTGAGTGGCTCAGTCAGTTCAGCATCTGCCTTTGCCTCAGGTTATGATCCCAAGGTCTTGGGATGAGTCCCCACCAGGCTCCCTGCTCAGCGGGGATCCTGCTTCTCTCTCCCTCTGCTGCTCTCTCTCTCTCTCTCTCTCAGGCAAACAAATAAAATGAAATCTTTAGGAAAAAAAAAAAAGAACAGAAATTCTTCAAACAATATTTTATTTTGAAAATTCATACAGAAAATTTCTAAAAATAATATATACCCTTCACCCAGATTCCCCAAATATTAACATTTTGACACTCCTTGTATCTTTCTTTTTCTCTGTGTACATGTATATTTATACAAGTGTGAATACACATGCATATTGTGTATCTATATCTATGTGTCCCTATAATATATTTTTTCTGAACTGCATGAGAGTAAATTGTAGACATAATTTCCCTTTACCCATAAGACATCAGTGTGTGTTTTGCCAGGAATGTGCGTTGTCCGGATGTCCATATGACTCACTTGGATGCGGCACACCTCACCTTCTTTAAGTCTTTGATCCAAAGAAACCTCCTTAAGGAGGCTGACCCGATCCACCTTGAAAAGACATCAACCCACCCCCTCCATACGCACTGTTTTCATTCTCAGGTCTTAGTCCCTCTTTACTTTTTCTTCTTTTACACCTTTCACTTTCTAGGTTAGTTGGAATTTATATATTGTCTATATATTGTAAACTTTATGAGGACAAGGATCTCATGTTCACTGAAATATCCCATGCTCCTAAAACAGTACTTAGCAGATAGCAGGCCGTCGAAAAATATTTGTGGAATTAACGAACGAATAAATGAATGAATGACTAGGGCAACCTAACGTCAGAGCAAATGAGTAACAGTGCTTTTCAGCAGGTCCTGCCACAAGCCAGGCGCTGTTCTCAGATGTCCTCTGGGGCTGTTGAGGCTCTCAGTGGGACCATCTGTGATGCTGGTTCCATAGCCCCTGGCCATTGTAGGCTTGACCCAAGACAAAATTAGCAGATCTCAAATTTGCCATTGTTACCTTTGACTTCCCTTTCTCTCTCATTCTCCTCCCCCAAAGCCATCCTTTACCCTATTATGCTTCTCCCACATGGTGACAATTCCCCTCTGTGTGGCAGAGGCAGGGCAGTGCAGTAGAAAGAGCCCTGGACTCGAGTCCTTGAAAGAGTCGCCTCCCTTTCTGGATCTCAGTTCCCTCCTCTCTGTGATTCCCGTGATCTCCGAGATTCCTGGCCCTGGAATATCACCATCACCATCCCCTACCCCTACCCTCCCCCCCACTCCCTGGCTCTTTATATCATCGCCTTGCGGAATCTGGTTTGAGGTTCTGGCCTTTTCTCCCACGGAGGACTCTGCAGGGGATTTCTCAAGCAGAGAACAGATAAGATAAGTATTCTCAGGTCTGGGGTTGCTTCCCTGCCTCTCAGTGGGGGAACTAGACAAATCTGGTTTGAAGTCTAAAGCAGCCACACCCTAGCAGCTCTAGGCTCCCAGACAGGTGGCTTCAGGGTCTCTGTTTCCTCCTGTGTAAAATAGATTTAGGGATATCTGATATGGTGGGAAGAATAAATTAAAAGATACACTCCAGGTGCTTTGCATATCACCTGTCACATAAGAAGTCTTCCAAAAATAGTAGCTGTGATTCGCTTCTGAGGCTTGTGTGGATTCCTACAGGTAGACCTGGGCATGAGGCCGGGGGTGCGGGAGGGGGATGGAGGAGCATTTCTGGAGTCTTCTCCCCACGGCAGTTACGGGCTGGGTGCCGTGTGCAGCTGTTTCAGGGCTGGGGCCAGGGGTAGACACCATGGCTATGTTGGAGACACCCATTCCTGACGTCTAGACAGAGCTCCAGGCCGCTCATCTCCCTGTTCCAGACACTGAGCCCAGACGTCTGAGTCACAGAAAGCGCTTGGAGGTCCTCTGGAAAGCCAGCTGGGCCAAGCACGCTTAGAAGCTCTTCTACCCACATGTTCAGTTTACTGAAATACTGTGTTCACCGCTTAGAGCTCCCGAAAAAATAATTCCCAAAATGCAATGGCTTAAAGCACTAGGCATTTATCATCCCACACAACTGCTGAGAGGCAGAATCTGGAGGCCGCTTAGCTGGGGAACCCTGGTTCAGGGTCTCTCATGAGTTTGTGGTCAAGCAGCAAGCCAAGGCTCCAGACACCCGAAGGCTTTAACTGGGACTGAAGGACCCACTTGCCGTAAACTCACTCACACCGCTCTTGGCAGGCGGCTTCCGTTCCTCCGCCACACGCCCTTCTCCACAGGGATACTCAGCACAGGGCCTCTTCTAGAACAAGCCATAAGAGGAGAGAGAGAGACTAAGATGGAACAGCAATGTCTTCTATAGCCTCATCTCAGCAGGGACTCACCATCCCTTCTGCCATATTCTATGGGCCACCGAGACCAACCTGACACCATCCAAGGGATGGGGTTTGCCCTAGGGCGTGCACACCAGGAGGCAGGGGTCCGGGGGCCTATTTTGAACACTGCCCATCCCAGGTATGATCTACACATGATGAAATTCACAGATCTTAGGCAAACCCCTCAGCTGTAACAAGCAGATATTCTCAAATGACTCACACTCCTATCAAGATTTAGGGTATTTTCCCCACCTCAGACTTTTCCTCATCCTCAGAACACTCCACAGAAGAGCCACCACCTCCTGCCTCTTCCCAGTCGCCCCCCTCCCACACTAAGTGACTACTGATCTTGAATCTCTGTATAATCATAGTTTCACCTGGCCTGGAGCTCTATAAACCCTTATTCGACATGCCCTTGACCTGACACCAACCACTTCACACCTCACGTTTCACCTCCCGCTAGACGGCGACTGGCTCGAGGACGGAGGCTGTATCTCCCTTATTTCTGGGTCCCCAACACAAGCTCAGCGCCTGGCAGGCAGTAGGTGCTGGGGAATGTCCCATTCTGGGATCCGGGGGTATGGCGTGTTGGGAAGTAGGGGTCACAGGGAGAGGACGGGCAGGGCAGGCTGGACACTGGCCGGAAATCACTGCAAGACCCAGCCAGCATCCTCAGGTCCCAGGAGCTCAGAGGGCTCTCTGACCAGAGGCTCCGGGACAGAGAAGGGGTTTTCATCAAACAAATGCAGAGGGGCAGTGAGCCCAGGTCTGGTACTCTGGAGGTCACCCTCTGGCTGCTGAAAAATTGGCTGACTGGGGACAGGCCTGAAAGAAAGTAAAAATGGATTTTCCTTTTCTTGTTTCTCCTGCCCTTTCACCCAGCAGCACACCTGACAACTAGCCCAAACCCTCAGGCATAGTCCAGCCCCTCCCCCTCGCACTGCTCACACTGGCCTCGCCCTCAGCAGGGTCCTGAGGAGACCAGGGGAAAGGCTCCAATGCCCGGTAGGCTTTCTGGAATCCCAGGGCCCCAGAGCCTGGACTTACGGGTCAGGGTGCCGAGTCTCCACTTACCACTTCCCGCTATGTGACCTTGGTTGGATTACTTCCTGCTCTGAAAAGGCAGGGAGTCTTAATTCCCAGCTAGTAGAGGGGTACAAGACTAACTGAGGGAAAAAGGTTAGCACTGCGGCCGGTAGGGAAAGGGTGGTGGGCCTTGGCAGGAGAAGGTGACGTGTGGGACCTTCCCTGTTTATCCTGAAAGGGAAATGAGCCCCAGAATCCAGAGCTGAGAAGAAAAGGGGTGCACTACCCTACCTTCCAACTTCAGAGGATGACTCCCAGGACTTGATAGGAAGGGCTGCAGATGTGTTGCTGGTAAAAAGCCACGGATCCCTCCCTTCCTGAGGGCTGGACCAAGGGACTGGCTCCTCCCCCTGACACGGGGCTCCAACTGTCTTTTGCAAAGATGGCAGTTGTTTCTCCCATCCCACTTTTTCTTATGCAATGCGACCTTATCACTCCTCCATCAAGAGAACCAGTTAAATCCCTTCCTCTGGAATCTGTACTAGCTTTAGTGACTCACATGTAACAGCGAAATAGAGCAGAAATTACCCTGCTCGACTTGGGGACAAGGCCAAACGTTCTCTCAGAAAGCTTACTCTACAGACTCTCCTTCTAGTGGCCTAGCTACTATGCTGTGAGAAGCCACACCATGTGGACAGTCCACATGTTGGCCCTCCAGGTGACAAGGCCGACAGAGCCTTCAAGCCATCCCCAGTAAGGCGCCAGCTCCCCCCACCATGTAAAGCAGCTTCCAGGGGATCCCAGCCCCCCGACATTTGAGTGTTCTCAACTAAGGGCACAGACATCCTGGAGCAGTGTATCAGTTACCTAATGCCGCATAACAAATGATCCCGAAGTGTGACAGCTTCCAACAACAGTTAGCATCTGACACAGTTTCTGACAGCCAGGAGTCCTAGAGCAACACACCTGGGTGGTTCTGACTCCCACTGTCTCATGAAGTTGCTGTCTAGCTGTCAGCCAAGGGCTGCAGTCATCTTAGACCTTCTCTGGGGTCAGAGGAGCCACTTCAAAGCTCCCTCACTTGGCTGCTGGCGGGAGGCCTCCATTCCTCTCCAGATGGGCCTCTCCATGAATAAGTGTCCTAACAGCGTGGCAGCTGGCTTCCCCCGAGCGATCCAAAAGGCAGATCAGCAGGAACCCCAATATATTTTATAACTTCACCTCGAAAGTGACATACAATCACTTCTGCCATATTGGACTGCCCACACAGACCCCACCTTGATACAGAGTGGGGACAGACTAACATGCAAGGGCGTGAGTACTGGGAGGCATCTCGGAGGCTGCCTACCTCCACCAGAGTCCAGCCATGCCCCCTGCGTCCTGTCAAATTCCTGGCCCACAGAATCTGTGAGGATGATATTTGTAATTGTTTCTGCCATGAAGTTTGGGGTAGTCTAGTACACGGTACTAGACAAGTGGACCAGAGCCCAGAGAATTCTTCATTGAGTTTGGGGTGTCACTGGAGGGGTCTGGCCTTGCATTCCCATGGGTGTCAGCTGAACCACTGTACTTGTGACCTGCCCTGGCGCTAACTGAAGTAGGGCAAAGGACACCCAAGAGAAAAGGCTGAGGGTATGACCAGGTGGCCAGTGGGTGAGAAGAGGAAAGACAGATTCTGCCCATGTCCACAGCCCCAGGATTGGAGCCACAGAGGGGAGATGTGATGGGGAAAGCAGGTGTGCTGGAGGCAAAGAGGTGAGCCCGGGGCCGCTGGCAGAGGAGAGCTCTTTAGCACCAAGTCCTTTCTCAGGATGGCCTCTGCAGCCCTCAGCCCCACACTCCATGGCTGTAGATAATCAGCTGAGCAGCTGTGACAATAGGCACTCAGCCCACTTATAAGCAGTGATGAAGGGGTCTGCCAAGGGCCAGCAGGGGACACCTAAGGAAGCAGGTCCTGTTTTCCTTCTGTTCCTCCCCACCAGAGGGCAGGGAGGAGAGGGCAGACTATGGCCAACTCCCTTCCCACTACCCGTCCTGTGTGCTGGGACTTGGAGTCCACTATGAGATCAACATTTAAAAATACAAAGACAAAAAAGGTAAAGAAAGGAGGAAGGAGTGAGAGAGAAGAAGGAGGAGGAGGAAGAAGAGGAAAGAGGGAGGGAAGGAAGGAATGAAGGGAAGGAGGGAGGGTGGGAAGGAAGGAGGAGGGAAGAATTAGAAAGATCAAGTTAATGGCCAAAACAAGAGATTGCATTAATAACTAAAAATGATTGAATGTCCTCCCAGTTGGAGGACCAGTTGGTGGCAGTTATTTTTCTTTAAAAAATTATTCCATATTTACCTTTTTTAAAAGATTTTATTTATTTATTGGACAGAGAGCATAAGCAGGGGGAGCAGCTGGCAGAGGCAGAGGGAGAAGGCTCCCCACTGTGGGAAGTCCAATGCGGGGCTCAATCCCAGGACCCTGGGATCATGACCTGAGCCGAAGGCAGAGGCCCAACCAACTGAGCCACCCAGGCACCCCGATATTTATCTTTAAATGTTGATATTCCTCAGTCAAGCTAGTTCCAGGAGCCATTATTATTACTGTCATTGTCCTTGGCTCCTACTCTCCCCTCATACATTCACAATCTCCTAGCACTTATTATAAGCTGGTCACAGCCCTGTGCTAAGTACAGTAAATTAGATGTGTGTCTAAGTCCAGTTAGTCACCATACCCTGGTCTGTTCGACCTCCAGCTCTCTCCTAAGCCTCTGTCTACTTCCTCTACCCCAGATGTCTCCACCTTGGTTCGGGCCTCTGTAGCTCTCCTTTGGATGACTTCCTTGGCTCTGATCCCACACCACCCAGACCTTCCTCCACCTTTTCGAAGAGAGATCTTTCCAAAAACCAAATAGGATCATCACTCCCTGTTGAAGACAGCTGGTTGTTTCCCAGCCTCCATCCTTCCTTTAATAATAGAGCCTCTGCCTTTTAGCTAAACACATGTCTGCCCAGAATAGAAACTACATTTCCCAGCAACCTGGCCCCTAGCCATGGCCACACTGAATTCTGGGTAGTACAATGTAAATGAAAGTGAAGTGGGCAAGTCCTGGATTATGCCTTTCAAGGGAAGGGGTATGTCTTCCACATCCTTCATACTTCTCCCCGCTGGCTGAAATACAGATGTGATGGTGGGAGCCGGAGCTGCCCTCTTTAGACCACAAGAAGGAAGCTGTGTGTTGAAGATGTCACAGCAACAAACCAGAAGGAACCAGGGTCCTTCGTGATTGTGGAACCGCCGTGCCCACTCTGGCTTGCCTATCTGTTTTTACATAAGCAAGAAGCAAACGTCTATCTTGTCTAAGCCGTTGTTAGTTCAACATCTTTGTTACTGTACTTCAGCCTGTTTCCTAACTAATAAACACTCCGCCCAAAACTCCTGCAAAGCCTCCTACTGTCTTCAGGTTAAGTCCAAGCACCTAAAGCCAGCACCCAAGACCCTTGGAGATGTAGCCTCTGTCAGCCTGGTCTCTCGCCTTCTCTGTTGTTCCTCTTTAGTTTAAACTCTCTGCTTTAGTCATACTAAACGGTTCGCACTTAGCAAATGTGCTAAGCTGATTCATGCTTCCAGGCCTTTGCTTCAACGGTTCCCTCTGCCTGGAATGCCCTTCCCCCTTCTTTGCTGCCTCCTTCCTGCTCATCCTTCAGGACTCTGTTCTGGGGTCACATCCTTAATAAACTTATCCTAGAAACTTATCCCCACCCCAGATGAGGTTATCTGCCTCTGCTAGATGCTCCCTTAGCACTCTGTGTCTATTTCTCTCAGGGCTGTTAGACTACAAACTTTGGGAGGGCAAAGATGGTCCCTGCCTGGTTTGCACTTATTGCCCAGTCCCCAGCATATTGGGAGAACTCACTAAATATGCCCTAGATGAATAAATGACTAGATGAGGCAGCCAGCCTAATTTATCACGGTGTATCATTACCACCCTCTGCTCACACTTGTCTCTCTCACCTGAGTCCCCTGACACAGGGGCAACAGAATTCTGATTGCCAGGCATAGTAGGTGCTCAATAAACATTATTCTAAGAGCACTTCCAGCCCAGTGCCCTCTGGTCTGCATCATCATTTTCCAACAGAACTTCTGGTTCATTCCACAAGGATTTCCTCACAGGCGGTGTCCAGAGTACAGCATTTCCCAACCAAGTGTGCATTTGCCACCGCTATCATCTTCTTGGAATAC
This sequence comes from Meles meles, assembly GCF_922984935.1. NCBI lineage: Eukaryota > Metazoa > Chordata > Mammalia > Carnivora > Mustelidae > Meles > Meles meles. Next base: position 192,216,997 of record NC_060066.1, read on the forward strand.
TGGCAGCTTTTATGGAAATCAGCATTTGGCTGCAGTGACCTCAAAACAGTAGCTGAAAGTCTCTTCAGATGGCTTGGGCTTAGCCAGTTCTTTAGAAAACCACATCTCAACATTGCGGTCTGAGTGGCAAAAGAGCAGGAAGTGTGTTACAAAAATCGGGAAGTGGATGCCAGGTCAGGTGGGGTTGTGAAGCTCGGAAGGGCGCAGAAGAAGGGGTGCACCGTGACAGGTGGGAGGGGATTGGTCTGTGAAGGTAAGTGGAACTCAGCTCTTAAGCTAAGTAGGTCTTGGCCCCCATGGCAAGAGGCTCCTGCCCAGCCTCTCTATTATGAGCCCACAGGAGGGAGAGATCACTTAAGACAGGCTAGGTTCGGGGCGCCTGGGTGGCTCAGTGGATTAAGCCGCTGCCTTCGGCTCAGGTCGTGATCTCAGGGTCCTGGGATCGAGCCCCGCATCGGGCTCTCTGCTCCGCGGGGAGCCTGCTTCCTCCTCTCTCTCTGCCTGCCTCTCTGCCTACTTGTGATCTCTCTCTCTGTCAAATAAATAAATAAAATCCTTAAAAAAAAAAAAGACAGGCTAGGTTCTGCTACAGTAAGAAACAACCGAGAACATTCCAGTAACTTAGAGCAACAAAAGAAGTCCCTTGTTAAAAGAAGTCCCTTGTTCGTAGTTGATGCTCATTGGAATCCACTAGTGGTCTCTGCTCAAGGTTGGCTATCAGAGACCTGGGCTGATAAAGGCCGCATCTCAGCACAGGTTTCTGTAACTGCAGAGGCAGGAAGAAAAGAATATTCGAGTCCTGCTCTAGCTCTCGAAAGCTTCTACCCAATGCGGCATGCATGCTACCTCTGCTCATATTTCGTTGGCCAAAGCAAGTCATAGGCTCTGGACTAAGTTTAAGAGGGCAAGAGTATCAATAGGGAGGGATATCAAGTACTTATGGAAAACAGTAACCCATCCCACAAGAAAACGCTATGGGATTGGAGCTTTCACTAACTGTACGATTTCGAGCAAGCCAACTAGCCAGGTTGGGACTCAAATTTCCCAGCCAGGAAGCTGACATAGTGGGAGGATTGTACTGACTCAGTGAGAATGCATGGAGAGAGCTGAACACAGGCCCAGTATAAAGCCTTTTTCCATACATGGTATCTTCTTAAACACTGAATTGTGAAGAACCTTGATCACCAAAAGGCAAGAGTAAAATGAAAGACTCATGATCACCTCTTTCTTTCTTTCTTTTTTTCTTTCTTTCTTTCTTTTTAAAATGTTATTTATTTGTTTGAGAGAGAGAGAGGGCCCACAAGCAGGAGGAACGACAGGCAGAGGGAGAAGCAGGCTCCCTGCTGAACAAAGAGCCCAATGCGGGACTCAATCCTAGGAACCCAGGATCATGACCTGAGCAGAAGGCAGACACTTAACCTACTGAGCCACCCAGGCGTCCTGTAGTCACTTCTTTCATTGCAGCTCAAACCACAAGAACCTGGAGCCGTCGTTTCCCTCCTTTTTCTCTTATAAATGTAACCGTTGGAATCAGGGGCTGCTTCCCGGGCCTGAGAAGGACCCATTTTGTTTGGCCATTGTGGGCCCAAGAAGGAGCTGGAATCTTGGTCTGCATTTGTTCTAGACAGTGTGGCCAAGGTAGCCTATGGTACAGGACCATGAATATGACCAATCAGACTCTCGGGGGGTCAGCGTTGGATTTTGGAGCTGCAGTGAGAACTCTCAGGCAAACTGAAGCCTGGTCCTCATGCCTGAGAACTTGACTCTGGGATGTATGTTTTATACAAGTTACTTGGACCTGCCAAGTAGGCGGGCACATACCCGGATCCTTCCTGAGCAGTCAGGAGGGGCCAGAACAGAACCAGACTCCTGAGAATGGGCGGGGAGGGCAGTAGAGAGGAGAGCTTCTTGCACCCAGCAGAACCCTCCTCCTGTGGGGAACCAGCAGCTGCTTAGACCTCAGTGTGGGACTCCATAAGCCACGTGTAGCTCCATCTGGGAGCCTGCAACTGTTTCTTGCTTAGCGGACTCCAAAAGATAAGTTTGCATACCCAGGATTGTTAAAGAAAGGTTGCATTCAGGTGCCTGGGTGGCTCAGTCCATTAAACATCTGCCTTTGGCTCAGCTCATGATCCCAGGTTCCTTGGATCGAGCCCTACATTAGGATCCCTGCTCAATGGGGAGTCTGCTTCTCCTTCTCCTTCTGCCTCTCCCCCCTGCTGTGCTCTCCCTCTCTCAAATAAATAAATAAATAAATAAATAAATAAAAAGTTATCGTTCTTCAATTCTGCTGGTATTTCTCAGGTAAACACATCACTATCCTGATGGAACAGCCAGGCCAAGCCAGAAGTTTGCATTCTGGAGCAACTCCTGCAGGGGCAGTAGGGAGCAGAAACTGGAGGGGTGGGAGGTCCCGCAGGAAGTGGGTATGCCAAGATCCTGGTGAGAGGGGAAGGTGGCCTGCCTCAGGACAGAGCGGGAGGGATGGAAGAAAGGAGACGGACTGAGAGGTGTTAAGGAATAAGGATGGGAGGCATTAGCTGACTCATGGGATCTGGGGGAGAGTAAGGAGGGAAAGGAAGAAGCCATGGTGACTCCCAGGACTGACCTGAAAAGACTTTAAATTTGGCACCAAAAGTAACTTGACAGCAAAATCTGACCTGAAAGACATTCTGGTTTAAACAATTCGAGACTCTAGAATCTTTACATGTCCCATACACCTTGCTGCAGAAAAGACTCTTGTATTTCATGACATGGGGCTGCTCAGGGACCATAGTAAGCGGGGTTACATAACACACCGCATGTGCCCCGATCACCTACATCTAAAGTCCAAAAGAATTCCAAATACCGAATAAGCTCTCTGTTAGATAAGGGACTGCGGGCTTGTTCTAGAAGCAAAGGCAGTAGCAGTCACTCACCATGGCACTCAGCTCCTCCCAACAAGGCGTGCGGGCATGTCCACAGAGGTCCCTGCTGGGAGCTCCCTGTCCCCTCCTTGGGGCCTCTTCTAGTCCCCCTGCCAACAGTGCCCACCACCCCCTGATCCACAATGGACAGCAACACATTCTGCTGCCCCCTGCAGCACATGGAGTCATGAGGGAACCCTCAGGGGTGCCTCAAGTCCTTGGCTTTGCCCTGAATCGTGGGGGGGGGGGGGGTGGCTCTGAGATCCTGTGCTTTCTGGAACCCTCCCTACCACCAGAAAAGTGATAGATGCTGGGTGCCTAGGTGGCTCAGTCGGTTAAGCATCCGGTGCTTGGTTTCTGCTCAGGTCATGAGGTCAACAGTGGGCTCCACACTCAGCACAGAATCTGCTTGAGATTCTCTCCCCCTCCCTCTCCCTCTGCCCCTCTCCCTTCTTGTGCTTTTAGAACCCTCAAAATGACCCTTTCTCTTTCATTCTTTGCCTTCCCTAGTGCCATCCCTGGCATTAAACGTGGAAGAACCATGGTTGCAGAGATTGATTAATACTAAAAATTACACTCACGGGCACCTGGATGGCTCAGTTGATTAAATGGCTGCCTTCTGCTCAGGTCATGATCCCAGGGTCCTGGGATCAAGCCCCACGTCAGACTCCCTGCTCAGAGGAGAGCCTGCTTCTCCTCCCACTGCCTGCTGCTCTGCCTACATGTGCTGTCTCTATCTCTCATTCAAATAAATAAATAAAATCTTTAAAATAAATAAATAAAAATGGCACTCAGGCCCACTAAGAAATTGGCTTCCTCCTTCTGGAAGGCCCCTTGCCTTCCGCTTGGCCACCCTGTCTGGTTGCCAGCTTACCTGCCTCCCTCCTTTCCCCAGACAGCCTCAGGAATGAGGGTCTCCCCCCCAAAGTCCCCACCCCAGATTCCAACTGAAACTACTACCTTGTTAAAGGTCATGGACAAACTCCTCAAGGTCAGTTCCAAGGGCTTTTCTTCAGTCTTCCTCTTGGACTCCTTCATAGAGGCGGGCTGCGTTATTCATATCCACGAATAATTCCCTGCCCCTCCCAGTGGGAGAAGTATATTCCTGGTACCACTGATTGCAGCTTGGCCATGAGACTTGCTTTGATATGAAAATGTGAGTGTGTACTTCCATGACCTGTGCCATAGCTGGGGAGAAGATTTAAGGGTAACATTGTCCCTTTCTAGTGCTGTGCTGGTAAATGCTCAGCAACAGGCTCTCTGGGGGAGGGGAGGGAATCTGCTGATTTCCACAGTATAAATACTCCCCCTATGCCTGATTTCAAGCTGCCAATGCAATGTTACTGAACATGGAGTTGAGAAGATATTTGTACTACCTGCTCTCCCTAGTACAAGCCCCCTCCAGCCTCTGGTGTGCCTTGTCTCTTTCCCCTGAGAGCAGCAAGGTTCTAGATAGGGCCTTTCCCTTCAGCCAGCACCCCCAATAGACGGCAGAACCCTAGCTGACCGGCAGCTGAGATGTAAACCTTTCTGTAAGCTGATATTTTGGGGGTTATCTGTCACTGCAGCATAACTTAGCTGAAGCTGACTATTGTACTCTTGAAACTCTGTCCTTGGCTTGGAACACCCCTTCTATCATTTCAGTCAACAAATATTCATCAGTGGCCACTACCTATGAGATGATTTGTCATTGTAGGTAACAGTAGAGACTAGAAAGCTAGACCACCTGGATCTAAATAGCTTCTCACTTCTTATAGATCTTCATCTATAAACTGAGACTTAGAGTAGCACCTACCTCATAAAGTTGTTGGGAGGATTAAATGATTTGCCGTATGTAAAGCACTTAGCACAGCACCTGGTACAGGATAATCAGTCATTAAGCATCAGCTTCTGCTATTGCCACCAGCTACCAAGCTCCATCTAGGTTGGGCTGGAAAATGCAGTCAGGGCACCTTGGCTTTTAGGGAATTCATTCACAGTCCGACAGATATAAAAGCAGAAAATCATGATAAATCAGGATAAATGCAAGAAAAGAAGGGTATGCTGTCAGAGCCAGAGCATCAGGACAACTAAGAGTGGATGAAAAAGAGTATGTTGAGTAGAATGAAACTTCAGGTTTTCTTCTTGGCTCCCTAATTATCCTCTGACCCCTTTGCTGGTTACCTCTCTCCCCTCAGATATTGGTTCCCCAGATTTAGTCCTTCTCTTTCTCTTCTCTCTACTCTCTTCTAGGACAAACCCATCTGCCCCAGGGTTTTGACACAGGTGGTCATAGTTAACATTTACTGAGTGATTACTACAAGCAAGGCACTGTGCTAAATACTTTACATCTGTTATCTAATTTGATATTCGCTCTGATCTTATGAGGCAGGTATCATCATTTGCATTTTTTTAAAGATTTCATTTATTCATGGGAGTGGGCAGAGAGAGGAAGGGGGAGAGGCAGATGAGAGGAAGAATGACTCCCTGCTGAGCAAGGAGCCCGATGCAGGGCTCGCTTCCAGGACCTGGAGATCATGACCTGAGCCAAAGGCAGACACTTAACCAGCTGAGCCACCCAGGAACTCCCATCTGTACTTCACAAAGAGAAACTGAGGCTACGAGGGCTTAGATGACTTGCAGTGTCACTGGAGGCACTTTTAGCAGCAGGAGCTGGAATACCCAAATAAACGTGGCCCCACTGCAAGAAGTCTAGAGGCAGGTGATACCGGTTGTTTCATTTAGCAGCACAGTGATGTTCGCCTCTGAGTCAGCTTCTCTCTGCATTTCTCCCCTCTTCCCTCACAACCCCAGGATGGCTGCTAGACTAAGCATCGCATTCCCCCTCAGCATCTAAAGGCAGGCAGGCAGGGAGGTTTTTCCCTGAGGCATCTCTCTCCTCACCCGAAGGGAAAGCCCTGCCTCCCACCCTCTTGCTTCTTCCCTCACCCTCTCAAGTTGTGCCTCTGGCCAGACTGACCCCCTCTCAGCTCTATGCTGTCTGTTCGGTGACTAACCTAGAGGATGAAAGGTTGTGTTGAATAACGTGTGGAGCTCATGAGTTCCAAACATGGACAGGAACCCAAAGTATTTAGGCTAAGAACACAGACAAAGACATGGTGCAGGAGAAGCCCAGTTGGATAGCCGCTACTGGCCACTGGCCACCCTCTGCGGCAAGACTCCCGGGTCCCCTCCAAGAACAGCCCTGCCATGTTGCCTCTCTCTCTTTCAAAGGTCAAAGTCCTGGGGAGAGACATCCTATTGGGCAGGCCAGGTCATGTGCTCACTGCCCCATTGCCAGAAAGGCAGGAAAGATTCTACCCTTTCAGCTTCTAGGAGGAGACAAGGAGACGTGACTGTCCCTGGCCTCCGAGCTCTTTACAGTATTGGATTTCAACATAGGAGAGACGTTCTTCTGCTGAGTACCACAGTTATCCTTGACTTGCCACTGGCTCCTTGGCCTCCAGACCTTGGCACATACAGCTCCTGGTGTCACCTCCCTCCTCCAGCAAAACTCTCCTCATCCTTTGATGTTTCATGTCTCTTAGATGTCATTCCCCTTCAAATCTGGGACAGGTGCCCCTCCATTGTTTTCCCACCATAGGCTGTACCTTCCGCAGCATTGTCCTCATCCCTGTACTGAAATTCCATCTTACTTGAGTTTTGTTCCTCCCTTGACTGCAAGATCTATGAGAGTGGATACCCTGCCTTCCTTGTCAGCACCAGATCTCTGGCACTAAGCACAATCCTGGGCACATAGTATATGCTCACTAAATATACACTGAATGAATCAATTAAAGAATGAATGAGATGAATATTAATGACACCACCCTCCCCCAGTCACCTGGCCCCAAAACTTGGACATTATTATCCCCATCTGGTCTAGTGTCAGTTCCCATTAATTCTACCTCCATAGGCCAGTCCCTCGTTCCCTTTCTCCTGGACTTTTGCAATACTCCCTGCTGTGGACATCTGTCATTTCTGCCTGCCCAAAGGCTTTTTCCCCTTATTTCAGAAACTGTCATCATGTGCTTTTGGGGAACTACGTCTCCCACTCCCACAATCTTGAGGGAACTATTAATCAAGGTACTCTCCACCTTTGCCAAGGGGTGAACATGAGGTACAAACCAAGCCAGAGCTTTGAATCTTGAGTAGAATGACGCAGATGCAGGGAAGAGTCAAGCTGAGTCATTACAATCACAGCATCATGAGAACTCATTTGTTGGGTTTGAGGGTAGCCTCACCCAAGAGTCCAGTGATAGGTGGATCCTGAAGTAGGACAGAAGGAGATCTAAATATCACCTTTTTTACTGACAGACCTGTTGGAGATGTACCTTGAGGTCTGACAGACAAGTGGAATTACTAATATAGAACTCCAGCAAGCAATCTTTCCCATCCAGTCTCAGGCAGTGCTGGGAAATCATAATCTTCCCTGTGAGGGTCAGATCCTGGGAAATTTTAGAGCAAGAAGGAAGAGAGAGGAAAAAACAAAACATGGTTCTTGTGAGGAGGTAGAACTGAAAGAGAAAGAGGAGGAAGAGGTGAACTGAGCTTCGTAGTCTCCCTAAACTCAGCAATCAGATAAGTCACTCCTCCTTCTCTTCTGCAGAGACAAGAGGCAGGAATATTACTCTAAAAGAGGTCCCTCTTTTTTTATGGAAAAAGCCAGAGGAGGGAATAAATATCCCCCTCTACCTTGTCTACTTATTCTCAATATTTAGATTACCCAAGGCAGCTCTGGCTCCTGTCATTCCCAAGGCCACCTGTCATACAAGTGTATCATCCCAGCGGGTTCCTCCCCTGATTGATGTAGCCAGAGTCTGTTTCTGTTGCTTGTACCCAAAGAACATTTATTAGTTTCCTTTTGCTGCTGTAGTAAATTGCTACAAGTTTGGGTGCCTGGGTGGCTTATTTGGTTAAGCGACTGCCTTCAGCTCACATCATGATCCTGGAGTCCCAGGATAAAGTCCCACATCAGGCTCCCTGCTTAGCAGGGAGTCTGCTTCTCCCTCTGAAATTCTCCCCTCTCATGCTCTCTCTCTCTCTCTCTCTCTCTCACATAAATAAATAAAATCTTTTTTTAAATTACTACAAATTTGATGGCTTAGAACAATACAAATTTATTATCCTATAATCCGGGAGGTCAGAAATCCAAAATGAGTCCCATGGGGCTAACATGGAGGTGTCAGCAGGAGATATGTTTCCTCTGGAGGCCCTAGGGGACAGCTGTTGCCTTGCCTTTCCAGCTTCAGAGGCTGCCATCATTGCTTGACTTGTGGTCCTCAGTCAACAATCACACCACCCTGACCTCTGTTTGTGTCATCACACCTCTTTCTCTGGTTATCCTGCCTCCCTCTTATCCTTCATGAGGACCTTCGTGATTATATTGGGTCCATCCAGATAATCCAGGATAATCTCTCCATCTCAAAATCCTTAACTTAATCACATCTGCAAAGTCCCTTTTGCCATGTAAGATAACATGGTCACAAGTTTCAGGGATTAGGACGTGAACGTCTTTGAGGGTGGAGTGGGGAGGGGATTGTTCCGCTATCACAGAACATGAACAGAAGTATCTCTTGGCTTGTCTCTTGGCATTCATCTCTTCCTCTCCTCTCCAGTCTGTCCTGCAACTGATCCTTATAAGATGTGAATCTGATCAGGACACCTGGGTGGCTCAGTGGGTTAAAGCCTCTGCCTTTGGCTCAGGTCATGATCTCAGGGTCCTGGGATCAAGTCCCGCATCGGGGTCTCCTCAGCAGGGAGCCTGCTTCCTCCTCTCTCTCTCTCTGCCTGCCTCTCTGCCTACTTGTGATCTCTGTCCGTCAAACAAATAAATAAAAAATCTTTAAAAAAAAGATGTGAATCTGATCATGATGGTTCTACTTAAGAAATTTCCCAATTCACCAAAGCCCCCTGGATAAAATCTACAGCACACTCTTCTCTCTCTCTCTCTCTCACCTCTGCTAGTTTGCTCTGAATGTTCTCTCAGCCTGAAATATACCCCCCACCCCAAAGCCAAATCCTCTGTATCTTTCAATGTCCATCTCTTTCACAGAAATGTCAGGATCCCTCTACCTGGAATCCAGCTGCACTGTGGGTCTCATGTCTGCAGAAACTGCCTGTGTTTTTGTCTGGCAGTCCTGGGTACCAGCCAGTCAGACAGAACTGAGCTCAGATCTGCTCAGCCTCAGCCTCACCTCTCTGTGCCTTAATTTCCTCTATTTAAAAAATTGCAGAAAATAAAGTAATTAGGTATCTAGTTTATTGTGCAAATTAAATGAAATAATGCATGTAAAGTGTTAGCACAGGGCTGGCACACAGTACCCAATAATAGGTAGATGATAGCAGTTATTATTACAAATTAAGTTGAAAGAATAAATGAATGAAGTACTCCTTCCTTCCCGAGGGCTGTCAATATCCCCCTTATGGTCTTTGGTATGCCCCCCAAAGACTAGGACATTATTAAAATTTGAATGAATAAACTTTACACTGTGTATTTCTGTGTAGTCTCAGTTGCTTTCCTTCCTGAGGGATCCATGCCTGTAGAAATCACTGTAGGGATAGGCGACAGAAAGGGAAAACTGATCCTATGCCCCTTGCCCGGTGTCCTGGGTACGGCAACCCTCCATAAACTCTGACTTTCTTGGAGTGAAGTGAATTTTGGCTACATAGAAGTTTCCACCAGAAAAGATGTGCTTGTTCCCTACCCTCCCCCTCACTCCCATGAACTCTGAACTCTCTGGGGCACCAGCTCATCATCCATAGTCTTATTGTGACCCTGCCACTGTGTGGCTCTGGGCAAACCACTGCATAGTTCCCTGAAAAATGGGTTTAACAATCTCTGCCTCTTTCAAGTTCAGGCACTTTGTAGATGTCTAATGTGGAGAGGGGGAAATAAATGTTCATTTCTTTTGTGAGGTAATATAGAAGAGAGCACACTGAAGGAAGAGCAAATTCACCACTAGGATGTAGAAAATGAGTTGCTAAGAGCCTGTGGGGAAACATAATTGTTTCATAATCACACTCCTGACTAAAGGTCCAAAGGGGCCCTCGGGGCTAGTCTTGCCAGGATCTAGAGGATTGCTTCACAGGGGGTGTAGATGAAACTTTCATACACCAAAAAGTTGTAGGAATTCTTTTCTTAGCTGAGAAGAATATCTCCAAGAGATATATCCAAGAGTTATCTCTTTTGAGAAAAGCTTTTCCTGACTTAAAAAAGGTTGTTTTTTTTTTATTAAAAATTATTTTTATTTTTTCAGCGTAACAGTATTCATTGTTTTTGCACAACAAAAAAGGTTGTTTTCTTATTGTAAAAGTAGTATCTGTATATTACAGAACTTACTATAGAACTTTTTGAAAATATAAACATGCACAAAGAAGAATGGGAGAGGCTCCTGTAATCACAGTGTACAGAGATCATCACTTGTAACTCAAAAGTGGGATTTTGTTGTAACTGCAATTTTGTATCCTGTTTGGTGAACATTTTCCCATGTGTTTAAATATTTTATACAATGCGGGGGAGGGGGTGGGGGTGGGATTCAGAATACAAATTTGTTGCAATCTATTTAACCAATCTCTTGTTGAATATTTGGGATATTGCCTTTTTGTTTTGTTCTTTGGTTTGCTTTTTTGAGGCTTTTAGGCTGTTGTGCTACAAGTAGTATCTTTGTTACACAAATCTTCACGCATATCTTTCTTTGATTATATCTTTAATTCCTGGAGGTGCAGTTGTTGGGCCAAAGGATATTTGATACATATTATCAACTTGTCTTCTAAGACTGATTTCGCCCGTTTGCACTCCCAGAAGCAACTGCGTAGGACTTTACCGGAGTTGCCGGTGTCATTAACTGTCAAAGGCCAACTGGAACTCCCAGCCTGGCCTCAGGTCTTACTTCACTTTTTCCCGCCCACTCCGCACACCCGCCGGGAGCCCCATCGCCGCCTCGGAATATGATGGCCCGCCCCTTCCTTACTCCCGTACGGATTCTGTCCAATCAAAAGCAGCGTTCTACAATATCGCCTCATGGTTGGTAAGTTAAAGTGTCCATCACGCCCGGGGGCGGGAGAAGCGACCTGACGGACGTGGCGGCGGACCAGTGTTAGCCGCGAGCGGGCCGTGCGTGGCGTGCGCGGCACGCTAGACTGGAAGCGCTGGACCTGCGAGGTGTGTGCTGGCGGCTTGAGCGGTGAGAGGCTTGGCGGCCATGGCTCCCAACGTCCCCGCGCCCGAACCGGCCCCAGAGTGTCCCAAGGGCATCCGGGCCGTGCTCCTGGGGCCTCCCGGGGCCGGCAAGGGTACCCAGGTGAGCTGCAGGGGCGGGCTTGGCGACTGACCCTGTGGAACTCCAAGGTCAGGACGGCCGGAGGTCCGGATAGCCCTGGAGTGGGACCTGGAGCCTAGGCCTGGGGAGAGTGTGGGAGGGTTGTGGGAAGGCGTTTGGGAGAGGGTCCAGTTGGAGATCGGGGGAAGTCTGAGTTAGGATTAGAGTTCTGGAGGGATCTCGACTTGAGGTGTCATGTTGGGATCAAAGGACTGATTTAGATTCCTTAAGGAGTTAAAAGCTGAGAGGATTTGAGCGGTAGGTAGGGTGAGCCTAAGGTTGAAGCATCTAGATTACAGCCTGAGTGGAGTCAGGAACCCCCGATTCCCTACCATGTGGGAGTGGCTTGTCCAGGGTTATGCTCCGGGCATTTGGGGAAGGGGAAACTTGCTTGTTAGGGTTAATGACTGAAGGTGGAGGAGCATCTTTAGCACGTGGGACAGCGGGCGAACTGGGGTGTGCTGATTAAGAGTTCCAAGAGAAATGAGGTATGACCTACCTGAGCCAGTTAAGTTAGGGAAATGAGAGACGGTATCAACATACAGGTAAGAAAACAGTTCCAGAGAGGTCAGGTTGCTTTTCGAAGATAGCGAAATTGACTTCATGCAGTCTGGAACCTCAGGAGCCATGGGGCTCCAGGAGTTTGGACTCTAAAGTTACCTTCTACCTTAGCAGACTATGGGTCCTCACTTGGTGTCAGGGCTGTAAAGCACCCATAGATCAGAGTTGGGATTTATGTTCTCCTTTTAAGATTTGGAAGCCCATAGGTTGGATTATCAATGTCCCCTTCCTGCTTAAGGTCTGGCATTGCCCTCCAGGCCACAGGTTCCTGTTGGTTGTTAGGTGCTTTAAGATGGAACTCCTGAAAGTCCTGAGCACCTAAGTGAATGGTGTTCAGGGGACAGCTGTGTGCCCACTTTTCCTTGAAAAGATTTTGAAAAGCATTTGAAAAGATCTTGTCTTACTCATTCTTGAGACCCCTCGGCACCCAGCACATCACTTAGCACTTGATGGGGTTGGAAATGGTTGAAGGACACAGATTAATGTGGGTGATGACAAGGGAAGTCTGGGAGATACCGGTCATTCCTGTGATAATTGCTTTTTGGCTCTGGGCACTAGGTCAAGAACGACCACTTTCCCTTTTCTATAGCTGGAGCTGATTCATCCCTGGAACTCACTGTTACCTAATCCCCTTGACCTCCGTTAACTTGGAAGTCTCTTTCCTGTTGCTATCCCCCCCCCCCCCCTCCGTTATTAGGGAAACTGCCGCCGAGGAATATTTAATCCCAGACTCTGCAAACTTTTGCTGTGACTATAAACAGGGTAGCTCAAATGCATCAATTAGTTTTTCTTAGTTCATACAGAAGGTAATAATTTCATTAGTTGTGTAATGAACAACCCATCCCAGTGCTGAGACAAGGGTTTTATAGTCTAGCAAGCTTTGTAACTTCTAAGCCTGAATGTCTTCATCTGAAAAATGGTGATAATACCCACCTTACTTATTCAACATTTTATGAGTACCAAACATTGGAGATAGAGCAGTGAACAAGACTGATAAGGTCCTTACTCATATAGACCAAAAGCTGACAAGGATTTTGGAGGAATATGTTATATACATGTGTAAAAGCATCCCTAGGTACCTAAATGACAACCTGGCACATCACAGGCATTCATTAATTATTGACTTCCTCATCTTACACATTTCCCTTTCAACCGGATGTATTTCAGTGTAAAGAGTGATGTATTCAGGAAGTTTTGAAGGAAATTATACTTACGAGCTGATTTATAAGGGTGTGCATACAGCAAGTGTTGGTCAGAGACGGCTTTGTGGAAGTGAAGGAGATGTAATTGGGACTTGAGGAAACAAGTCTTTTAACCTCTGTACACCTTTCTTTTCGTAAGTGGGACAAAAGGAATACTAGTGGTTGTAGTTTTATGGAGTTAAAAAAAACAGCAGGGGCACCTGGGTGGCTCTTCCTGCTCTGCAGGAAGCCTGCTTGTCTCTCTCCCACTCCCCCTACCTGTGTTCCCTCTCTCACTGTCTCTTTCTCTGTCAAATAAATAAAATCTTTTTTAAAAAAGTAAAATAAGGGGCGCCTGGGTGGCTCAGTGGGTTAAGCCGCTGCCTACGGCTCAGGTCATGATCTCAGGGTCCTGGGATAGAATCCCGCATTGGGCTCTCTGCTTGGCGGGAAGCCTGCTTTCCCCTCTCTCTCTGCCTGCCTCTCTGTCTACTTGTGATCTCTCTCTCTGTCAAATAAATAAATAAATAAAATCTTTAAAAAAAAAAAAGTAAAATAGGGGCACCTGGGTGGCTCAGTGGGTTAAGTCCTCTGCCTTCTGCTCAGGTCATGATCTCAGGGTCGTGGGATCGAGCCCCACATCGGGCTCTGTGCTCGGTGGGGAGCCTGTTTCTCTCTCTCTGTCTCTCTCTCGGCCTGCCTCTCTGCCTACTTTTTAAAAAAGTAAAATAAAAACAGCAGTGTTCATAAATCAGAGGTTGCAAAGTGGCAGCGTCCAGCAGCATTTAGTCTACAAACACATCCTATGTTTATTTTTTTCTTTGAATAGGCTCTACTCCCCAACGTGGGGCTTGAACTCACAGACCTCAAGATCTGAAGTCTCATGCTCCACTGACTGAGCCAGCAGTCAGTGACTCCCTAATTTTTTTTTAAAGATTTTATTTATTTTGAGAGAGGGAGTGAGTCAGAAAGCACAAGATGAGGGAGGGGGGCTGACGGCAGAGGGAGAAGCAGAAGCAGACTCCCACTGAGGAGGGAACCCAACACAGGGCTCAATCCCAGGCCCCCGGGATTATGATCTGAGCCAAAGGCAGACGCTTAACCGACTGAGCCACCCAGGCACCCCCTAACTATTTTTTTTAAGAATTTGGGGCGCCTGGGTGGCTCAGTGGGTTAAAGCCTCTGCCTTCAGCTCAGGTCATGATCCCAGGGTTCTGGGATCGAGCCCCGCATCAGGCTCTCTGCTCGGCAGGGAGGCTGCTTCCTCCTCTCTCTCTGCCTGCTTCTCTGCCTGCTTGTGATCTCTGTCTGTCAAATGAATAAATGGATAAAATCTTTAAAAAAAAAATTTTGTGGGTTTTTTTGTTTTCTTGAGAGAGAGCACGTGACCCGGTATGGGAGTGGGGGGAAGGCAGTGGAGGTGGGGCAGAGGGAGAGAGAATCTTAAGCAGGCTCCATGCCCATTGCAGAGCCCCACATGAGGCTTGATCTCACCACCCTGAGATCATGATCTGAGCCGAAATCGAGAGTCAAACACTTAACAGACTGAGCCACCCAGGTGCCTCAAGTTTGAATACAAAAAAAAAGACTGGTCCCCATGTACCCATTATCCAGCCCCAAGAACCATCAGCTGGTGGCCTTTGCTTCCCCATCCACTCTCCCTTCACAGATTATTTTCAAGCAGCAACCAGATAGCATGACCGAGGTGTCTCTGTCGCCCTGTTCACAGATTTTTGCATGTGTCCAGCTTATACCAGTTCTTGCAGGCCATTCTCTGTCAGCTGTATCAGTGCAACGACATGACATCTCTGTGAGACCCATACTTTTATTCCCCTTTTTACAGTTAGAGAAACTGAAGTTCAGAGGGCCTGTTCTCTAGTTTACATAGCAAGTTATCGGCAGATCCGCTACCCGAATGGCTCCAAAGCCCCTGCTCTTTTAGTGGCTATCTCCTACCCTAGGTTAGATTTTCTCCTACCCTGTGCATATTGCGCTTGATCCTTTTGGTGTTAGAGATGAAGAGAGCAGCCCTTGCCCTCAAGAAGATACAGTACAACAAATAGTCACCCTTTGCTCAGTTATGTGACAGGCCCCTGGTCAGAGATTCCACGTGTCATCTGATTTAACCCCACAGCCCTACAAGGTAGATCCTGTTCTTATCCATGCCCTTTGTACTGATAAACTGAGGCCCAAATGCTATACCTTGCCCCAGGATAGGCATAAAGAAGTAGCAAAGGCAGGATTTGAATTCATGACTGGTTCCTGAGCAGAGTCACCATCTTTCACGGTTGACACTAGTCTGGGTGTAGAGGCAAAACTAAACAGCACGCGCACAATCCATACCAGTGCGAAGTACTATGCGGGGCGTGTCCGATGAGTGACTGACAAATGCTAGGATTAGTTCAGGGTTAGAACAAGAACTGTCATTTGTCGAGAGTATTCCATTCTTCCTCCTACCCAGCCCGTAATGTCGGTATTGTTAGCCCCAATTTATAGATGAGGAAATAGTCTCGAAGAATCCCTGGCCTAAGGTTCCATGGTAAGTTAAGAGGCAGAAGTGATACTCAAACACAGGTTTCTGTGCTTTTTAAAAAACTTTCTATTGAGGTATAATGTACATGGAGAAAGCTACACCTGTCATAAGTGAGCAGCTTGATGGATCTTCACAACATGAATTTTCACAATTACCCTTGGGCGACTTACATCCATGTTAAGAAACAGATGTTGCCAGCATGGCAGAGTCCTCCTTGTGCTCTCTTCCAGGTGGGCACGTGCGCGCACACACACACACACACACACACACCCTTTGCTCAGAGACAGCCATTAAGGCTCTGTGGGTTGTTACTGTTGTGTTTTAATAAGGCCATATATCATGGATAAGTGCTAGAGCTTGCCAGCTCTGATGTTACTAGCTACGTGATCTTGGGCAATTAGCCTCTGAATTTCATTTATAAAATACAGATTAGAAATAGTTCCTACCGGGGCGCCTGGGTGGCTCAGTGGGTTGAAGCCTCTGCCTTCGGCTCGGGTCATGATCTCAGGGTCCTGGGATCGAGCCCCGCATCGGGCTCTCTGCTCAGCAGGGAGCCTGCTTCCTCCTCTCTCTCCCTGCCTCTCTGCCTACTTGTGATCTCTGTCTGAAAATAAATAAATAAATAAATCTTTTAAAAAAAAATAGTTCCTACCTCCTGGGTTTGTTGTATATTATGCATATTAACTACAGTAAAACTGCATAGAAAAATTCCTTGGCATGTTGCAAACACGCAGTTAGCAGATGTTGATGAGTCCTTATCAGAGGAAGAAGGGATAGGTGGGAGTATTTTGAGAGAGAGATGCTCAGAATTTGGGAAGAGTAGGGAAGAGTAGAAGGGAGAGGAGCTAAGGTCCTCAGAGATGCTTCCGTTATGTATTTGGGAATCCTACACAGAGCTGCTGTTTACAGTGGTGCAAGGCACATAGATAGGTAAATTTGAAGGTGGAGGTAAATTTGAAGAGCTTAGGCCCTGTAGGAAGTTGATAATGGAGGACACTGAGTGCTAGACTGAGATATTTGGACTTCTCCCCTATTGCACTGAGGAGACATAGAAGGCTTCTGAATGTGTGTGTAGGTGTTGGGGATGGGAGGCACGCCCAACAGTATTTTAGGAGATGATTCCAGCTACATATTCAGGAGCATGGGATGTGGGAGTGGGAAAGACAGAGGCAGAAGGTAATTTCAAAGTGAGAAAACGCATGAGTTTGAGATTAAGTCAAACCTCAACAACTAATAGCTTCCCTTTATTTCCCTGAATGCCAGTCACAATGCTGAATGCTTCTGCATACATAATTTTATTAAGTCCCCATAATAGCTCTGAGAGTAGACATTATTGTCAACTCCAGGGATGAGGACACTGTGGCTTTAAGAAGGCCGCATAACTTGTTCAGGGGGAGCCCAGTGAGTAAATTGTGGGTTCTAGTTTCCAACCCAGATCTGTACCACCAAAAACCCAGTCTTGTCCCACTGCCCCCGGGGGCTTCACAGACGGTGCATCGGAATCCCTGGGTGCTGCCTGAGGCATAAACTTTAAGGGTGGGCCTGGCTTTATATTTTTAGCATGTGCCCCAGATGACAGTGGTAATATACTGAAGATGACATTAAACCCACCCACCATGCTGCCTGTCTGGTGGTTTCAGCCATTCTTACCCATGCCCCCCACAAAAACCTACCTCTTCCCCCACAGGGTTCTCACAGAGGTGATGAGCCTGTTTTTCGGTCCATGGCCAGTGAGACACGAGTGGCCCAGGGCCTCAAGCAGCAAGAGTGTGGTCCAGGGGCCAACAGGACAGCCAGGCCTACAAGCTTGTTAAAAATGCAGATGCTCAGGCCCCGCCCTGTGGAATCAGAATCTGCGTTTTAGCAGCATCCCCGGGTGGTCTGGAGTAGAAGCAGTGCCCTGAAGCATAATCTTGAAGTGTGAGGGGAATATAATAAAGTTATTTCATCAGAATGCTTCTGTAGGTTGCAAGTAGAGTAATGCAAAAAAGAAAGACCATGGAGGGAAGTCTTCTATTAAATGCCCACTGTGTGTCTTATGTTTTGGGTACTTACTTCCTCAAAACAGCCCAATGTTTTTATCCTCACGACAGCCCAGTCAAGTAGATAAACATCCCCAACTGACCGGTGAGGAAACAGATGCTGAGAAGTTAAGTAACTGGCCCAAGGTCACACAGCTGTAGAATCCCGTCATCCGGAACTGCACAAGCCAGGTCTCCAGAATGTTCCCCCAGGTTAACTTCAACAACCAAGGAGAAAGATTGGCAGAAAAGCCCAGTTCTCTGGGGGTGTGGCCACCACGCCAGCCTGGAGGGCCAGAAGGTTTTCCACTGCCAGAGAGTCCTGACCTTCACTGGCTTTCCACAATGCAGTTTTTAACACCTTCGTCTGGATTCCATTTTGCTGTGAAGTCATGTCTTTGCTTGAACTGAATCAGTCCATAAATCAAACTAGAATTTGCTACACTGAGCCCCATCTATTTCCCTTTCCTGTGTGCAACTAAGAAAACTCCCAATGCACTGACTTGAATAAGAATCCAGCCCTACTTATTTTATGAAACAGTTGAACCAGAACACTAAATATCAAGCTTTTATTGAACTGATTCAATTCCTTGTGAATTCTGTGGGGGGGGGGGGGCAGGGAGAGGGCACTCCCATTGTATTGTTCAGAGTTCTTCTTGTTCTGGTCTTTATTCTGCTGTGTTGTCCACCAAACTAGGAGTCTGTAGAGGCCAGAGTCCCTGTCTTTTGTTTTCCTGGCTCCCAGCAGGGTTCTTGGAGGGGGCGTCAGTGTTTTCTTTCTCTGTGAATGAACATGGAATTAGGGCCAGGGCTACAGTGCCATATAATGTTCACTGAGTGTTTACTCTGTGTCTGTCCTGGTGTATATATGTCGAGCTCCATTTGATCCCATCACCCCAGTGATGGAGGGCCTGCTACTGTTTCCACTGACTTAGAGGAGATTTGAAAGGCAGTAAGGTGATACAGTTTTTCTCAAGTCACATATCTAGCAACTAGTGTCGGAACCCCAGGAATTTTGACTCTGAAGCCCATGCTCTGCCTTCTAAAACTACTATGTAAGTATATACTGTTGGCCAAATGCTCTTTTTATGTATCCTATCTCATCCTCACAGCTACTTCCTGAGATGGAGACTTTTTGCCTTCATTTTAAACAGACCAGGAAACTGAGCCTCTGAGAGGAAAGGGAAAAAACCAGATGTGCCTGGGGAGAAATCCGCATTCCTCAGCTGGCCCCAGGCTACCTCCCAGGCCCCTGGCCACCTTACTTGACAGTGGCGCATTCATTCCTTTGGCAAATGTTCATTCAACACATTATATACCAGGCATTGTGCTGAGTGGTTGATCTGTGTGAACTCATTTCAACTTCTCAGCAGCTGGGGTGCCTGGCCAGCTCCCGCCAGTATGACTCTTAATCTCTGGGTCGTAAATTTGAGCCCTACATTGGTCATAGAGATTACTTCAAAATAAAAATCTTTAAATAGGGGTCCCTGAGTGGCTCAGTGGGTTAAGCGTCTGCCTTTGGCTCAGGTCATGATCTCAGGGTCCTGGGATTGAGCCCCGCATCCGGCTGTCTGGCAGGGAGCCTGCTTCCCGCCCCCTCTCTATCTGCTTCTCTGCCTACTTGTGATCTCTGTCTGTCAAATAAGTAAATAAATCTTAAAAAAATAAAAAATAAATCTTTAAATAAATAAAGGGGCATCTGGGTGATGCAGTCGTTAAGCATCTGCCTCGGCTCAGGTCATGATCCCAGGGTCCTGGGATCCCGCCCTGCATTGGGTGGCTCCCTGCTCAGCAGGAAGCCTTCTCCCTCTCCAGCTCCCTCTGCTTGTATTCCCGCTCTCACAGTGTCTCCCTGTCAAATAAATAAATACAATCTTTTTTAAAATAAATAAACTTAGCAGCAACCCTGAGAGGTACTGATACTGCTATTTTGATTCTTCCCATTTGTAAACTGAGGCTTTTGTGTCACTAGGGCATGTCTGGTGGAAGTTGTGAGAGTAGCTAATATATATGACCACTTCCTGTGTGCTAGGTGCAGTTTTCAGTGCTTTACAGGGATTCTGTCGTAGAAATCTTACTGTGACCCTATAATTGTTCTACATTGAACTATAACATCTGGTACTTTTATCCCTATTCCAGGTAAGGAAATCGGGCATTGGCCAAAGTCCATTGAGTCAGTGACAGGGCCAGGCTCACCCCCGGGCAGCAGGCCTTCAGTGTTAATTCTGTCTTGGTTTTCATCTTCCCCTCCACAGGCACCCAAATTGGCCGAAAACTTCTGCGTCTGCCATTTGGCCACTGGGGACATGCTGAGAGCCATGGTGGCATCAGGCTCAGAACTGGGGAAAAAGCTGAAGGCCACTATGGATGCCGGGAAACTGGTAGGTTCGGTGGTCCCAGTGAATGTGGATATTCCTGCATCTCAGTCTGCACTGCCTCCTTTGGTGGCCACCAGCCACGTGGAATCATGGGTATTAATTGAGATTTCCTTGAATTGAAAATTCAGCTGCTCAGTCTCACTGGCTGCATTTCAAAGGTTTGTTAGCCAGCGCGGCTTTAGAACGTTTCCATCATTGTAGAAAGTTCTGTTGGACAGCCCTGTGCTGCGGGGTGTTCCCACAAACTCACCCACTGCATGAACTTCTAGGGTAGCAGGTTACGTGGTACATTCTGAATGTGTGGCATTTATTTTATTCACGGTATTCCTTTTTTTTTTTTCAATTATTTTATTTTATTTTTTATTTTTAAGTAGGCTCTACACCCAATGTGGGCCTTGAACTCACAATCCTGAGATTAAGTGTCATGTGCTCTACTGACAAAGCCAGCCAGGTGCCCCTATTTACAGTATTCTTGAGGTTCTTTTGTGCTGATGCGTTTTGTAATAGGTTTTGTATTACGTTTTGTAATTGGTTTTAGAGCCAAAAATGAAACTGCCATCCCCAGGCCAGAACTCAAGGATATATCAAGAGAGGACACAGGAAACCACAGGGTGTTTTAACTCTGTTTTTGTGGCTCTGTGTTCTGTGTCTCTAACAGTGGATTTGCTTGGTGACTGATGAAAGTAATAATTCCTCCTACTTGGGGAATATAGCATTTTCTTACATTTGTAGGCCATTTGATCTATTTGGATGATCACGATCTATTATCTACTAAATCTTCTTTGATTAGCGCCAGAGCTTAGTTGTAACTGAGTTATTCTGGGAGTTGGCCTCTGGGAATCACCTTCAGGCATTTTAATAAACTGGAACACCAAGAAAACATTTTAATTAAACTACAGAAACAATGGTTTTGGTATAGAATATTCATGAGCAAGAAGGTACACCATGTTGTAAGTACTTACAATGTTACAAACCATTTGCTTCCTTAACATTTTCCCTGGTTTCTTTTAAGATTTCATTTTTTTAGGGGAGCCTGGGTGGCTCAGTGGGTTGAGCCTCTCTGCCTTTGGCTCGGGTCATGATCTCAGGGTCCTGGGATTGAGCCCCACATCCGGCTCTCTGCTCAGTGGGGAGCCTGTTCCTGCCTACACCCCCCCCATCTCCTGCTCTGCCTACTTGTGATCTCACTCTCTGTCAAATAAACAAATAAAATCTTAAAAAAAACACATTTTGTTCTTTTATTTGACAGAGAGAGAGCAGGAGAGGGAGAAGTAGACTTCCTGCTGTGCAGGGAGCCCAATGTGGGACTTGATCCCAGGACCCTAGAATCGTAACCTGAGCCAAAGGCAGACACTTAACTGACTGAGCCATCCAGGCACCCCACATTTCACTATTTTAAGTTCATACATGAAGATGATCAGATAATACCATTTTGGGGAAGGGAGGTAGAAAAAGCTATATTTATCATCTGGGAATCACCTTCAGGAGTCATTTTGTGCTGGCCCTCGGATCTTCTCATATCTCAGAATGTTGGTTGGGGAAGGATTTGGCTTTGCCTTTATCCCCGAACCTCCTGGCAGGCTTTGAGATTGCATAGCTGTATCTGGGGTACCCTGACCCGTCCACCTGCCCCTTTATCTCTAGCTTTCTCTTCGTGCTTGTGAGACCTTGAGCTAAGCCAGAAAGCTAGATAGTTTGGACTTTGGGTCTTGGCATAAGATCTTATACTGAGAAAAAATTGGGGTATGGCCATGAGATTGCTTATCTCCAGCCTTCACTTCGTCACAGAGCTTGTACTTTGTCCCCAAGTTCACAGCGGGTCCCAGGAGATAAGAGTGTTTGCAGCCTTCACGGTCATACTGGTAAGGAACTCTGTTTCTATGAAAGCTCAGGAGGAAAACCAGTTTTTGGAAGCTGGAGGGGTCCTCATTAGGGCTTTTAGAGCAACTAAGAGGTGCATTGGGCTGGCACCTCATTTCCTTGGCTCTGACCCAGTCTTGCCAATTCAGCAACCTTCTCTGTTACCTCATGTCGAGGATGGCCTAAACCACTTTACTGTTCGCCTATCAGAATTGTGAAACAGGGAAGGTTGGTACCTTCCTACGTTCTGGTTGAGCCCCATTCTCCCATGGAGCCCTCCTCAGTGATCTCTCAGCCAGAAGCCCTCATCTTTCTTGTGCCTTGAGGACAGCTGATGAACTATTATCTGATGGAAAGGATCCTGGCTAATGGCTGGTGAGGTCCTCAGGACCTAAGACACGAGAGCCTCCTGTCCAGGTGACAGGCAGTGGGATCCTCTTCCCTCACCCAGATAGTTGAGACACAAGAGAATCTCAAGGGTGGAGAACACATATGTGGCAACCACAAAAATCACAAAACTGAATTTTCTTTGGCATGTGGAGCCATTCCACATTTGCTCTAATATTTGCTTCTTTGGGGTCAAGAAAACATGCTGTTTAGTAATCAGGTTATAGAGACACAAACTTGTGGCCCTGGAGTTGGGCTCATGTCACCCAGTTAACAGATTGAAACCCAAGGCTGTCTTGTTCATAATTTCCAGGTGAGCGATGAAATGGTAGTGGAGCTCATTGAGAAGAATTTGGAGACCCCTCGATGCAAAAATGGTTTTCTTCTAGATGGCTTCCCGCGGACCGTGAGACAGGCAGAAATGGTGGGTGCCTTGCATTTGTGTCACTGATACATGAAAACGAACTCTTGGCCCTTTATCTCTTCATTCCTTTGAGGGAAACGGCTCTGATCAAGCTCTGGTAGCTTAGATGGACCATATACTACTCTCTTGCAGCTCGACGACCTCATGGAGAAGAGGAAAGAGAAGCTTGACTCTGTGATTGAATTCAGCATCCCAGACTCTCTGCTGATCCGAAGAATCACAGGAAGGTATGTGTCCCCTGAAGGCCCTTGCCCGATCCCAGCCAGGCAGCGTAGTGCCATTTTTACATGGGCTGGTCTTGTGTGTGACATGGGATGGAGGCACGTGGAAAGAAGAGCAAGGGATTTGAAGGCAGACAGCATCTCAGGCCTGTCACTTTAAACTCTGACCCTAGGCAACTTTCTTAATCTCTCCAAGGCTGGTTCCTCCTGTGTAGAGTGGGGTTAATAAGATCCGCTTCGAGGAACCGTTGTGCATTTTACATACCATGACCTGCGTAGTTCAGAGTCTTGCTTATGGTAGGTGCCTCAGAAAGATTCCATTCCTTCCATGATTATCTCCAGTGCCCTGAAATCTGGGTTCATTTGGGAGTTGCCCTACCTTGCTGTAGGTTTTGTAGTGTGAAAATAATATGACCACCTACACAAAGTTTAGAAAATGGAGGAAAATTTTGCTCGTGGTACAGCCACCTCAGCCAAACCCACTATTGCTTTGTACTTGTTTCGGGGCACCTGGGGGACTCAGTCCATTAAGCATCTGACTCTCGGTTTTGGCTCGGGTCGTGATCTCAGAGTCGTGAGATCCAGCCCCGTGTCCGGCGCCATGCTCAGCATGGAGTCTGCTTCAGATTTTCTCTCCCTCTTCCTCTGCCCACCCCCTCACTCTTTCTTTCTCTTACTCTCTCTCTAAAATAATAAATCTCTAAAAATAAATAAATAAAGTGCTTGTTGCTTAGAGCACCAGGCTGACTCAGCCAAGTGAAGCACGCAACTCTTGGTCTCAGGAGTGGAGGTTGGATCCCCGCATTGGGTGTAAAGTTTACTTAAGACAGTAAATAAAGGGGCACCTGGGTGGCTCAGTTGTTAAGCATCTGCCTTTGGCTTAGGTCATGATCCCAGCATCCTGGGATCGAGCCCCGTGTCAGACTCCCTGGTCTGCGGGAGGCATGCTTCTCCCTCTCCCTCTCCTCCTGCTTGTGTTCCCTCTCTTGCTGTGTCTCTCTGTCAATAAGTGAATAAAATCTTAAAAAAACAAAACAAAACAAAACAAAAACTCAGTAAATAAATACAATTTTTGAAGTACTTGTTTCTTTGTAGTAGTCACCATTGAACACGGACATGCTTCTGTTTCTGAACAAGTTTGCCCTGAAAGGGCCACTGCTTTTGGCTACAATTTCCTCTACTCTGTTTCCCTGTCCACTCTGCCATCCCCTTTGTGCCTTCCAGAAATATGTGGGAAGATCTCAGCCCCTAATAGACCTCCTCCCATTCTCATCTTTATTATGGGCTGTGGCTTTTAGCTTTTATATCCCTTAGTCATTTTGATGGAGTCTCAGGAAGGTGGTCAGTCTGCCATCTTGAACCAGACGCCTGTGACCATTATTTTTACTTGCTGCTTGGTATTTCACAGTAGACAAGCCATCATTTACTTACTTGTCCCCTTACTGTGGTATGATTGTGTTTTTTATAGTTGTTTGCTGATAATTTAATGCTGTGACCATCATAGTACATGTCGACTTTTGGAATTAGAGGAAAAATGTTTTCTTGTTGTAAATTTTACTAAGTTGATTTCCTCGTGAAGTTGCACATTTTCTCCGTGGGTCTGCAATTCATATCTACAAGGGCAGAGGTAGACATGTAAACAGACAGCGGGGTGAGTGTGACAGGTGTTTTCCTGAGAGGCTATGTTAGATATGGTGGGATCCACTTCATTGGCGCTGGGGGCCTTTGCATCAATCTGCCCATGTTTCTGGGTGCCTGTTCTGTGTGTAGCACCATACTGGAGGGTACAGAAGAACAATGTGCCCATCTCTGACCTCAGAGAGTCTACAAGCCGTACGAGAAACCCGGGCTGATTAATGCAGTGGGTAGTCCTAAGGAGCGAGCCTGGGAGCGCAAAGGGAATGCTGCCTAGGAGAGGTGTAATGTCAAACATGGCCTTCCTGCATGGAGAGGATTTCGGTAAGGCTTTCCGGGAAGGGAGTAGAGGCGGGCATGAGTACAGGTTAGGGTAAGGCCTCTAGCTAGGGGTGGTGGCAGAATATCCGGAATTGGAGGAGTGATCTACAGGGCTGGATGGTAGAAAAAGTGCTGTTGGGAAGATCAGATGGGCGCTTGACTGGGGAAGTTTGGCCAGGGTGAAGAGAGTAGACAGATTAGGAGTCATGCGATGTTCTTAAGCCATGAGGTGTTAGGTCAGGAGCAGCATTCTAAGAACATTAGTTTGGCCCTGGCGTACAGGCTAAACTGGGGCAAAGGAAAAACAGACAAGAGCCCACCTAGGAGGCTGATTCTGATCCCCACGTGGAGTTGTGGAGGCTTTTCACTGGGGTTGGCTGGTGGGGAACGGAGAGATGCTGAAGAGCGAATTACAGGATTGTTGTAGAGCATGAAGAAGACCCAGGGTCTGGGTTTGGGAGTGTGGTGTGGTGCAACCGCCTCCCTCACAGAGAAGGACACACCAGACGGGTAAGGCAGTTTTTTCAGATTCACACTGGATCAGTGGCAGAACTAGCACTGAAAGTGGGCTTTCTGCCTCCTGGTCCACTACAGTGAGGGTTGGAAGAAAAAGGGGCAGGGACTAGTTGGTTTAATTTGGATCTTACTTAAATCTGACATGATAAAAATGCACTATAAATTTTGATTAGCTCTGACCTCATTTCTGACGATGTTATGAGTCATTACTTTATGTCTTGAATATGTATGTTTGGCGGTTATGGGTTTTAACTTTCTCAGTGTTGGCTCTCCGATATCCTAATTATCCTACCAGTTGGCTGTCCTAATGTCTCAAGCCGTCCACCCTTTGCAGCTGAGAAGACAGGCATCTGAAGTGTCCTCCTCAAGACAGCAGTGGCTCTAGAACCCGGGCCCATGTCCCTCCCCATCATGACCCCCACCACTAGGTCAGACTCAGTGGTCCCTAGAGCTATTGTGGTTGGTACTGAGACCAGACCCACTTCGAAAATTTGGATCTTTCTTTCATTGCCCTTCTGGGGAGTGAGTCTGGCATTCCTCTTAAAATGAAGTCTGAGCGCGGGGAAGGAGCCGTGTGTTGTCTGTATCTGGAGGGCTGAGGGAATCGGAGTAAGCGAGAGATGTAGGGATGTGGAAATGAAAGAGTCAGGTCTGCTGCAGCCTGGCTGCTGTGAGCCTTGTGCTTTCCAGAATGGGAAGGATCATGGTCCACATCTTGAGCTCGCAACCCTTTGCAGAAGGAAAGCTGTAGCTGAGCCCCACAACCTCTCCCCAGGTCTCCCAGTAGAGGCACCAGAGGAACCTCCCCAGTGACTCAAATAAAAGAGGGCCTGACAACTGGCACAGCCATCAGTGTAGCCTGTTCTACTCAGCCATCACCTTGCCCCCACCAGTGCGATAAATGGACCACTTAGCCCCCCAAAAGTGTGCTGTCAAGACCGAGGAGGGGGAAAGGGGAACGGGGAGAGGGAGAGAGAATCTCAAGCAGACCGCACTGCATGGAAACCGATGCGGGGCTTGATCTAACGACCCTGAGATCGTGACCTGAGCTGAAGCCAAGAGTCCAACGCTCAACCGACTGAGCCACCCACGCGCCCCTGCCCAGGCTTTGATAGTCTCTCCCGGACTTTCCCAACGGATGTGCTGAGATGTGGATCCCCTCAGCCATCAGAGCAGCTGGGTAGGCCTGGGCTGTTCCAAAGGGGAAGCACACAAGTACTACATAAATATTTCCACCGGCGCCAAGAGGTGAAAAATGTTGGGAAGCTCTGGTGTAACAGACCTTCATCAGGAGAGCAGGCATCCATTCAGTAAGAAAGCCCAGGTCGGCGCAAATGTGGGAAACTAGATGGGCCCTGGCTGCTGAGCAGTGTTTGGCCTGCCTTCCTCCCTTCTTAGGTTTCTGGGCTCCCGTGGCGTGGCCCCTCACAGTCAGGAATTCGAGTTTGCGGCCCAAGGGGGCCCAGCAGAGATGGGGTGCCCAGCTACGTTTTTAGCACCCGCTAAACACTTAATTCTTGGGCACTTCCTGACTTGTTGAGTAAGTCATTTCCCCTGGTGCCAGTGTTCGTATTGCTTGGCCCGCTGATGCTTCAGGGGTGCCGCCCTGTCTGGTGCCATTTGCATCTAAAGGACATAATACGCCATCACACCTTTCCGGTTTTTGTTACGGAACTGGGATAGAAAGTAGGGTTAGCTTCTTTGTCCTCTGGCCTCCATGGCATGTTGTAAAAATCTCTGTTAAAGGATAGTCACATTTATTTTCGTTTTTTTCCGCATTTGTCCCTCCCACTAGAGTAAGTGCTGCTTGTGATCAGGGATCTTGACTCGTTGCAGTGCGGCCCCTGGATTCAGCATGACACCTGAGTCGGATGAAGCACTTAGTAAACATTTGTTGGGCGAGTGGGCGAATAAAATGAAGGGCTCTGTAAGACCAGCACCGGGTTCCTGAATTAGGTGCTTAACACCAGCCTCGGCAGCCAGACACTCATTATCATATTGGGTCAAAGTAGAAAACATACTCCCTCTGTCATAAGCTTCCTGGAAGCCCAGTTATCTTCCCAAGCAAGAGATGCCTATAGCAGGGTTCTGGCTGGGTAAAGTCCTCATGTCCAGCTCCTCTGTTGTTGCTTATCAACCTGGAGACCCCTGGGGTGCCGGGGTACTTTCAGGCAACCTAACTCATGTTCGTTTGCTGTCTTTTCAGGCTGATTCACCCTCTCAGTGGCCGTTCCTACCATGAGGAGTTCAACCCCCCAAAGGAACACATGAAAGATGACGTATGTAAACCCAGGACAGGAAATTTCCTTTTCCTTCCTTCCCCTTTCTTCCTTTCTATTCTCTGTTCTTTCCATCTTCCCTTTATTCCTACCAGTATGATTAACTTAACTGTGAGAAATATCACTACCAAGTAAACCTCGAGTGCCGTGGCTCTTCTGTCTACACAGCGCCTTCCCAGGTGGTTTATTGTTTGACTTTGAGGTAGCTACCAGCACCGACTACTTCACAGTGCCCGGTTTATACCTGTCTTTGGTCCAGCACAGCCCCTCTCTGGTATCATGGTGATCTAAATGGTTGACTAACCTCAGGAGAGGGCTGCTTGGAAGCCCAGAAGCAGAGCCAAGCTGGGAGAACAGGACTGAAGAGAAATGTGTTGATTGGTCCTAATTTCAGAAGAGTGTCCCCTCTGTTGACTCTGCTGTGTCCTACAGATTCAGACTGTTTGGGCTGGATTAACGTTGCTGAGTGCTCAGTCTGCAGTGGCTTTCAGATGTGACAGGGAGGGTCTCATACATGTTCACTCTAACATTTGCCGTACTAGGTCCGTTTCACCTGTTCTAGAACATGCAGGCAAGAGTGAGAATCTCCTGGGTTTGCCTTTGTCCCTTCAGACAAGTTCGTCAGGTCCTGCAGGTTTCAAAGCCCTCATGTCAGCTTAGCCACGTAACCCACGTATCCCACGATTGGGAACTCTGCCATTCAGAGTTCTTTCTAATTCACTTGCCATTTGCACAACACCGATGGCCGACACCCTAGTGAAAACACCAGATACTTTGCGGGCTAAGGTTACAATGGCAAATGCATCTCTGATTTTTGATGTATTCTCCTCAGTCTTGAGGGCCTCTGTCTTTCCTGCTTCTGATCCTAGAAGTGTTCATCTTGGAAGCCAAGCAGCCTGAGCAGAAGCTGTGAGAGAAGGGCCTTGCCTGTCTTCCTCCCACAAACCCCCTTCCTGACATTTTGCTGCCTCAGGCTGCCCGGCTCCTCCGGACTAGTTGGTCTGCTCCGAGGACCAACTTCTTGGGAGTCGCAAAGCTCTTTAGAGTTCTGCAGTGGAGGGGATCTAGATCGTTTGTCTTTCCCTCTGGTGGACTTTGGGAGCAGACAGCATGGCAGATCTGCACCTGGCATCATCAGATAAGGAACCTTGCTAACCACCCCAGACTTTCACTGCCCCCTTCCCGTTCTCAGGTCACTGGGGAGCCCTTGGTCCGCCGATCAGATGATAATGAGAAGGCCTTGAAGATCCGCCTGGAGGCCTACCACACTCAGACCACCCCGCTGGTGGAGTACTACAGGAAGCAAGGGATCCACTCTGTCATCGATGCCACCCAGACCCCCGACGTCGTGTTTGCCAGCATCCTAGCGGCCTTCTCCAAAGCCACATGTAAAGACTTGGTTATGTTTATCTAATGTTGGGTCCAAAAAGGAATTTCTTTCTTCCTATCCCTGTTGAGGGAGGGTGGGAATTACAGAGCAGGCAGAGGGAAGCTTCCTGAGGCCAGCGAGAATACCGTTTGTTGTACCGATTAAAAAAGCGCTTGCTTGATGTCTCTTTAGTGTGTGTGCAACTCTCATCTCATCTGTGTGTGTGTGTGCGTGCGTGTGTGGGTTGATTTAGGTTCATGTACACTCTTCCTTTTTTCTAAGGTACAGGCAAGGTTGCTCTGCCAGCTGTTTACTTCTTTAGCCATAGTCTTGATTTTTATTTTTACCAAGATGACCTAACTCAGATATCTGCCAGGCACCGCAGTTCTAGAACCTCATGGTCCCTCTCCCAACAGCTGAGTAGGAGTCTGGGATCACATAAAGTCAAGCAGGGCCAAGGTTCCCAGTGGCAGATGTTGGCAGGGAATTCCACTTGTTTTCTACCCCACAGTGAAAAGCCACGGTCAGTATGTGGATGGGGATTGTTCTTTTTTTCCCCTCAGTGAAAAGAAAAGGGCATATACACTACAGATTTCAGAAATAACTGGTAGAGATATCACCATAGAAAGATCTGGGCTAAGCTGGAAAATTTCTGTGATCTGCATCACAGTGCTATCAAGTAGGAACCTCTTGGGCCCCGTGTGTAGAGACCGAATTGTTGCCAAAGAATTAAACCCAAGTCGATGGTCCTTTTGAATTCATGCTGCCTTCCGAACATCCAGGCTGGGCATCTGAGAGCAGCCAGGTCACTTCCCAGAGAGACCAGGGTAGGTTGGTTTGTTTGCATTTTTAATGTTGGTCTCAGTCCAAGTACGAACAAAACTCATTTGGAGGTGCTCTGTTCTTGGCCTCATTGTCATTAGAGTTTACTCAAACCTAGTCTCCGCAGGATATGAAACCACAATCAGATGTGTCTCTTGTAAACTCAGACTCTCTCCACAGACTCCCCAAGAAAAGATCACCCAAAATAAGATCACCTATGACAGGAACCAGCTTTTACTCCTAACTTCAGTTCCCCATCTATTAAGCATTTCTTGAGGTCCATGCTGTGCTGTTTGACTTGTGGCAAACAGATGAATTAATAGACTGTTGGAAGAGGCCACAAAACAGCAGCTTCTGGAAAAACCATTGGAAAACCAGTGGCAGGCCCAGTAAATAACACCGCCAGCCCTGGCACAGTCTGCTGACTTGGTGCAGTGAGCTCTAGAGTCCCAGTCCCCATCTGACCTGAGTCTCCTGCTGTCTGTGGAACTCTGAGAGGGCTTGTCCCTGTCCACCTGGAAGCTGGGCATGGGTACGTGGCCATCTTGCTTCCCTTTGGTCTGGTTCAAGTGAGTGTCTCTGCTAGCTCTGCTCTGCCTTGCCTCCCTGCCTGTAAACTAACTCCGCCCATTCTAAATGGAAACCTAGTCTGCCATGGGGCATTTCTGGGAAGCACATGACTTCAGGGAAGAGGAGTGAAACCAAAACTATGAGCTGTGTCTGCAGTGGCTTGGGGCCCTTCTCTGGGGGAGGGAGCCCTCACAGATCCTGGAGTCCACTCCCCTTTCACAGGGGACAGCTGCAGGCACTTGGCCTCAAGGTGGCAGTCCTTGAGTGTTTGCTAATTGAATGTGTGTGATCCTCCTCAAATACTTACCACCCATCCGTATACATTCACATGTGCATATTTGGGCTGCTGGTGAACCGGGAACATGCAGGATGCATATGTCCTTTTGGGGGGTGGTCAGGATTTAGATTTTTGCTTCATTTAATTACATGGCCTTAACCTCAGCAGGCATGAGAGCTTTCTCCGACAGAAATGTCCAGTGTCTGATGCATTTGGTTGCTGGGGCATGCATGCCAGCCTGATATTGACTTAGTTTTTAAAAACCCGTTTTGTTCTCTCTTGTTTCCTCTCTATTTCAGCCTAGTAGCAGAAGGCCAGGCGAGACTGCACCACTGTTCATCACCCCGCGGCGTGATCCCTGCTCTTAGGTGCTGGGCAGAGGGGAGGGGTGGTTAGGGTGAGGATGGAGAGGGAGGATTGGCGAGGGCCCAAAAGGAGTAACGGAGAGCAATAATGTGATAGGTCGTCTCTTTCACACGTCATAGAGGAGTCCGAAAAAGGGGGAAATTAATTTTTTTAAAAAACCTGATTAGAGTCTGTAAATAGAAATAGGGAGGTGCAGTATTGTTTCTAAGGAAGCCAAGTTTCATTTACTGTGGATTGGTGACAATATTTTTTAAAGCCAAATGTCCTAAGACCTCAGTTTTTATCTCAGAGCCTCATGGGTTGCCAGCCTGAGAATGCAGGAAGTCAGACTGTTGCCCCGTCTTTCCAAAAGCCTGGAATGGCGGTGGTTTGACTCCTGGCCCTGGTTCCCCTGCACCATGTGATCGAAAGATCATCTCTGCATTGGAAAGATTGGGAGGGGGCGTGTTCATGGGGGCCGTGGCTCAGCCAATCACGTTTACTGGAGTTGGGGGAAGGTGGGATGGTCTCCCTCCTCAACCACATACTGCTGTGTACTGGTCCCCGCCCTGTTCTCATGGGTCAGCTCCCAGCAGCCACCCAGCCGCCCTGCACTCTTGCCATCTTGCATCCACAATGTGGGAAGGGACCCTTGTTAATAAACAAGCAAGTGCCCTGAGCAACGTCATCCAAAGATTGTCCTTTCCAGCCTCAAATCCTGTGACTGGGATCACTCGTCAGCACTGTGATGTATTATTTTCAATGAGGTGCCTTTCTTAACTGACCAAATGCTGCCTTGTTTGGCCCCAAAATCAATAAAGTATGTTAAAAATTTGTATCCCCTGTTGTGGCATTTTTTTTTTAGGGGATCTGGGCTAGGAGGAAAAAAGGCATTGAATTCTGAATCTGGCTTGGAAACTCCTTGTTGTCACTAGAAGTCACAAGGCAGGGAGGTCCAAGTGTGTGCTCCTAAGATGAGCCATGACCTCTTGAACTTTAGCTCAGATGCAGGCAGGCTTTTCTTGCCCCCAAGGACCAGGCAGCTCGGCCTCATGGCGACCGCGCTATGCTCGGAGCTCAGAGGATGTGTGAGGAATCCCGGCCAGTCATTTACTCTGCTCCTGTTTCCTTGTCTGAGAAAAGAGGGGTGTGATGCCACCTTCTCAAACTTGTTGGCATTAAATGAAGTTTATAAAAAGAAGCTTTGTGCTTGGCGCCTGGCACACAGCAGTCACTTGATAAGTGTTAGTTGGATCAGAATACATACAAAAATATCTGCTTCGTGCCGAGCTGGAGGATTGTTGAGTGGACAGCTGCCCGCAGCCTAGAAAGCCAGCGCTTCTTGTCCCTAGCCAGATTTTTGGCTGTCTCTTCAGCTGTCTCTTCAACACTCCCGGTTGCTTCTTTATAAATCCATTTCCTGCTCAGCAAGAGCCAAGCTGAAGCTCTCAGGCTCTTTGGAAGAGTTGCCTCTGTCAGGCCAGCTTCTGAGAAATGACTGCTATTCCCGAAACCAGAGGAAGCTGGGCTGGAAGCACCGCCATTCTCCAGGCTCGCTTGTTCTGGAGAGATCCAGAGTGGTCAGGGGCCTGTAAAGGCCACGTCTTGAGCCATCTCCTCCCTCTGCTTCCCCAGCTCCGCACCTCTGCAGTCATTTCAGGTGCCAACACGACTGACTCACTCTGATCTTTTTGTTCCCTGAGCTATTTAAATGCCCCTTCCTCAATCGTCATGCAACAAACTGGGGGAAAGATCCGTGCACCCAGTCCAGGAGGCCGCTGCGTGGTGCGGTTTGGAAGAATGGCCTGAGAGAAGACTGGGAGACCTGTCGTTCAGCGCTTTCGGCTTGGTTTCCTCATCTGGAAACTAACTGGAACCACTCCCCTGCCTGGAGGACTGACACCAGGCCGGGTACCACACTTGGGCTTCCTAACCAACACCTCACTAGGCCCTCCCAGGGCATCCGAGTGGTCGGAGCTGTCCTGTCTTACAGGTGAAGCGAGACCCAGAGCGGCGAGGTCACACAGAAGAGGCGGAGTCTGCATGCCGCAGACCTGAGTCTGTCCCCTTGACCTTGTTGCTGAAGGGATTTCGGGCCTCGTGCAGCTCCACAGCAAGACAGCCCCCTCTGGGTGCCTTCTTGTTCACGGCCACTCACTGCCAGTCTGAGGACCCAGGGGAAGTGTCTCAGGCTCTCTCGTGGGCACAGAGCACTGCAGACAACGGAATAAAGAGCAACCTTGGCCCTCAGGAAACCTCAGGAGTCTTAGGAAGGTAGCTCAGTGAGTCAGAAGACAGACTTCCACCATGAGAGCTCCGGTGAGTCATCATCTCCCGCTCAGGTGTGCCGGCAACACTAGAGACCCGGATTCCGGGCACACCACACACGCCCAGGTGTGCCGATGGCGTGCAGAGAGAAAACGTAAGCCTTGGCCACAGCGCTTGTCTTGTAGACTCTCGGGAACCAAGCCAAGAACTCTTAACCTAAGGATCCCCTGGAAGTCCACGGGCCTCTGAAATTGTGTGCAGATTTCTATATTTTTGTATTTTCCTAATGACTGATCGCCTCACAGAGACTTAATGCTTACTGGATGATAGGTTCTGCCCACGCTGTCTCACTTCTCAGTAAGCCTGTGGGAGTGAGTGCCGGCCTTCTCTCCGTGGGACGCATGTGCACTTTGAGGCTCGTACATCTAGGAGCGGCAGAAGCCGAGAATGAGCCCGGCCGTGGCTCACACCCCGGCCTCTCCCCGCTGCGCCATTGCCTGGACTCAGCTGGGAGCAAGGAAACACTCTCAAGGCACTCGTGACGCAGAGGACGCAGAGGAGTCGATGAGCCACGGATCTGAATGAAAGGGGAAGAAACTCGAGGAGGCTTGTCTGGCACGAGGACGGACCCTGCCGGCGCTGCCTCAGGTAAGACCGTTTTCTATTTCCTCCTTCCTTGGCTTCCTTGTGGTGGTTGCTGAAGCTTCTGGATTCACAGAACTCTAGGAACCTGTCCTGTTCCAGAAGGCCAGAGGAGCGAGTTGCGGGGGTGCAGAGAGGACTCTGTGTTCCCCGCCAGTACTTTCTAGAAAGGGCGGCAGCAGGTGGGTGTTTGTACCGGCTCCTCTTCACAGCCATTCCTCTCGGACCGCAGCCCCGCACAGCTCATGGCACTGCGTGATTCATGATCCCCAGGGGACCGCTGGCCTGCCGACCTCTCAGGAGCGTGGCAGCTCTGTTTTCAGAGTCATGCAGAGTGATGATGAGCTTCCCTCCCAGAAGACCCCTTCTGGGGGCCCCGTGGAGACGAGGACCCCCCAGCAGAGAGCAGGCATGAGTGGGAAGACCGGGTTCCTGTGCAGGTAGCCCTCAGACTGAACGGCTCTGCTCTTTGGGGGTAAAATTGCCATGGAGCAGTCATTACGTTGTAGGGGGTCCCTTAGATAAAGACTTCAGGGACAAATTTCTCTGAGCTTAGAGCTAGGAGATCATTTTGTTTCCTATTTAGTCGATCTGCATTCTTCTACTAGGGAAGAAATGCTTCATTTTCAACTATTCTTCTTTTTGCCCTGGCTGGAAGGAGACCCCTTATGTTCGATGCTGTGCTTTCCTCTGTCAGGGTTTCTTAATAAAATTCTCACCCACCTCACCCAATCTCGGTCATTTTGTTTAGTGTTAATGTGCTTGGACATGTCTTGAGTCTTTCCAACTGCCTTGAGTCTGTTCTAGGAAAGAAGTAGGGAGTAAAGAAAGGGCTACTTTACGGGCACCTGGGTGGCTCAGATGGTTAAAGCCTCTGCCTTTGGCTCAGGTCATGATCCCAGGGTCCTGGGATCGAGTCCAGCATCGGGCTGCCTGCTCCTCCCTCTCCCTCTGCTGCTCCCCCTGCTTGTGCTCTCTTGCCCTCTCTGTCAAATAAATAAATAAAATATTTTTAAAAAGAAAGAAAGAAAAGGGCTACTTAAGGGGTGCAGGAGTTGAGGCTGCAGAGAGGGAGGATCCAGTAGCTAGCTTCAAGGCAGAGAGGCTGGGAACTGGGTGGTCCATGCAGAGGGCGGGGCCTTCCAGGGGGAGGCTGCTGGTACTAAGGGCTGCTTTTACTTAGTGAACCTCTAGGGTGCTTGGGAAATCTACATTTGCTTGGAAACCCTGTTTTTCAAATGAAGCATAGGGACAACAGAAGGGAAGTTTTTCTGCTTAAGAAGCCAGAAGAGCCAGAGACAAGTTGATGGACACTTTAAGCTTGGCCCTCCTGCCATATTTGCCAGCTCTCCCAAACACAAGGCTTCAGTGCTTCGACCGTGAGTTCAGTGACCCTTTGCTGTGGTGGGACTGAAAAGAAGGGAGTCTTTTGGTTTTATCATCAGCTCTGTGTTCAGTCGTGTGCCTGGAGATGCAAGCATGGGTTCTGCGGTGACAGAGATGACCGGGGGTTAGATCTAGGCACTGATGTAGGTCGCTGCAGGCCTTGGGAGCCCCTTTAACCTCCAAGTGTCAATGAACTCGTCTGTAAAAGGAGGATCATAGCACCCATCTGTGGGAGGCACAGTCCATACAAACTGAAGAAATAGACCAATAAAGGATGCTATTTACCTTTTTTCCTATGGCTCTTTGCCAAGGAAAATAAAGGACCCTGTTGTGGCTCTCAGATATTTCAGAATGTATATCTTTATCCCTGTTCCGCAGTGCTCCGAACTCCTTGGTGTACTGCACCAAACCGGACCAGGTTTCTCTTCACTGGGCTGTTTCCTGAGTGGCCAGACGTGCCCCTGGGTAGGGGTGGGAATTTGAGTCTCCTCCACAGGGTTGCTGATGTGGCAGCCTACCCGGGTTGTGACGGACATGGCCCCCACAATGCCAAAAGGTCACTGAGAAGAAGACATTCTGTCGCTGAAGATGGAAACAAGGGCTATTGTTGAAATCACACATCGGGCTGGTGGCACCTGCTCTTATCCCACAGACCGCTCCAGTGGCTGCCTGCAGGAACGGCCCTCCTGGAGGACAGGACAGGAGGGAGCCCAGAGGAACACAATGGGATGGACTAGATCCCTGTGCACTTGGGTTGGACATGACACCAGGAAGGTGGGCCGAAAGAGTCTCTGGTGAGAATTTGTTGGCTCATCCTTTGAAAACCTCTGGAAACTGCTCTAGAATAAAGGAATGAGGGCATTGCCTCTCTCTTGGTATGTGTGTCAGGCCTCAAGTTCACATACATCAGGGGCTTGAGAACATTGATGATCTGTGTGCTCAGTGTGTGTTTCCTAGCTGCTGGCTCTGGCTCAGCGATTCCGCTTGTTAGTATATCCTAAGGAAATGACTAAGTATAAGTATATGCAGCACTTCTTTGCAACAGAAAGAATTGGAAACAACCTAAATTTCCAACAAAGGGGAGATAGGCTATGATGATTCATTCATGGAATAGTAGGCGATCATGAAATAAATCATTTTAAGACAAAAATTTCAAGATAAACTGTTGAGTATATAAACATAGATTATAAAACAATAGAGAATGAGTTCCTTTATTTTTAAAGTAAACTTTTTATTTTGGAATAATTTTAAGTTTACAGAAAAGTTCCAAAGATAGCACACAGAGATTTCTGCATACGCATCACCCAGCTTCCCCTGCTGTTAACATAATCATGGTATTTACCAAAACTGAGATGAACAGTGGGACATGACTAGACTCTGACTTTATTTGGTTTTTACCAGTTCTTCCCCTAGTGCCCTTACTTCTGTTCCAGAATCCAACTCAATATGCCACATTGCACTCAGATGCCTTTTTTTTTTTAAATCGTATGTAAATAGAAAAGCATCTGGAAGATTGTAGACAAAAATATTAACCATGGGGTGCCTGGGTGGCTCAGTGGGTTAAGCCTCTGCCTTCGGCTCAGGTCATGATCCCAGGGTACTGGGATTGAGCCCTGCATCAGGCTCTCTGCTCAGCAGGGAGCCTGCCCCCCCACCACTCTCTGCCTGTCTGCTTATGATCTCTCACTCCCTCTCAAATAAATAAATAAAATCTTAAAAAAATATATTAACCATGACCATAGCTGAGTGATGGGACTAAGGGAGATTTTTCTTTTTCTTTCTTTTTTTTTTTTTTTAATATGTTTATTTAAGTCGTCTCTATGCCAAACGTGGGGCTTGAACTCATGACCCCGACCCCAAGAACTGCGCATGCCTCACTGACTGAGCAAGCCGGCTCCTCAGGAGATTTTTATTTTAAAATCTTTCTTGAGTCTTCTAATTTTTCCTGTGTGTAACATGTCACTGAATTAACAACAACAATGAATGCCTCCAAGCTAAGCTGATTACTTCTAGTATTGCTACGCTGTGCTGTGGATTACCTATTCATTTGTCCTTCTCTTTAGTCTGAGCTCAAAAGGAGGGGCCACATCCACTCCACCCCTCCCTCCCCACCTTACGGCAGGGGCTCAGACATGGGAGGAGGCACTGACATGTGGTTGAATGAAGGAGCAGAGTCAGAGAAGTTAATTGCTACTAACGCTCAGAGATTAACTAGTCTTAGCACTCTTCCAGCTTGAGAAAACCCCAGACTTTTATTTCCCCAGTTTAGTAAGCCCCAGCAGAAGCACAGGACCTGTTTTTAAAGCTTACAGTCTCTGGGCCCTGGGGTGGCTCAGCTGTTACGCATTTGCCTTCTGCTCAGGTCAAAATCCCAGGGTCCTGGGATTGAGC
Source organism: Meles meles (assembly GCF_922984935.1). NCBI lineage: Eukaryota > Metazoa > Chordata > Mammalia > Carnivora > Mustelidae > Meles > Meles meles. The sequence goes on from NC_060066.1 coordinate 192,254,590, forward strand.
CCTACATGGGGCTCCCTGCTCATTGGGAAGCCTGCTTCTCCCTCTCCCACTCCCCCTGCTTGTGTTCCCTCTCTCTGTGTGTCTCTGTCAAATAAATAAAGTCTTTAAAAAATAAATAAAGTTTACAGTCTCAGGGCTGACTCTCATGCCCATCACTCAATGAGTCACTGGTCAGTTGATCAGGTCTATAGATGGTATCCGAGGAAAAGTGAGGGTTCTGCTATTTAAAGGGGGTGGGGGATGGATGCTGAGCAGTTTACACACATCAGACCCAGCCCCCAACAGAGGCATTTTAGTCCCTGATCCTTTCCATCAGGCTGTAAGCCGTTGAGGAAGATGGGACCTCATCAGCTCTGCTCACCTAGCACAGTGCTTGGTGTAGAGCAGAGACCTAACCAACATATATATATGTGAATAAATATATCTCTTGGTAAACAACATTGTTTAACTAGATGGTGTTTGAATCAGGATGGTTTTAGTTGCAAATAATAGAAAATTGACTTAACCATAAAGGAAATTTGTTGGCTCATGCAACTGAAAAGTCTAGTGGAGCCCAGCAGTCAGGCATGGTTTGATCAGAACTCCATTTCTCCGCTAGTCTCCTGGTTCTGCACCCTCAGCATCAACCTCAGGCTGGTTTCTCATGATAACAAAATGGCTGCAGCAGTTCCAGACTTCACATTTGTACTCCACACCGTCCAGAACCACTGAGAAAATAGAACCTGTGTCTCAGAATTCCCAGCAAATCCTGAGATTCACTGTGGATTGAGTAAGGTCACCTGCCCACTGGGGATTAACCCTTAGGGGCAGAGGTTCTTCGGTGGCTTAGCTCAGAGCATATGTCTTACCCTTAGAATGGGGGAAGAGGAGGGAGTTGAATCAGCTTCCCTGAAACTATGTAAATTCCCAATGGGAACTGAGACTCTGAGAATCAAGAGCAGTCCAGATCCTGGGGAGGTGACCGACAGGAATCCAACTCAACTGAATAGTGCAGCACAGACAGGGTCACGGTCGCAGTGGTTATGAGGAGGAGGCAGAGAGGGCTGCAGCAGTCAGAAGGGCGGCTTCATAGAGAGGGAGGGGAGCCTGGGCCTAGAGGATGGAAGGGCATCCCACGATGATATACTGAGCACTAAATCCTCTGTATGCATCATCTCAGTGAATCCTTACGGTGACCTGCCAGGTCAATATCCTCATCATGTCTGTTTTGCAGGCAAACCCAGAGGTCTCATGGTAAGCCCCGATGCTCATGGGTGAAGGAGGTCTATGCATTGGTGGAGTGGCCTGACCTCAGACATCCTCACAGAGGTCGTGAAAGCCAGCTTCCAGAGTCTCATCTCCCAGTCTGGGTCCTCTACCTAGAATTCTTTCTCCACCCACCTGTCCAAACCCTGTCTCTTCCTGGCCCAGTTCAAGGCCCAAGCCCCATAACACACACTCCGTAACACCTAGCAGGATGGAATTATGCATCCGACTGTCATCCTGCCAGACTTCTGTGAGCTCCTCATAAAAACTTCACTTTATCTTTGTATCTTGGGGCCTTGACACCGTCAACTTCCCTTTCCAGTTGCTATGGTGACCTCTTCTAAGAGCTGGAGGGACCGCATAAATGCAGGATGTTAGAGCCCTCACAGATTAACCTGTCTCATCCTCACTTTTTTTTTTTTAAGATTTTATTTATTTCTGTGAGAGAGAGAACACAAGCGAGGGGAGGAGCAGAGGGATGGGGAGAGGCAGACTCCCCGCTGAGCACAAAGCACCCCAATCCTCTCACTTCACAGGAGGAGAAACTGAGGCCCAGAGAAGTTGAGACTTGCCCATGAATGCAACTGAGCCTAGAACCCCTGGAGTCTAGACCCCAAAAATGACATGGCTAGAACATAGTTCTCGGGGTGCATCGGTAGCTCAGTCAGTTAAGCAGCTGCCTTCGGGCTCAGGTCGTGATCCTGGTGTCCTGGGATCGAGTCTCGTCTCGCATCGGGTTACCTGCTCAGTGGAGAGCCTGCTTCTCCCTCTGTCTCTCTGTCTCTCATGAATAAATAAATAAAATATTTTAAATAAATAAGTAAATATTTTAAAAGTAAAGTAAGTATATTATTCACTCTGGAGCCAGATTGAGCTCCAATCCCAGCCTCTGTGTGCCCTAGCTGTGCGCTCTGGGCGAGTCCCTCAACCTCTCTGAACTTCATTTCCCTCATCTGTGGGGTGGGGTTGCAGCGTGCCCACCTCCCAGGGCCGCATCAAGAAATAAATGAGTCCCTACAGAGCTCTCAGCACAGAACCTGGCACTTGGTGGCCCACTTGGTGGTGGGTTTTGTTCTCAGAGCTGTAGCCTGTGAGACATGGAAATGCCGGCCCCACCCAGTGGGACCTTTGGGGGCCTATCCTCTTGTACACTCAGGTCCACACACCTCTTCAGAGCAGCTGAGAGACAAAAAGGAAGTCACTGTGACCTTGTGATGGGAGTGGGCCAGAGTCCCCAATCCCTTGAGGTGCCTGCTATGACTCCCTTGTAGGTCAGAACCAACCCTCCCCCCGCATCCTCCTGCTGCTGCTCTGGTCCCAGGTCACCGGCTTCTGCCTCAGGCTGGCTCAGACGTGGGGAAGCTGCAGACCTGGGTGGGCTCAGGTTGGAGCTGGTCCAGAGCTGCAGGCCGCAGTGGCAACAGTGGGGTCCCTCACAGGCTCCAGGGAGGCCAGGAGAGCAGTGGGAGTGACAGCCCTGGGCAGAGGCCCAGATTGCAAGGTAGAAGTGCCACCAGGGCCAGAGGGCACAATCCTAGGAGTGGGCCCCCAGTCCCACCCAGAACTACACCATCTTCCCCTTTCGAGAGCCCTCACTGGGCTCCTGTTCATATGAGCCCCTGACCCCCAGGTGTGGAGACGCTGAGCCTGGAATTCAGATCCCGGCTCACGGTGGACAAGCCACTTCCCTCCGTGCCCTTCAGCTTCCTTTCTTGCACACTGAGGATGGTGATGCCTTTATCAGAATAAAGTAGAATTCTATATGTGGGAGTGTCCCAAGCTAAGTCTTCACACAGTAGGCGCCCAATGTATGTCTATTCCCTTCTCTCTCAGGCATGCCATTGGCAAAGCAACAGGGATTGGAACCTTTGAAAATGCGCCAGGCTCCAGCCTTAGCCATCCTAAGCTGAATCTTCTTTCCCCACCGGAAGGATTCCCAAAACCCGGGCTCAGTCTTGCTTCTGCCCCTTACCAGGCAACCTTTTATGTGTCACGCCCATGTGTCATGTGCCTCCCTTTTCTCATCTACAGAGTAGACACAGCAATACCAACCACATTATCGATTCAAGAAATTCACTCTTGTCTGCAATATATGTAAATCAAGTCATTATGCTGTACACCTTAAACTTACTACAAAGTTGACTCTTGTTTGTGCTGAGCCCTTTGGACCCAGAAACAAAGATGAACGAGACTGTGCCTGCCCTCAGGAACCTCCCAGTCTAACAGGGGGAGACAGGTATAAAATTAGAGGCACAGAAAAGGTAGTAAGAAGGGAATGAGGAACCTAGGCCAGGCGGGCTGGGGAAGGCCTCCAAGAAGGGGACATCGGAGCCACAGCGTGAAGAATGAGTGGGAGTTTGCCAGGGCAGCCACTGGGGAGAAATCTTTGTGTCAAATAAACATGTTTTATAAATTGGGCTGCCTTTCCCTTCTAGGCTCCTACCTGAGCCCACAAGGCTCCTGTGGAAAACAAAGAAATGCCCTAGAAATCCCTCCCCAGGCCAAGAGTTCCTAGAATAGGGGGCAGGGGAGGGATATCACCAGCAGAGCAAAGTCTAAACTCAGTAGCCGGCCACACAAAGGCCTGTCGAGCTCCATCTCCCCTTTCTATTTTATGCTGCACCAAAACAGAGCCACTAAGAGCTCCCCGAAGTCAACTCCAGCAGGTCTCCTCCCTGGGTCTCCTGCCTCTCCACACCCACCTGGCAACCTCCAGTTCAATCTCCTGGAAATGTGATTGGGCCCACACCCGACTCCAGCTACCTGGCACTTTTCTATCTACAAACACACAGACTTGTCCTACCTCCCCAAATGACCGGGGCTCCTTCAGAAACAAAGAGCTGGCCTCCGCCTCTGGGCCCCCAGCGCCTAGCACAGGAACTGACCCAGAGCTGCATGGGATGGGTGCTCACAAGTCGTCCACTTCCGCAAACGTTGAGCTTCTGCCCCGGCCTGCTGGTCCCGAGCCAGACAGACAGAATACAAGAAGCACAGGGCAGCCCGGGGAGAAACTCACATGTTAGCCAGTAATTGTAGCGTCGGGTGATATGGTGGGAACACAGCACAGAGCGACGACTTCACCTGGACACCGTGGGGAAGGCCTACAGAGTCACCAGCCCAAATGGACCTTGAGAGTCAAGCAGGGCTTTCTGGGGATGCGGGAGAAGGGAAGACTCTAGCTTGGACAAGGCACGAAGGGTGCAGCACACTCCAGAGACAGCAGGGTCTGTTAAAGGCTGGAGCCTAGGAGGCATGGGAGGGGGCTGGGACAGGAGGCCAGGGAGGCAGCTGGGGGCAAAGAAAGGGCAGACTTGACCCTCTTGTGGAAGAGTTTGGACGCACGTCTTAGAACCCATTATTGGAGCCTCACAAACAGAAGGGCTGATGTGGTCAGTCTGTGTTTTAATGTTGAGGAGGGAGGGGAGAGAGGGTCCGGGGAGGAAGCTGCTCTGTTAGTCCGGGGATTCGGGCCCCTTGGTGGCAACGGTTAACCCTTTTCCAGGGACCACTCCTTATAGGCACTGCTCTAATTACCTTTTACATATTAACTGATTTAATTGTCCCACAGTCCTATTCTAAAGATTAAAACAATGAGGCGTAACGCAGCTAAGGATCTGGCTTAACTTTCTAGGTGGGGGAGCCCAGAGGCCCACCCTCGCTGGCACATGGCAAGGGGGCTCCCCGTTCTCACAGTAGTGATAACGATGCTCTGCCGGTGGATGTTTGCTGCTTGTATATTACAGGGCTCTGCTCTGTGCTCTTCAAACTGGTAGCTTGGTTTTCATCGGGGTGGCAAGGAGGACACTGTCCGGCTGGAAGAGCCCATAGTTCAGTAGAGCCGCTGTTCCAGGCCGCGCTGTGCATGTCTGAGCCACCCAGAGGGAAGTGGCCTGGTCACCTCCCCAAACTGCTGACAGCGACCTTTGGCAGGGGCAGCCAGACATAGCCTCGTGCTGTAGTTGGCTGAGAGCCCAGCCAGAAAGGCTGAGCTGGTGTGGAATGAGCAGCTGCAGGGCCGGGGCCTCTGGGGCCTCCAGGCACCCTGGCTTGCTGCCGGGACACTGTGTGCGGCTGCTTACTGCCCAGAGCTGGGAACCAAGCATCGGGACCCCTGGGCTTGGGGCCTCACTCGGTCGCTGATATGCTATGGGATGTTGGGCAAATCCCTACCCCTTCATGAGCCTCCGTTTCCTAGACAGTGAATAAATAAGCTTGCCCTTGTCCTTGATCTTCTGGCCACATTCTCCTCGGATACTGCGGCTACGGCAAAGGCGTCTCTCTGGCCAAGAAACCCAGGCACTAGGTTACTTAGGATCTCTCCTTGGTGCTAGTCCCTGCGCTGTGCGCTGGGGCTGTGATGGGGAGCTGAGCTGATCCCTGCCTTCCAGTGATGCCCAGTCAGTTGTAGGGTTGGGGACATATAGGAGACCAATCACAGCCCAGTGTGGTAAGTCCAGAACGATGTAGAGAGAAGGAGACCCAAGGGGCTACGGGGCCCCAAGGCAGGAGCCCCTGACTCTGCCTGCAGTGGCCTGCAAGGCTTCCCAACAGAAGAGTGTGGAGCAGAGGGTGTTTTGCATCTCCCAGGCAGAGAAGGGATGTGCGCTGCTATTGAGGGGACAGTGTGTGCAAAGGCCTCATGGGAGAAAAGACCAGGTCTGTGGAGGAAGAAGTATGCTCCGCGTGGCAGGTGCTAGGAGGGGAGTGGGTGTCACCACGAGGGGATGAGCCGAAGAGGCAGGCCAGAGGCAGCAAGGGGCTGAGATGAGCGCCAGTTGCCTATCTCAAGGTTCCCAGGCTATCCCAGGCTAGAAAGAGCAGGACCCACTCACAGGCCTCACAGGCATCAGGCAGAGAGGGAGGCTGGGGGTAGACAAAGCCTCTGGAAACTCAGCTCACCCTCACCTCCTCCTCCCTTCCCCCAACCCCAAAGCCAGCCTGCCTCCTGGGGCACTCCCTCCCTTCCAGTCTCAGAGAAGGACCTTCCTAGAGCAGCCCATTCACCCAGACACCTCAGGCTTGTGGGCCTCCTCCTCTATCTTGTGGGTTCTTCCCGCAGCCCAGTGAGCAGCTGAATTCAAAAAACCTGCAGAAACAACCAGCGAGTACCTATGGGCCAGGCCCCGGGCTGACCTCTAGAAGACAGGTCAGGCAGGGTTCCTGCCCGGAGCCCCCAGTGTGGCTGAGAGGACAGGCGCTAAACTTGTCGGCACGCCAGTAATGAATTTACTTATGATTATTTGGGTTGTTTAGAAAAACTCAGGTAGCTGGAGAGCTTTATAACAGGAAGCCAGCCTCTCTGGGCAGAAAGGAAAGGCATTCCTAAGCAAGGGAAGTCGCAGTTCAAACTTAAGATACGGAGCAGCTGGCTTCCTCCATGAAGCAGCCCAGGGCACGGTCGTCTGGCCACAAAGGGTACCTGACTTCCAGCCCGCCACCTCCCATCAGTCATCTTCTCCCATCCTTCAAATGGCAACTGCAAAGAATGTCTGAATCTTTGATCTTATTGGATCCTCTGTGAGGTGAGACTCACAATCCCCACTCAGAGGCAAACTGAAACCTAGGAGGTCTGAATGACTCACTTATGTCCTCACAGCAAGTCAGAACCGGGACAAGAACCCGCATCTCTGGGCTCTGAGCTACACAGTGAAATTGTGGAGGAAAATCACCACTGTCTTTTCAGGTTTTGCCTTGGGTCAGACCATCCCTGCGATGATGACAGACACCCAAGGGACTTTCCTGGAAAAGAACTTCCTGGAGGGACATGAGAATAACCCAAGAGATATTTTTGACTTGGGGACAGCCCCGTGCGGAGCCTGAGGGAGCCTAGCAACCCCAAGCAGATTCTCCAGCCTTGCTGGAGATCAGAGCTCAGAGCAGACACCAGAGTAGTGGGGACTGTGGTTCTTTCTGTCCTTGAGCGTGCAAACGGCTCTGCTTTTGATGAAATGAAGCACGAGCCCCACACACAGTTCACACAATCCTCTCCAGGGGGTGTGGGCACCACCATCAGAAAGGCCTGTCTAGGGGTGCCTAGGTGGCTCAGTCGTTAAGCGTCTGCCTTCGGCTCAGGTCATGATCCCGGAATCCTGGGATCAAGCCCCGCATCAGGCTCCCTGTTCAGTAGGGAGTCTGCTTCTCCCTCTCTCTCTGCCTGCCTCTTTGCCTACTTGTGATCTCTCTTTGTCAAATAAATAAATAAAATCTTTAAAAAAAGAAAAAAAGAGAAAGAAAGAAAGAAAGAAATGCCTGTCTACTGTGGGAAGCTCTAAGCCATTTAGCACTGGGCCCTCAAGCCCTGAACTAGGGTGCGTCTTTTTGGGTCCAGTGGGAGGGTCACTGGGCCCTTATGGAGAGGATTTTCCAATTCTGATGAAGGGTCTTTGGATACTCTGGCTCTGGGGATGGGGGTTCTCACAATAACAGATGAGTCGTGAGAAACACAGGAACAGTTAGGGTGTCTTGAATCTATCCAGGTGCACATATTTGCAGGGTCTGTGAAGTTCCTCAGTGCCTTTCACTCCCAGGGCACTCACCCCAAGATTATCTTGTACTCCCCATTGGCCTTCCAAGCAACATCCTATGGAGCGAAAGATTAAAGATGGAGAAAGAGGGGCGCCTGGGTGGCTCAGTGGGTTAAAGCCTCTGCCTTCAGCTCAGGTCATGATCTCAGAGCCCTGGGATCAAGGCCCACATCAGGCTCTCTGCTCCGTGGGGAGCCTGCTTCCTCCTCTCTCTCTCTGCCTGCCACTCTGCCTACTTGTGATCTCTGTCTGTCAACCTGGGTGGCTCAGTGGGTTAAAGCTTCTGCTTTCGGCTCAGGTCATGGTCCCAGGGTCCTGGGATCGAGCCCCACATCCGGCTCTCTGCTCGGCAGGGAGCCTGCTTCCTCCTCTCTCTGCCTGCTTCTCTGCCTAGTTGTGATTTCTCTCTGTCAAATAAATAAAATATTTAAAAAAAAAAAAAAAAAAAAAAAATAAGTAAAAATCTTTAAAAAAAAAAATGCAGAAAGAGGAGAACGGCCCAGGACCCAACAGAGAGGGACACATCTGGAATCAGATCTGCCCCTCTCCTGTGGCGTCCATCTGCCCCCACACCATCTGCTAGCCTGGGGCCACCCTCCCCAACCCAACCCTTGCCTTTCCAGACCCTGCTGAACTGTAGGCCTCAGAAGCCAAAGAACCAACCCGTGGTCCCTTCCAGCTCCCCCACCCCATATCGAAGTTGCCCTTTCTTAAAAAGCCATGTCTGGGGACAAACTGGGGGCTTTCAGTCCTGGCTCTGCCTCCTTCCCCTGCTGCTGTGAGCTTAAGTGAAATCTTGGATCTGAAAAAGGACTTCATAAACTGAAAACCACTGAAGCAACACAAAGAAAGGGAAACCATCACCCTCTTCTGTACAGAGACGAGGAGCTCACAGTCTGGAGAAACAGACACACAGACCCACAACCCCAGCATGGCATGAATAAAGTGACAGCCAAGGCCTGTGCCAGGCACTGCGAGACAAAGACAACTCCTAAGGGAGTCAGGGAAGGCTCTAAGAAGACACCTCCAAGATGGCCCCTAGGGATGCGTGAGAGTTTACCAGCTGGATGAAAGACAAGACGAGGCATGCGTTTCATAGGAGGGGAACAGCTGGTGCAAAGGCCTGGGGGCTGGAAAGGGAATGAGGTCTACCTAACGCATCCAGTCAGTGATGGGGAAATGAGTCTTGGCAAGGCAGCCCAGGGCAGGGTGGAGAAGAGCAGTGACAGGCTTGCAAAGACCATTCGGAGCTCATTTCCATAAATAATGGGAGTTCTAAAGGAGGGAGTGGTACTTGTGCGAGGAATTACAATTTCCGTTTCTTACAAATTTCAAAATAGAGCCTCAGAGTGAGCCAGCAAACTGCCCAAAGCCTCTGTATTCACTTAGTACCAGTCCAAGTCTGAGTCCGCTGTGAGCTGGTCTGGTCGACACATAAAATATGACACATAAAACGGTGGTCGGCTGGGTTCAAACCCAGGTCTGTCCGACTCACAAACTCTTCGCTGCAGCAGCCATGGGGCAGAGATCCGGGGCCCTCCGTCCCCATCCTGGACTCCAGCCCCGTGCCAGCTGGAGAGAACAGCCAGTCACCAGCCAGGTTAGGCTGTGGGCCAGTCAGATAGCCTAGCAGGGCTTGGGAAGGAGGTCATCAGCAGGTTCTCTGTTTCAGGCTAGGTTTTACAAAGCTTTACACTGCCCTGGCAGGAGAGGGAAGGGTTGGGGGAGGGGGTCTTCCAAGGAACCACCTGGCAAGAGTAGGACCTCCTCCTCCTTAGTCAGGCAACATCTGAGCAGCTGTGTCTAGGTCTCCCTCCCTCTTGCTCCCTGGCTCCCTCCTCCTCCTGCTCCCTGGCTTGGAGAATCATTGCTTCCAAGATTGTTGGAAATGGAAAAGCCCCCACCCATCCTTTCTTCAAATCCATTCCACAACATTATGCAGATGGCAAAACAGAGGCCCAGAAAGGAAGAAGGCTTCCCCATGGTCACTCAACCAGTTCTCTCCGACCCATGTTTGTAGGTCTTACTACGTTCTCCTGTGTAGGGGCTTAAAATGTAAAGCACTTGAATAGGCAATAGATGACCCTCTCCCCACTGGCCTAGGGCCCCTAAGGATAAAGACTGATTCACCTCTGTGCCCAGGGCCCAGCATAGCAAAGGTGTGTGGCTATCCGGTAATCCCCACATGTCCCACAAGGTCCTGGAGTACCTATGAAAGACACAGGGGATGGACCTCCAAAGAACAGAATCTTCATGTGGGCTAGTATAAATGTGGGTGGGGAGGAAAAGGAGTCCCAGGTTCCAGGCTTCAGCTCCCAGGTATGTGGGGATAGCCTTCCCTGATTTCGAGAACCCTTGGAGGAAGAGCAGATCTTGATGACAAGTACAGCTGGGACCCTGAAATTACGAATAAAGGTCTGGGCGAAGGTCTGTCTGAGGATGTTATTGGTATACCCTGGAGAGTGAGGAGAACTTGTGTATGAATGGGAAAGTGTTTTGAATGGACGCTGAGGTTGGTCCTTGACCCTGCTGGAGCAATAGAGACCTATCAAAGCTCTTCTTTTTTTTTTTAAGATTTTATTTATTTATTTGACAGAGATCACAAGTAGGCAGAGAGGAAGGCGGGGGGGGGGGGGGGAGCAGGCCTCCTGCCGAGCAGAGAGCCCAATGTGGGGCTCAATCCCAGGACCCTGAGATCATGACCTGAAGTGAAGGCAGAGGCTTAAGCCCCTGAGCCACCCAGGCGCCCCCATCGAAGCTCTTTCAGAAGAACTTCAGGGGGATGGATTCTAAAGGTCACTTCCAGCCAGCACTATGGGAACAGCACACCCCAGATTCCTCAGGAAGTTAGGGGAGATGAAGCTGGGCCGTGCCTGTATCAATGTCCACTTTCTTCCCGTTCACCCATTTGAACTCAGTAACCCTGAGAAGTGGGGAGGAGTAAAATGCCCATTGGGCAGATGGACAGACTGAAACGTTTCTAAGATGGAGGGGGGAAGTGGCTTGCCCAGGGTCACAGCTAGGAAGCAGAGTCACACCTGGGGTGCGGCCACAGACTGTGGGGGTTTGGCTGTGTGGGTGCACAGATTCTGGCCCCGCCTGCCTGGACTCCCTTCCAGCCCCATCCAGCCCCGCCCCTACCCCGCCTCTTCCCTGCCTCTGACACCCATTCCCCGCCCCCGTCCTCAAAAGGCCCCGCCCCTGGCGTCATCCAGCTGTGAGGGGCGGGGCTTCCGGGCCGGGCTGGCAGGAGCCCCGCCCCCACCTGATGAGATCCACCTGAGAGAAGAGGATTCGCTCCCCTCTGGGAGAAAAGACCCGAGACCCTTGGAGCCCATCCCCTTCCCGTTTTACAGAAAAGGAAGGAGAGGCCTAAAAGGGAATGCCCCATTTTGCCAATGGAGAAGGAGAAACACAGGAAGGTTGGGTCTTCTCCAAGCCATTCAGTGAATAGTGATCAAGCCCTCCAACTATCCTGGGTGTCCTCTCCTCTGTCCACGGGACTAGGCCTTTTTACTGCCCCCATCCCCAGAGTTTACAAAATACCTGGCCACGGGATCTTGGGTTCAAGATCACGCCACTGCAGAGCCAGCTATAACTCACTGTCACCCAGTACTGAGATCCAGAGGCAGGAAACGACCTCCCATGTCACCCTGCAAATTCCAAGGCTATTTCCCAGGGCGGTCCTTTGGAGGAACAGAAGAGAGCCTAGGGTGGTGGACCAGCCTCCGGGTGACGCTGGGAAACTGCTGTGAGAGGAGGAAGGTTCTGAGGCCCAACTGGCTGGCCTGAGGCTCCTCCACCTAGGGCTTGCTGCTCCTCTAGGATGCCCTCAGTGAACACCAGGTGCTTTCTGAGGCGGTGGCTGCCCCAGGTTCAGGACCAGAACACATCCGGAGCAGCAACCTTTTCAGCCGCATTCCCGCGAAGTTGCTCCATCATTCTCCCTTACCACAACCATTTCCTTCTCGAAAAACTCCCTTCCTCGCAGGCCTGAGGCCAGCAGGCCCTCAGCACAGAGGACCCAGCCTAGCTGCCATCCAACCGGCTCAGGAATGTACCAGGAGGCCCTCTGACCTTGCTCCTGCCATGCGATGAGCGCGATTAGCGACGGTGATCGACGGTGTGCAGGGCTGGCCTCAGGAAGGGCCGGGCCTCCTTGAGTGGGAGTAACTCTCTCCCAAGGCTTGCAAAGCAGTTCGCGTACAACAGTCCCCTCGAGCCTAGCGGCCATCCGGTGGGCGTGGGAGCAGTTACTGTCAACCAGCGGTTTTATAGATAAGGAAACCGAAGGCAGGAAAGGAGCTGGGGTAAGGCGACTTTTCCGTCTGACTCAGCTCTCTGCTCTTCCTAAAGGTCTAATCAGGGGTGTCAGGTATCAGGTTTTGGTTTTGCTTTTGCTTTCGGAGATTTTTTTTGGAGGTTGTCTGGGAAAGAGTTAAGACTTAATCATGCCAAAGCAGGAAGGGTCCCCCGAGATCGAGATTGGGGGGGTGGGGAGCGGGGATAGAGACCCATGTCAACGAAGGTCACACAGCAAGTGAACTAACTGGCTGGGGTCGGACTTGGTCCGGCTGCAGCCTCCCACACTTGAGGTCTGTTTCTTTGCCATCTAGGCAGGGGCTGCCCCAGAGCGCACGCCTGGGGTGCGGCCGCAGACTATGGGGGTTTGGCTGTGTGGGTGCAGAGATTCCGGCCCCGCCTGCCTGGCCTCCCTGACCCTTCCAGCCCTGTCCGGCCCCGCCCCTGCTCCGCCCCTGCCCCGCCCCTGCCCCATCTCTGCCGCGCCTCTGCCCCGCCTCTGACACCCATTCCCCGCCCCCGTCCTCAAAAGGCCCCGCCCCCGGCGACATCCAGCTGTGAGGGGCGGGGCTTCCGGGCCGCGCGGGCCCGGGAGCCCCGGCCCCCACCTGACGAGGTCCACCTGGGAGAAGAGGATTCGCTCCCTTCTAGGAGAAAAGACGGTTAGACTTGGGGGTGATGCCGGCTGCTCCTGACTCATTCATACGTTGGACAATGCATCCATTCACGCATTCAGTCTCCCCCATGTTTATTCATCCATTCCTCAACAAATTCTTATCCAGCCCCTTCTGATTCTCTCACTTGATGCATTCTGACAGCCACTCTGGGTCAGGCCTTCTGCTGGACCCCGCTCCGGGGACACAGAAATGAACGAGATGGACATGGGCTCTCCCCTGGAGGAGCTTCAGATTGTAGGGGGCACAGCAGTGTGTGTCTGACGCCTTAACAGAAAGATGGACACGCGACAGCAGTAAGATAAAGGGAGCCGGAGGTGTGGAAGCCGCCAGGGAAGACTGGAAAGAGGAGTGGCATCCGACCTGGATCTGGACGCCTGGACAGGAACAGCAGGTGGCCAGGTGGAGGGTTAATAATAGTAACAACCTCAATAGACGCTCTTCCCAGACTCTTACTGTGTGTTTTATTTCCATTAATTTTCACGTTGACCGCAATCCTGGGGAATAGATATTATCACCACCATTTTACAGATGAGGAAACTGAGGTTCCAAGAGATTTAATAAATTGTCCAAAGTAATACAACCAATAGATACGGGAGACAGAATTTGAACCAGGTCTATCTCCAAATCCAGTGCTAAGTTTAGACCTAAATTGAAATGTTTTTTTCTTTTAATTTAAATTCAATTTATATACTCTATTATTAGTTTCAGGGGAAGAATTTAGTGATTCATCAGTTGCATATAACACCCAGTGCTCATTCCATCAAGTGCCCCCCTTAATGCCCATCACCCAGTTACCCCAGCTTCCAGCAACCCTCAGTTTGTTTCCTATGATTAAGATGATTAAGATTCTCTTATGGTTTGCTTTACTCTCCGTTTCTTCTTATTTTGTTTTTCCTTCCCTTTCCCTATGTTCATCTGTTTCTTAAACTCCACGTATGAGTGAAATCATATGTATTTGTCTTTCTCTGACTGACACATTTCACTTAGCATAATACACTCTAGTTCTGTTCATGTCATTGAAATGACAAGATCTCATTCATTTTTTTTAAGATTTCATTCTTTTTGATGGCTCAGAAATATTTCATTGTGTATATATACCACATCGTCTTTATCCATTCATCTGCCAATGGACATCTGGGCTCTTTCCATAGTTTGGCTATTGTGGACATTGCTGTCCTAAACATTGGGGTGCATGTGCCCCTTGGAATAACTATGTCTGTGTCCTTTGGATAAATACCCAGGAGTGCAATTGCTGGGTCAAAGGATAGTTCTATTTTTAACTTTTTGAGGAACCTCCGTACTGTTTTCCAAAGTGGCTGCACCAGTTTGCATCCCCTCGACCTTAATTTAAGTTTAAACATACAGGATGTTAACTGTGAAGTCCTGGAGGCTATACCCCAAATAATAGCAATGGTCGTCTCTGGGAGACGAGTTTACATTGTTATACACTATAACAATGTATACACTCTTATACACTGACATAAGTTTGAATTGTATATGAGACCAGAGATATCTATATATACCAGAATTCACAATTATGCCCATGTATAAAAGTTTTTTAAAGATTTTATTTGTTTATTTATTTAGTTATTTTAAAGAGAAGCACGCACATGTGTGCAAGTGGGGGGGCGGGGCAGAGAGAGAGAGAGAATTTCAAACAGACTCCACTGATCGAGGAGCCCCATGCAGGGCTCAATCCCACCACCCTGAGACCACCACCCGAGCAGAAATCAAGAGTTGGACCCTTGACCTATTTGACCCCTTGACCACCCAGGGGCCCAGCACCCCAGGCACATTAGTTTTTGTTTTCTCCAATTCCCTTTCTTCCCCCAGAAATGAAAGTTGCTTAAGTGTGGAGGGGTTTTCTTGATTACAAAAATATAGGATCACTTCTGAAAATCAGGCCATTTAAAAGTGATCATTACCAGTGGTTTTTTCCCCTTTCTGTTTCCTAAATTACTGCACCAAGGATGTATTATTTTTGTAATTCGAAAGTAAATGTTATTTTTAAGAAAAGAATTGCACATGTCAAGGACTGGGGTGACCCAAATCCCCAGAGCGCAGGCGGTTCCTGAGAAAAAGGGCTGGGGGTTTTGGTCATCCTCTGAGCAGATTGAGTCAGCATAGTAAAGGAGCTGCCAAAGCCAGCCGGACAAAGAGAAACTTTGGTCCCAAATTAGAGAAGGAAACTTTTCCTGTGCCTCAGGGCAGTCAGCCCTCATCTGAGGCTCAGACATGCTGGAGAGCCCTAAGCACAGCTGAGGTACCTTGGAGAAGAGACAGGTGACAGCTTGGGGGGTGGGTTGTGTTCCTTACAATGCATACACAGTTGGCAGGCAGGTATGGGCAAGGCTTGGCCGGGGAGCTTAACCTGTCTGGAGAAATAGTGAGCAAGGAGAGGCAGGAAGACCACTTCATTCAAGGACAGCAGTATGGGTGATAGGTTGCAGTAGGAGACCTCCCTAACATGTACAGTGTTGGTAGGATATGAAGGGGGAGACAGACATACCCAACTCCACATCTCAAAGAGAAAGTGCTAGAACTATCAAGAGTGAACATTGGTGATAAGAGTGATGAGAACCATTTGTTGAGTGCATATTGTGTGCTAGGCTCCTTATGCCTAGCACATTATATGTAATATAATATATATTAATTATATATCATATTATATATTAAATATACTATTAATTAAGTGCATATGTAACATATGGTGTGTTATATAATATATAATAGAATTATATATGTAGGCATATATATAAGTAAGGCATAAAGGCATCTATGTAGAGAGAGTTATATATATGTATGTCTTTCAAGCTTGAGCTACACTAGAATCTTCCAGAAGGATTGTTGCCACAGAGATTGATGGACCCCATCCGAGAAGTCTCTGATTCAATGTCAGGGATGGGTCCAACTGACAGGTAATGTTAATGGAACTGGTCTGGGAGCCACACTATGAAAACCACAATCAACATGATCTCATTTATCACAACTACCTTATGATGGAGGTTCTGTTATTATCCCTATTTTACAGATCAAAAAAACCCAAAACAATATATATCATCTGAGTCTCCTCCCAGAGGAAAGTGGTAGAACCTGGGTTTGAATCCAGGTCTTTGAGACTCCAAAGTTCATGCTTAATCAAAACAATTCGTTCTGGGGCACCTGGGTGGCTCAGTCGTTAAGCATCTGCCTTTGGCTCAGGTCATGATCCCAGGGTCCTGGGATGGAGCCCTGCATCGGGCTCCCTGCTTGGCAGGAAGCTTGCTTCTCCCTCTCCCTCTCCCCCTGCTTGTGTTCCCTCTCTCGCTGTGTCTCTCTGTCAAATAAATTAATAAAAATCTTTATAAAAAAATAGTTCTTCTGTTCAATTAATTGATAAACAGAAATCAAGATTCTATTGTTTGGTAACAAACTTGTAAATTGTTTCTTCAAGATCTAAAATAAGAACAAAAAGTTTGATGCCTGGAAGAGGCTGGGGCAGGAGTCACCAGCAATCCCGGGGCAGATGCCACATTGGAAGGCTTTGGGTTGAGAATTTCTCCGTTCTTGTAGCCCTGGTTCTCATTCTGGGGCAGTAGTTCTTCCCTTTCTTATGATGCAATTTACCAAACATGTATTGAGTGTGTTGCTCAAAGGAGCAAGGTAGGCTGAAAAATGGCCTTCCAAAGGTATCAGGTCCTAATCCCCAGAACCTGTGAACATAACCTTATACAGAAAAGTGATTTGGCAGATGTGATTAAATTAAGGATCTTAAAAAGGAGGAAGACCATCCTGGATTATGATGGTGGGGCTGATGTAATCACAGGGTGCTTATAAGAGAGGAGGCAATGTGTGAAGGCAGAAGCCCAGAGAGAGAGAGAGATCTCAAGATGCCGGGCTACTGGGTTTGATGATGGAGGAAGGGCCGCAAGCCAAGGAATGCAGTTCTGGAAGCTAAAAAGGCAAGGAAAAAGATTCTTCCCTGGAGCCTCCGGTAGAAATGCAAGCCCTGCCAACACCTTGATTTTCACCCCGTGAGATCCAATTTGGACTTCTGAACTCCAGATGTAAGCCAATAAGATTGTCATTGTTTTAAGCTGCTAGATTTATGGTAATTTGCTACAGAAGCAATAGGAAATTGATACAAATGTAACTGCCCCCAATAGAAAACTGCATCTGGTTTTCACATACATGTGTGGGCAAATAAGTATACACCCATTCACCCTCACGCTGCTTCTGGCCTTATGTATATAGGAG
Organism: Meles meles; assembly: GCF_922984935.1. Taxonomy (NCBI): domain Eukaryota; kingdom Metazoa; phylum Chordata; class Mammalia; order Carnivora; family Mustelidae; genus Meles; species Meles meles. The sequence continues at coordinate 192,271,574 of NC_060066.1, forward strand.
AGCAAGAGCAAATAGATGTTTAAGTGGCTTCCAGCCACTTAGACCCTAGACCCACACAGATCGTACTGGTCTTACGTCCACAAGTAAGCAAATGTGATTCATTCCCTCCATAAACACTTGCAAGGGATCTGCTCTATGCCCAGCATGGTGCTGGAAATGGGTACAGATAGCCGAGCCAAACAGATCCTCATGGGGCTTCTGGTGGAGGGGTGGGAGGGAACATAGAAATTCAGTATTCGGGGCACCTGGGTGGCTCAGTGGGTTAAAGCCTCTGCCTTCGGCTCAGGTCATGATCTCAGGGTCCTGGGATTGAGCCCCACATCCGGGCTTTCTGCTTGGCGGGGAGCCTGCTTCCCCCTCTCTCTCTCTGCCTGCCTCTCTGCCTACTTGTGATCTCTCTCTCTGTGTCAAATAAATAAAATCTTTAAAAAAGAAAGAAAGAAAGAAAGAAATTCAGTACTCTCCCATATGGTGAGGGTTGTCTCTGGAGGGATTTCCCCTCTAAAGTCAGCCCTCAGGTGGAAAGGACATATCATTCAAAATTACATCTGGAAGTTCTTAAATTACCTGTAATGCCCAATAAATCTTTTGCCTTTTTGGGTCTGAGACCTGGGCTGAAGAAAGTAACCAAAGGAAAAGCTGTCTTGAGATATCGGGACATTAACACTGCTCTGACCTTAAGAAGCAGACCCCATCTTTAGGGATGAATTGAGATCGAGCAGAGAATTCAGGGGTGTCCTGGCCACTGCAGGGGTGATTCTGATCTGTTCTTATATTAAGCAATCATCATCTTAGTGAGTATTAAAAAGATGAGTTGCTTTTTAAGGATAATACCAAATTCCGGAGGTACACCTGTAGGTCAGTGGTGGGAAGGTGAGTTCTGAAGTTGGTGTTCATTACATGTGCCTCTGCTGTGAGTACACAGGGCACGCTGCCATCCGTGCCATTATGGAAAAGAACTAGAATCATGAAACTCTATGGATGGGAGACCGTGGGGGCTCGCAGAGGCCTTCCCTGAGGAAGTTACATTGAACCGACACCTGAAGGACAGGTGGGCATTAACCAGCCAAAGCAGCTGAGGAGAATATTCTGGGCATGCAAACCACCTCAGCAAGTGGTTAGAGATGATGCCTCCCCTGTAGGCTCTAGAGGGTGACACCCACAGCCCCCTGGCTGCCTAGAGGAGGGTTAGGACTCCAGCCCTAATTCTGAGACCTCTAGGACATCCGGGAACACTAGGCACTGTTCCACTTCCTGGGAAATGCTGGAGATTTCTTAAGACGGTATTTCTTGTTTATGCCGGGAGCACTCTCTGTTTCTGCAATGGTGTGGTGAGACATATGGGGGAGTGGTCATAGAAATCGGCTCTGACGCTGGCTTGCTATTGTGACCTTGGGCCAGTCACTTCTCTCTGGGCCTTGATTTATCCATCTGTAAAGTGGGGACTGAGGTCAGGTTGAGCCCTTCCAGCTCTGACACAATCCCTCTGAGATTGTGGAGGAATAGTGCCCTAGAGTGGTTTGAACCCACAAACGGTGGCACCAACTCTGAGTGTGAGTCCTGCCTCTGTCATTTACTGGGACCTTGGGCAAGTCATTTCAACCCTCTGAAGCTCCATTTCTTCATCTGTAAAACACGGGGCTATGTTCCCATCCCTCTGGATTGTATGAGGATTAAATGAGATCACGGACACAAAGCATGTGCTGTGGGGCCGAGCCCAGCAAAGGGCAACCCCTGTCATTTTTTGTTGTGGTTGTGTTGACTCTGCTGATGGCTGCACAGCACACCGCCCTCAGTGTTTACAATCGGCACAGTGTCTGCAAACAGCATCAGAATGTCCTCGAATGGGTGTTCAGGGAAACACCCAGATCTGGGTGGCTTCATTTTGGCAGGTACTCAGGAAACCCCCCCACCCACCCATGCCGGGTAGGAAGTAGCTGCACTAACTTTGCCGAAATTGTGGGTCCAAAGATGGTTCCCAGACTGCAAGAGTGGGCCTGGGAGGGAGCCTGGGTGGCCTGAATTAGCTTGGGGTGAGAAAGACAATGTCTGTTACCCTCGGCTGGTAACCAGGGCCAGGACAGGCTAGCGCAGGACAGACAGAAGGAAAGCCGAGTCTGCTCTCACCCATGGCCAGGCCCTGAGGCTTTGGCCCTGCCCTACCGTCCCTCTGATCCCAGCTATCTCGTGTCTACTCATCTTGTGACTTACACAGTCCAACCACTCTTTAAACAAGGGCTGGGAGACTGAGTCCCAAAAAGGGACAGGGACTTGCCCAAGATCACATTGCAAATCAGATCCAGGATCACAGTCTCTGGGCATCAGATCCAGTCTCTGACAGCACCAAGGCAGCCTCCTTGACTCTGTCAAGTGAGTGAGGAACTGCTTGTTGCCTGGCAACCACAGCAGGCCCAGATGTTTTCCATCTCCACATTTCCATGGGAATCAGGCCACCCAGTGACAGTCGGGCTCAGACCTCAGAGTGAAAATGTCTCTGGCTTACAGGGCAATGGGGGAGGAGGGTTTCTCCTGTTGAAGTCCTGAGCCAGGCAAGAAACAGTCGGTTCCCCTCCCAGTGCCGGAGCTCCTCCCAGGCAGCCCAGACCTATCTCTCTTTCTGGCTTAGGGACACACTCCCATGATTTCTTCTGTCTAGGCAGAACTAAGCTGTGGGCTGTCTTCCCAGACAGCGACAAGTCCTGGAGGAGAAAATCCTGCCAGAGCAATGCGGAGAGAAAGCAATGGGGAGCCTCACGTGAGCTTGAACCCTGGCTCTGCCACTCACTTGACTAGGTGTCCTTAGCCAAGTTACCTCACCTGAGTTGGTTCTCTCCCCTGCAAAAGAGGATTATTAATAACTACCTGTCAGGTCTGTATAAGGAGTGCATGAAATCATCAATGTAAAGTACCGGACATAGAAGTAGGTACTCAGTATGATAGCTTTATCAGTTAACGTTCTCCACTGTGAACAAGAGGCCACTTTGGGTTGTCTAGCAGAAAAAGGCCAGAGAATCACTCTGGGAGGTGGTACAGCAAGGAACCATCTCCGCACAGTGCTACTCCAGTAGAGACGCGAGAGCACCCCAGCTACTAGCACACAGCCCAGACAGAGCAGCAGGCACCTCTTGCCCTTCGCAGTTTCCTTGGGGATCTGGCACGGGAGGAAAGGAGTTAGAGGTTTGGTTCTCATGGCTGGCCTGCATTGGGAAAACCCCAGCTGCTAGCACATGGTCTAAGCACTAGCCACCTGGCACAGCTTCAAATGCTTTCAAGTCTTGGAGAGAGATACCATTATGATGCTGGTTTCCAGGTTTGGAAACTGAGGCACAGAGAAGTGGGGTTTGTTGTTGTTTGCTTGGGTTTTTTTTTCCCCTAACTTACCTGAGATCGCATAGCTAGTAAGTAGTGAAACATGGACCAGCCATGCAGTCTGGCCCCAGAGCCTACGTTCTTAACTACTCCCCCTTCCTCGTTTTCTGAACTAGAACTCCGAATGAGGCGCCCTGTGAAATAATGTTATACATGATGGGGAGCTTCTATCATAAATATGACTAAATGGATGGATGAATGGATTTAATTCATTAATTCAACTAGTATTAAGAGCTTCCTAGGTTCTCTGTGATGAGCACTGAACAAGACCGACATGACCTCTGCTTATGAGGAGATTAGTGCTGCAGGGAAACAAACAAGGAATAGGCAAACACCCAAATAAGTAAAACAATCGCAAATATGAGAAGAGAGATGAAGGACACACAAAGCATGGTATGAGAAAGAATGACTAGAGCATTGCTCTAGTCTCTTCCGGGCTCCTTCTGTTCCAGTCTCTGAGACCACCAGACGCACCTCGAGCTTTTGCACTGGCTGTTCCTCCTGCTTGGAACAGATTTCCCCCAATTATCTCTGTGGCTGACTCCCTCAGCTCCTACGGCTTTACGTAAATACCGCCTTCTTGGTAAGGCTTTCCCTGACACAACTGTTTAACCCTAGATCCCCTCTCCATGCCTATACCCCTCAGCTTATCCTCCTTATCCTTATCCTCACCCCTGCTCAGCCTTGTACCTTCGAACAAAACCAACTCTGTTTACAGTTTGTCTGCTTCCCCTTGTAGAACCTCAGCACTAAGAGAGCAGGGATCCGTGTTCTGTTCACTGAGCGGTGTGTGGCACATACTGCAGTGAGTGTAGGTGTTCAAAAATATTTGTTGAATGAATATAAATAACTTCCCCAAGGTCACACAGCTGGGAGGCAGCACGGTTATGATTTGAATCCAATTTTTTTTTTTTCTTTTTGGCTCCAAAGCTATAGAATCTCTTTCTAGAGCTGCTATGAGCCTCAAATGAATTTGAGTGTGTCAGCCACTTAGCAGAGTGTCTGTACAAAGGTTAATGTACCATAAATGTGAGCTTTCATCATCATCACCATTATTATTATTATTATTATTATTGAAACTCCCCCCAGGGCTCATTTTTCTAAATTCTGTAATAGTTAAGTCAGCTTTTTGGGGTGGGACTTTGGGCCAACTCTAGCAGACACACTCACATGACCCTCAGCAAAAATGGGGGCATCCCTAACCAGCCCAGCCTGCAGGGAGCCCTGCCCCTGCAGGACCCCATCCCCTATCTGGCCTCGCCCACTTTGTAACAGACCTGAAATTGTTCTCCCACAATTACAAACAACACAGACTTCCTGTGTTTTTGGAAAGGGGAAGTCCAGTCAGCAATTTACCTTGAGTCATTTGTTTCAAGAAGGAAGCCTCCGCAATTGGCAGAGGGTAGCAGAAGGAGGAGGACTGCCAGAAAAGAAAAAAGAGGCCTGAATTGTAGGAGTACCCACACTTCTCTGCTGACTGCACTCAGCAAGTCTCCTGTCTGGCCTTAATTTTCTCACAGGAAAATGGAGCAATTTCTCACCTGCTTCTTTGCACAGTACGTGTGTGTGTGTGTGTAGCTGGGAATACAAAAGCTCTGTGCCACTGGGACGATTCTATAAAATGGATCCTTGGTTTCCCTTCCTAATCTGGCTTTGAGAGTTGAATGAGATAGTCACATCAAGGTCTGGGAAGAACCTAGGCTCAGAGCACTCTCAGGAACAGTGGCTCTTGTTTTTAATCCTCAATGACCTCTCACTTCCTCCCCTCTCCCCTTGGTGATGGATGTCCTGTCCAGTCCCAGCTGTGCTCAGGGCAAAGCCCCTTGTGAAATGACTTCTAATAGACCCCTTCCCACACCTGTGAGGCCACACATAATTGTTAAAAGAGAGGATAATTTCATTTATATTTTTACTGATTACAAAAATAGTAAGTCCATGGTAAAAAAAAAAATTAAGATTTTAATTATTTATTTATTTAATTATTTATTTGCTCACGAGCAGGGGGAGGAGCAGCGGGGGAGGGACAAGCAGACTGCGCTGAGCTTGGAGCCCAACAAGGAGCTTGATCCCATGACCCTGAGATCACGACCTGAGCTGAAATCAAGACCGGGACACTCAATCACCCGAGCCACCCAGGTGCCCTGTAAAAAAAAAAAAAAAAATTAAGCAAATAAGTAAAAAGAAAAAAATAAAGATTACATGTAACTTTACCAGGAGATAATCACTATTGATGTTTGGGAGACACTCCTTCATGATTTTTTTTTTTTTAAGTAGGCTCCACGCCCAGCATGGAGCCCAACATGGGGCTTGAACTCAGGACCCTGAAATCAAGACCAGAGCTGAAATCAAGAGTCAGATGCTTAACTGACTGAGCCACCCAGCTGCCCCTTCCTGATTTCTTTTTAATCCATGTATCACAGCTGTTAAATGCAAGCATCCTGTCATTTTGCCTTTACAGTAGAGAAGACAAATGCCAAGGACCACCCAGGCAGTGCATGCCAAAGGCTGGAGAAACTCGATCTACCCACATTAACCCATCACCCACCTCTTGTCACCATGGAGTGTGTGTGTGTGTGTGTTAGATGCAGACAGAGACACAGAGACAGAGGAGAGGCTGGTTGGGAGGGATTTCTTTGGGAGAGGACCGTTGATTATGGTCTGTTCCCACTGCAACAATCCCCTCCACCCAGAGAGGAGGGATGAAGGCATGTCTCCTCCTCACTTTAGAGTGGGGGACTTGGACCATTTGCCAAGGTTGAAATGTGCTTCAGGAGTCCATGGGCCAAAGAGAAAGGCAAGTCTACAGCCACAGCCCCTCTTCTATCACCACACTCCCCCCAGCAGAGAGCATGTCATGCCGAGTTGTGAGTGTCCACTGAGTTGTCTGCCTCCCCAGCTTGACCTGGAAACTTCTTTCAGACTCTCTGGGTCTTGTATCCCCTGCCGCTGCAGAAGGCCTGGCACTTGGTCAACGCTGGATAACTGTTCTGGTGAATGGGGGAAAGATTGACTAGAAAGCAGAAAGCACAAAGTTTTCGAGGCACCCAGATCCAAGTTCAAATCCTGCCTCTGCCACTTTCCAGCTGTGTCCTCTTTGGGGAAAGTTACCTCATCTCTCTAACCTCATTTTCTCATTTGTAAAATGAAACTAATTGAGTATCTGTTCAAAATGAAACAGAGCTTTTTCCCTGCCCTGAACCCTCAGTTTATTCTAACACAGATCAGAAGAGCCCCCAACCTGCTGTCCAGCCAGCAGGGTCCCTATACCTCTCCTCAGCCATGGGCCCACAGGCAGAGATGGCGGGGGTACTAGCCAGCCCAGTGGGCATGGGCTCTCAGTAGTTAGAGCCAGGGACCTGGGCCAGGCCTGTCACAGCTCCTTCCTGCCGAAACAGAAGCCCAGATGCTCCTCCAGGAAGGAGATCGCTCTCGCAGAGAGCCGATGCGGTCCAGCTGCTGGAAGGAGGGACTGGGGAGTCTGCTGGGGTCAGGCAGCCTGTGCTCCCTGGCCCTCGAGGCCTGACTGTGCAGTGGGGCAGCATCAGCTGCCCCTTCTCCTCCAGCACATCCATTCTGGACCGAAACCTCTATACCTCTTCCTCTACTGCACTGTCCATTCCTGTCGTGGGGTTCAGGGCTTCCCTGGGAGTCCTTGACTCGGGCAGGCATAGCACACCATCTGCAGATGGACTGTGCCTTTTCTGGCACCAGTAACTAGCCGTGGTGCTGACACAGTGCAGGGGACATGTGCCCCCTCCAGCACTGCATTTGCCCACGTCTGTCTGGCAGATGTCGCCCTGCCATATTGCAGAGTGGCGACAGAGGCCTGGCTGGACATAGCTTCCTCCATCCCCGGAGGGTGGCTGGCATATTGCTACTCCACCGGCCCTGGGGAGCCTGGTGGTCCTCTTCCAGCCAGGCCAGCAGGCAGAGCGGAGGCTGGCCCAGGGCTGCGGCGGTAGGCAGTCCTGTAGACGGTACGGTCGCTGCTGCAGGCTTGGTGTCATCACAGATGGTGAGGAAGGGCTGGCTGGTACACACCTCAGGGCCCCTGGGAGCCCCAATGGCGCACAATCTGTGGCCGGACCAGCAGTTGTGCTCGCTGCCACCCACTACCACAGCCGGAACCGCACCGGAAGGAGCTCCCTGGACTCACACATGGCCTGTGTCTGCAGGTGAGATGGCCTTGTCCTCAGGATAGCCACCTGAGCTGGGAGCGCACTGAAACAGAGTTTTTAATGAAATGAGATCAAGCATTGGCACACAGTAAATGTTCCAGGAACGATGAACAAATAAAGACACAGTAGTCTTAGAAACTGCAAACTGGCGGGGCCTCCTGAGAATTTCCTGTCTGAGCTGATACAGTGCTGGTACTTCCAGATCCTGGTTTCCTTCCCTTCTCCTTCCTCATTCCCCACTGTCCTCATCTTTAGCAGCAACAACAGCCACTGGATGTATGGCAAGTTACAGAGATTCTATGACTTGGTCTCGTGTAAATCCCACAATAGTCCTGGGGTCCATATTATAATTCCCATTCCACAGATGGAACCTAGGCCTAGAGAGGGTGTATGACTTGCCCAAGGGCATAGAGATCTGACAGTCAAGGGCACTGTTTTTGGCTTTCCTTAGATGAATCGATTTAACATGTACTCAGCACCCACTGTGTGCTTGGTGAGTGCAGACACGACGACAATTTCTTTCGCGGGTGGGGCAGGGGTGGCAATCGGCTGGAGAGCAGGTCGGTCCACTTTTCTATCTCTGTGGCTTTGGGCAAGTCCCTTCACTTCTCTGGGCCTTAATTTCTTCATCTGTAAAATGGGAACTATAACGATAGTCTCATAGGAGAGAGTATGACTCTTTCATGCAGTCACTGCAGGGAGAAAAGAGGTAATATATTTATGTAGCCTAGCGTCTGGCACAAGTAAGCACTCAGTCAATGGTAGTTGGTTCTTCATTATTGTCAGTGAGATGTCAGCCAAGGTCCTCCTGACCCCTTGAGGTCTTCACATGATAAGCCCAAGTAACTACTGCAAAGCCCTCTCCAAGATTACTGCAAATTCTTGTGCGATTTGATTTCTCCTGATCCAGCTCTGGCTTCAGCCCGTACTGTCTTTGGTCAACACTATACCAAAATAGATGTAAAACTTGGCCCCTTCTACTAGTTCTACAAACACCCCAGTCAAGGCAGGCTCGGTGAGTTTCGGAGACTTTTTTTTAACGTTTCCAGGGATGGGAGACAGAGAAGGAGATCACATCATAGCTACAAAAAAACCTCAGGGTGAACTAAGAGTAACCTGGTTCCCAAGATGGCCTCAGCCTTTCCCTCCTCGTTGTCACCAGACCGTCAGCCTTGGGACAGTTGCCAAAATTTGGCTACCATCTCTAATTCTCTCTTCCTAAGGAGCTCTCAAATTTCCATTCCAAGCATTATCCCACTGTGTGAAGCCTGAGAGGTTGGGGTGGGGGTGGGGTTGACTTCCCCTCCTATCTCCCCCTCACCCACCCACCCCACCCCCACAAGTAAAGCTCTGCAGGGTGCTTCCTGGGCCTTCAGGAAGCCCCCACAAGGATGGGAGGAAATGTTTGTAATCATTCATGGTGGTTGATGCTGGTGGATGGGTGACCCTGGCTAGCTGCTGGCTGCCCACTGGCCTCCACCATACTCCCCACCCTTGGTTCCTGCCCATTTCCCAAACCCAGTCCTCCAGTTTCTGGTACATTCTCTCTGGTGCTCAGTAGCTTAAAACATCTCATGTCATTTTAGGAACAAATTCAAATCCTAGTCCACTCCTTGTTGCCTCCACAGCAGCTGCCTCTAAGAGCTTCAAGAGCAAAACTTCACCATCAACATTTTTTCAAAGTATTTTTCCAACGAAAGCCATTCTCTTTGCTAGGACAGGAATTCACATGCTGAGAATCTACAGGGTTTCTATCTGGTCCACAGGGATTTTTTTTTTGTTTTTTTAATCAAATCAACAGGGGCACCTGGGTGGCTCAGTGGGTTAAAGCCTCTGCCTTCGGCTGGCTCGGGTCATGATCCCAAGGTCCTGGGATGGAGCCCCGCATCTGGCTCTCTGCTCAGCAGGGAGCCTGCTTCCCCCTCTCTCTCTGCCTGCCTCTCTGTCTGCTTGTGATCTGTCTGTCAAATAAATAAATAAAATCTTTAAAAAAAAAATCAAATCAACATTTAAAAATTGAGAGATGACACATGAAAATCTGGATTTGTGCCTTTTCTTGTAAACTCATAATATCTGGCATCATAGGACTCACATTACCCCCCCCCCCCCCAAGGAGCATGTTGCCCTGAATGGAGAGCAGGATCCCCGCCCTTTAGACAGGTTTTTCTTATGCCCTCGTCCACTGGCCTTATTTCGCCTGCTTGATCCCTGTAGGCTTTCAACTTTGTGACCTTTGCTAAAGGGCATTTCAGGACCGGTTTCCACCCTCCACTGCATTATTGCAATCAGATTGGGTCCATGAATTTGCTAGGTACACAAAGGGCGCCCGAGGCAGAAAATACACCAACGGTAGTCACTTAAGCAGGCAAGCGGTGACTGTTCCCGGAAGGGCCAAGGATCCGGAGGGACTGGGTCTCTGGTGAGAGGGGACGGTGGGGCTGGAAAGGGTTAACCTGGGGCTTGGTTCTGAAGGCCCTTAATGCTCTCTTATGGAACACTGGGAGCCAGTGCGGGGTTCAGAGCAGGGGCACAGCATGAGGTGTGCGTATGACCAAAGAAGCTGAGAAGCTCGCGAGCAGGGTGTATTGAAACCCTCCCATCACGCGCCCCGCCCCACCCCCCCACCCCTATCCCCGCAGCAAACCCAGCGAGAGGCTGAGGCAGTGGTCCGGGAGGAGCAGAGATGCTGCGGCCAGGCGCGTGGCAGCGGCCGTGGGAATGGCTCGGAGGATGGAAGGGAGGGATTGTAGAGACTGGGTTGCCCAGGAATGGATTCGCTTGACCTTGACGGAAAACACTGCGGGCGCTGCGGCTGGAAAGAGCTCGCCTTCCCCACCCCCGTGCTGCGGCAGACTGCGGCGGAATCCCGGCCCCTCGCCTTTGCTCCCCCCGCACCGCTGCGGCACGCGAGGGGCGGGGGCGGCAGGGTGGCGGGGATGCCGGTCTTCCCTAGAAGGCTGGAGAAGGGCGGGGGGGGGGGGAGGGCGGTCACGTGGCACCGCCACCAGGCTCAGTCCGATTGGCCTTCCCGGAGCGGATCCTGCCGGGAGGCTCGGGTTTCCAGGCACAGAGCCTCCCCTCCCTTATTCCCGCGCGCCGGGGATGCTCCGGCCCAGCGCAGAGCGGGGTAGGGCGGGAGCTGCGCTCCCCCTTTCCTGTTAAACGCTGCCAGGTTCCTGGCTTCTCGCCGCAGTCCTCACTGCAGCTTGGGAGGTCTGACCATCGTCTCCGTGAACACATCCCTTCTCTGCCTCTCTCCTGCCTTCCCCCATCTGTCCCTCTTCCTACTGTGTGTGTGTGCTACCTGAAGGCCAGCTTTGTTAGGACTGGCTGAGGCAGGTTTCTGTTACTTGCCACGATTTTGCAGCTTTGGGGAAATCAGTTAATAGGCTGGACGTGGGGAAGATTCAAATAAAAATCCCACAGACACCTCAAGCGCCACGCTTCTAAACTAGCCAGTTTCTCCCCCACACTGTTTCTTCTTTGTGTCCCCATATCTGTTTTAAGCAAAAACCTGATAGCCATGTACATCTTGCTGTCCCCCATCAAATCTATGACTGAAACCTATTAAATTTACCTCCAAAATATTTCTTAAACCTCAATATCCAGTATTTTCTCTTAGTATTTATCCCAATTTGTGCCGATACGTTTGTGATCTTTTTGTACCGTAGGCTCCATGAGAACAAGGACCTCGTCTTTTTGCTCATCATTGTATCACCAACACAGGACCAGCAGAGAGTAGGTGCTTGGTAAAATTTTATTAAATGAATAGATGCATGGCTAGTTCTGTGCTAGATACTAAGTGTGGAGGCGGACACAGATTTTAAGATGAGACATACAATTTTACCCTCAAGAAATAATCGGGGTGCCTGAGTGGTTCGATGGCTCAGTGGCTCAGTGGGTTAAAGCCTCTGCTTTCGGCCCAGGACATGACCCTGGAGTCCTGGGATTGAGCCCCTCACGGGGCTCTCTGCTCAGCAGGGAGTCTGCCTCCTCTCCCCCCACCCCCCACCCCCCACTTCCGCCAACCTCTCTACCTACTTGTGATCTTTGTCTGTCAATAAAATCTTAAAAAAAAAAAAGAAAGAAAAGAAAAGAAATTATCTATGCATGTTAATAAACATGCACTGAGGCCTTCTAGGCTAGCCTCTGAGCAGGGCTGGTGCACAAGATGAACAAGACACCGTTTCTACCTTCCCCCTTCATCTGGAGGGACCCGCACATGACCAACCTAGACAATAAGACTCGCATTGGAGGGGTCAGGTGTGGTAGCATATAATGACTTCCAGAGTCAGAAGAGTCCAGGGTTTAGACTCGAATGATCTGGCTTTCCAGGCCAGCCTTGCCTTCTGGCTGTGTAACCACAAGTCTCTTCTCTCTCTGAGGCTCCAACTTTTTATCTTAAAAATGGGAGATAACAGTAATGTCTAAAAGAGGTGAGCGATATGAACAAAATAAATGAAAACACTAAGTGGCAGGTTTTACAACAATGCTGTGTGTAGGTGGGTGACCTTGCCTCCTACTTTGCCTGGAACAGACCAGCTGACACCTATTGAACTAGGGCAATTAATCTTAGCTTTCCCTTTCATTCTCAGAAGTGCCCTGCGTTTGCACCATAAATTATGTGGTAATCCTAGTAATAGGTGTGACACTAGAGTTATCCCCACTGTGCCAGGGAGACACAAAGGTGAGAGGGTGGCGGGGCTGATTTGGAGGAACGGTGGCCGTGACCATGGAAATGAGCCTGGAAATATGCAAGAGATTACACCAAGTGAAGAGAGATAGGGAAAGCATAACAGGCAGAGGGACCAGCATTTGCAAAGGAGACAAAACTTGGTAATTTGGAACATGTTTAGATCAAGAAGGCCAAATGGTGCTCGCTGTGGCACCTACACTAAAAATGGAACGATACAGCGAAGATTAGCATGGTCCCTATGCAAGGATGACATGGAAATTTGTGAAGTGTACCATATTTTTAAGGAGTGCCTGGCTGGCTCAGTTGGTAGAGCATGTGATTTTTGATCTCGGGGTCATGAATTTGAGCCCCACATTGGGTACAGAGATTACTTTAAAAAAAAAAAAAAAAGAGCCAAACAGCTCTATTTTAAGAAGCATGGCAGGAGATAGGACTGGCAGTGGGAACTGTAGAAGGGATTGACACAAGCTGGTGGCTTCGCAAAAGAGGCCAATTGAGGGGCTGGGGCCAAAGTCCACACAAGAGAAATAATGAGGCCTGTAGCCAGGTAAAGTTCTATAAGCACTTTAGAGGTAAAGTGGACTTGGATGCGGGGGTTGGAGGACAGACCAGGGGCAGGAGAACTTCCAGCTGAATGGGGAGGCCATTCACTGCAGCAGGTAGGGAGAAGGGAGGGCCAGGAAACCCGGAGACAGAAGATGACCCACATTGGACTTGTGGCATTCACCAGTCTTGATCCAGAGGGAAAGAGTAGGGGTCATAAGAGGTAGAGGTCACTTCTGAGGCCAGGGGAAGGAGCTGGGGCCCAGTCAGTATTCAGGTGACATCTGATTAAAATTAGCTTTCAGAACAACCTTGAAAGGCAAGAGAAAGCTCAAAAATAGAGCTTTGGGGAGCCTGGGTGGCTCAGTGGGTTAAAGCCTCTGCCTTCAGCTCAGGTCATGGTCCCAGGGTCCTGGGATCGAGCCCCACATCAGGCTCTCTGCTCAGTGGGGAGCCTGCTTCCCTTCCTCTCTCTCTGCCTGCTTCTCTGCCTACTTGTGATCTCTGTCTGTCAAATGAATAAATAAAATCTTTTTTAAAAATACTTTAAAAAAAATAAAGCCTCAAATAAAGAAAGAGCAGATTTTGCAGACCAACTTCTTGTATATATTGCTTTCCTTGATCAAAATGTTCCCACAGTGCCCTGCTACCTAACAGAATAAAAGCTGAGGTCCTCAGCCTGGTGTTCAAGGCTTCTAATGATCTGGCCCCAACCTACCTCTGGTGAATGGTTCATATTTCACTTGGTCATGTTTGGCCCCTCCCTTCTTCTGAAAACACAAGAATTGCTCCTCCCCTGGTCCCACCATATAGTCCAGGTAGGGACCATCAGTTTGGGCACCCCATGCCCCCGATCAAGGCTGTGAGTGACCATGTGACCAAGCCTGGTCAATCAGAATCCTCCTGAAGGATTTGGAGGATTTGGAACAAAAGGAAGAGAATTTCTCATCTCTCTGGTTAGGAAGCCAGGAGACGTGAGCTGGGGATAGCTGTTGGGCACAGTTCCAGCCTGGATAGGCAAGTGGCCTGAAGAACCGAGGTAGGGAGAAGAGACGGCTATTGTTTCCTAGGTACAGGGTTTCAATCTGAGAGATTAAAAAAGTTCTGGAGATGGATGGTGCGAGAAGTTGCACAAACAATGTGAATATACTTAATGTCACTGAATCGCACACTTAAAATTGGTTACAGTGGTATTTTATATAATGTACACTTGACCACAATTCAAAGAAGAAGGAGGAGAAGGAGGAGGAAGAGCTGCCAGGCAGACAAGCAAAGTTGAAAGTTGGAGGAAGGCAGGTGGCTCCCTGGACAGGGTTGGTCCTTGGGCCCAGTTGCTATAGTACTTGTCTCAAAGGGTTGCATGAGCCAAAAAATGGCCTTTTTTGGCATAGGCCAGTTCACTTTGGGCTTCTTTTCCTTGCATCTGATGGAGTCCTAACACAGAAACTTTCCATTCTCTCTTCTCTCTCACATCCTTGCAGACATTCTCTACTCCTGTCAAGCTCCGCTGCCCACACTTCCTCAGACCAATCCTGTGTCTCCTCCTGACCTCTCCTCCAGGCTCCCTCTGCCCTTTCCCCTACTTACAAATGTCAACTCCTACTCATCCATGGAGCCCAAGCTCAAAGAGCTCTTCCTTGGAAAGCCAGCCCCGACCACAAGTCTTGCCATGCCTTCTTCTGTACATACCTTCCTTTTTGTACATGTCTTTGTCAACCAGTATCCCAATGACCCACATTCTTGTCTGTAACAGTCATCAGGCTCCAGTGTTCCTCTCCATGACCCTTGTGTCTGACAGCCTCGCACAAAGTATCCTAAATGTTTACTGAACGGATGAATAGATGAGTAAGAGCCCTTCTTTCTCTCATGCCATCTCCCTGAGTCACTACTCAGTTTCAACCAAGTGGGGACACAGAGAAAAAAAAAACGTGGGAGGAATTGCTTTAGTCCCTCAACTCAAGGGTGATGGATCCAGGAGGGAAGAAACCCCAGTAGAAATGGGGCCATTGCAAAGTTCAATGGCATTTATGAGAGGTCAGCTCTCTGCCAAACACGGATGGTGGCAGCTTAGAGCTGAGGCAGTTTGTTTGGGTGCCAATGCCAAGACAAGCAAACATTCAGTGTATTGAGCTTTTCAGCAAGCGTGGATTCTGACAGCTGTGCGGAGAGAGTCACCTAAAAGCTATCTGGGTCTGCCTGGAATCAGGGGATCCCTATCTCCTTCAACACAATCTGACCCAAGGAACAAGGCAGCCCTCTCCCGCAACCTTCGTCCCCACCACGGGCACACACCTTCTTGAAGGGGGCACTGCAGCTGATCAGGACATTTGGCACTAAGGACAGAGTAAAACATAACTACAGGGAACTGTGGCTTTCATAATATTGCTTACTAACTAGTCCATGGTTCCCCCCTACAATTCCTAGCCTCCCTTCCTTGCAGTTAGATTCAGCTCATATGACAAGTTCCAATTAATAGTCTGAACAAAAGTAATGAGTGCCATTTCCAGGAATATTTAATTGCCAGTGCACAACCCTCCAACAATCTTTCCCTTACTGAGACAATCCTGGAAGCCTTATGTGGAAGTTGTGGAGGCGAGGATGGAAGAGCCTGGATCTCTAAGTTACCCAGTGGAGTAGAGGATATGTATCTTGGAAAGTGCCTTGAACCCATATCCCGCGTTTCTTGAGTGAGGAAAAAATAGACCATTGTTATGTAAAGCCATTGAGCTATTTGGGTTGTTTGTTACTTCAAAAAAGCCTAGCTTATTCTGACCAATATATAGAAATTAATTGTTTTAGCCATCAAGTATCAAACCTCCCTATTTGAGGAAAAACATTACCCCTCCTATGGTTTTGCCAAATCCAGTGGTCACTCCTCTATTCTTTCCTGATTTCTCAGCAGCCTTTGTCACAATTGACCACTCCCCCTGGAAACATGTTATCTTGCCATCTGTGACATCACACCTGCCTGGTGTTTCTTCTCTCACAGCCCCTGCTTCTCAGTTTCCTTTGCTGTCTCCTCTTTCACTGTTTTACCTCAAAAGTTTGAAGTTTCTCAGAGCTTATTCCTGAGGAACTTTCTTGTGGTTTTCCATGCCACCCATGAGAAAGACATCTGGTACCTTTCAGTATCCACTCTACCATTCTCTATTAATCACAGAGCCCCTATTTTTAGCTGGGTACTTTGTGTCGAATTAAAAGACTACATTTCTCAGTATAGCCATGGGACTATGCCTTGGCCAATGAGATGTAAGCAAAATGTGTGGGACTTCCAAGGCCCTCTCTTAAAAAGAGAGGGTGCACTTTCTCCCCTTTCTCCTCCCTGCTTCCAAAGGTGGAACATATGAGGTGACCTGAAGATTGGAAACCAAGCGCTGAGTGTACCAGAGCAGCCCTGGACTTCCTACCTCCTTTTTTGTGAAGAGAGATAAATCCCTGGGCGCCTGGGTGGCTCAGTCAGTTAAGCATCTGCCTTTGGCTGGGGTCACGATCCCAGGGCCCTGGGATTGAGCTCCACATCCACTCCCCTTGCTTGTGCTCTCTTTTTGTTATATAAAATCAAGAAAGAAAGAGAGAGGGAGAGAGAAAGAGGAAGGAAGGGAGGGAGGGAAAAAGGGAGGGAGGGGAAAGAAGAAAATAAATTTCTATTGTAAGTTTTTTTTTTTTCTTTAGTTATGTGCAACTGAACCCAACCCTAATGGACCATTCCTGTTGCTGTTGTTGTCGCATGTTTGCCTCCCATCAGGAAGCCTGCTCAGAGCATAAGGAAGACACTTCCAGGGGAAAAAAAGCGCTAGGCCTCCTTCCACAAATTGTAAATAACCTAGCCGACAGGAGGATAGAGTGGGAGGTGGGCCTGGCAATACGGTTTATTAGTTCAGAGAAAGCACTGAATGCTAGATTAAGGAATTCGGGCTTTATTCTGTAAATCCCTTGCTGATAGAGGACCCTGTTTGTCTTACCTAGTAATGCTTTCACTTTGTAGATGCTTAATGAATGACTCTATTCTTTATTAACTAATGCTGTTAATTTAACAAAAGGAAGTGTTGGAAAGTGGACCAGTTGGGAATCACCATGTGATCTGTCCTTGCCTATGTTTTACAGATGAAGTAACCTCAGCATCATTTACTGTAAGGGGCAATCAGCCTGTCCACGGGGAAAGGCAAACCAAAAACTCCACCCTGGGGATGAAGACCGTCAGGGTGACGGAACTCCAAGAGGACGCCAAGAAGAGCAGTTGAGTTGGTGCCTGCTCAAGATGGCTGCCCTGAAACCCCATGACCGGGAGGAGGCGGAGCTCCGCCCCAGCAGCCCGGCCCCACCCCTCTCGGCCCCGCCCAACACCGCCCCCTCCGCGCGGCGGGGTGGGGGGCGGTGCGGGTTGTGAGGTGTCTCAGAGAAGCGCCTGCGCAGTGGGCAGCGGCGCGCGGGGCGGAGGCTTTATAACCACTTCGACGCGGCCGCTCGTCTTCTATCTCGGGGAGGGCGGCTGAGGCGGCGGCCGTCGCGGCGCCGGTTGAGGGGGCGCTGAGGCGGGAGCTGTGGCGGCGCTGGGCGCCCCTCGCTCCTCGGCCTCTGGGGGCCATGGGCTCTGAGAAGGACTCCGAATCGCCGCGCTCTACATCTCTACACGCGGCCGCGCCCGACCCCAAGTGCCGCAGCGGCGGCCGGCGCCGGCGCCTCACCTTCCATAGTGTCTTCTCCGCCTCGGCCCGCGGCCGCCGCGCCCGGGCCAAGCCGCAGGCCGAGCCGCCGCCCCCGGCCGCGCCGCCGCCGCTGCCGCCCGCCCCGGTCCCGGTCGCGGCCCAGGCCCCGCCGCCCGAGGCGCTGCCCACCGAGCCGGCTGCCGAGGCGGAGGCGGAGGCCGCGGCGGAGGCCGGGCCCGGGTTCGAGGATGAGGAGGCGGCGGAGGGCGGCGGCCCGGGCCCGGAGGAGGTGGAGTGCCCGCTCTGCCTGGTGCGGCTGCCGCCGGAGCGGGCTCCGCGCCTCCTCAGCTGTCCGCACCGCTCGTGCCGGGACTGCCTCCGCCACTACCTGCGCCTGGAGATCAGCGAGAGCCGGGTGCCCATCAGCTGCCCAGAGTGCAGCGAGCGACTCAACCCGCACGACATCCGCCTGCTGCTCGCCGACCCGCCGCTTATGCACAAGTACGAGGAGTTCATGCTGCGCCGCTACCTGGCCTCAGACCCTGACTGCCGCTGGTGCCCGGCCCCCGACTGCGGGTGAGCGCGGGGGCGTGGCCGCCGGGGCTGGGGCTGCGGCGGAGGGGAACCGGACCCCCACCGGGAGAAGCGGTCCTCGGGGCAGCGTGTGCGTGTGTGTGTCCCAGCACCGAGGGAGAGGAGAGGGCTGAACTACGGGAGGGAGGAGAAGGCGGCAGCTGCGGTGGGTTGGTAAGCGGTCACAGTCCGCAAGCCCAGACGAGCGGGGGAAGGCACCCGCCACCCGCCCTGCCCCCCGGGCTGAGCCTCGGTGAGGGGAAAGGAGCTGTCCATCAAGTCAGGAGGCAGGGAGAGGCTTTTAGGTGGGGTGCACGCCCCTCTGTCCAGAGGTAGGGGCCATGTCTTAATGAGGGCGGGGAGGGGATTAACTGGGAAAGGAAAGGATGAGAATATTCTGAGGGGCTCACAGCATTCGGAGGGGTGTGTCCCTTTGGCCAGGGGCGGACTTCAGCAGCATTGCGGGAGAAGGTGTGTTCTTCCTGACCACAGCTGCTGAAAGTTGGGATGGAGGTGATGGAAATATCACTAGGGGGAAAGGACAGCTCACCGGCAGCTCTGGGGCACCCTGGCCATTGTGTGCCTTCTGTGCCAAGCTGTTGGGAGGCCCGTGTGGTTCTTACACTGCTGCCTTGGGCAGGGTGAGGAGTGGACGGACCCTTTCTTTGTCCAGAGAAGCAACGGGGCACTGAGAAGAAGGATGCCCAGACGCTGACACGGTAGGAGAAAATGTGTTACCCACCCCCTCTGATCTTGTTCTTGACAACAGTCTTTTAAAGGCACTGTGTATCCTGAATTTTTAAGGCCAGTGAGAGAATATGCAGTATGTGCAGAGACAAAATACCGCCAGATTTTACTATCTAAAGTACTCAGTGGAGACCACCCTCCCACCACTTAAAGAAAAATTGTTACTGTCAGTACATCCCATGAATGGCTGCATGCTGCAGGGAAGAGCTTATCTGAGTGACTGGAAGTTCGGGGGTGGGAGGGAGAGACTGTGCAGTTTACCAGTTCTGTGACCTTGGGCAGATCATTTTATTCTTGTGTGTTATGTTTTGGGGACAGAAAGATGCTAGGGACTCCTTGCAGTGTGTGAATGCAATGCCAGTAAAAAAGCTGCATGGGCCTATGCTTCAAAGGAGTTAAGGGCTTTTAATTGTCGCCTGTACACCAAGCCTGTTTTAAGATTTCCATGATGCTACTATTTGTCCCTTTCAAAAGAAGCTGTTTTAAGAGTGTCTGGGAGAGTAAGAAGAATTAACTTCTGTCTTTCTATTCTGCCAGACTTGTTTAGAAATGGGGTGTTATTTAACCTCCCTGAGATGGGGTTTCTAAATTACTTTGAAGTGTTGTGGTCAAAGGTATGGTGTTTGTCTAGGGTAGATCACTTTCACTTTCAATTAATAAGTGTTGGAAACAACCTCGTAGGTTCTTATATCTGGTGGCCTGGTGATCTCACTAACTAGGAGGCTAATGTATGTATATGACAGGTTTTATAGATACTATTGGTCTATTTTCTGAACCAAAGAAATATTTACTTGAAACACGGCATGGTTAATTTTGGAATAGTATATTAACCCCTTTTTGAGATGTCTTTCCTTGAATTTTGGCTGAGAAATGTGGCATTGCTGATTATCTTTCTGGAAAAGCTCCCTTTTTGTTTTTATTTCTCTAAAGTCAATGACTGTCTTTGCTCACAACAATATTAATTTATCATCTTTGTGGTGACAACATAAACCATTACTAAAGTTAATGAAGAATTAAGGCCATTTCTTATTGTAGCCAAGTATTGGCTTAGTATCATCTAGAGGGTTTTTTTTTATTAGTTAAAAGCATTATACAAATTTTATGTATTTTTTAATGTGTTATATGTGGGTTTAGAGAAGGTGCAGTCTGGAAAAAAAACAAGCTGGCATCCAAGTATCCATGTACCAAGCATACATAATTTAATTTAAACCTTACAACATTGTAAGATAGATTTGATTTCGTTTTACAGATGAGAAAATTGAAATTTAAATAAATTGACTGTTCAGGGTCATGTAGCTAGTGGGTGGTGGAACCAGGCTTGAAAAACTGGTCTTAACTCCAACCAAGGCCAATAGTCTTTACTCTCAACCTTTTCTTTTTAAAAAGCATGCATTTGTTGGCATTATTGGTGATACTGCTGTTTGTATCATTTTGTCAAATGTGGCCTAAGGACAACTTTAAGAGAGCCATGGATCCAAAATCTAGTTTCTTTTCTGATACTTTTTGTGAACAGCCTCTTATCTACTTTATTTTTCTTATCGGAAATAGGCTTTATCCTTTCCTGACTTGAGAAGCTTAATTGTTCGCAAAGTGTTTTGAGGTCTGCATTTGGAGGTGTTAGGTAAATAGGGAATAACTTTAAAATTCTGTCACTTTCCACACAGGTATCTGAGTTCCCTAGGGATGTGGCCAATGGTTTTGCCACCTCTCTTTAATGCTGGGAGAAAAACAGCTTGTTTTGTTTTGTTTTGTTTTAGTCAAAGTGTCCTATTCTTCTGTGTCTGGTAAAAATCATGGATGAGCAGTAAGTGTAAATCCCTAGTTCTCTCTTCTTGTTGTACCTGACCATCTTTTCTTTACTTGCCGATGAAGTTCTTACAGCCAAATTTATCAAGAACTCCCTTTGCTCTGTGTGTATGTGTATATATTTGGCAGGGTGGGGCTCCCTGCTCAGTGGGGAGCCGCCTTCTTCCTCTGCCCTACCTGTGCTCATGCTCCTTCTCTCTCTCTCTTTCTCTCAAATAAATATTTTTTAAAAAAAGAAGAATTGTATTTGGCAGGGTGAAGGAGGCATGTAAGTGGTCTTACAGAGTTCTCTGGCCATTAGTTTCACTGTGATTACGATGAGAACACTATATATTAAAAGATTATTTGTTTACAAAATATTTGTAAGCAGGGTCTTGAATTTTTTTCCCATACTTGAATATGATCTTATTTTATTCATAAAAAGAACCAATTTCAGTGGGGCAGCATTTACATTAGTGTTTAATATTATTAAGTGCAATATTACCAAGTATATATATGTATATTGTTTTTAAGATTTTATTTATTTAACAGAGAGAGACACAGAGAGGGAGGGAACACAAGCAGGGGGAATGGGAGAGGGAGAAGTAGGCTTCCTGCTGAGCAGGGAGCAGGATGGCAGGGCTCAATCCCAGAACCCCGGGATCATGACCTGAGCCAAAGGCAGCCACTTAATGACTGAGCCACCCAGGCGCCCCTTACCAAATATATTTAAAATGTACTTTCAAATGAGATAAAATTAACTCAAAATACAAATTACTGATATTTTTGTAGTTCTTTGTAATCTTCAGATTGTAAGGTCATTCGAGAATAATTTTAGGGGCGCCTGGGTGGCTCGGTGGGGTAAAGCTTCTGCCTTCGGCTCAGGTCATGATCCCAGGGTTCTGGGCTTTGAGCCCCGCATCGGACTCTCTGCTCAGCGGGGAGCCTGCTTCCTCCTCTCTCTGCCTGCCTCCCTGCCTACTTGGGATCTCTGTCTGTCAAATAAATAAATAAAATCTTTAAAAAAAAAAAGAATAATTTTAGTTTATACAGGTGGATGTTGGTAGTAAACCTGTTTTATAAAGGAGAAACCAGTTCAGAGAAGTTACAGCGTGGGCTTCAATGTCTCACAGCTAATAAATGGTGCGGTTGATACCCCTTAGAGTCTCTGCTTAAGCATGAGTCTTCTCAGAAACCCCCACATCATGTAAATATATAATGTTTTCCTCTTAAGTACCCTCTTAACAATCTTTAAACACTTTCAGAATCTCTATGAAGGATGAACAAAGGAGGCAACAGAAAATTTCTTGGTGTGCAGGGGCAGATCTTTTGTGCAGATGAATAGGAGATAAAGCTGTCTTGACCTCAATTCTTTGTGCAAGTCCACCACTCCAGCCTCTCTTTGCTGGCTCTTTCTCCTGCAGTCCCCCTCCTACCTGACCCAAACAGGTAGTATCAGCTTTTGGCCTTCCTGGACAACTGGACTGGACCATCCTGTGAACAGGAAGCTTCAGTTCATCTCTAGCACACTTATGAAGGAATAGCTCCTTGAGCAAGATAAATTTCTCAGTCAGTGAAAAAGGAGGTTTTTCCCCCTCTGAAGCCTTCCTACATTCTCTCTCTCTTTCTTTCTCTCTGGTATGACATTTTAAAAATTGAGATATATGTGATCTAGACACCTCTTAATTTGGCTTTGTACCTTCTATTTCACAACTCTTCACTCTATCCCCATCCCTGCACCTGCCCATCTGCATCCAGCTCCATACAATTTCCCATACTTGCCAGTGTATCATTCTAAAGTGGAACATTTTATATCACTCCCCTGCTTCAAACTGTTCATACCTGCCTATAAAATGACTTCTTATGTCTTTAAGAACTGACGATTTATATGATCTACCCTTATAATTTAAACCGCTTTACAGTCTTCTACCATCTCCTACCATCTTCTTTTGTCTGATTTTTTTTATTCCCACTTACATCGATATTTTCCAGTGTATATTTTGGTAATCCTGGAAAGGAAAACATTTTGTGATCAAATAAGCTTGGGAAGTATTGGATTGAACAAAATTTATTTCTGAGCTTTTTGGATGCTTTAAACATGCTAATATACACTATAGTAAATTTTGCTAATGCTAATATACAGTGTAAATCTTCAAATCTTCCAAACTTAAATCAACAGGAAACATGTTTTTGTTTTTTTCTGTGGCATCTTACACTGACACTTTCCCAGACTATTACAGTTTTCTATTACACACAGTTTTCTAAACTCCTTTAACAGTCAGTCTGTATAGTTGCACTAGCTTCTGTTAGTGTCCTTATGTAACAGTGAATCTTGTGCTCTGAATAGATTGAGAGTTCCGTTAGCCTAGGTTATCCATATTCCAACTTTTTCTACAAGCCTTTTTTTTAAAGATTATTTATTTATTTATTCATTTGTCAGAGAGAGAGAGAGCTGCTGGCAGAACAGGCAGAGCGAGAAGCAGGCTCCCCGCTGAGCAAGGAGCCCCATGTGGGACTCAATTCCAGGACCCTGGGATCATGATCCAAGCCGAAGGCAGATGTTTAACCAACTGAGTCACCCAGGCGTCCCTTTTTCTACAATTCTGTGAACAAAATTTTTCATTTAGATCCCAGAAGAATGGGATAGTTGAATTTTGATGAGGTAGATAGAGAAAATGAACAGCACACTTTTTGAAAGAGAAACAGATAATAAGGGTGGAGGGCAAGAAGAGGACAGGCAGACGATCATTCAGTAGACACTTTTGAGAATTAAGTAGTGTTGTACCTTAAGTGAATATTGGGTCTTACAAAAAGGACTTAGACATGGTCCTCTTGACAGGGAGTTTGGCGTGTTAGAAGAGATTAAATAGATAGATATAGATAACAATTATAAATGCAATATAATACATATTGAAGAAAACACAAATACTCTTAGAGGGTAGTTAAAAGATTTTACATGATGGTGTCAAAGATTTCACAGAGGAGGTAATATTTGATCTGAGCCTTGAAGAATGTAAGTAGGCATTCATACCAGGCAAACAATGATGCAAGTAGAGAAGAAAAGCATCTTCATCCAGAGTGTTTTGAGCAAGTGCAGTTGCAGTTGTACTTGCAGTTGCATAGAGGTATAAAAATATAGTAGTAAGTCTAGAATCTAGTTTGGATCCATCTCTTGATACACAATATGGAGACCATGATCTGGAAAGTAACTAGGTATCAGTCTGAAAAGGTAGACTGGACTCCAGTTGATAGACTTATCTAAGCCATGCAAAGAAGTTTAGGTTTGAAGGACTTTTTTTTCTTTTTTGTTGAAGGATTTTAAGTTAAAGAGTTACATAATGATAGATAACCTTCTGAAGTTGGAACTTGAATTGGAGTGGGGAGTAAGTAGACCAGATATTAGTCTCTTGCAATTGTGTATTTCTACTACCCTTACATGTGTTCGGGGTCCGTTTGTAAATGAAGTTATGTGGCAGGGAGCTAGAAAGTTCAAACATTGTTTAGGAACACATTTGTAACTACTAGGGTCCATGAAAGCATAATCAAATTCATAATGGATTTTTTTTTCTTCAGAGCTGAAGTTAGTTAATGCTGTGGTCCAGCCTGTCACATATTATGATATTTCTGAATACTTAGAAAATTAACAAAATTAATAAATTTATATAAACTTAAGGGGAAGGAAAATGGTACATCGGGTTTTTTTTTTAGCAGCATGTAATTTCCATCTCCTTCTCTTTAGCTGCTGCTTCTTTCTCCCCACTTAGTTAGCTTTTAATTAGCAAACCTGAATGCTTGGTTAAGCTAAGAGCAGGGTAAGAGAGAGGCTCCAGGGTAGGACAGGAAAAAGAAGGAACAAGATTGCCAAGGCAGTTTTGGTCTCAAGGATGAATTTTTTTCAACTACCCGGGGAAGAGTACCCCATTCAGAATTTAGGAGTTTGCTCCTAAATTTTTAGACAAAATTTGAGGTCTAAGTTATAGTCCCTGGCACATAGTAAACCAGTAGATACATTAGTAAGGTTTAAAGGTTGCTTTAGGGTAGGCCCAGGAGAAGAGTCAGAATGGCCTGGGGAAAATAAAAAAGCTAATAGATAGAGAGGGTCTCTATCATTCATTTGAACATGAATCAGTATGTTAGATCCTGAAGATTAAAACATGGGTGATACTTTTCCTTGAGTCTAGTCTGGTTGGGGAAGCACACATAAAGACAGATAATTACAGTATAATGTGATAAGTAGTATAAAGTAATTGTACGTAAGGCATAAAGTAGGCAACCAGCTACCTGGAGAGTTTAAGTGGATTTTATAGGGAAGATGACATTTGAGCTGGTTCTTAAATGGGTAAGTATTTGTTGCCAGGGCAAGAAGAAAGGAAGGAGTATTCTAGGTAGAAGGAGTAGATTATGCAAAGGCCAAAAGTAGGATTAAAATGTGCTATATTTTTATACCATACCTTTCAGGGCAAGATCTCAAATGCAGTTTAGAATATGGTTACACTTAAAGGTGGCAAACACCTATGCCTCCATTTTTGGGATAAAGGTTGAGGCTTGGAGATTTAAATTAGCTCAGTGTCACGCAGTATGAGTCAGGGGCAAGGAGCCCAGACCAGGTGCCCAAAAACAGGAATGCCAAGTCTCAGTGCCCTGAGTAATTATGTGTCATGGTAATAGATTGTTGCAGGTTCATGAGTATTTGGGATTATTTTACTTGCTTGGAATCAAATTCCACACCCAAAAGTGACATTATCAATCTTGTCAAGTGTTCTTAAAAAAAAAAAAAAAATCTGTTAATAAATATTTACTCCCACCAGATGAGGTAGGAATCAATCAGGAAATGTGCAAGTCTTCCTGTGTATGTAATTTGTATCATCAGCAGTTGACTTAAAAGGTACTGAGGTCATCCAGTACCTTTCCCATTTAACACAAAATAGCAAGCAGGTCACTTTCTTTAGGAGAAACATTGTTTATCTATAGTAGCTATTTTGCAGCTAGGTTGGGTAAATTTGCTCAGAACTCCTACAGGATATGAATCATTTGCATTCGTACATTGACCTATTCTCACTTTGCTCTTTCTGAGAAGAGTTTTAGTACAGACTGTATTATATAACATAAATGATATGTCATCGATATTTTCAGTGTCTTTCTCAAATCAATTTGCAGAATCTATAATAAACCCGAGAAATCGTGTTGCTGTTATGAATATCTAATATACATGCAAATAAACAAACAGTAGAATAAATTCAAGAAAATGTTGTTAGCCTTTTTTTATAAGTTGCTTGTGGTCTTTAGCTATTGGAGGAGAAAGTGGAATAGGGGACAAAAAAGCCCAATGGCAACACCTAAGCCTACAACCATTGACCTGTTTAAAAATTATTCGAACTTGGGACACCTGGGTGGTTCAGTCACTTGGGCCGCTGCCTTCGGCTAAGGTCATGATCCCAGAGTCCTGGCATCTGGTCCTGCCTCGGGCTCCTTGCTTGGCGGGTAGCCTGCTTCTCTCTCTGCCTCTGCCTGCCACTCTGCCTGCTTGTGCTCTCTCTCTCTCCCTGACAAATAAATAAATAAATAAAATCTTTTTTTTTTTTAATTTAAAAATTTGTTTGAACTTTCACAGCTGCTATTTTCCCTTATTTGTTTCTTTAAATTACTTTTTAATTTTTTTTTAATCTTCAGTGTTCACTTGTTAGGATAATCTGAACACTTACTTGACATATTTAGAACTAGCCAGAAGGGCTAGTTGTAAATATATCGGATTTTTTGTGAGAGAATAATTCTTGGAAAATAAGTGTGAATTATAAGAAACGGTTGATGTTGGCGCAGATGGATTCTGAGTTGCAAATCTTTAAGAATATGTGACAGGAGAGAAAAGAAAGGGGAGGGAGATAATAGCCTTATCATGTATTAATCAGTAAGGTGGGTGAGTGGTATTCTTGGCTTCTGAAGCCTGTCAAGGAAGTAAATATTTCAAGGTATAGATTTGAGCTTTTTTAAAAAGGGGGAAAAAATTGAAAGATAAAATGAGCTTTCAGTGGGAGAATTGATCATGAATCCATCTGTGGCTATTGTCTCAGGCTGTGTGTGCTCAGACCAGCTTCACTGTGGAACTTAAAAATGAAAAAGTATATTTTAGTTTCGCATACTTTTGTTTTACAAATCTTCTGTCCTTTAGTGTAATCAAATTCTAATCTCTCTAAATGTAGCAAACCATCAA
This sequence comes from Meles meles, assembly GCF_922984935.1. NCBI lineage: Eukaryota > Metazoa > Chordata > Mammalia > Carnivora > Mustelidae > Meles > Meles meles. Next base: position 192,298,319 of record NC_060066.1, read on the forward strand.
AATGCTATAGTTTTGTACCCTGCTACTTGTGAAACTTGCTGTTGTAAACTCCTTTTAAAGTAGCTTAAACTGTGACTGAATACATGCTAGATTCTAGCTAAATCTAGTATTTTCCCCTATTTTTCAGAAGGTAAATGATTTGTTTTTAGAATCTCAAGGAGAAATTTACTTTCTCACATGGAATATGTTTTACAGTTTGTTAGGCATGATTGTGTGTGGTTATGTTATGTGTTATATGTGTACTCTTTTCTCTCTATCATGTGTAGTGGTAAGGAGTGTCAGTATTACCCCACTGAAACTGATGAATGATGTCTGTCTTGTTCCGATCATTCTTACCTTACTGATATCTCTTCCTTTTTCCTTACCCAGTTATGCTGTTATTGCCTATGGCTGTGCCAGTTGCCCAAAGCTGACCTGTGAGAGGGAAGGCTGCCAGACAGAGTTCTGCTACCACTGCAAGCAAATATGGCATCCAAATCAGACATGCGATATGGCCCGTCAGCAGAGGGCACAGACTTTGCGAGTACGGACCAAGCACACTTCAGGTCTCAGTTACGGGCAAGAATCTGGACCAGGTATTAGTTGGCATTGTCTCATTTTTCTCTTTATTTGATATTTCATAATGTGAACCTAAAGCTGGGAGAGATTATTTTACTCTATAATCAAGTATTTCCTGGGATCAGAGAGCAAAAATACTTGGTAATACATTCAATATTATATTTGATACGTAGCTTCTCTCTTACAACTGTTGGTTTTCCAACCTATAAATTGATAAAATTGGAATGCAACAACATTGAATTCTGTAGTTTCTACCTTTTTAATAATATGTCTCCTGTTGGAGAGTAATTAGGTCCTTTTGCGAAGGATTTTTTCAAAACTTTCATTGTGAGTAGAAAGACAATTAGTATTAAACCTCTACTGTTATCCTAGCTCTAAGTGCATCACTGCTTTTGGAAGTAGGGTACAGATTTAAGGAAAGGAAATAATATTAGTATGGATTAATGATTAACCTTAAAAGGAGGAACCTTGGCAAGTCAGAGTAAACCCATTTAAAAATGTCAGTGGGTTTATTGCCTTTTATAAATGTATTTTATTTCACTGATGTCATTTGGGAGAGGCTGGTAGGAAAGATTTTACCATTCACTTTTTCCTGGCACAGCATAATCTCCTAAATTGTCATTTTAATAGGATAGTTCCTAGCTTGCTGTGAAAATTACTAGGTGTGTGCTACATAGCATACCCAATTATTTTTAGGTTTTGAATTTGAACGTATCATGGGAGGGGTCTGTGGGTTGTGTTAACAGCACATCACAATGATACTTGCTGAGCCTAAGAAATTAACTTCCTGAGCCAAACTTTTTCAAAACTTAAAGCCAATTTCAAGCTGCAGACTATTCTTCCTGCAGAATTCTGCTTTGAGTTCTGCCAGCCTATTGGCTAGTGGAATTCTATTTTTCTTAGAACCATCTTTGTCTCTAGGGAAGCCTTCTTGTTCAGAGTGTGGCTTAAGTGCTGTGTAAGATGCCAGTTTTAGGGATAGGCAGCTCAGTATGAGACAAGGATCCGTTTTATGAAAATTCCTGAGGTATAGACATAGTCAGCCTTCTAGTGAAATAGATTGCACAATATGGAATTCTCAGCCAAGAGTTCTTGACTATCTCCTCATTTTTTGTGTATATATATTCCTAGGAATAATAAATCAAATTAGGTTTAACTGGGGGTATTTTTCTGCCCAATCTTCCTTCCCCCCTTAGCAGATGACATCAAGCCATGCCCACGATGCAGTGCTTACATTATCAAGATGAATGATGGAAGCTGTAATCATATGACCTGTGCAGTGTGTGGCTGTGAATTCTGTTGGCTTTGTATGAAAGAGATCTCAGACTTGCATTACCTCAGGTGAGATGGGAAATGTGTCCATTGCTTTATCGTCTTGTTCTTTTAATGATTTGGGGAAAAGGATGTCAAAGGGACACAGTTGTCTGTCCTCTCATTACAGTATAAGGAAGCTGTAAAAAGTTCTTCTGAAGCACTCCTGTAACCACATTTTTCTTCAGTTCCAGCAACTTCCAGGGACTACTTTTATTACCTTCCAGATAGAGTTCAATTTCCTGAGCATGGCTTTGCCACAGTCTGGCCCTAATGTCCTTTTCTAGCTTTTTCCATGTGTTTTTATACATGCTATATTCCAGTAACCTGGGCTTGCTATTCACTCTGTATCCTCTGGCTGTCTTCCTTGTTCATGTTCTTCCATTTGCTCAGAATGCTTTCTGATCACATCACCCTCCCAGCAACCCCCTTTTATCTCAACCTGTTCAGTTCTTATTTACCCTTCAGGGGCCACTCAAATGCCATTTCATTTATGATGTCTTCCCCAGCTTTTTCTGCCTCATTCTTCTGTATTGGCATTTCTTAAATGTTTCATTATAAACATCACTACTTTTACCTCATATGCATGTCTAATTTTGCTAAGCTGCCTAAGTTTATTAAGGTTAGAGTTACCTTTTATAGTTCTTTGCATGTAATGACTTTACAAAGAATTCAGAGTGAATATTGAAATATTGTCCTGAAGGAGTTAATATTTACAAACAACATTCATTGTGTGGATGAAACATTTTCATTTCCAATATAGCAAGCAGTGAGATACTTACACTGATTATCAGGGACACGGGTGTGTAAGACATGATCCTTTCTTTCAAAATTGCTTATCCTATCTAGTAGAGAAGACAGGACAAAGGGAGTGAGCAAAAATGGTTGAACACATAAGGATGGAGTATAAAAGTAGCCAAACTCAAAGAGAATGAAACTGACATAAAGGGTGTGACAAAGTGTTTTTATATCCTTCCCCAGGAACATGGTTTACACTATCTATTGGATATGGATAGGACACAAGCCAAGAAAACTATTCAGATCTGTTCATTAGCTACAGGGCATAGCACTTTTGAATGAGATGTCAGGTGTGTAGGTTGTGCAGGATCCCAAGTAGTATATGTATCAGTCAAGGAAGCTGGATCAGGGACGCCTGGGTGGCTCCAGTCTTTAAGCTTCTGCCTTCAGCTCAGGTCATGATCTCAGGGTCTTGGGATCGAGCCCCGTATTGGGTTCCCTGCACAGCAGAAAGCCTGCTTCTTCCTCTCCCACTTCCCCTGCCTGTGTTCCCTCTCTTGCTGTGTCTCAGTCAAATAAATAAAATTTTTTAAAATTATAATTTCACAGGCTGCACCTCATGACAGCTACTTTTTTTTTAATTTAAAGATTTTTTTTTTTTTTAATTATTTGACAGAGAGAGAGGGATCACAAGTAGGCAGAGAGGCAGGCAGAGAGAGAGAGGGAGGGGGAAGCAGGCTCCCTACTGAGCAGAGAGCCCGATGCGGAACTCGATCCCAGGACCCTGAGATCATGACCTGAGCTGAAGGCGGAGGCTTAACCCACTGAGCCACCCGGGTGCCCCTCAAATAAATAAAATCTTTTAAAAAGCTGTATCACTGTTGGGTTAGGGAAGACAGAGTTCAGTAGCAGAGAAAGGAAAAGAGGTTTCAAGCCTGGAGGCCTAGCTTTACAAACAAAAAGTGAAGGGCCCAGAGCTCTAATAATCAGACCTTGTCTTTTTCTCCCTTTCATGTAATATATTCATTTTCTATAACCTCTTGTAACTGTTAATCATTCTTATTGGAAAAGAAGGCTTTTGCCCTTATCAAGCCCTCTGGTAACAATAGCTGCATTTATAATATCGATACTAACTTGAGCATGTGTCCTCTGCAGCCCCTCTGGATGCACATTCTGGGGCAAGAAGCCATGGAGCCGTAAGAAGAAAATTCTTTGGCAGCTAGGAACACTGATTGGTGCTCCAGTGGGGATTTCCCTCATTGCTGGCATTGCCATTCCTGCCATGGTCATCGGCATTCCTGTTTATGTTGGCAGGAAGGTAAGACATGCTGAGTTCTGTGGGTGTTCTATCCCCAGGTTTGTTGGTATAGTTTTGAAGGAAATAGGGAGGAGTTTATATTTCAGAGCTTCCTGAAAACCAGCGGTTCTTAGATAAAAATAACCTTAATTTCGTAAATGGATTTTCATAAACCCAAGAGATCTAAAAGTTCTTATTAGCATCCTGGGCCTGGTTTGTCTCAGTGACTTAAAGGTGAAATACTCTCCTCACAACCCTGAGTTACTTTGTCTCTCCTCGGATTAACTTTTCCTGTATTAGTTTATGTCATCCTGGTCTGAGTTAGGTTAAAATTTGAGAAAGATAGCCTCTTGGTGGGTAGGGGATATATTTTAATATAGTTAGAATATTCACTTGTCTTTTTCTACCCTGGCAAAAAAATTGATATCTTAACCTGCTGACCTGGATTTTCTTTCTTATTCTTAGATTCACAGCAGGTATGAGGGAAGGAAAACCTCCAAACATAAGAGGAATCTGGCTATCACAGGAGGAGTGACTTTGTCAGTCATTGCATCCCCAGTTATTGCTGCAGTTAGTGTGGGTAAGCTAGCCCAGACCGCGACTCTTCTCCTTCCTGCCCTCTCCTCCACCACACCCCCTACCTCCCCAGCTTTCTGACTATAGCAGTTTAGCCGGCTGGCCAGATGTTTCACCTTGGAGGCTCCTACATTTTATGCCAAACCCACCTTGAGGGCTAACTCTTTTAGGCACTATTATTAGGATTATCAGCCACACTAAATTGTCAGAGTTTAGGGTCTTTCGGTCCTAAATTAGTGCTTAGAACTCTCTGGCTCAGAGAAAGTGCTAAATTAAAGAATATTATTTTAAGGCCTACTTTTCACCTTTTATCTTCCTTCCCTATTTGCTAGGGAACCCACAAAATAAAATTACTTTTATTTTGATTTGTTTAATGTCTCACAGTATTTTGGAAGGCATGAGGGTTTGTTTTAGAATAAGAATATTATAACTAACATTTATTAAGGCTCTCCATGTACCAAGAGCAGTTCTGAATGTTTTGCATGTATTAATTCATTTAATCCTCATAGCAGTACGGTTGTAATAGAAAGGTGCTATAATTTGCTCAAGGTCACTTAGCTGGAACATGAATCAAGGCAATCTGACTTCAGAGCCTGTGCTCTTAACAGCTAAGTCGTTCTGCCTCCACAGCAGTAAGATTTTGGAATTAACATTCTGGGGGGATCCTAAACCCCAGGAATCCCTTACTTAACGTTTGAGTATTGATTGGTTCTTGCATTAGCATGTCAGTAGTGAGTAGAAGAGGGAAAATGAAAGCAGCATATACTCACTGTGCTGGGCACTGTACATACCTTCTCTTTTGATCATTGACAATCCTGGGAAGATACATGAGATTATACAGCTAGTAAATTGGAGCCAGGATTCTAATCCAGGCCTTTTCTAATTCCCAAGTCTAGTCATCATTCTGTTAGACCCAGCTGCCTCTTTGGGATAGCCATCTTCTGTCTTTCTTTGGCCCTTTATAAAGTGGTTTGTCTGTGCTCAGGCTGGGAAGGAGAATTTAGGGCAGTGACCTGCTGACTTCTTTCCTTCTCCTCCCCCAGGTATTGGCGTCCCCATTATGCTGGCTTATGTCTATGGGGTTGTGCCCATTTCCCTCTGTCGTGGAGGTGGCTGTGGAGTTAGCACAGCAAACGGAAAGGGGGTGAAAATTGAGTTTGATGAAGATGATGGTCCAATCACAGGTAAAGGGAGGTTTTTAATTTCCCTTTGAATTTATGGGGCAGAAAATTCAGTAGATTTCAGCACATTTTACAGCAAGATTGTCATTGGATTACTTTGGATAATGAGCTTTGTAGGGGGTAAAGTATTTTTAGCTTTTCATTTCTTTGTTCCAGAGTTATTAGGTTAATTCCTCTGGTACTTGGCTCTGTGTGGCAGGTACAAACTAGTAGGATTCCAAGTAACTCCAAGTATGCTGGTAATAGTAGTGATTATAATAAAGTCTTGTATCTATACAGTACTTTGTAATTTTCAGAGGACTTTACACAGTTATTACCTCACTGGTTTTTACAATAGCTCTCTGAATAGGGAGGGCAGGGGCTATTATTATCCCCATTTAATGGGAACTTCTTTAAGCTTTTGTCTCAACATCTGTTAAATGGGTTTAAGAGCTTCTGCAGAGCTGGAACTGGAGCAAGTCTTCCAGCTTCTTTTTCTGTTCCTGTAACTTCCACTTTGATGTTTTCACTTTACCATATAAACTAAGCTAGGACACAGAGAGTCCCACAGGTTTTTGAAGCACCCTACTAGAATCAACACCTAACATGACCTAAACATGTTCTGAAATCTTCATGTTTGATTAGATGGCATCTACAGTATAATGGACAGAATAGTGGACTTGGAATCAAAAGTGTAGATTCATGGGACCAGGCATGACTTGGACATGTCATTTAGTTCTAAGCTTTTGTTTTCTCCTCTAAAATTAGGACTGTTACTGTGTAGTTATTGGAAAGATTAAATATTAACAATATGTTAATATTGTTAACCTGATATGTGGTAGCTGCATATAGTAGCTGTTCATTAAGTGAGTAAATGAGTATTTTTCTGCATGAATATTCTCCACTCTGAAGAATCATTACAGGAAAATAATAGACTCTATTTTGATGTTGTCTTATCTTGAATTGAAATGTTTGGTTCCATCCCTAGTGGCTGATGCCTGGCGAGCCCTCAAGAATCCCAGCATTGGGGAAAGCAGCATTGAAGGCCTGACTAGTGTACTGAGCACCAGCGGAAGCCCTACAGATGGACTTAGTGTTATGCAGGGTCCATACAGCGAAACAGCCAGCTTTGCAGCCCTCTCAGGGGGCACTCTGAGTGGTGGCATTCTTTCCAGTGGCAAGGGAAAATATAGCAGGTAAGCAAATAGATAATTTCTGACAGAACCATTTGGAATGATAAGATATAACATACCTGTATTGAGCCATTTCTCTGTGCTAGGCACATCTCATATATCATCTCATTTTGATGTAATCATCAGTGGTTTGGTTTTTTTTTTGTTGTTTTTTGTTTTTAATTTTAAAATGAGAAAATAGGCTCAAAACTTACACAACATTCAGTGTTCTTTCTTTGCACACTGCACCATAGTGGCTCCATATAAAGAGCAATCCTGACTTAAGATCTTCCCTCTACTACGTTAGGTTGCCTGCTTCGGGAAGAGAAAGCATGCATTTTTGTAGAATTCCCAAGGCTGTGCTTCCCATTAGGCTTGTCATTGACTTTCAGTTGAACAGCATTTATACTGTATCTTGTTGGCTTATTAGTGCTGTGATCCTTATTACCTTCTTATTCTTATTCCCATTTGATAGATAAGGAAAATCAATTCTATGAATTTGTGTTGAGAAACTGTTTTTGTTTTTGTTTCCTTTTAAAGATTTTATTTATTTATTTGACAGACAGAGACTACAAGTAGCCAAGAGAGGCAGGCAGGGAGAGAGAGGAGGAAGCAGGCTCTCCATGGAGCAGAGAGCCCAATGTGGGGCTCGATCCCAGGACCCTGGGATCATGACCTGAGCCGAAAGCAGAGGCTTTAACCCACTGAGCCACTCAGGCACCCCAGAGAAACTCTTAAGTTTTATGACTAAAAATGTTACAACTTGCTCAGTTATTTTACCAGTTAGATAAACCAGAATATATTCAGAGGAGCATAGCATGTGTTATATGAGAAGCAGTTAGCTGAATAAAGAGAGACCTGCAGGTAGTGCAAAACGAGGTAGGGAAGTAGGAGAAATTGTTGCCTTCAGATATCTGAAGGACTTTGAACAGAAGGAAAGGCTTCTGACTCATGCCAAGAGGTAGATTAAGACAACTTGGCAGAAGCTAGACGGAAACTTAATTTTGTTTTATTATAGAGAATATAAGAAATCTATATAAAAGTCCAAAGAAGGGTTGGATTACTTTAGAAGATACTGAGCTGCCTATCCTTGGAAGTGTTTAAAGTAAGACCAGATGGCCATTTGGCTATTAGAAGGAGTCAAGCAACAGATGACAGATGGACTGGATCCCACAACTGAGTGCCTGTCAGTCACCTGGGAGCCTCTTAAAAATAGATTTCATGGTCTTATCCCAAAATTAATAAATTGAATCTCCTGGAGTAGGACCTACGGATCTGTGTTTTGAAAAGGTTCCCCAGGTGATTCTAGCAGAGTCGTTGCACAGGCTAGCATCTGGGAAGCACTTAAGTGATAGTGTTTGTGAAAGCCTCTTCCAATTCTGAGATTCTGTGGAAGAGCTGAAACTAGAACTCAGGTCTCTGATTCAACACACTTTGCATTGCACTGCACTGCCTCACTTTCTGGGGCCATGGCACATTCTTGAAGGGTGTCTTGAGGCTGGAGTTGCGGAGTGAAAGTGTAGGCTGTAGGACAGGGATTGCTTGAATGTGCAGCTGAAGGCTGCTGCTGACCTGTCTGTGTCTCATAACTCTGGTCGTTTCTTGTTAGGGGATCCCGCCCCCACATGCCAGAGAATTCACTGCTGGGCTTTCTTAAAATCATCACCCTTATAAATAAGCAGACAGACATAATTGGAGACTGACTTGCTGAGACTGCAGCTTAGCCAGTCCAGCTGTTCCAGTTCTGTGAAAGCCTTTTAAAGGAAGTGGATGAGTCAGATGGGTTTGACTATGAAACCTATTAAGAGGAAATACTTAGGTGTGCAGCAAACTGGTGTTAGAGCCAAAGAGGGAAATAGTTACGGGTTCTCAGCTTCGGAGACACCATTGGGAAAGTTTGCTGCTCTTGTGGGAGGCCGGATCCTCTGTGTCCTTTAATCTTGTAGCCTAGGGGTAATTTGATTGCTAAGTGTTTTGAGTTCCTGTATGCAGGACACAGAGGGTAAAGTGTGAATGAGATGTGGTCTCTCCTTTTTTTGGAGCTCACAGATGATTGAGGGAGAGATGCATAAATCGATTTAATAAATAGGTAGATGCTGTGCGAGCATTTAACAGGAAATGACTGGTTTGCTGGGAGAGTGAGGGGGATGATACTTCCTTTGTCGTTAAGGACTGAATTATAAGTTTGTCACATAGAGAAAAGAAACCTCCACAGAGAGGGAATAGCATGTGCAAAGTCATGGAGGTAAACAACATATATAGGTGTGTCAGGAAAGAAAGAATTCAGAGTGATTATGATTTGAGACCTGTAGTGAGAGGTGGAACTGGAGAGAGAGCTTGGAGGCAGATCAGGAAGCCAGGAGAGGCTGTTGGCAGTAGAGAGCCAAGAGAGGACTGTTAGAGTGATCGGGGCTTTGTCCACATTGGCACTGATCTAGAAGGTGTTGGAGTTGGACTTAGGGCTGCTGGAGAGAGAACCCAAATGCAGTTTTCCAGGAAGGAGATGTTCAGCGCCTAAAGTTAAGTAGTAGCAATGGGGATAGAAAGGAGGGGACGATTTCAGTAGCTATTCAAGAGAGAAACTGTGTGGGCATCTATTTGAGCTATTTCACAATTAGAGAAGATCAGATCCACTCAATTTGCAAGAGAATAATAGAAGAGATGCATGCCAGGAAGCAGACTGTCTCAGAATACCCAGGTCTCGTATTAACTTGAACGTCCCCTCTTTACACAGGTTAGAAGTCCAAGCCGATGTCCAAAAGGAAATTTTCCCCAAAGACACAGCCAGTCTTGGTGCAATTAGTGACAACGCAAGTACTCGTGCTATGGCCGGTTCCATAATCAGTTCCTACAACCCACAGGACAGGTATGTGCACAGTCAGAGATGCCCAGGAGAGGTTACAGTTTGTGGTCGGGTCCTAGGCCTTCAGAAGCTCAATGCCTCATGTTAGGGCTGTGTGTACCATATGATGGGATATATAGTGTGTGCCCCAAGTTCGCTGGGCAGGTTCTTGGTGTAGGAGTGTTTGGGATCTCTTGATTGATTCTTCTTGTTAGCACTTGATTTTTTAGGGGTTTCTTTCTTTCTTCCTTTTCTTCCCTCCCCCTATTTTTTGGGTCTTTTTTGGCTGTTGTATAATTATTCTCATGAAACTTGAGCTAGGTTGCTGTTCACTGATGTCTGTGGGTCCGTGGCTTTTGCTCTCATGTCGCCCTTTGCCTGCTGTGACTCCTGTCACCTAGTTCTCTCTATTTTTGAGAAGCTAGTGTAACTGATAGGGTGTGATTGCAGCACTCCCTTCTGGAGAGGTTCTGGTTTCTTCTAATTGTGACACAGTAGTAAAACACTATGAATCTTCTTTCTCTTTTTGTATTTTGAGTAAGATAGTGTGAGGGTCCAACCCTTAGTTGAATTTTGAAAGCTCTTTTTTGGTTGTGTAAAGAAATTGGCAGAGGTGTGTGTGTTCGTAATCATTAAAGGAATCTAGTTCTTCATCTTATTTGAGAGGTTAAATTTTTATTTTTGCTAAAAGTGAACTTTAGTTTACAGTTTACCTATGTTTTGGACTTCCTAATCCTGAACCCACAAACTGCTTGTACCCACAGGTATAGCATGACCCATACATGACTCAGCAAAGTGGATTTTGTCTCCACAGAGACTGCAACAATATGGAAATCCAAGTGGACATTGAAGCCAAACCAAGCCACTATCAGCTGGTGAGTGGAAGCAGCACGGAGGACTCGCTCCATGTTCACGCTCAGATGGCAGAGAATGAAGAAGAAGGTAGTGGTCGTGGCGGCAGTGGCAGCAATGAAGAGGATCCCTCCTGCAAACACCAAAACTGTGAACAGAAAGACTGCATGGCCAGCAAAGCTTGGGACATCAGCCTGGCCCAGCCTGAGAGCATCCGCAGTGACCTGGAGAGCTCTGATACGCAGTCAGACGATGTGCCAGACATCACCTCAGATGAGTGTGGCTCCCCTCGCTCCCATACGGCAGCCTGCCCCTCAACTCCCAGAGCCCAAGGTGCACCGAGCCCAAGTGCCCATATGAACCTCTCTGCCCCAGCCGAGGGGAAGACTGTCTTGAAGCCAGAAGGTGCAGAAGCCAGAGTATGAAGTGGAATGAATGCTCCTGTTCTGAGAAGCACACTTGTTGTAACTGCATCTTTTGGAATCTTTTTTTGGGGAGGCGGGGATTTATGTATTTTATTTCAAAGATTCTCTGGTCACAGGTTTTCCCCAGGGAAATTCTGAGAAATTTGCAATTTCTTACCAGAAAAAAACATGGAGATTTTTGCCCTTAGTCCTATCCCCTACCCCCTCCCTCCTGTTTTTAGTTTTAATTTATTGGTTAAACTGATGGTGGCAATCCGTGAGGTGTGTCAAAGAGTGTACAGATGTATGTGTGTATATTGTATGTATGCTAACATATTACTGAAGGACACATTTTAATAAAGATTTCTGTCGTAATTCAACTCAATCTCATTTTCCTTGGCTTGGATAGTCCTACAGAGCCAAGTATTTGAATAGACCACTTACGTCTTTAACAGTCTCTAGACCAGAGTTTTCCCAGTCCCAGGAAAGGATTATATTCTAATTAGACTGCAGTGGAGTCCTTTATGAACCCACGGCTCCTAGCCTGCCAGGAAGCAAAGGTAGCTTGTTTTGGGACTGGGCTATCAGACTAAAGAATTAGCTGAGTCAGTCATATGGAGAAGCTGTAGATTACAATGAACCTTGTTTGCCCTCTAGAGGCAGCTGTGTAGTTTTGCTGTTAAAGCTTTATTTCTTCTCATTGTAGTCACTGGTAGAAATGTGTTTCATTGGGGGGAAAGGAGGTGGCTGTTCCAGTGGCTCTTCAGAGAGATCCTAGGGAATGGTGCAGGGTTACACGTTGGAGACAGAGTATTCTTACTTGCATAATCACCAAGCAATAACCCAGGTGTTTGTTATATTCTCCGGTACGCATTCCCTGTTCCAAAAATCTTTCTCCGTTTTGCCAATGTAGTTTAAGTAAGAGGGCCTAAGGAATCTGATTGAAATTTGTAATGAAAGGAGAAAGAAGACATGCCATCAGAATCTCAACCTTTAATTTTATCTGTTCTTATAAATTCATCAGAATTGAGCTAAGTTAGTACTACTTGGGATTTTGGCTCTGTCTAGAATAATGACCTTAGCAAGAAAGCTCATACATAGTGTAGCAGAAAAACTAAAAGATTCATGAAACCTGATGTAAGATTCTAAATCTGGCAGTAACTTTGTGACTGTGAATCAATCTCTCTCTCATGCCCCTGATTCCCACTCTTAAACAATATTTAAGGAGCTTCCAGTGCCAGACTTCTCTAGCACCTTAGCCCTGGGCCCAGAGGAAGAGTTGCAACCATCCTTTCCCTGAGGACCAGATGGCTTTCTGTTTCCTTTCACAGATGCACCTGCTCCTTGTCTTGCTGACCTGTGCTTTACCACAATGAGGAGGATGAGTCTGGACAACAACTTGGAAGATCCTTGTCTCTTGGGCACTGCATCTAGACTAAGCACATTTCCCTGCACATGGAACAAGAGATGCTCTTAGTGGACTTCGGGTCTGTGGAAGAAAATGCCCTAATGTCCTTGTGTGAAAAAGGGAACCTGTTGGAGAAAGGGGCAGGCAGTCTGAAAATCCCTGAAATGCAAATAACTCAAGATTACAATTCTCTTGAAGGCTCACCAGAACAGTAGTTAACTTGGATAAAAGCAAAGAAGTCTTTTGGAGGGACAAGAGTTGGCAGCCAAACCTGTGTTGTTATCTCGGCTCCACTTCTTCCCATTGTGAGACTTGGGCAGTTGCCTCTGATCAGTTTTCACTTAGCCAACATGGGGAAAACAATCCTTAACTATGGCGTCGTAAAGTGACATGGTGTACTGAAATGCTTTTGGTGAAGACCCATGTTTTTTCCCTCCTGCAGGAATAAGAAGAAATAAGGGAGATAATGGGTGTCATCTAAGAAAAGCCCAGAACTCTATAGACTAGAGGCTATGAAAAACTAAGCTTACTCTAATTCTTTGCAACTCTCTTGTTGTAGATCCTAGACATTAGCAAGGATGAAAAAAAAAAAAAAAAAAAAAAACTTAGGCGCCACCTGGAGGACACCATGAGTAATGCATTGGAAAGGTTTGTTCTCCCTTTAGAAAATGGGGAAAGTAACTTCCTCTTTGTACAGCATTCATTCATTTTGAAATGCCTACATTTCAAGTGTGGAATGCAGCAAAGAAGAAAACATGAAATTAGCATCCCCATGGAGCTTACACTGTAGTGGGGAAAGACCATCAGATCTATAGCCTGGATGAGGATAAGTGCATTGAAGAAAACAAAGCGGGGAGAGGGAAGAGAGAATGGTAGATGGTGCTACTTCAGATGGTAGTAGAGGCTTTTTCGTAATTTTATCAGAGTCCTAAGGGGATTGAGAAAGGACCAAGCGAATATCTAGGGGAAGAACATACCAGACAGCAAGAATAGAGTGCAAAGGCTCTTTGGTGGAACATACTTAGTCTGATTAAAACACACGTACACACACACAGCTTAGAGACCTGTATGGCTAAGGATGCAACTCTGAGGCTAGGAAGAGAGGTAATCTTCAAAGCCAGACAGATGGGATGCTTGCAGTCAACTTTCGAAGGGGCTAAAACCGGGGGGTGGGGGTGAGTGGGTCTGGTCACCAGTCCTGCTGGGACGGGCTAACATAAAGAAATTCATGGATATGGTAAATGGGTACTTACTCACTCTGACCCTTCCTAATATTATTGTACTAGTACTTTATTGTACTCCAGAGGCTGGAAAGCTAAAAACTACACATCTTAAACTTCCTTAAACCAAGGTTCTGAATATAATTTAAGTTTTCCAATTAAATGAGCAAACAATGTGGAAGAAGAAGTGATCGAGGGATCATCTTCAGCTACTTTGGTTGCTACTGCAAGGGTATAGAGACCTTGGGTTTCTCTTCAATGGTATTCCAGTATCTTTCCATAGTTTTTTGAAGGAAGGGCTTCCTGATCTGTAAATAACAGTGATATGTGTTCTTGTTGTCAGCCTGTGGTGGCCTCCTGATGCCTCACGTGGATGGTCGCAGACGTAACAGCTACCAGGGTAGACCGATCAGTTTTTCCTGGAAGTCCAGCCCAGAGCCCACTTGCTCAGGCTTTCCAATGCTTACAAGCACCTAATTTACTTGTACTGAATCCTTTTCTACTTAAAATAAGTAGAAGGGTTTTGCTTCCTACAACTACGAAATGCTGATAACGGTATTTGGTTCCAAAAATAGCTATAGGCAATACGCCCTCAAAGACGGGACTCCTACATTAGTTATGACTCGGTTGGATTTGAAGGAAATGAGGATAAAATTGCCATTGGGAAGCAGTAGACAAAGATTACTTACATTTATGGTCACTTGAAATGAAATGTCTTTTGGAGAACTTTGGCAGATCAAATGGCTGCCACTATTGATCATCATGTAAGAAATGAGGGCCTAGATGGTGGCGGCTATGCTAAAGAAGTAAAGGAAAGAGGGGCGGACGTCATCCAACTTGGTTTCAGCTTCGGTCATGATCTCAGGATCTTGGGATTGAGCCCCACATTGGGTCTGTGCTCAGCTGCAGAGTCTGCTTCGGATTCTCCCACTCCCACTGCCCCTCCATTTCTCTCTCTCTCTCTCTCTCTCTCTCACACACACACACACACAGACACACACACACATGGGTGCACTTGCACACATGTGCTCTCAAATAAGAATTTTTTTTAAGTAAAGGAAAGAAAACCAAAGGCTCAAGAGCTTTAAGTTTACAGCTCAAGCCATGTATAGGAGAGCCCAAGAAGAATTTCTTAAAAAAAAAAAAAAAAAAAAAGATTTTATTTATTTATTTGACAAAGATCACAAGTCGTCAGAGTGGAAGAAGCAGCAACAGGCTCCCTGCTGAGCAGAGAGCCCAATGCAGGGTTTGATCCCAGGACCCTGGGATCATGACCTGAGCCAAAGGCAGAGGCTTTCACCCACTGAGCCACCCAGGCGCCCCCCAGAAGAATTTCATCTCTTGCAACTGCAAGGCTGATGTACACGAAAATCAGGAGACTGTGGGTTATAGAATTACAACGTAAGTTAAATTCATAGCCTTATCATGTCTCTTATGTGAAAATTACAGCATTGTTTGGGAGAGAGTGGGACCCTGAAATGAGAAATGGGGACATTTGAATGGATTTGGATAAACTCCAGTGTTCTGAATCCAGATTCCACTTATCTTCTCACCAACAGAAACAGCCTTTTTTCCCCTCACTGATATGACTGGTCCTGTCTTACTTGGAGACCCTCAGGTACTTGTCTTGAAAGGGAAAGCCAGTACTTCTGTCCCACCCACTACCCTATATTGCCACCAGATCTGTAACTAGAGTCTGATCCCAGTACGTTTTTGGAAGCAAACACGAAGTGTGATCTGAGAGACGTCTTACAGAAGAATTGTCAGGTTTTGTTAATTTGAATCAGCAGAAGCCTGGATCTTAAAAGTTTAAATTAGACCAGAAAAAAAGAACATTATTTTCATTTGGGTTGAATTTATTAATATGGAAATTCTAGAGATACTGAATTCAATATGTTGGCTTTAGCAGCTAAGAGTGTTTCTTAGCTGGTTGGTTAGATGAAGCCTGGACTGAACAGTGGTCTACACTCAAATTGAAATGCCAAACATTCCTCAGTATGGCATTAGAAGATGAACCCAAAAACATGAAGATAAAAATATTGATGCAGATTTATCATATGTGTGACTTACTCATCTAATTTTGCCCTCCAGAATTGCTCAGAGGGTATTTCTTTCCCCAAGGAATTGGAAAGTACACAGATAAGGGGAACACCTTGCCTGGGAAAATGCTGTAGTTTATGTCCTCCATAGGCTGGGAATGAAACTCAGAAATGCTGCTGTTGAAATGGAATCCCCAATATCAGTGGGGATGATGGGATCCTGGAGTGGCAGGGGGCAAAGGGCAGTACCAAGGCAACAGAGCTGGGATGATGGTCCTATTTGGTTTGTATAACCCAAAGCAAGACTTTGCTCCTGTTTCGAGTCACCAAAATGGAGAGTTATGAACTCTCACTAAATTCTCAGACCCAAGGTCCTGAATAAAGGGGTGCTTAGTACCCTGGAGGGAGCACCCAACGATACCACCATAACTACAATTGTAAACCTTTTGATCCTCCCTAAAGGAATCTTAAGGCATTTATCCAAGTTCCTGTGCTTAGGAAAATGGAAATATCCAGGCCTTTAGGGAATATTTAGGAACGAGCCCCATGCTAGCAGTAATCCTAAGAAGCCTAAAAGGTCTTTGTGGTCCTCTAGTTAGAATAGAGGTTTATGGGGTGTTACGGGTTGAATTGTGTCCTCCAAAATGTATGTGTCGGGAGTCCTAACCCCTAACACCTCAGAACGTGACCTTATTTGGAAATAAGGCCACTGCAGAAGTAATTGCATAAATAGGTCATATTGGGGTAGGATAGGTCCCTAGACTAATATGATTGGTGCCATATGTCAAAGGAAACATTTGGACACAGAGACACAAAAACGGAGAATGCCCAGCCAGAGATCAGAACAATGCCGCAGAGGCTCAACAAACTACCAGAAACTAGAGGAGAAGCCAAGAACAGATTGTCCCTCATGGCCCCTCAGAAGGAACCAAACCCACCAACACCTTGATTTCGGATTTCTAGCCCAGTCGGTTAGTGGTGTTTAAGCCACCCAGTTTCTGGTACTTGTTATAGCACATCTTGCAAACTAATAACATGGGGATCGAGTAATTTAAAAGGAATTTTGGCCCAGATCTATTTCACATATCCATCCTGTGGTTATTTCCCAGTTCCGGTAGGTACAGTTGACATACTTGGCAACTGGCAGAATCTCCGCATTGACCTCTAGAGTTAAAGCTATTGTGGTAAGAAAAACAAAAGAAAGCCCCTGGAACTGTCCTTCCCCAGCAGAATCCTAATTCAAAAGCAGAAAGTGCATCACTGAGGGCATGCTGGATATCCCTGCCCCGGTCAAAGACTGAGAAATTCAGGAGCCTCTATCTTAGCGACATGTAAAGTATTTGTTTTCCCTGTACAGGACTTGACTCACAGCTGTTATTTCAGATACAGTCTCTTCATGAAGCAGGTCAGCACCTGCCCCAGCACCTCGGACAGTGACCTGGAAGCGGCTTTCTTCTCTAGCACTAAGAGCAAGAAACATCACACGCAGATGACTTTCACCTGTCAACGTCAACAGTCCATCTTACTGTCCTGCATCTGGGTCATATCACCTCTCCAGCTCTGTTGAAATCTCATCCGTAGGCACTTAAGTCATCTCATTTCCCAGAACACCACTCTTCATGTGAAAACATCGTGTTTTGGGACCTAATTCAAGTAGCAGGTGTCTAAATGCCTTGGTAAAACACATGTATTCTAGAGGCCAGGAGATAATCCCTGTGGAGATTAGGGACCCTTCCACCTCCATGAAGTTTTTAGGAATCCGGAGCAGTAGCCAGGAGCATGGTAGGTTATCTACAGTGAAAGACAAAACTATTGCACTGTTCACTGGCCACCACTGAGAAAAATCCTGATAATTCAATCTCTGGATATCGGAGGTAACCTACCACATTTGGTTATGCTGTGTTGACCTGCTTACCAAGTAACTCATACAGCTACTGACTTTGACGGGCCAAGGAAAAGAGAATGGTCACCAGTTGGAATAGGCTGGAATGTAACCGGTTTGGGTTTTCTGACCCAGGAGATCTAGTGGTGTTCAAAGTCCCTGGGCAAACGAGTGTGTACATACATATACACATACACTCCCAGCAAACTTCCCTAAAAGAACCACAGCACTGGGGGGCGTCTGGGTGTCTCAGTTAAGCAACTGCCTTCAGCTCGGGTCATGATCCTGGAGTTCTGGGATTGAGTCCCACACTGGGCTCCCAGCTCCATGGGGAGTCTACCTCTCCCTCTGACCTTCTCCCCTCTCAAGCTCTCTCTAGCTCTCTCTCTCTCAAATAAATAAATAAATAAATAAATAAATAAATAAATAAATAAAACCATAGCACTGAACCTTAAGATTTTGGAGTAAAGTCATGCTAATTTTGACAATGCCTACTTTTTAAGGTTTTTTTTTAAAGATTTTATTTATTATTTGACAGATCACAAGTAGGCAGAGAGCTAGGCAGAGAGAGCGAGGGGAAGCAGGCTCCCTGCTGAACAGAGAACCCAATGCGGGGCTCGATCCCAGGACCCTGAGATGATGACCTGAGCCGAAGGCAGAGGCTTTAACCCACGGAGCCACCCAGGCACCCCACCAAAGGCAGACACTTAATGACTGAGTCACCCAGGGTCCCCAAACAATGCCTATCCTTTTGAGATTCTCATGTTGACTTACTCCTGAGCCCTGCTCCATGCTCTGGGGGTACTAACTGCACACTTACTAGCAGATCAGATCCCTCCCATCCCTGAGAACACCAGGATTTTCCTCACTGGAAAAGACACACATTCAAAATATGGATCGTTTCCATGAATGTCAAACCTAAAATATTCACAAAGAAACATTAAATTAAATTTCAACTATTATGAAATTAAGGGGGCATTTCTCCCCCTTCCCATTACTATAAATTTGATTGTAAATTTGACTGCATTCACTTTGAGAAGCACGGTGGTTAAAAGGATAGACTCTCGAGTCAGAATGCCTGGATAGACATTTCTAACACCATCATTTTAAGTAGCCTATGACCTTGGGCATATCATTCAACCTCTCTATCTCATTTTCACCATTTGGGACTGTGAGGATTAAGTGAATACATATAACAGTGCCTAGCTTGTAGTTAGTGCTACATGTATTAGCTAACACCATTTTCATTTACCATCATCCATGAACTTACAAAACCATATTCATCGTGTAGTGTTCCACACACTGCCTCTCATCAGTGAGCTAAGTAAGCTAGGGCCAATGCGGCTAAGACCTGTGGCCCCAGAGAACAGTTAAACGGCTTACTGAAGAATACCGGAAAACAACCTCTTGTGAGGTTGAAGTTCCATCCCACAGTATGAGGTATATGCTCTGAAACAGTGACCACTATATGTTCTACTGCTTGTCCCTGCAACTTTGGTCTTTGCTAGTTGAAAAGTCTCAACACCCAGGGGCGCCTGGGTGGCTCAGGCGGTTGAGCATCTGACTGTAGATTTCGGCTCACATCACGATCAATCTCAGGGTCAGAGGATCGAGCACCCCTCACTGGGCTCCGCACTGGGCGTGGAGCCGGCTTAAGATTCTCTCTCACTCTCCCTCTGCCCTTTCCCTGCTTGTTCTCTCTCTCTCTCTCTGTCTCAAAAAAAAAAAAAAAAAAAAAAAAAAAAGAGCCTCAATACCCAGAGGAGAAATACTTCCACCAGCACACACAACAATGAGTCCATTGGACCAACATTTTCCCTGGTATTATAAGATGTGTTCTTGTTGATAGCTTGATCGTGTAATCCTTAAGTTGTTGAGGTAGAATTCCGACTCAACTAGGATGAACATCACCCAGAGGTGGATACATGACTAATGAGACTTTGGATATCTCCTTTTAGGGAGCATGTTTAGATCCCTAAAAGGCCAAACTAACATAGATATGGCAAACTGGCCATCAGCATCTGTCCCAAACTCTTCCTCATACTGCCAAGGCTGAAAAGTTAAACACTCTATTTCCCAGAAACCCTTGCAGTTAACATTCTGCACGCAAATTAGGGTCTACAAATTGCATCCATTTATATAAGAGTTGGGAGGAGAAAGTAAAGTCAAGGTCACTTCCCAGCTATATGGTTATTGTTTTGTGTTGTCAACCTTGGGTTACTCTTCAGCAGCATTCTGGGGTGCAGTCATTACTCCATGAGGTTGAAAAGCAGCAGTGATGGGGAGGGGGGAAGGCGGGGAAGGGGGGAAGGTGGAGTGGGGGAGGTGGGGGGCAGGGCTTCTGAGCCTGAGATTGCAGCCACAAGGGTGTGTGTGTGTATGTGTTTAACCATCCCTTCACCATTTTAAATTGTACAACTCAGCAAAAAACAAACTGTTCAACTCAGTAGATTTTAAATAGATTCATAAAATTGTGCAACCATCACCACTATCTAATTCCAAAACATTTCCATCACCCTCAAAGGAATCTGTAGTAGTCAGTTCCAATTCCCTCATCTCCCCAGCCCAGCTCTGGCAACCACTAATCTACTTTCTGTCTCTATGACCTTGTCTGCTCTGGACATTCTGGACATTCTGTATGAATGGAATCATACAATAGATTACCTTTCGTGTCTGGCCTCTTTCCCTTGACACACGGTTTACAAGGCCCATCCATGTTGTAGCATGTGTCCAAACATCATTCTTTTTTATGGCTGCATAATACTCCATTGTATTTTGTACAGATATACCATATTTTGTTCACCCATTCATCAGTTGATGGACATGTAAATTTTTTCTACTTTTTGGCTATTGTGACCAATGCTGCTATGAATATTGGTGTATGAAAATCTGTTCTAGTCCCCGTTTTCAATTCTTTTGGGTCTATATCCAGACGTGGAATTTCTGGATCATATGGAAATTCTATGTTTAATTTTTTTAAAAGATTTTATTTGCTTATTTGACAGAGAGAGAGACAGCGAGAGAGGGAACACAAGCAGGGAGAGTAGGAGAGGGAGAAGCAGGCTTCCCGCTGAGCAGGGAGCACAGTGTGGGGCTGGATCCCAGGACCCTGGGACCATGACCTGAGCCAAAGGCAGACGCTTAACAACTGAGCCACCCAGGTGCCCCTCTATGTTTAATTTTTTGAGGAACCACCATCCTGTTTCCACAGAGGCTATATCATTTTATCCACCAGCAGTACACAAGGGTTCCAGTTTCTCCACATCCCTGCCAATCCTTGATACTATCTGTCTTTTGGTTGTAGCCATCCCAGTGGGCATGAAGTGGTAGCGGTTACAATTTGCGCTTCTCTAATGACTAATAATGTTGAGCATCTTTTCCCTCACTCCTTGGCTGTTTGTAGATTTTATTTGAAGAAATACCTATTCCGATCCCTTGCTTATTTTTAAACTGGGTCATTTGCCTTTTGTATCGTTGAGTCAAAAGAACTTTTTATATATTCTGGCTAAAATTCCCTTAACTGACATACGACTCAAAAATTCTTTCTTCCATTCCGTGGGCTGTCTTTTCCCTTGGTACGTTCTTCAGCGCGAGGATTCTAGGGGCGGCCTCCTGACTCGTCACCTTCCTGATTGTGCCAGAGTCAGCAGCTGCTCTGGGGTCTTGTTCTAAGAGTCATTCCAGGAGGTTCATCCCAGAACCCACTCCTCCAGCCCTTCCAACTATTTCTTTTAACGTAGGATTTCCTGTATTAAGTCTTTTTCTGCTTGAACTAATTAGGGCAGTTTTGTGTCCTGTGACTGAGCCCTGACTGAGTTGCTTCCTCTCTCTCCCTGTTTCCAAGATGTGGGTTTCAAGCCCACACCTTGAAACCTTCCAGCAAGGATAGGACGTGGCATTTTGCTAGAGCTGATGGGAAACCATGCTATAACAATAATACAATCCCGGAAAGTCAGATTTGGAAGCGTCTTTGAAAATCCACTGGTCCAACCCTTTCATTTGTCAAACAGAGAAGGAAATTGAGACGCAAGGAGGAAGACTCACAAGCCATGAGGCTGAGTGCCCGCAGTTCCCGCAGCTTCTGGCGCGGCCAGTGGACCTGAGCTGATCTTGCTCCACAACATCTGTGATCTAGGTCACATAAATCCAGCCCTGCCAACCTTCCTGCAGCTGATTGGACACAGGATTTGGGCCCAAGCCAAATGTCGCCGTGAACAACCTAGATGTGACAGGAGCCAACCACGGGTGTGAGACTGCCCAGTATGGGGGACACGAGTGCTAAAGGACACCCAGAGAACATCACCATGTCATTGTCCCTGTTCTCCAGGGACCTCAGGGGCTGCTGACGTGGCTTCCCTGCCAACCTCACTTCCTCCCTGACCTTTCTCTCACCCCCATTACTGAAAGTCAGCTGAGCCTGGCTCTTCCTTGCCCACTTCTTCCTTGGCCGCTGGTTTTCTGGGGATCACAGCTAGATTTAAAAAAAAAAAAAAAAAAGCAGGCCACAGATGCAGATCTGGAATTCCAGACCTTATGCTCTTTCCACTTAGACAAGACCGTGCAACACGCGAGTGGGGGCTTCCTGAGTGCAGGGGGAGTGGAAGAGGCTGCTGGGGCCGGGGGGGGGGGGGGGTTGAATTCTGAAGACTGAGTTGTCTTCAGAGGGATCCAGCAAGGGCAGGATAATGGCCCCTCATCTTAGCCCTCACTGGAGATGGTGCTTCCCTTTTCTTCTATGGGTCTGCCTTTGCTAGTGGCTTGGAAAAGAGTTCTAGATCACCTACTGCTTGGCCATTTCTGAGGCCCCTGCCTTTGAGGAAGTTCATTCGTTGTTCACTGTATGCGGACAGGGGCCCTGCTCAGACTCTCTGCTTGGGCATTGAAACTGACACCCAGAGGCAGACCCAGGCCACAGGGTTGGGAAATCACTGAGGTCAAAATGACACAGGAAACCAAAGATGTGAATGAGGAGGGAGGATTGGTCTTTCTCTTCTCATAAACCTTTCACTGATGAGAGCATTGAAAGGAACAACCAGAGAAGGGGGAAGGGGAGCCAGGAGGGAACAAAACACCGGAAGCTGAGTTGGGGGAGAAGTCCAGGAAGGAAAGTATGGTGAGCTGACGTGTGGAACAGGTCAAGCTGCCCGAGAACTGGCTTTGTCAGATGGGCAGTAATGGCTAACTTCAGACAGAGCAATTTCAGGAGACAGCAGCCGTAGAGAGCGGATTTCATTTAGCTGAGGTGTGAGTGGACAGGAAGGAGGTAGAGATGGTAGACAATTCTCTCCTAAGAAGGGGAGATATTTTAGGAGAGACTCGTGCATGTTTGGAGTCTCAGGAGGAAACAGGGAGAGAAAGGAAGCGATTTCATGGCTCTCTGCCACTAGAAGCCAGAGAGACAAAATCAGGCGCAGGCAGAGGGGTTGGCTGTGGACACAGAAGGGGCCCCTCCCCTCTCAGCTTGGAGGGACATGAAGACAACCATGAGATTTAGCGTCCTTCCCAAAGGGGCTAATCTTCACTCTGAGAAGATATACAATGCCTACGACAGAACAGATGGCTGATAAATAAATACCAGCCCCCCCCCCCCCCCCCCCCCCCGCTGTGCTGCCTCAGTCCCCTGAGGCCACACGTGACGTCATTCGGGGCTGTTCCAAGGCTAAAGAACACAGCCAGAGCTGCAGAAATTCAAGGCAATCCCAAACTTTTCTGGAATTTTGGAGGGTAGAAGGTGCCTCCTCCTGAGGCTCCTAAGCTGGGAAGATGTAAATAAGTGTGGATTGGGAAGACGTAAGTAAGTGTGGATCTTCCACTATGGGGCCACACTTCCTGACACTGAAACCACACAGGGGAAGGCAGAACTGAGAAGTGGAAGGCAAGAGACAGGGACACCGTGGGAAGACACCAGACGACATCATTTCAGGGCCTGGATCCAACCATGCCTAAAGCCCCTGAACCTTCCCCATACCATAATCCAACAAATACTTCTCCTCTCTCAAAAGCCCATTTCTGTTAGGCTTCTGTCACCGTACCTGAAGGAAGTGGGGTGATGACCCCTGACCCACGGAACTGGCAGGATTGAGGTGGGCTATAGACAGTGAGGTCTTCCTCATCCCAGTCCGGGAGGTCAGCATGCCCTGCAATGCCACGGCGCTTGAAACTCAGCCCCCGTATCTAACACAGGTGGGAGCTCAAGGACTTGGTAGACATCTGTCACGAGGTTGTGCGTGTCGGCTGTCTTCTCAAGCCTTTCATTTGGAGTCAAAGACACAAATTTTGCAGCCAGAATAATGAATAATAAAAGCTAATATTTCCAGGGGCACCTGGGGGGCTCAGTGGGTTAAAGCCTCTGCCTTCGGCTCAGGTCATGATCCTGGGGTCCTGGGATCGAGCCCTACATCGGGCTCTCTGCCTCAGTGGGGAGCCTGCTTCCTCCTCTCTCTCTGCCGGCCTCTCTGCCTACTGGTGATCTCTGTCAAATAAATAAATAAAATCTTAAAAAAAAAAAAAGCTAATATTTCTGAGGCACCCCTCCTATGCCGGGTTCTAAGAGCTTTACACAAAAGAATCCACCAAATCTTCCCAGGAACACAAACAAGTAGTTACCACTGTTACTCTCCCATTTTACATTTGAGAAACTGAGACACACAACAGTTTGCCCAAGGTCATGAAGCTAGACAGGCAAGAGCTACCATTTGAATCCAGGCAGCCTGGCCCCTGACCGTGCGGGCCTACACCTGTGCCAAGACAGACTGCCTGTGGCCAGCACCGGCTGATGGTCACATGCTTTGCAGGATTGAAAAAGCCTATCTCTTCAGGTCAAAGCTAACGCGAGTGGGAACAAAGGCAGGAAGGCAGGAAACATAACCCCGCCCAAGCCCTTCCTGCTTGTCCCCAGTAACTGGACAGTTCCCCTAGGTAAAGAGCCTTCCCCTGGAATGCAGCCTCGTGGTCAAAGCTGACCCCAAGGCAAAAGTGAAGAGGGAGACCCTGGGCTGAGGACTGGGAGGTCCCGTTGCTGACAGACGCCCCCCCCCCGCCCCCCGCGCCCCGCCCCGTTCCCCCCCTCCCCGCCCCGTCAAGATTCAGAAACCATAGTTCACGGTTCTTCTGACTTGGTTCTTAGTAGAGTTATCCAAACATGAACACTTAGAAACCTCCCGCATCTTCTAAGGGAGGGGTTTTCCCCAAGAAACCCAAATCCTGGCACAAGGAAGCCTGCAGTGATCACCCCAGGGCAATATCTTGGTTCCCAACAACACTAACGGGACGTCTTCAAAATCCTTCTAAAAGGTGGCCACAAAGCTACAGGAATAGGGGAGACCTGGGGTGCCTGGGTGGCTCAGTCATTAAAGGCCTGCCTCTGGCTCAGGTCATGTCCCCAGGGTGCTGGGATGGAACCCCACATCCGGCTCTCTGCTCAGTGGGAGCCTGCTTCCCCCTCACCCACTCCCCTGGCTTGTATTCCTTCTCTCTCTTTGTGTCTCTGTCAAATAAATAAAATCTTCAAAAAAAAAAAAAAATAGGGGATACCCCCCCCAACATGGCACAGCAGACAGACTGGCTTCACTCTACCAAGGCAGGGAATCCTTGCTGTTCTCCCCAAGATGCAACACACACCACCGACCCTTGGGTGCTATTTTGTCTCCCCTCCTTTTCCAGGTAGGAGAGTTTATTTAGAATTACCTTGTGTTTCCTCCACCAGTGCACCAACGTGTCATGTATGCGGCTGAGTCACATTATTGTTTATCCATAACAATATCTAATACACATCTAAACAAAACAAGTGTTTCCCAAACTTCTCAGTCTTCAAGACCCCCTTACACTCTGAAAAATTGAAGACCTGAAAAAGCTTTTGATTACATGGGTTACATTACTGATATTTGCCATATTTGAATTAAAATTGAGAGTTTTAGAGACACCTGGGTGGCTTAGTAGGTTAAGCACCAGCCTTTGGCTCAGGTCATAAACCCAGGGTCCCAGAATCTCTGCTCAGCAGGGAGTCTGCCTCTCCCTCTGCCTACAGCTCCCCTGCTTGTGCTCTCCCTCTCTCTAACAAATAGGTAAATAAAAACTTCTCTAAAAAACCATAAAAATAAAAAATAAAATTGAGTTTTATATATTTTTATAAGATCTTATTTATTTATTTGACAGAGAGAGAGATCACAAGCAGGCAGAGAGGCAGGCAGAGAGAGAGGGGAAGCAGGCTCCCCGCTGAGCAGAGAGCCCGATGCAGGGCTCCATCCCAGGACCCTGAGATCATGACCTGAGCAGAAGCTTGACCCACTGACCCACCGAGGTGCCCCAAAATTAAGAGTTTTAAAAATACATTTCTTGGGCGCCTGGGTGGCTCAGTGGGTTAAAGCCTCTGCCTTCGGCTCAGGTCATGATCCCAGGTTCCTGGGATCGAGCCCAGCATCGGGCTCTCTGCTCAGCAGGGAGTCAGCTTCCTCCTCTCTCTTCCTGCCTCTCTGCCTACTTGTGATCTTTGTCTGTCAAATAAATTTTTTAAAAAATTCATAAAAATACATTTCTTTATTTAAAAATAAAAATAAAAATAATGAGACCACTAATGTAACATAAACAACACCCTTTTCAGTGAAAAATAACCACATTTTCCAAATCAAAAAATTAGTGGGAAGAATGACATTGTTTGAGAGTTTTGCAAATCTCTTTAAATGTCTGGCTTCATAAAAGGCAGCTAGACTCCCATATCTGCTTCTTTATTCAATCTGTTGAGATATGTTGTTTTAGTTGAAGTATCTAAACAAAATTCAGCCTCATACAGATATAAAAATGGAAAAAGGAGGATTATTTTTAAAAGTCTATTCAGATAACTGTGGATATTCCTCTTTTTTTCTTTTTTTTAAGAGAAGAAAGCGAACACGGTCCCCACTACCATAAATCATGCAACCAAGTCTCCCACATTTGAGGAGATCTGAAAGGTCAGCACACCCAGAGTGCAATGGGTGAGTCTAGAACTGGGCGAAGCTCCTGCATGATCGTGGTTTCCCTACCGGGTAAGTCTGTGGATATTTCTTTTTGATAGTCTATAAAAACCTAACACATGATAGTTCTGTAAAATTTAGTTTCAGGGTGGAACCTGAAACCAGTCAATTTTTCATTAAATTAAAACACATTGGTCCATCTTCCACTTTGAATGCATCTTTTTTTTAAGATTTTATTTATTTATTTGACAGAGATCACAAGTTGTCAGGGAGGCAGACAGAGAGAAAGACGGGGTGGATACAAATATTCCAAAAGACTAATTTTCACGCAAAACCTGAAATTTTATTATTAGCAGCAAATATTGTCAATTTCCCTCTTGAATCAATTGGCTCACTTCTTTTATTTTAGAGAAAATGTCCACCAAAAAAAAAATAGATATAACTATAGATATAGATTTGCATAATCAAGGTGTGTCTTTCCATCCTTCTTTCGGGTAGAAACGGTGTTGAACTTGCAACGAGCAGTTAGTTCAGCTTGCCGCTCAAATATTACAAGTGTTTTTCCTGGGAAAACCACGGTCCTTAGGCATCTAGCAGAATTCTTCCCACTTGTCAAAATGCTTTTTTTTTTTAAAGATTTTATTTACTTATTTACTTTTAAAGATTTTATTTATTTATTTGAGAGAGAGAATGAGAGAGAGAGAACAGAAGTGGAGAAAGGTCAGAGGAAGAAGCAGACTCCCTGCAGAGCAGGGAGCCGGATGTGGGACTCCAGGATCGTGACCTAAGCTGAAGGCAGTCACTTAACCAACTGAGGCCCCCAGGAGCCCAAGATTTTATTTATTTATTTGAGACTGAGAAAGAGAGCACAAGCAGGGGGAGCAGCAGAAGGAGAGGGAGAAGCAGATACCCCACTGAGCAAGAAGCCCAATGCGGGGCTCGATAGCAGGACACTGGGATCATGACCTGAGCTGAAGGCAGACGCTTAATAAACTGACCCACCCAAATGTCCCTTATCGAGTCATTCTTCGGCAAAACTGCTTTATTTATTTCCTTTGTTGTGTAGACAGGGCAGGGGGGACTACAACGACCACAAGTGTACCTGCGGCCATGCCTCACTTTACCTAAAGGGGCCAGCTGTTCTACCCGCCATGGCTTTCTCACCACCAAAAAAGGCAAAGATAACATCTTAGTATTATTATAAAAACAATTTTGACTTCACGGAGTCTCTAAAAAGCCCTTGGGGATGCTCAGGGGTTTGGAGACCACACTTTAAGGAGCACTGATTTTTTTTTTTTTTTTTAGTAGGCTCCACATCCAGTGTGGAGCCCAGTGTCGGACTTGAACTCACAACCCTGAGATCAAGACCCGAGTTGAGATCAAGAGTCAGGTGCTTAACCAACCAAGCCACCCAGGGGCCCCACTCTTTCTTCTTTATATCACCTTGGTGCCCTTGTCAAAAAAAAAATTTTTTTTTGACCACGTGTGTATTTTTATTTCTGGTTTATTTATTTCTTTATATGTTTTTACTCTCCAATCTCAAATATTGACCTATATGTCTATCCTTATGCCCAGTATCACGTTGCCTTGATTACTGTAGCTTTGTAGTATATTTTGAAATTGGAAAGTATGAACCCTCCAACTTACTTCTTTTTCAAGATTGTTTTGGCTATTTTGGATCTTTTGCATTTCCATACGAATTTTAGGATCCTCTTGTCAATTTCTGCAAAACAAGGGCAGGGGGAGCTTGGATTTTGATAGGGATTGCAACGAATCTGTAGATCACTGGGGAGAACAGCCGTCCTAACAATATTAAGTCTTACAATCCATGATGCCAGAATGGCTCGTCATTTATTTATGTCTTTTCAATTTTCTTTATGTTACTGATTTTAAGCGGAAGAGTGACATAATCTGGTTTATACTTTAGGAAGATTACTCAGGAGTATATGGAAAAACAACTGGGGGCCACAGGAGATGCTCCATGAACAAGGGCAGTAGTAGCAGGGACAAATAAGACAGCACTTGTTACAGAATCATTTATGAGGTAACTCAGCAAGATTTGATGATTGACTCTGTGTAGAAAGAGGAAAGTGTAAAGAATGACCCCCAGGTTTTTGTCTTGGGTACATGGTGATACTAAGAAAATACTCAAGGAGCCATCTGGGAGAAAAGAGGGAATATCAGCTGGTACATGTTGAGCTTGAGATGACTGGGACACCCGGCAGAAAGGGCAGGCGACTGGATATTTGAGTCTAATGCTCAGTGGACCGTAGTCTGGCTGCAGAGATTTGAGAATTGTCATATAAAAGGAGAGCCAAGAGATGACATGAACCAACCAATGGGAACAATGTAGGAAGCAGAAAGGATACAAAAGTTTACCAATATTTAAAGGTAGAGCACAGGACGCTTGGGTGGCTCAGTCGGTTAAGCGACCCACTCTTGATTTCAGCTCAGGTCATGATCTCGGGAGTCTGAGATCAAGACCTGCGTCATCGGGCTCTGCGCTCAGCTGGAAGTCTACTAGGGATTCTCTTCCTCACCCTCTGCTCTCCCACTGAGCGCTCTCGCTCTCTCTCTCTCAAATAAATATTAAAAAAAGAAATAGTGGCTCAGTCAGTTGAGCATCTGCCTTCAGCTCAGGTCATGATCCCAGGGTCTTGGGATCAAGCCCCACATGGGCTCCCTGCTCAGCGGGGAGCCTGCTTCCCCCTCTCTCTCTGCCTGCCTCTCTGCCTACTTGTGATCTCTGTCTGTGAAATAAATAAATAAAATCTTAAAAAAAAAAAAAAAAAGGATGGATCTAGAGAGTATAGTGCTAAGTGAAATCAGCCAGTCCAAGAAAGACAAATAGTGGGTAGTATCACTCATATGTGGAATTCAAGAAACAAAACAAAGGAACAAAGAAAAAGAAAAAGAGACAAACCAAAACACAGACTCTTTTTTTCCCCCAAAGATTTTATTTATTTATTTGTCAGAGGGACAGCGAGAGAGCACAAGCAGAGGGAACAGCAGACAGAGGGAGAAGCAGGCTCCCCGCTGAGCAAGGAGCCCCTGGGATCATGACCTGAGACCAAGGCAGCTGCTTAACCATTTAACAGACTGAGCCACCCAGATGTTCCCAAAACACGGACTCTTTTTTTTTAATATTTTATTTATTTATTTGACAGACAGAGATCACAAGTAGTAGGCAGAGAGGTAGGCAGAGAGAGAGGAGGAAGCAGGCTCCCTGTGGAGCAGAGAGCCCGATGCGGGGCTCCATCCCAGGACCTTGGGATCATGACCTGAGCCGAAGGCAGAGGCTTTAACCCACTGAGCCACCCAGGCGCCCCCAACACATGGACTCTTAAGGGCCGAGAACAAACCAGTGGTGGCCAGAGGGGAGGTGGGTGGGGGCATAGGGGAAATGAGGGGGGATTAAGAGGACACTTATCTTGACAAAGGCTGAGTAATGTACAGAAATGCTGAATTACTACACTGTACAACCGCAACTAAAAGAACACTGTGTGTTAACTATACCGGAATTAAATAAAATAAAGTTAAAAAAAGAAAAAAAAAACATGCCCAAAGGAGACTGAGAAGGAACAAGCAGGGGGAACCAGTGTCCTGCATGCAGGGGGAGAACCAGCGTGCTGCGAGCAGGAGGAGCGTCTAACAACGACCAGCCACGCGCTGAACCGCTTCCCTTGGATTCACCGAGTTAGAAGGTGCTGGGGGCCTGGACCGGGCTCTTCCAGCAGAGGGCTGAGCCACAGTGCAGTGGGGGAGGGGAAGGGGGTCATTGAGAAGATGGAGGCAGCGCAGGATAATTCATTCCAGAAGTTTGGAGGGGAAGGGAAAGGCCATGAAAAAGAATACCCAGAAATGTAAAGGGAGTCAAGGGGAGGAGATGTGGTCTTAGGGTAGAAGAGACTCGGGTGTGTTTCCAGGCTGGTGGGGAGCATTAGCTAAAAGGGGGAGAATTAGAGAGGGGGTGAGGTCCACGTGTAGCCCCAAGGCCTGCCTGGGAGGAGGAGAAAGCAGGTGAGTGGCTTTGGAATAGTGTTTTTCACATGCGAATGGGCACACCCATCACACATCTCAAGTCTCCCCTCTCCTCCCCAGGTTCAAGTCCTGATTTTGCATTCCTCACCCCGACCACCTTCAGAGGCCAGGAGGGGCTGAATGAACAGAAGGAAAGAGAATGAGCCAGTGGCCTCTGTGAAGTCAGGGGTTGAAGCACTGGGAGGCAGAAGACCAGCAAGCTGCAGGAGGGGCCCTGGTGGGACCCTTGAGGCTGGGGTTCCAGAGGGGCCCGTTCAAGGCCCATGGCCCCAGAGAACATGATGGAGTCCCGATGAAGGTCACTGAGGAGGTCAAGGAAGGGGGTCAGCGGGTCATTTACATGGATGATCAGAGCAGTAGGACAGATCACCTGACAGAAATTCTGAAACCTAAATCCTTGCTGGATGGTGGGGGGTGACCAGGAAGGCAAGAGGCCACGGTGATGAGAAGGGCTGGGAGAGCAGAGCCAGGGACCAGGAGTCTCAGAGGGGGAGAAAATGACCTACGTGCGCAGGAAAAAACCCTCCTAAGTGTGTATCTTGTCTGTGAGGGCAGGAAGGACTCTGGGTCATTCAGATTTCTTCTTTACACTTTCCTGTGATTTCCTCCAAGTTTCCTGCAATGATCTTTTTTTTTTGTAGAAATGTAAAAGATAAGGGGAAAAATACAAATAACAAACGCCCCCGTTCACAGCATCTAGAATCCATCATTGTAAACATCCCCCAGTCCCCTGTGAGTCCCTCCTCCTCTCAGACGAGCAGGATCAGTAGGTTTTTGTGTTTCGCACACGTGTACAGACACCTGTGGTGGAATTGCACACATGTATACACACACGTCAAACAGACAGTAGGTTTGTGCCTGAGTGTTTCATTTACATGGGGAAGTGTTCCAGTAATCGGGGGGAGTAATCGGGGGAAAGGAGCAGACGGGGCTGAACCCCTTCTCCAGTGGAGTGGCTCAGCAGGGAGACCGGGGCCCTGGAAGCCCCGGCCTTCAGTGCTGGGCCACACCTGGCCGTTAACTGTTCCAGGAAGAGGGGGAATTACTACTTTTATTTCTCTGGCCAGGTTTCTACGTACGCTCATGTCTCACAAGTCATTTGCACCTCAGAGATCTGGGAGGCAGGGAGGCAATCATTATCCCCGTTTGACAGGTGGGGAGACTGAGCCCTGAGAATGGCAGAGAGCTGCACCGATGTCACAATGAGTTGGTAGAGGACAATGGACCAGAGCTTGGCCTAGGTTTCTTCTCCGAAGTCCAGGCCAGTGCACACGGAAGGGTGGGGTAGAAGCAAGGAACGCTGGGTGGCTTGGACTTTGGCCACTTGGCAATAAGGAAGAAAAATGGAAATAACTTCAGGCAACTAAGGCTGGGGCATGGGAAACTGGGAAGAAACAAATGGGCAATTCACCCTTCTCAGAGGTCTCAGCAAGCAGACCCACCCCTGGAGGCTGGGGCTCCTTCTCCTCCCCCACGGTCCCCTCCCCGACTCAGGAGTCTTCATAAGTACACAAGACTCAGCCCTACCACCGATACACGCTATGTGATCT
The DNA here is from genome assembly GCF_922984935.1 of Meles meles. Classification (NCBI taxonomy): domain Eukaryota; kingdom Metazoa; phylum Chordata; class Mammalia; order Carnivora; family Mustelidae; genus Meles; species Meles meles. The sequence continues at coordinate 192,330,317 of NC_060066.1, forward strand.
TTTTTTTTTTTAAAGATTTTATTTTTTTATTTATTGGAGAGAGAGAGCACAAGCAAGGGAAGAGGCTGGAAAAGGGAGAAGCAGGCTCCCCTCTGAAGAAGGATCCTGATGTGGGGCTTGATCCCAGGACCCTGGAATCATGACCTGAGCCGATGGCAGATGCTTAACTGCTTAACTGCTTAACCAACTGAGCCACCAGGTGTCCCTGCTGTGTCATCTCTGAAAAGCCATTTACCTGTCTGGGCCTTGATTTTCTCATCTTTAAAACAGGGTAATAACCTTGAGCTCAGTATTGTTCCAAGGATGGAAAGAGAGAACCCTCCTCTATGCATCTGAAAGCAGAGACCTTGAAGAGGCCTGGGTCCCCAGCCTAACTCCCAGAAGACCCAGATGGTCTCAGTGTCCAGGGAACTGCCTGGCATGACTGGACAGTCCACACACGCTCAAGCACAGGAGATCTGGCATCCGCTTTGCAGGGACGGATGGACTGTCCAGCACAGTCCCTGGGAGGTGGCCTGTGTCCGCAGACAGTTGTTGGTGGAGTGGGGCAGGGTAGTGGCAATGAGGGGGACTTTTCTTGCTCTCTTTGTAACAAAAGCAAGACATGAATCAAGATGCATTGTAGACTCCTACAGTATAGCCTAGCCCCGTGTAAAACAGCCAAATCGTTCCCTCCCTCTCCTTGGGGGCCACCCCCTCCCTCGGCAGTCACTTTGGTGCTTTGCTTGCTGTTGTGAACGGCTCGTCCATAACCATCGTTAAAACCATCATGCCTGTCTTTTGCACTTTCTGGTATGTAAGATGAAGACCTAGAAATTGAACTGCTGGGATGCAGATACAAGTGTTTGACCCCTTCAATGCCGGCGAGTACTGCCCAGCGGCCCTGCGAAAGGTTGTCTCTGAGGACATAAAAATCCAAATGCCAGCCTGGGAGGGGGTCAGCCCAAAGACTTCCTGACCTGCAGCATCTTGTCTTCCACCCCAAGAGGCTTTCTCCCTACACTGCCCCTGCTGGGCACGGTCCCCCTTCAGACCGCAGATAACGGGGAAGCCCGTCTGCTGGGGGTTATCAGACCAGCCTGCCCCACTGTGGCCAACACCCGAGGGGGCTCCCCAGCCGCAGTGTCAGATGGCCCCACTCGCACCTTTGGCTCTGTGTGCTGACCGGGTGTCTGACACACAGGGCACATGGCTGGCACCAGTACGGGTGTGCAGGAGGGGCACATTCGGTGGACATTCGGTGGACATCCAGTGCTCCACGCAGCAAGCCAGCCCCTGCCCTTAAGGCCACTGCCCAGTGGGGTAGGGGTGCAGACCAGGAACTCATGCTGCCTGGATACCAGGAGAGGGCCTCCCAGAGGCCAGCTCCAGAGGCTGAGAAAGCCCAGGGAAGCGGCCACAGCAGGGCCACCCCGGGGCAGGTGGGCACAGAGACCTGAATGGGACTCTGGGGTCCCCCTTAGCCACCACTTCCGGCTGGGTGCTCTTGGGTGGATCCCCTTCTAGATGCTGAGGAGAAAACAGGGGAGGGCAGGGCCCATCCTAGCCCAGTACAGCGGCTCAGTAACCAGCAACCGGGATAAGTAAAGCCCCCACTGTGTGTTTCTGCGAGGTCTACACTTGGTCTTTGAAGGTACTCTAGAGAACTTCCCAAGTGTTTTCTTATCTTATTTTTTTCTGTATCTCCTTTTGTCTCACCACGGCCTTAAAGGACAGCAATTGTTATCCCTGACTTTTCAGTGAGAGAACAGAGAACCCCCACCCCCATCCCCAAGACAGAGAAATAAAGCGCCTTGCTCCGCGTCGAGGACCGAACCTCCCAGGACGGGTAAAACTGAGGCCCAGGGAGGGAAGGTGATTTGCCTGAGGTCACACAGTAAGTCGGGGGCAGATTCTGGTTCCCCAAGCAATGCTCTCGCACCGCCGCGGCTGCCGCTCCCCATCTTCTAGAAAGTAGTTGATCTCAACCTTCACCCTGGGGCTGCCCTGTCCCGGCGCCCACCGGGTCACGACAGCCACAGCCCACACGCACGCGGCGCCCCCTCGGAGCCCCAGTGGTCATCTGTGCGATGGAACCACCGCGGAGGGCTGGGCCGGGGGTGGGGGGAGACGCCGAGGCCGGCGGCCCGGTGGGTGGGGCCAGCGCCGTGACTCAGCCGGGCGGGCCGGGAAGGGCTGCCCGGCCGGTCCGACCGGCCCGGGATGCAAACGAGCCGCCAGGGCCCTCCCGGGGCTGGGCCGCCCGGGGGGTGACGGGAAGGGAGGCCGGGCGCCCGCCAGCCCGCAGCTCCGGGCGGGACGGGGGCGTGGCGCGGGCAGCGCGGGCGGCGGGCCGGCGCGGAGGCTGCGGACCGGGATGCGAGCGGGGCCCCGCCGGCCACGGCCCCCGGAGCCCCGCTGAAGCGGCCGCGGAGAGCCCGCGCGGGAGCCGAGATGTGTCTGCGCCTGGGTGAGCCGCGGCGGGACGGCCCGCGAGGCCCCCCGCCGCCACGGATCCTCCCGCGGGGGCGGAGCGCTGCGGCCGGAGCCCGGAGCCCGGAACCCCGGGGTCCGCGCCGCCTTCTCTGCGGGTCGCTTGCCGCTCTCGGCCTCAGTTTCCCCAGCAGGAAGGTGGAGGGAGGAGGGCTGCCGGTTTCTTCTCGAGGTGGGGTAGCGCCTCCGCCCCTCGCCCCCTCTTTCCTTTCCTGCGGAGGAAGGAGGCCCAGGCCGGAGGAAGGAGAGTCCCTGGGGGCGAGAGCACGAGGGAGAGCGGAGGGATAGAGATCCAGGGCCCAGAGAGTTCTGACCCCGAGGCTCCCTGCCCTTCCCCTCCTCAGCCTTGCAAAAGGCTCCCGCTTCCAAGCCTCTGCTCCTCCGGCCAGGTGGGGATGGAAGGGCCTTTAGGAAACAGGAGCCAGGCAGAGAGGGACCGATGTGCCCTCTCCCCTCACTCCCTACCTACAGTGATGCTGGTTTGAGGCATCAGACGGACCTGGGGACTCCCCGCGTACTCTCTGTGAACCTCAGTTTCCTCATCTGTAAAATGGGGATGGTAGCACCACCGCCTAGGACTGCTGCGAGAACGAAGTGAGCTCCGGAGAGTAAAGTGCTTCCCACTGTGCCAGCCACATTGCTCAGTGCTCTAAGAATGGTCACTTGGAAACAGAGAGGCCAGGACTGCCCTGAGACTGCGTCCAGGGCTCCGGGCACAGCCCCACACTGGCACCGTGTCTCCGGTTTGACGACGGAGTCTGGGTCCTAGGATGTTGTTGTTCATGAGCCCAGCCCTGAGCCAGGTGGTGTCTGGGCTGCCCGGTAGGTGGGTGGATGGAGTGAGGTGGGTCAGGCCCCTGGGCCGAAGCTTCCTGTTCGGCTGGCAGCTAATCTCCACAGCGGCATTCTGTATCCACCGTGCCCATCAAGCCCATCAAGCCCATCATCCGCCCTCTGCTCCCAGACCTGGTCCAGCTCCAGAGGGCCCTGCAGGCTCCAGGGCTCTCAGAGACAGCTAAGCCAGCCCCTCCCCATTTTATATATGGCAAGGTCACACAGAAGGGCTGTGAGCCGGGCCCTACCCTCCCTGCTCCCTAAGGACTGCCTCTTGGCCCAGGGCCCCCAAGTAATGATCCCTTCTTCCCGCCCTTCCTCCCTCCCTTCTTTCTTTTCTTCCTCTCTCTCTTTTTTCTTTATCTGTTTTAGCTACAGGGCTAATATACAAAATATGATCCAATCCTCTCTGCCACAGATCGGGAGACTGAGGTCTAAGAAGGGACTCAGGTCCCACTGGGACGAGCTAAGCAAAGAAGGGGGGTTGCTTAGTTCAGGCACCTGGCCAGTCTCCCAGTCTCCCAGAGCTGGCTGGAATGGGGAAGCTGACAGGGCCAGGGGGCTAGCATGGTGTGTGTGGCCTCGGGGACAAAGCCAGCACCCATAAAAGACATTCCAGAGGACAGATATGCCCAAGAAAGAGGGTTCTCTATTCCTGGACTGTGCAGATAGGAGCTGCGTAGCCACTTGGCCACTCAGAAGGAATTTACATATGCCTCTCTGGTGTTCTTTGACCCCAGCCTCCGCCACCTGCTCTGTCCCTGTCTGGTGCCCCTGCACCAAGAGCTTGCTTTTCTCAGGACCTGCATGGTGTGTCCCAGCCACCTTCCCTCCTTCCCCCACTTCCTGTCTCCTGATGGGACCCTCCTTCTCCACAGAGAGACAGGAGTTATTCTTCCCATTTTAAAGATGAGGAAATGGATACCCAGAGGCTTGAGTTTTTTGCCCCAAGTCAGTTCAGCAATTGTGAGTTCTTTCTCTACTGTGTGCCCAGCTCTGTGTTCCGAAGTGAATCCCGAGCAGGACCTGGTTCCTGCTTCACGAACTAGAGGCTGCTTGGGCTCGGACAGTGACTGTCAAACTCACCGGGGTGCTTTATAAAGGGCCTGGCCCAGAGCAGGCATTCAGTGAACATTTGTGTAAAAACTCCTGAGTGACTAAATCAGTGACTAGGGAGCTTGGCAGAAAGACCATGGATCTGGAGCTAGAGACCCAGGTTCAAGCCATGGTCCTGCCCCTCGGGACCTTGAGCACTCATGTGGACTGTGATGCTTTATTAAATACCACCTGTGTGCTTTTCCAGCCTTGGAGTTCAGGAGACTCTCAGGAAGGCATTGTGAACCTCTTTTCCGGATGAGGAAACTGAGGCTCAAGAAAAGTTAATGACCCCAAGTCATGCAGAAACGGACTTAGAACCTAGCATCCATTACTCCTGCCAGGGCGTCGGTCTTCTCCTCCTCCAGAGGCTGTGTTCCCCCTCCCTGGACCCTGACATGGCTGTCACCCACAGGTGGCCTGAGTGTGGGTGACTTCCGGAGGGTGCTGATGAAGACAGGGCTGGTGCTGGTGGTGCTGGGCCATGTGAGCTTCATCGCAGCCGCCCTCCTCCATGGCACTGTGCTGCGCTACGTGGCGGGTCCCCGCGACGCGGTGGCCCTGCAGTACTGCGTGGTCAACATCCTGTCTGTCACATCTGCCATCGTGGTATGGCTGGGCCAGGAGGGGACTGGCGGGGGTGGGGGACGGGGGCTTGAAAGGCCTTTGGTGAGTCCCCGCCCCGAGCCTGGGGGTGGGGGGCAAGTGGAGTGCCCCACGCCTTCTGCTCTGCACCTTAGCCACTGGTCAAGGCTCTCAGCCTCTCTTTCTGCCTCAGCTGCCTTGTCTATAACATGGGGGAGGGAACAGTGTCCACTTAGAGCGTCCCGGTGAGAATTAATGAGTATCCGGCGTCTGGTCCGTGCTCACTACTGTGAGCTAGGATTAATGTGACAAGAGGGAAGTATTGGGGTGCCTGGGTGGCTCAGTGGGTTAAAGCCTCTGCCTTCGGCTCAGGTCATGATCTCAAGGTCCTGGGATTGAGCCCCGAATCGGGCTCTCTGCTCAGCAGGGAGCCTGCTTCCTCCTCTCTCTCTGCCTGCCTCTGTGCCTACTTGTGATCTCTGTCTGTCAAATAAATAAATAAAATCTTAAAAAAAAAAAGAGGGAAGTAGTGAAGGCAGTGCTGGGCAAAAGGAAGGAGCATCAGCTCAGCTTGGGAGGGTCCAGGAGGGATCCCAGAGGCGGAGGCCCCAGAGCTGGGTATTGATGGATGAGTAGGAGTTCAAAGATAGGCTGTAATTACCATAACCCAGATGGGAGGCATGCCAGAGCCGGTAAGTAGGAGAGGAAGCTGGGATGACATTCCAAATGAAAAGAATGGCAGAGGCAAAGGTGTGGAGGTGGGAATGGTTCAGATCTATTCTGGAGACCCTGAAAAAGCCAACTTGGCAGGAACTCAGCATTAGGCTTGGTCTGTGAGATGGTGCTCAACGAATGGTGGCCAGGGTTAGGCCCGGATGCCAGTACCTGTTTGAGGAATTGGGGAATGAAGGAGCCCGGTATTCTCAAGGTCAGAAAGGTCTCTCCCACCTGTTGGCAGAGGTGGCGGCGGCCTTGGGGCAACAGCCATATTTCAAAGTCTGGAGTTCCATCTCTGCCACATCCTGGATGAGGGGCTTCTTTCTGTCTCTAAGCCTGTTCTGTCCTCTACAAAGTGAAGGTCATACAGCCTGCTGGCCCCAAGCCTTGGGTGAATGGAGATCACAGGCCCCAGCAAGCAGGACAGCCTCAGTCAGTGGGACAGGGCCGGGCTGCAGAGCTGTGTGCGGTGTCCCCTGGCCTTCTTGCTACTCTGGTTCCTTCCTCTTGCCAGCCTTAAGGAAGTCAGGGAAAGCGGTGAAGTGAGCCAGGGTCAGGAGATCCACCAGGGATGGGCCCTGAGTCACACCCCTTCAGCGTTGCCCTCATTCTCTCAGCTAATCCTCCCAGCCTCCCGGCAATATGGGGCCTTGACTATCTCCACTGCCCAGAGAGGGGGACCACGCTGAGGATTCACCCAGAGTCCTGCTGATACAAAGAAACCAACTGGATTTGAAACTGTGTGTCTGACACCAAAGCTAGTGTCCTCACTGGCTCCTGTCCGCTTGGGGAATTAAAAGGCATTGCTGGTTCTCTATCACACACCTGACTCCCACCGGCCTAGTGCACAGAATTCTACTCCAAAACATTTTCTTTTCTTTCTTTTTTTTTTTTTTTTCCTTTAAGTAGGCTCCATCCCTAACCTGGAGCCCAAACCAAGGCTTGAACTCAGGACCTTGAGATCAAGACCTGAGCTGAAACCACGAGTTAGAGGCTTAACCAACTGAGCCCCCCCAGGCGCCCCTACTCCACAAAGTTTTCTGACTTGTTAAAATAACAATTTAGTTTTTAGCTCCTTGCCAATCGAGTTACTTAGTTTCTTCCAGAATCTTTTCCCCTCCAGGGAGATGTGTTGGATATATCCTGTGACACCGCCCCCCGCAGCCCTGGGCGACACAGGTGCCTCTTTGAGATACACAACTAGAAGCAGTGGGGAGTCATGGAAGGTGGTAGGCAGGGGGTTACTAGGTGCCAGAAACGTCTCTTCAGGACTGGACTGTGAGGAGGCAGTGGCTTCGTGCAGACGGAGGTAGTGGGGCCAAAGCAGAACAGGGCTGGGGGGCTGGGGTCTGGGAGGGCCAGAGTTGGCGTCAGTGGAGTCTTTGTCGAGAGCGGCCCTGACTGTCCTTCCCCGCAGGTCATCACCTCAGGCATTGCAGCCATTGTGCTGTCCCGCTACCTCCCCAGCATCCCCCTGGTATGTGATTCCTCCTGGGAGGGGCTGTAGGGGTGGCTCAGGGGCAGCAGCTGCCCCCAAGGGCCTCACCTGCCTGGAGGGGGCAAGGCTGACCCCATGGGGGCCAAGCCTGACATCCGTTGACCAGTGGCCTCTCCCATCCAGCGCTGGACAGTGTTTAGCTCGAGCGTGGCCTGTGCCCTTCTGTCTCTGAGCTGTGCTCTGGGCCTCTTGGCCTCGATCGCCGTGACCTTTGCCACCCAGGGCCGGGCCCTGCTGGCCGCCTGTACTTTTGGAAGCCCCGAAGTGCTCGTACTGGTGCCTGACTGTCCCTTCGACCCCACACGCATTTACGTGAGTGCTTAGGCCTGGGGTTGGCAGGGGGTGGGGTTTGGGGAGTGGGTAGGGGGTGGAGGGGTGACACCCAGATGCTCATCAGAGTTGGGAGGGGATTCTTAGAGACACCCCCTCTATCCTGACCCTTGTGCTCCCCCTCCAGAGCTCCAGCCTGTGCCTCTGGGGCATCTCGCTAGTGTTCTGTGTGACAGAGAGCGTGTTTGCCGTGCGCTGTGCCCAGCTCACCCACCAGCTGCTGGAACTGAGGCCCTGGTGGGGGAAAAGCAGCCACCACGTGGTAAGGCCTGTCACCCCCTCCATCAGCCCTGACTCCCTGTATTTGTGGGAGCCCTTGCTGGGGAGCCCAGGCTGGTCTGCCCCTACCCCTTGCCTTGAGAAGTGGGGCAAAAGCTTTTTCCCCCAGGACAAAAGGGAGCAACTTGGTCACAGTGCTGAAACCTGGCTCCCCAACCAAGGGCCAGGATGGATCTTGAGGGGGAGGGAGGGGTATCTGGGCTCAAACTGGGGGTCCTCCAAGGGTATGGCCTGGCTCTTGCATGGGAGGGAATAGTGATGCCCCTTTGCCCCCGAGATCCTCGCAGCCCTACCAGCCCCTAGGTATCCTGGAGGAGCAGACCCAGAGCCTGGCACCCTCTTGTGTCTCTGCAGAGGCAGGAGAGCCCAGAGCCTGCGGAGGCCCGTGACCTGCTGAGCTGCACCAGCTCTGAGCCGCTGACCCTCTGAGAGCCGATATCCCGTCCAGGCCCCGTGACCACTAGGGCCCTACAACCCAGTCTGCACTGTGGCCAGCCCAGGATTCCTGGAGCAGACCTGAGAGGGCTCACCGGTCACTCAGGGACCCCGGTGGGGCTTTCCACCCACTCCCGCAGCTACCCAGCCCACTGCACTGAAATGAGACTTTATTCTGAAGTTATTAAAAAGAACAGAGATGCTCCACGTGGATGCATGCAGCAGGGGAAGGGACATGGGAGGGGCTGTGCTGCTTTCCCACAAGGGTGCTGTGGTTGGGGCTCTGGGGGTGTCCTCCCATCCGCGGGCCTGTGTGTGTGTCTGAGGGAGGAAACATACACAGTGGAATCAGTGGGTCTGTGTTCATCCAAGTGCTGGAAGGCAGGCGGGGGTTCATGGGACCCACAGCTGGGAGGCTGGAACCCCAAGGTTTTCCTGGCCTCCAGGAGAACAAGAGCAGTGGAACAGGAAGGGTTGAGGTCCTCCTGCAGGAAAGGATGGCTCAAGGAAGCTTTTTCCTCAAACCCCCGCCACCTCTGGAATCCTTCTCTCTGTTCCAGATGAAGACAGCCTCCACACCTGGGAATACTTCTCCCCTCCACCCTGACTGAGCGCTACAAGGGTGGGGTGGGGGTTGGGGAGCTTGCCGGTGGTTGGGGGAGGAGCTTGAGGCTGCGTAGGAGTAGGGGCGGCGTGGGGGTGCGGGGTGTGTGTGGGGGGGTGGAGAATGGTGGAAGGAGGGAGGGCAGGGGCGAGGGAGGGCAGACCCAGCCAGAGCCTGCGTCTCTATCCTTGCCTAAGGGAGATAACTGCCTCTCGGATTGACGGTGCTCACCGCTTGCTTGCTTGGGCCTTAGGGGTACTGCGGGGTTCCCTTCTCCAGTGCAGGCCCTGGGGGCTGCCCAGTGTGACCCCCAGGCTGGATGGACACAAGGGAGAGGAAGCTGATAGCCGGGAGAGGGCCAGTGAAGGCAGGGAGGAGGGGGAACCTGGGTCCTCTCGCTCAGAACTGGGAGGCGCTGCTGGGGTCGCACTGCAGAAGGCGCACGATGGACGGGTCGCTTTTGGCCCCGCGGATGAACTCCTCCAGGGACAGCTTGCCTGCGGGGCAAGGGGAGCAGTGATGGGGGAGAAGGCTGCCGCGCTGCGAGGGGAGGCAGAGCAGAGCAGCCGGAGAGGAAGGGGGAGTGGCACCCGCCCCGCCCCGCCCTGCCCCGCCCTGCCCCTGCCCCCTCACCGTCGTTGTTTGTGTCCATTTGGCGGAAGATTTTCTCGGTCCTCTTTTCTGGGGTCGACTCGTCCTCCGGCATCTTCATCACGGACGAAACCATCTTGTAAATGGCCTGAGGGGCGGGAGGGGGAGGCAGGGAGTGAGAGGAGCCTGCCCGACCCTCCACCCCCACCCCCATCATCCCAAACCGCCCCCAGACACGCAGATTGCAGCTCCTCCTGGGTGAGGTGGAGAGGTGGTCACGGAGAACTGGAAGGGCGGGGAGGGGGACTTCAGTAAGGACTACCTAGGAAGGCTTCCCAAAACAGGGGGCTATTGGAGCGGGCCCCGACCAAGTTCCCTTGGAGCGCCAGGGGGGAAGGGCATTCCTGGCAGAGCAATCTGCACGTGCAAAGGAGCGGCGGCGGGAAGCTCTGAGTGGGCAGAATTTGGGGGTGCCTGCGTGCAGGGGGACAGGAGAGATGTTGGAGGATATCAGGGCCCAGAGAGCGAAGGGGCTAGAACACCCGGCGCCGCGGGCTCCAGGGTAAGTACCGGCTTAGCGCAGCTTTTCTGAAACTTCGGGGCTCTGGGCGGCCCGCCCCCGAGGCGGGGAGCCCAGGGGGCGCTGGGCGGAGTGGGTGACATTGGACTGCGGTGCCTCTTTGGCCGGCAGGGGGCGCAGGGACGCACCAAGGGCTGGAGGGCCGGGAGCAGCTGGGCCCAGAGCGGGAGGAGACGTTATGCAAATAAACTCAAGTGAGCATCTGCCAGGGGCGGGGACAGCAGGCGCTCAGTTGAGCCCAGAACTGCAGCTGCCACGTGCAGGATCTCTGGAGGCAACGCGAAGGAGGGTATTTGTGCTAAATGTACACAGAGCACGTAGGACTTGGCCTGTGGGATAGGGTGGGTCCCAGCGCCCCAGAACTCAAAAGACCAGACCGATGGCCCCAATCTTCCAGCTTTCTGCTACTGACACCTCCGCCAAGAAGCCTCCCTTCTCCCATCCCAAAAACTTCCCTTGCCTTACATCCGGCTCAGCCTCCCCATTGGTCTCTTCCCCGCGCTGTCCCAGGTCTGCCCCTTCCACAGCCTCTGAAATCTTTCCAATCACAGATCTCCGCCACATCCTCAGCCCAATGGGCCGCCCCCTCGTTCCCATCACACACACAGGCTTCCCTCCAAGCCCACCGTGCACCCAGCTCCTTCTGGATACTGCCCCACGCTCCTTCTGCTGCCTCCCACTCTTCCTTGGGAGACAACTTACATGGCACTTCCTTAGGGGGACCTTCTCTAATCCCCCTGGGCCAAGGCCCATATGCTGGCCCAGAGTCTCCAGGGCTTTTCCTTCGGGGACACCTCTCTGGAAGTAATTTTGCCTTTGTAGGATTGCTCCTAGTCCCCAGCGTACAGATGAAGATTATGGACATCTAGCTAGTGCCCACATCCTCAGAACTCAGCACAGTGCCCAGCATCTGGCAGGGACTCCACCATTTAAAAGTTTAAAAGCCTTTGGCACCTCTCACTGCTCTTTCTACCAAGTCCAAACCATCCAGCCCCAGGAACTCAAGGTGCTTGCTGACCTCTCCATCACCAGGCCTCCCCTGGTAGGTGATCCTGCTGCAACCAAACACCTCTACGCCTTTCGGGTTTCCCAGAATGGACAGCTTCCACCTGGAACAGTAATCCTGGCTACCACTTACCGACACCTGCTGTGTGCCTGATACTTCACACGAATTATTTCTCAACGTCACAACAGCCCTGAAAAGCAGGTATCATGATCCCCACTTTCCAGATAAGAAATGGAGGCTTGGAAAGGGGGACCGATGCCAGAGACTGAATTAGAATCCGCTCTTTCACACCTGCTTGGGGTTGGTAATGACCAGCCGGGATTTTGGAGGAAGATGTGCCTGTAGTGGCATCCTGGTTCCACTAATCACTTTATCAGACAAGTCCTTAACCTCTGTGAGCCTCAGTTTACTCATGTCTTCCCCCATGGGGACTGCCTCGAGGATTGAAGGAGACGGTGTGTAAGTTGGGATAGTAGCTGGTTAGAGTAGGTGGTCAGTAAACAGAAACTTCTAGTATCATCATTCCTCATCCACTGCATCTTCAGGTCTTGCCTGCCTTCCAGTCCCCTAGACTCCCAGATGCCGCATTTAGCTAGTCTGCGTGGGTGCTGCAAACTTGTTCTCTCCCACCCGAGTAGGGGCCCCAAGAGGCCAAGAGGCAGACACCTTGCAGTGTGCCCACCACCGGACCACAGGGTTGGGTCCTGAGAAGGATGGGCGAGTGATTTAGAGAGTGCCTGCTCCAATGACAAGCCTCTCCTGGGCCTCCTAATTAATCATCTGGAATTGCTGTGCACTCGTTGTTTCATGGGAACTGGCTTGTAATTAATCAGTCAGTGGGGTTTGCAGAGTTCTGACTACACCAGCCGTCTCGGGGCTCGCGGCTGCCATAAAGGAAATGAGGGCGTAGGTAGCAGAGGCCAGCCAGGAAGGGGTCCTAAGGATGCCCAAGGAATAAGGCTGGCTTACTGAAGTCTTGGGCTTGGCACCTCCCGCTGGGCCGAGATTTACCGGTCTATACCAGTGCAACCACACTAAGTGGTAAAACGTGAACATCCCTCATATTGTTTGGTATCCAATCCCTTGAGTGATCTTCCATCACCCCACCTGCCCCAACCTTTCCACCAGGACCCCCAGAACATCCCACTAGCCATCAGCTAGAGAGTTAATGCCTGACCCATGGGGGGTCACAGACAGACATTAAGGCTTTGTGCCTAACGATAGGCAGGGAGGGCATAGCATGAGCTAGATGCTTTGCAAGAGAGAGGCCAAAGCAAAAATCCAGGATGGGTTGGATGAGATGGAAGGGGAAGCAGCAGAACTGAGGGACCAGAAGGAAAGATTTCAGAGTGGCAAAAGAAAAGGGAGCAAGAGCGGGTGCAAAGCTGTGCGGTGGGATTACTCGGGGCATATCCCAAGGATGTTGAAAAGGCCATTCTAGCTAGAGTAGAGCAGAGGAGACAACAGTAACTGACAACTTCTAACATTTACCGGTAACAATTAGATGCTGGACCGTCTCCTGGAGCCCCTATCCCACTCTGTACCTACAATAGTCTGGTGAAATAGGGAGCTAACACCCCTTTCACCCCGCCACCTGGGTGAAGAAACACAAGCTCAGGCAAAAAGTGAACTAGGAACTGGATAGATAAAACAGAACCAGAGTCCTGATGGACTTCAATGACAAGCCAAAGGGATGGGCACTCAGGAAGTTTTCTGAGGGAGAGCTAACATGTGTTAAACTTGTACTAAGAAAGGGCATTCACATCAGGTCCTTAAATCTCCCTGTGAGGTCAATACCATCACCCCATTTTACAAATGAGAAATCTAAGAGTTGAAGCCAACTCCAGAAATGGAAGCCAGACCCCTTTCAAGCGGCAGTTGGGAATAGCGGCCAGCTTGAACTTAACTCCACTGACATGCTGTGCGACCTTGAGCAAGTTACTTCACCTCTCTGAGCCTCATGGAGTTATTGAAAGGAGGCACCAGCTCATGGATATAGACATCTCAGTTAGTACTAGGCTCTTAATGGGCCCTCAGTCAGTTGAAAGGTGGCTGGTATCCAGATGGGAAGTGGATGGTGGAGAGAGGTGGTCCACTCATGGGCTGTGTGGCCTTGGGTGAATGTCTTTACTTCTCTGACCATCCATTTTCTCCTGCGTAAATGAGGATCAATGAAACATCACTGACCTATACTCTGAAGAAATGTCAAGTTTTGAAAAACAAAGGCCGAGAAGCTGTTACAGATTAAAGGCAATTAAAGAGACATGACAACCAAATGCAACATGTGATCCTGGACCTGGGTAAAAAGGGCTATAAAGGATATTTTGAGACAGTTGGCAAAACTGGAATATAGTAAGTTAGATAATAGCATTGTTTCTACATTAAATGTCCCGACTTCGATAATCATATTATGGGTTATGTAAGAGTATGTCCCTGTTCTTAGGAAATATATCCTTATGTAGTCAGGGTTAGAAGGTCATATTGAGAACAACGGCAAAGCATTACACACACGCACACACGCACACACATGATGATAAAGCAAATATGGTTAAAGTTAATTGGTGAATCTGGGTAAAGGATATATGGGAGTTTTCTCAACTGTTCCTGAAACTGGAAATTATTTCCTAATGGTTTTTCAAATGGGCCACAAAAGTAGCACCTGCCACTACCTACCCACGAAGGCTGTTGAGAGGATAAAAAGGGATGGCAGGTGCCTGCGGCCAGGCCTTGCACCTGGCATCCTGAGGGGCCCAGGGGCCCACCTGCACAATCTCGAGCATCTCCTCACGGCTGATGTAGCCATTGCCATCCAGGTCATACATGCTGAAGGCCCACATGAGCTTCTGCTCCAGGCGGCCACGCGAGGTCACGCTCAGCGCAATGATGAACTCCCGGAAGTCGATGGTGCCATCGCTGTTGGTGTCGAACGTGCGGAAGACGTGCTCGGCGAATTTGGAGGCATCACCATAGGGGAAGAAGTTGGCGTAGATCTTCTTGAACTCGTCCACGTTGAGGATGCCCGTGGGACAGTCCTTGAGGAAGCCCTTGTACCACTCCTGAAGCTCCAGCTCGGAGAACTCCGTGTTCTCCCGCAGGTCCTGCAGCATCTCCGGCCGCAGCTTGCTGTTCTGCTTGCCCATGGCCGCCAAGCCAAGTCCCACCTGGGTCCCCAAGGGGGTAAAGGGGTAGAGAGGACTGGTCAGGCCCTCTTGGCCCCTAGTCACCATTCCAGGAAGGGCCCCAGACACCAGCCACCCCAGCCTCTCATCTGACCCAGGGGAAGAGAGGAGCTGGCCTAGAGTCCTCCTCCTGCCTCTGTGACCTGCTCCACACCATGTCCCCTACCTTACACATTCCCAGGGAACAGACCAGGAGGCAGAGGAAGGGGCTCATCTACTGAAGGCCTGCTCAGCACCAGCCACTGGGCTATCACAGATGTATACCATTTCACCCTCACCAAGGGAAGTCTGGGGATTAGCCCCGCTTTACAGATGAGAAGGCAGGCTCAAGGAAGCAAAGCGACCTGGTTCAGGGCGCACAGGCATGGAGTGAGAGGGCCGACTCCAAGAGTTACCCAGGGAGGTGCAAAAGGCCTTCTCGTCCTCCCTCCTCTCTCCTGCTCCTTCACTGCCACACATATGCCCACTTGCTACAAAATACACCTGCAGCCCAGACACTGACTGGTCCTGACAAAAGCCACCACAAGGCACCAGAGCCAGACCACCTGGGTTTGAATCTCAACTCTGCCTCTTACCAGCCAGGTGACCTTAGACGAGCTCCTTATACTCTCTCTGCCCCATCTGTAAATTGAGGTAAGAGTACCTACCTGGTTATTGGGGGGATTAAATGAGTTAATACATGTGAAGCACTTGGAATGATGCCTGCACCTCTATGTGCCACCTAAGTGTTAAACAAAAGTGATTTACGTGGACCCAGATGCCACAAGGCTCATGCATGACAATATACAGATGAACACACTCTGACACATATTATGATCCACGGCTCAGCAAATCCACACACCAGCTCCTATGCCACTCAAATACCAGCCCACAGCCACCCATGGGTCACCATGTCTCCACACACGACAGCATTCCCTCAGCTCCACAACTCACATGTTCTGACACACGGCACAACAGCTCCCCTACCCTGTGCATCAAGACAGCAGCCCACGACCCCACATGTCTCACACATGCCATCACAAGCCAACTCCCATGCCGACACCTCTCACATGGGCAGCTGCACGTGGGACCCTAAGGCATCCTTGCCATTTTTCTTTTCCCAGAGGTGCTTCCAGGTCCCAGGAGAGGGAGCCGCAGCCCTTCTCAGACCTACTAGGGGTTCTCTTTTCCAGGGAGAACCTTGGCCAGCCAACCCTCCCCAAATACTTACCTTTTCGTGTAGGAGGTTAGGGTGTGCGAGGCTGAGGGGAAGGCAAGGGAGAGGAGACAGCCAGGCAGTTCTAGGCAGGGATGGAGGGGCACAGGCTGTGAATCCCTCCCCCCAGCTTAGCGCTGGGAGTGAGACAGAGTGAGGGGGGTTCCTTGTGTGTGTATCTGCACGAAGCTTTGAGCGCATGTAATGAGCATGTGTGTGAGTGCTTGTGTTCATGTATGCATGGATGCCCCTGGTTTCTGCATTGCATTTGACTCTCGTGTGTTTCAGTCTACATATGTGCCTGTGACTAGGTAGGCACCCATCACAGTAAGAGGGCGATGTGCCTACATGGCCATTTGGGGACTTATGTGTGTCCCCAGCAGTGTGTCACACGCATGTTTTTGTAAGTTGGTGACCCTCCTTTCCAAAGCAGCCTTTTCTGCCCCAGACTGAGGACCCAGTGAACAAGTGTGTGGGAGGGGACTGAGGAAATGCGTGGGGCTGAGGCGGAGGAGTGTGTCCCTGAGTCCCCTCCTCAAGGTCCAAGGAACTGGGTCATCGGGGCGGGGGCAGAGAGATGCACTGAGCAGGAGAGCTCTTCCAGTGCCCCCTCCTCCCTGCCACCCTCAGAGCTGCCCCTCCCAATCGGGAGACTTGGACGAAGGTGGTAGGAGATTCTGTCGTCTCCGCAAAGACCCCCTAGTCCCCCAGATGGGAAGAACCCACAGCTCGACCTGAGAAACTCACCTGGGGGACCCTCTCCAAACCTCTCCCCAGCTCTCGCGCGGAGCCCACGCTTCAGAGCGCCCGGCGCGGGGCCCCTCCTGGAGGGGGCGCTCCGAGGCGGCCGGAACGCGACTCCTCCCGGCCGGCCACTCGGCGGTCAGGACCCTGGAGAGCGCCGCGCTCCTGCCCCTCTGAACCCCCTCCTCCCCCGCGCCCCCGGAGGCAGGCTTCCCGGGAGGCGCGGGAGCGGCGGGGTTAGAGAGGCTCGACGGAGACCCCTACCTCCGGGCGGCCCCCTCCCCACATCCCCCAGCCCCGGCCGGAGCAGCCCCCACTCACCCAGCGACGCGGAGACACCGACTGCGCAGGGAAGGCGGCGCTGCTGCGGCGCGCGGCGGCAGAGGCGGCCGGAGGGGCGGGCGGGGGGCGGGGGGAGGGACTGCCAGGGAGACGCCCCGCGGCGTTCGCCCAGAGCCCCTCCCCGGAGGGGTCCCCGTTCCTCCCCTTTTCCTCCAGTCCCCGGGGCGGAGGGGAGCGGGGCGCTTGACTCCGCCCCCTCCCCTGCCCGGGAGAGGGAAGGGGGACGCCCTCACTTCCCTGGCCCCCTCACGAGGGAGCGCCCGCCGGGGGAGGAGGACAGAGGTCTCCATCTCAGCATCTACACTCAGGTAGCCCAAATGGGGTCGGGGCCGGGGGGGGGGGGGTCAATGCCCAGAGGCCTCTTTCCGAACGGGGGACAAGCCCCGCTCCTCCCGCCTTCCTCCCCCATCCCTACCTGGGCGCGGAGCTGCAGGTCGCTCCGCGGGCGGAATCCGGAGTCTGGGCGGTTCGATAGGCACCCTCCCCGCCCCCGCGCCTCAACTCGGGAACTAACTGAGCTGGGGGCTCTTCCGCGAGGGGGCAGCGCCCACTCTTCCAGTACCGGAGGTCTTCTGGGGGCCAGGCACGCCCCCTACCCCTCCTCGGCCTTACAGAGAGCTGCCCCCATCCCCTGCCCACCGCCCCATCTCATCTTCGGATTCCTCTCAGAATGAATTCCACCTGCCAACATTGATCTAAATTGTTCCTCCCATACTCACCTCCCTCCCCTGCCTCTGGTCATATGTGGGCCTGGGGAGCAAGCATCTCCAGCCTGGGGAGGGGGGGGTTCTGAAGTGCGTAGGCACCTCACCCATACACAGGACAGTCCTTCTCGGGAGTCATTGACCCCCCTCCCCTCAATTGCAGCTTCTCCTGCTGGAGTGGGGGCTGCATCCTCCCTCCCCCAGCTTCTGCAATAACCCCCACTTCCTGAGCTGGAATTTTGTCCTTTATCTTTAGGAGGTGGTCCTTATTGTCCCCTGTTCACAAATGAGCAACCTGAGGTTGAGAGGGGCTGCATGATTTTCCCGGTGTCTCACAGCTGGTGAGTGGAAGGCTTGGACTTGAATCCATATGCCCTCATCCATTCATTGCACATTCACCAAGCACTATTTCTGTGCCCAGCATTGTTCTAGGCAGTGGGGTTACAGAAATGGGCAATAAACAATGGACAAAATATACAAGTCAATCCTATGATGTATTAGATAAGCGTTTGGGGAAAAGTTGAGGCGGGGTTCAGAGGTTGGGATCCTGGTTGTGCTTAGGATCATTCCAAGGACTTCAGATTTTGAGATGGTAAGCTCTTGGGGCTTTGAGCAGAGTGAGGGTCTGACTTTCAGGTCAGGCTTACTCAGGCATTTTGCCAAGAACAGACTTAAGGAGTGGGAGGCAGGGTAGGAGCAGGGGGCCACTTCCGGGTGAGAGAGATGGGTCTGGTTCCTTTGAAGGTGAACCCACAGCATCTACCTTCTGACTGGACAGCTCCTTCCAGTTCAGAGACAACTGCTGGGAGGCTCCTGGCTCTCCAGGGCTGAACCCAAAGCTCCACCTCCAGGTTCCAGACCAAGCAGTTTAGGTGACCAAAGTCTAGCCTTAGTCCTTCTGCTTGGGGATGGGGAGGTCTCAGCTGGAGGAGCTGCGGAGCGGGGGGTGGTGGTGGGGGGAGGGCAGTTGGGCCCTCTAGAACATCAGTTCCTCTGTGTGCCTTGGCTCTGGTGTTGGGACCCCCAGTGGAGGCGTGAGAGATGCCAGACATGCGTGGGTGATCCCCAGCTGCCTCCTGCCTGAGGACCTGGGGGCAGGGAAAGACTTGCCACTCAGGCCCCACCCCAGGCCCTTGGAGTGACAAGCTCCCTTCATCCTCCCCACTAGGCCTGGAGTGCTTTCCCTGTTTAGGTTTAGGTGACAGGATAGCCCTGCATTCTCTGCCTGGGCTTCCCCTCCCACTCTTCCTCCTTCCTCTCTCTCTCTGGCCTGAAGCCAGAGAATCTTCCCAGCCTGGTCTGGATTGTCCTCTCAATCCTCGTGAGGCCTCAGTTTTCCCTCACAAGGAGCTGCTCAGCCACTGTCTCTGCTTTCTCCCACTTCCCCACCTGAGCTTCACCTCCTCCAGGCTGACTTCTTGGCTTAGCCCCTCAGAGACTTTCCATCCCCACTGTTTTTCTTCCCTGTGAGGGTAACTCTGATGCCCTGCCCTCAGGACCTCCAGTCTGAATTCTGTCTCCTGAAGGCAGAACCATGACTTCTCTCCCTGGAGGCCTTACCTCCCTTGACTTTCCCTGAACCTGGAATGAGTAGGGTAGATCTGGGAGCAGAGCTGGACTCGAGTGGTCTCTGCACTACTTCTCATCAGCCACCTTTCCCTTCTTGGGGGCCTAGGAAGCCCTGGGAGCCAAAGCGGAAGGCTCACGTCTCCCCCGTATTGCACACCAGAGTCCCTTGACCCCCAAGACCTAGTGCCCTGGGATGTAGCCCAGAAAGGGGGCCAGAGGGGCAGCTGTCAGGAGGCCTGCCTGGGCCCTTCACTCCTGGATGACCTGGAGCAAGTCTCTTCCGTTTTGGAGCAGGAAGGTTAGATAAATGATCTATGTGCCTTGATATCCCCGGTTGAAATTCCTGACCGCAGTACTAATAAGACAGGGCTCCGTTACTGCCTTACAGACCCCTCACAGGCCTGAAATTCTGGGCATGAGCAGAGTAGAGAGGAGGACTTAGTGGCTCTGGAACCCTTTAGGTTTGAAAAGCTCTATGAAGGCCTGTTCTGCGGGTCAGGCTGGAGGTGTCCTTGCCAACGATGCTCACCCCCTCCTGCTCCAAACAGAGGCATCTAGGAGGGAGGGAGAGGTGCAACTTCAGGTAGACGTTGAGTGGGGTCATTGAAAGGACTGAGCAATGGACAGGACCCATGGGGGCTGGAAGAAAGTGCAAGTCCCAGGGGAGGGATGTCCCTAAGGCCCGAGGAATGGGACTACAGTAGAGAAACCAGAACTGGCTACCCTCCTCTAGCACTAAAGAGGGATGCCAGAGAGAGAGGCAGGTGGGGGATGAATGGAGAAGCGACTGCCTATTTCTTGGGCACCTACTGTATGCAGGGTACTTTTCAAGTATCATCTGCTTTGATCTGAACTAATCCTCAGGGCTCAGAGATCTCAGGTCACCTGCTGGAGGTCAGACGACAAGAAAGTAAGGATGCCAGAACTTGAACCTAGTTGCATGTGACTCCAGAGCCTGGGCTCTCCTCTAGAAGCCTCTCTGGGAGGTAGATGAAGGCAGCCCCTCCCCAACCCCTCAGAGGCACAGCCCCCTGCCTCCCCTCTTAGGTCCCAAACGGTTTGGAAAATCCTGATGGGAGCAGATGGTGGGGACAGATGGAAGGAAAAGCATCTCAGGGCTGAATTACACAAACAAACATTGATAAAGTGATTAAACCTCAAGCCACCCCTTTCCAAAAGGCCCTGCCCACCCCAGCCTGGAGCACCATGGACCCAGAGGTGGGGGCCTCGGGCTCTCCGGATGCCCCAGTCTCAGCCCAGCGGATCCCAGCTTCTGCCCATCCCGCCCTCCTCACCACCGGGACCACCCCCGGACCAGAGCCCAGGGCGGCAGAGCTGCCAAGAGCACAGCCCGGGAGGAGGAGGGGGCGGGTCTGGCTGTTCCCAAGGGAGCTGGGCCATGAAGAACGGAATGGGGGCGGTGGGGGAGTTGGGAAAGTCCCGGAGCTGGGACTGCAGACTTGAAATCAGGGTGGGGTGGGGCCCCTCCAGCAGACCTCCCTAGACGGATAGAACTCAGAGAGCCACTGAGCCATGCTGACCCACCTCCTCACCCCCACGGTGGAGGGGGGCAAGACCCTTCACCTCTGGAAGGTTCCGTTGGTTCATTCATCTCTACAGTGGAAACAATATTATTAATGCCCCCCTGAAAGGGCTTTGTGAGGATTAAGTGAGAGGATGCCTACAGGGGCTGGGACACTGGGCTGCGCGTACTTAATGTCTGCTCCAAGTGGCAGACTGGTGTTGGGGAATCGGGAAGATGGGCACTGGTTGGAAATGGCCCCTCCGCAGAGCAGAAGTCTGGGCTTGAAGATCCTGCCTGCAGAGCCCCTGAGGCGGCTGGGCTCTGCGGCAGCTATCCCCACTGCAGTGCCCCCAGGAAAGCACCAGCTCCCTCCTGGGTAAAAGCCGCTGATCTCTCTGCCGAGCTCAGAATTCAGGACCCAGGGGTCCCCCTTTGCTGGTCCCTCGGTGTGAACCTACAGAGGGAAACAGACCAGGTTCAGATCTTGATGTGGCTCTTTCCCAGCTTTGGGAACGTTGACAAAAACAACCCCACTCACTCTGGCTTCTTCTCAGGGATGCCAGTATTTCCAGCCGCTTCCTGGACTTGCTGTCAGAAGCCCAGAGGCACCTCAGACTCAAGCCAGCCAGCATCCAATTCATGATCCTCCACCCAGCCTGCCCGGAGCCTGGGTCCCCTCCAGGAACCCCTCCCTCTTCTTCATCCCACCCATCCTTCCTTCCCAAGTCAGAGGTCCACCAAAAACTCAGGCCTGCTTTGTCCTCTCCCCACAATGGCCCCTGCCCCACTCCCTCCTCTGGTGGCCCTGTATTTTCGCCTGGTCCTCTTCCAGCTCCCCAGCCTTTGGTTTCTCCACACCTAATCCCCCTCCTCCCCGCTTAATAAACTTCCATGGCTCCCCACGGCTGACCAGAGTAACTGGGCATTGGAGACGCTCTATGATATGCACAAGCCTTGCCTCCCACTTCAGCTCCTACTCTCCACCTTCCTCTGATGACCCCCCTGAGGTCCAGCACCTCCTCTACAGATGGCCAGGATCTCCCCTACACTGAAGAAGGGATCTGGAGCCAAGCTGGGGGGAACGGGGCTCCCTGACCCCCAGCTCCATGCATGTGGGTTTTAACCTAGGTGGGGGTGGGGTGAAGTGATGCAGGCAGCTAGGGTCACATCCCAGCCCCCCCCCACACCCCCTCCTCCCTCCCTCTTCCCTCTGCTGGTGAAAGCAACTCTTAGCTGGAAGGATCTCAGACCCAATGACTTGCCTTAGGTCCCCCATCCTTTTTCCCCCCTCCTCAAATGCGAAACAACCCTTTCTGTGCCACTTTTTCTAGCAAATAAGCATTTGGATATTTCTTAACATTTCCATTGCGTTACACTTTCTGTCTGCTCCTACAGCTCCTCCCGGTGTATCTCGGACTGTTTGAAAATGGTTCCTGAGGTTACCGCAAATGGAACAGTCACTCTTGGAAGTGGGATAAAGGGCAGGAGGTTGAGTGTCCACTTGTAACGGGATACACAATTCTGTGTCCATGTCTACAACCCACGTGTGTGCCCTCAACCTCATTTGAGTCTTGAGTCAAAATCTAAAGGGTCAAACATTTTTTTAGGTTTTTTATTTAAGTCGTCTCTACGCTCAATGTGGGGCTCGAACTCATGACCCCAAGATCGAGAGTCTCAAGCTCTTCTGACTGAGTCAGCCAGGTGTTCCCCAAAACAATTTTTTTTAAAGTCCTTCCTAAACTGGGATCTGTTTCTGCCTGGGAGGTTGCTCAGAGCCCATGGCCTCCTGAGGACTCCTGAGGACTCTCCCCTGCCTCTCTCAACCCAGAAGAGTGGATTGAATCCCCAGTCAACTTGGCCTCCATGACCCAAGGGATTGCTCATGTGCTGCAGGGCTGCAGCCCCCAGGAGTGGGGGCCGCAGCCCTGATTCCAGCACAGCCAGCGGTGTTCTCCTGGAGCTTCCATTCTCCTGGGAGCTGCCTCCTTCCTAGAGCTGCTGTGAGGAGCCCACGAGACACCAGAGAGTAGTGCACGTGAAGGAGGCCCCCCTAGGATTGTGCAGGGGTGCACAATCATGCAACCTGGAGGGCGGGTGCTCCTGGGGAGAGGAAAGGGGATATCCTAGCTCAAGGCTTCTGTTGGAACTTCCTATTGTCCCCATTTTATAGACAAAGAAGCAGAGACACAAAGAGATCGAGTTCCCTGCTTGAGACTATGCATAGGATTAGAGCCAGATCCAAGACAGGACCCGGCTCTGTTTCCGGAGCTCTTTCCAGTGGGCCAGGATGCCTTGGAGAAGTGTGGGCTTCCCAGAGGGTTCCAACGGACCCAGAGTCCCACAGCCTAACTCCCAGAGGCTGACTTTACCATATCTCAGGAGCCTTGTGCTCCCGATCTGTCTCCCTTGCTGGGAAGAGTGGGTCAGCTCTCCTTTCTGGCACCTTGGGCTCTCCTGAGACTGGGGATTGCCTCTTGGTTTCCATAGTAACGGTGACCAGAGGGGTCTCCGGAATCAGAGCAGGGATGCTGCACAGGGACCGGCAAGTCTGCACGTGCCCTGGGAATCCCTGGGTTGGACAGCCCTAGCTATAAGCACACAGACACACACATACTCATGCATACGCTTGCACGTGCATACACACCCAATGCACACATGTGCACACCTACGCCCACTGAGAGCACACACGCACACCTCTGCACATGGAGTCCCAGGCAGGCGCGCTCACAAGGTGCCCGCTAACCGAGAAATACATCTGGACATGATCATAACTGACATCACCCACTCCCAGAGCCACCCTGGCCCCCTCAGGCATAAGGAGGGATCGGGGAAATGAGGCACTTACACTTTATAATACCCACAGATACATTTATAGATACTATGTGCCCGGGGCTGCATTTCCCTTTACCCCCGTATACATTTGCCTCCCCACAATGCCACTATGAGACAGGCACCCAGTGAGGAAACAGGCCCACAGAGGTGGGGGGGCCAAGCCAAGGTATGAGTCCAGGATTGTCTGGCTCCTACCTCCCCCCAAGACCTGTTGGTGCCAGACCCATGAGGGCCTGCCTGGGACCAGGGTTCTTGGACTTGTGGCTCTGGGACATCTGATTCCCTCTCCAGCCCCAGCCATTCTGGAGACCAGGAGCAGAGGAGGTGGGGAGGGGAGGTCCAAGGGACATCAGGGGCTTTCCTTCTGCCTGCATCTCCCAGTCAGCAACAAGACCCACCGGGAATCTCTTGCTGGTGAAGCCCACTGAGTTCACTTGTGAGCTGCCCAAGCTTCCAGCAAAGGCAGGAATCCAGGTGCTGAGGTCCTGGCCCTAACCTTCACCCTCGGAAGTGAGGGAGCCTGAGTTCAGAGGCTAGGCTAGCCAGGTGCCCCTGAGCAAGGAATTGGGCAAGGGGGAGGGGGGTCATTGTCCAGGAGGGAGCTTTCAGCAAGAGGACACTCTGACAGTCCAAATAGGCTGCTGAATGAGATGGTGAGCTCCGCATCACTGCAGGCATCCCAGATCTGTAGATGCTGCTGCTCCCTGCTTAAGAAACTCAAAATAAACAGTGACTGAGCCTTGCATCATTATCACATCATTGACTTTGTCATAGCCACCCCTGATTGGGTACCCTTTGCGTCAGGCACTTTAAGGTATGACTACCGCTACTGCTAATAAAAATAGCAGCCGCTATATATTCAGCCCTTATGTGGTTGCTCTTCACTGTCTCCTCCCAGAGACCTGAGAGGCAGGTGCTATTGTTAAGCCCGCTTACAGATGAGGAAACTGAGGTTCAGAAAGGTCAGTGACGCGTGCACGGTGCAAGGACAGCAAGACCTACGTTCTGCCTGGCTGCTGAGTCTCTGGTCTGCCCATCTGGCAGCTGGCCTCCTGGACCAGCGACCACCCCCTCCCCCCTACCCTTTCCTATCCCCGTGCCCCAGTCAAGGCCCGGCATTCCTGGAGCCTTTCCTATTCTGGGCAACCTTGGCTTCACTGTAGCCCACGGAGGCGCCCTCTGGTGGCCATTCCTGGCTCTGCAGAACCATGTTCTTTGAGGCCAAGGGAGGCCCTCTAGTACCTGGGATGTGTGAGGTGGGCAGGCCATCCAGCCTTGGCCCCTGACGTCAGATGGTGGTACGTGACGTCACCCAGCTGGTCAAGGTTGAGCTGAGGTTGGAGTCTAAGGGCCATCTGATTCCCAGGCTCTTGTCCTTCCGCCCCTCCCTGGTAGGAAGGAGGTTTTACTCCAGCTGCCTTCACTTCCTGTTACAGCCCCCTCCACATCTGGGCCCATAAGGTCCTCTGCCCCCATTGCTCTTGAAGGATCTTGGGGAACCCTAGTTTGTAGCTGAGAATCTGTCTACAAGAGTAAAATGGGCCCCGGGGTTTGAGGCAATTTGAGGCATGGAGCTATCATTGACCAGCTGTGTGAGGTTGGGCAGGATTCTTAACCTCTCTGGGCGCTGTCCAATGGAAGTCGGTTCCTTTGTAGATTCTGAAAAACTGAAGAGATGCAAGGAGGTCTCTTCTGCCCAATCAGAAAGCCTCGACTAGACCCTGACAGCACACCAGCTCACATCACCCCACCCAGCCATTCTGGACCCAGCACTCTAGCTTTTTCATAGTCCCTGGGAGTCCTGGAAAGGATTTTACTTAGTCATTAGCTCATTGTTTATTGCCTGCCTCTCCCACTGGAATGTGAAATCCATGAGGGCAGGAATTTCGTCAGCTTGGTTGGGGCTATGTCCCCAGGACTTGTGGCATGAATAAAGCCCTCCGTAGCTCAACTTCTCTTGCAGCCTGGAACAGCCTTTCAAATCCAGGGCTGTTTTTCCTGCTCCCATCATCATAGCCCAGAGCTTGTAGCAACCCCTCCCACCCCTCCCTGCCATCCTCCTCTGTCTCCCCTTCCTAGCCCCCCTCCTGCCAAAGATTCCTTTTTCCCTCTGCCCCTTTCCCTTCATATGACTAATTCCCACCTGACTCTCAGTACTAGTTAAGCTCAGGCATCACCTCCTCCCCGAAGGCCTCCCTGCTTTCCTTTTAAATTAATGCTCCCTGGGGTGCCTGGATGACTCAGTGGGTTAGAGCCTCTGCCTTCAGTTCAGGTCATGATCCCGGGATCCTGGGATCGAGCCCCACATCGGGCTCTCTGCTCAGCGGGGAGCCTGCTTCCTCCTCTCTCTCTCTGCCTGCCTCTCTGCCTACTTGTGATCTCTGTCTGTTAAATAAATAAATAAAATCTTTAAAAAAAAATTAATGCTCCCTTCTGATCTCTTTAGATCCTTGGTGCCTTCTGGTCCAGAGGATTGTTTCTCTCTATTTTAAACATATCTCTCTCCTCTGCCATGAGAGCTCTTCAGGAGCTGGGACTGATTTGGTTCATCACTGTATCTTCAGTACCCAGGCCCAGGCTGGCCTGGCCCAGGCACTCAGGAAATATTGAGCAGGGCTCGTGTCATCAGTGCCATGATGGGGACTTCGGGGATTGGACAGGTCAGACCAGTGTCTCCCAGGGCAAGCCACTTTCTCACTTGGAGCCTCAGTTTCCTCATCTATAAAACGGGTATAACAATCCTGACTCCTCAGCATTGTGAGGATTCAAAACCTGCTTCTCTGAAGTGTAATGTGCCAGCACAGGGAGAACATTCGATGAGGGGTAGTGGGTGTGGTCTTGGGCTGGTCTTAGTCTCTGCCTCTGTAAACTGCAAGCCCCTACATGCCCTACAGGAAAGGAAAATGCATGTTTTTTAGTGAATCCTGGGCCAGGATCCCCTCCCGAAGGAACCCCACAGAGGTGAGGGGAGGAGGTAGGCAGGCAGCCTGGGTTAAACGTCATAATTCACTAACCTCTCTGAGCCTCAGCTTCCTGATCTGGAATGGGAGCTAATAACACATGCCAGCCTAAGACTCCGAATAACAGGGACAAAAAGTCAAGTTCTTGGTAGGTGCTTGATTATTTATATACCCAAAGCACTCTCCTGCCCTTCTCATTCTTCCTGTGACTGGGGGTGTGTGTATCTAGGGAATTCCTTAGACAGGGCACGAGGATTCTAGGCTATGAATGGGCACCTGCAGCCTGAGTGAGGTACTGGGACTCTGGGTAGGTCTGGGCACTCCAGCCAGCCCCCTAGGAGATGTCTGTGGAGTCATCCAAAGAGAAACCAGTGCAGCCTGGGAGGACAGAGGTCCATCGCTCAATCCCCACCTAGATCCTCACTCTCGCATTCATTCATTCTCCCACTGCCGTATTTCCAGAATGTTGCACGGAGCCAGGTACATAATAGGTGTTCAATAGATACATGTCGGAAGAGCAAATTTATTCCATATATTCAACACACATTTATTGAGTGCCTACTGCTTGTAGCCCTGTGCTAAGAGCTGGTGTATAAATGGTGCCTACACAGCAAGGGGTCCTGAAGTACCAGGGGCTCCAAATCCTCCCAACTCTAACGGCCTCCTAACCAGCTTCCACAGATTGCCAGACTCCAGGCATCAAAGGCTTTCCCCAGAATTGTGGTCATGCCCAAGCACCCCGTGCATCCTGGGGCCCGGGAAGGCTGCACTCCCACAGGCACGACTCTCCGAATCCTCCTTGTCTTTCATGCCCTCCTCCAACCACTTTCCCCCTCCCTCTCAAAGCCTTAGACGCCGCCATCACCCCACCCCCAGTGCCCTACATCTACCCGGGATTATACCTGGAGAGGCCAGCAGGTGGCGCCCCCCTTCCCCCGCGCTAGACTGGCCTCCA
Source organism: Meles meles (assembly GCF_922984935.1). Taxonomy (NCBI): domain Eukaryota; kingdom Metazoa; phylum Chordata; class Mammalia; order Carnivora; family Mustelidae; genus Meles; species Meles meles. The sequence continues at coordinate 192,357,348 of NC_060066.1, forward strand.
GACCCCACCAGGACCCTCTCCCTTCTCTCTTTTTCTCCCTAGCAGGGACAGGAGTAGACTCTGTGACCTCTAACTGACCCCTCTCCTGCCTGCTGGCTCCTGCGATGAGGCTCCAGCTGCTCCTGCAGGCCCCGGGATGTCTTTTCCTGCCTGCTAGGGTTGGGGGGGGGGGGGGGTCCCTTAGGGCCAAGCTGCAGCTGGTGGGGCGGGGCGGGGCCGGGCGGGGTGGGGCTGAAGGCAGCTGCGGGAGAGAGAGACAGGAGAGAGAAGTGCTTTGGTTCCTTGGCTCCGGCCCCAAAGAGGTGGTGGTCCCAAATGAGCCTCACCCCAGCACAAGGTATGTGGCTGGGGAAGCCGATGGGGCTGGGGGTTCGCCGAGCAGAGCAGGCCTGGCCATACCGAAGGGCTCTCAGTAAGAACCCCAGAGCCCCCTCCCATCCTACCCTTTCCAAGGTGACCCATAAAAACTTGGGCGGCCAATGCAGGGAGTCCTGGAGTGGTCATTGGGAGAGGAGGGCTCCTTGGCTGCTCCTGACCCCCTGTGTGAATTTCGGGGAGTTCTTTCCATCTCTGGACCTCAGTTTCTCAATCTCAAATGTGTGCGAGGGAGATCTGGAAGACATTCTGTGGGATATCTTTGCAAAGTTGTCCCTCTTCAAAAAGGATTAGCCCTTCCAGGAGCTTCTGGAAGACCAAAAGGCCCTTAAAGACCCAAAGGAATGCCCCCTAGTGATGGAATTTCTGATTGGGGGAGGGGCTTATTTGGAGACGTGGGGGCCTCTCCTTGCCGAGGTCCCTGGGGCCCTGGTCTGTGCCTCCCTGGGCAAGGCATCCTCGTTTCTCTGACCGGGACTCAGGGTGGAAAGTGCCACAAGGTGGGGGGCTGCCTTTGGCTGCCCGCTGTTGCGGAGGTCCCCTCGTTAGGGAGAGGGTGGTAGGTACAGGGCAGCTCTGTGCCTCTTCAAGAACAGAAAACGGGTGGGTGGAGCAGAAGAGTGTGTGAGACCGAGGTAGGGACAGCAGTAGGCATATGGTGGCCCCAAAGTAGTGAGGAAGGAACCATCCCGCCCTATATTGGCTACGGTGACTTGCCCAGTTTCCAAAGCCCCTAGAATCGTTAGCTCCTCCCCAGCTCGTGGCACTCAGGGGGGCCAGAAGGGGGAGGGAGGGGGCCCGGGGCCCGAGCCATTCTTCCCTCACCCCTCTTGGAAAGAGATTGTTCCAGATTGTTCTCTGGCTGGGGAGCAACCGGCACAGGCAAGTTCTAGGATCTCAGGCATGGTCGGGTGGGTGAGTTCACTCTGGGTGGGGAGACGATGGAGTCAAGCACACGCGTGGGAGTCAGATCAGCCTGTGTTCAAATCCTGGCTCTGCTGTGGGTCCTTGGGCAAGTCAAGTGACCTCTCCGAGCTGCAGTCTCCTGTGCGAAACGGGGGTCACCAAGCACCCCTTAAGCGGTTCGGGGAGAAGCGGCACGATGCAAGTCAAGCTCTTGGCACAATGTTTGGCACCTAGTGGGTGCGGGTTATTCTCATGGAGACAAAAATGGAGGCCCAAGGAAGGGGAAGGGCCGGCCGGGGTCACAGAGCTGGGTCTCCAGTGAGTCTGAGCACCCTCTTCCCGGCCGCACTTACTGTATACACCCCTGCACTTACTCGGCACTCCAGTCTCGCTCCCATCCCCCGCTGTGACACTCCCCTCTGCCCACATCTGTCCCGGGCCCGGAGAGGCCTCGGGCGTGGGGTGGAGTAGGGGGTGGGGACCCCCAGGCCGAGGGAGGGCGGTGGGGACCGGGGGACACTGATACGTGTCTGGGGGCGCGCGTCCTCCCTCTCCCTGGGGAAGGGCAGGGCTGGGTCCGGATGAGGGGGGAACAGGGGCGGGCGGCGGGCCGGGAGGGGGCGGGCGTGGGGGGCGCCCTCCGCCCTCACCCCGCCCCGCGCCTCTCCCCGCAGCGGGGGCGCCCCGCCCCCCAGGCGCCCGACGTGGACGCGGCCGCCGCCGCCGCCGCGCGGGAGTCGCTGTCCGCGGAACCGACATGCAGGCGGCGCGGGGCGGCGCGGGGCGGCCGGGCCGGGCGGGCAGCGGGCGGGAGCGCCAGCGCCAGCGGCCGCAGGGCGCGGGAGCCGCGTCCCCCTGCGCCGCCCCGGGCCGGCCGGCCGGAGGAGCCGCCATGCGCCCCGGGCCGCCCCGCGCCGCGCTCCGCCTGTGGCTGGGCTGCGTCTGCCTCGCGCTGGTGCAGGCGGGTAAGGGGGCCCGGGTGGGGGGCTCGGTGCGGGGTGGGCGGGCGGGCGGGAGTCCTCGGGCCCCTTCCTGCTCCCCGCCCCCCAACCCGGCCCCGGCCTCTCCCCCACCTCTTGACTCCCAGGCCTGTCCTCCAGCTCCCGACCCCCCGGCCGGCCACCCCAGCCTTGGGGTCCTGGGTCTTGCGATCCCTAGTCCCGTCATCCCCTGGCCCTGACCCCAGGCCTTTGCCTCAGATGACTGAGCTGAACTCCTTTCTCTGGCCTGGGGAGCAGCTGAGGACACCAGTCCCCCAACCTTGGGCCTCCCTCCCTGTCCTCAAAGCCCTGCAGGACAACTCTGCGGGTCAGAGCAGGATGGGGTCCTGGTTTGCGTGAGCAAGTGCGAGGGGGATGGGGACTGGCACCCTAGGACTGGGGTGAGTGGGGTGGACCCCTGAGCCTGCTGCAGCAGGGTCAGGCCTGCCCCGAGCGCCGACCTCATCCTCACCCAGCCCAGCCTCTCCTGAGGCTCTGTATCTGTCCCTTTAGCTTCTGGCGCCTCTCTCTTCACTCCCTCTACCCATCTCTCTGTGGCTCAGTGCTTTCTTTCTCTCTCTCTCTCTCTGCTTCCTCTCTGCGTCTGTCTCTGATAGCCCACTTGTCTGTTTTCTGGTTCTGTGTCTGCCGCCACCTGTCTGTGTCCCTCTGTCTCTCTCTCTCTGTCTCCACAAATGGCTTTGTCGCCCCAGGCCCAGCCCGTGGGGCCTCAGGTCCACTCCTGTGTGGGCCAAAGGGTGCTGCTCAGGGCTAGGTCTTCCCCTGACCGCACTCGCCTGTTGGGAGACTTACACAGTGTGTGACTCCAGGGCCCCTCTCCTAGAGAGGTTCTTCCTGCCCTGACCTCCCCCGTCCCTGTCACTCTCCCTCCTACTCCTTTCTCCACTGACTCCCTTTCATCCTCTTCCCAAGTCAAGACCCTGCCTACCCTGTACTCTTGCCTCTCCCCTGGGAGAACCTGCTCTGAGTGACCGCATCTTCCCCTACCACCTCCCCACCTGCCTCTCGGGGCTGGCAGAGTGTGGAGAAGCAGCTCACGTAGACCCCTCCCCAGGCTGCATTCTGTCTGCCTCACTGGGATACCAAGGATTCCTCTCTTGATCCTCACTCCGAACCCAGGGCTCACCCTAGCCTGGCTCTTCTTGACCTCTGGGTCTTTCTCCTTTCCTCAAGGTCACTCACCTGACAGTGTGGTATTGTATAAAGAGCACTAGACTGGGAGTCCTTTTGACTGCTTTTCATCAGGCTGACTTTCAGCACCTGCAACCTTGGCCACCTATGCCCTCCCCACTCCCCCACCCCCCCCACCCGTGCCTGCCCCACCCCTTCCCACCCTTCCGTTAGATCTGGACCCAGCCCAGGCCTCTCAGGTTTCGCTTGGACCCCTGATAGGGCCAATGAGACCAGTGGGGGCTCCCACCCGGATACGAGGAGCCTGGGGCCTCTTGGGCCTCACTCTTCAAGCACTAATGAACTGAGACCCGCGTGCCAACCTCCCCCACTCTGTGGCCTTCCCCAGGTCCCCACTTAGGAGACTGTGGGCCTGGGCCTCCCAGCAGGAGGTGCTCAGGCTCAGGTGCCTTCCCACCCCCAGACAGCCCCTCGGCCCCCGTGAATGTCACTGTCAGGCACCTCAAGGCTAACTCCGCAGTGGTGAGCTGGGACGTCCTGGAGGATGAGGTCGTCATTGGATTTGCCATCTCTCAGCAGGTAACCCTTGAGGGACTGGGAGGGAAGGACACATCCAGACAGTAGCAGGGGATGGGGAGGGGAGTGTGCAGAAATGGAAAGGAAAAAGAAAGAAAGGAGCAAGAGAAGACAGGCAGAAGAATTGCACATGTGGCTTGGAATGGGGACCCCAGCGGGGAATGGATTGGTGAGGCAGGCTCTGGGGCCTTTGACTGGAAACTGGGCACCAAAAGTCTGGTTTTGATCTCACACAGACCTGAGTGTGGGACCCAGTGCAAGTTCTCACTGGAGAGATGGCCTTAGGTAGCTTTTTTAAGTTTTCTGCACCCGCACCATCGTCCCCTCTGTCAAACGGATCTAGCTGTGGTCCTAGCTGCCTGCAGAGACGAGGGGTGCGTGAGGAAGCCTATGTGTGGAAGGCTTTAGCTCAGTAGTCGTATGAGCCCTGGGCGCCGCCAGGAGGGGGGCCCAGTGGGGTTGGTGGCCGGGCGCCACCGACAGCGGGCCTGGCACTTGCCTTGGCAGAAGAAGGACGTGCGGATGCTACGCTTCATTCAGGAAGTGAACACCACCACCCGCTCGTGCGCCCTCTGGGACCTGGAGGAGGACACCGAGTACATTGTGCACGTGCAGGCCATCTCCATTCAGGGCCAGAGTCCGGCCAGCGAGCCCGTGCTCTTCAAGACCCCACGCGAGGCAGAGAAGATGGCATCCAAGAACAAAGGCAGGCCCTGGCCCTGCTCGGGGGGCTGACTGGGGTGAGGGGTGGTCAGGGGCAGAGCAGCGGCTAGCTTGAGGAAAGCAGCAGCCTCCACCACCTCCCCAAACCCCCGACCCCTGGTGCCTACTAAAGCAGTACCTGAGAGAGAGGAGGTCACCCTCGTGTCCGACCGTGGGGCTATCAACTCCCAGCTTTGGGTCAAGCCCTGTTGCTGCCGCTGCAAGTAGCCATCAGCATGTTCTCGAATCCCTTGTTAGGTGTCCAGGCACCTAGAGAGATAAGCGCTTAAGATCCTGGGCCCGGCCCTAGAACAGGGGCTGGGGACGAAAAGAGCCAGTGTCTTTCTCCCCACAGATGAGGTGACCATGAAGGAGATGGGGAGCAGCCAACAGCTGCGGACCGGTGAGGTGCTCATCATCGTCGTGGTCCTGTTCATGTGGGCTGGTGAGTGCCTCCCGTCCCTGCCTCACTTGGCCTCTGCGGAACAGAAGTCCCAGGCCAGGCCCCTTCTCTCCCAGAAGCGGAAGCCACTGAGGCATGATGGGAGAAGTCTCGAAGTCCTGCTCTGGGAACCAGATGGAACCCATTCGCTGGCTTACCTCTCCCGAGAAACTTAGCGGATTGAGAGCTAGCTGCCTTGGAGGATACGTTATTTGAGCATTTGCCCTTCCTTCCCTCGGGAGTAGTTCGGGCTCCCGGGGCCAACACACCCGAAGCCCCTTTGCCTTCCGGCCATGGCTATGGCGGCCATGCCTCCTTCTGGGGTGCTGGGCCTCCAGGTGCTCAAGGTTGGGACAGCCTCGTTTGTAACCTACGAACGGTGCCGAGTCTGCCTCCTTAGGATCTCCCTAGACCATCCGTGAGCATGGCACTGCTTATCTCTCCCTGGAGCTCCTCTTAGATGAGGTCATTGGGCTCATGTCTCTCCCTTTTCCCACTTGTCTGTGAGCTACCCGAGGATAAAGAAGACATTTCATCTCAGTTCTTAACTCAAACAGGATTTTCTGAATGACCACTCGGTTCCAGATAATAATCCTATAGTCATGACTAAGAAGAGCCCGGGGCTTGCAGGAACTGGGTCTGGGAGAAGCCAAGTCCCTACTTGACTATAATTCAGTGTGATGAGTGTGATGACTATAATTCAGTGCCAGGTATGGGGGCAGAGGAGAGGGAATTAACTCTAGGGCTAGCAATAGAAATTAGGAAAAACACAGAAAGGAGGAAACGTGGGGATTGAGCTTTGAAGGATGAATAGGAGTTCACCAGGCAGCCAAAAAAAAGGAACGGGGTTCTATTCACAGGGTGTATAAGAAACAAATTCAGTTCAGTCTGGCTCAGTGTAGCTATGGCCTGAGAGAAAGTAGAAAGGGGGACAGTAAAGGACAGCGAGTCTATAAAGTTGGAGTCCGTTTTGAGAGACTGGAACACCATGCCAAAGCTGTCTTAGCATGGCGGTTGAAGGACAGCCTGTTTTTGTAGAAGCATTTGGAAAAAACGTTCTGTAGGCACATCAAAAAACAGGCACCGGTAAAAAAAAGAAAAAAGGTAGAAAAAAACCCAAAGGATTGTACAAAAGAGGTTTGTGGTGTGTTATCATTATATCATTATAAATATATAATTATATAAATAATTACAAAATATATAATTCTATGTAATTATATCATTATAAATACACAGTATTAATACAGTCGTAACAATATAAACATGGTGGACTAACCCAAGACTGTGATATGCTTCTGTTAGGATGACGGGAAAGGAAGTTGGGGGAGATGTTAGCCTGTATCTACCGTGGTGGAAAGTCAAAAGATAGGACCCAAAACACATAGATCAGGAAAGAGCGCTATACATAAAGCGGAGGTAAAATGGAGACGACACCTAGAGGCATTGGAGCTGGCTTCCTTAATCGCATTTGACTTTCCAGAACTATCACGCTCCCGTGTTAGTAGCTTGCTAACAGTGAGCATTTAGCAGAGTGCAGACCCCGGAGTGCACATCCGGGCTCCCCCACTGCGGGACCTCAAGTAGGTTCCTAGGCTCTCTGCATCGGTGTCTTCACTGGTAGCCTGGCGACAGTAACGACAGGTGTCCTCCTGACGCTCCTCGGGCTCAGCAGCATCGGCCATGACCGTGCCCGGCTCAGCGGATGTTACTGTGTCTATTTCGCTAACTGGAAAGGAGAGCTGTCAGGGGTGTAACGAAGGAAAGGGGGGAGATGGGATCAGATGCGTGTCGTGGGAAGCTCAGCTCTGTAGCAGTGAAAGTGATGGCTGTTGGGGGACGGGGTACACAGGAGCCAGAGGCAGGCTGTTGCAGTGGTGCAGGACAGAGGCCATCTGGAGCTCGGTGTCTACCCAGGAGCTCAGAAGGTGCCAGCGGGAATGAAGGAGGCGGCCGGGATTCGAGCTCTGGCCTCTCACTGCTCTCCCTGTCCCCCCCCCCCCCCAACCCCCACCCCGCCATCATCCCCCAGGCGTCATTGCCCTCTTCTGCCGCCAGTATGACATTATCAAGGACAATGAACCCAATAACAACAAGGAGAAAACCAAGAGCGCGTCAGAAACCAGCACACCAGAGCACCAAGGGGGAGGTCTCCTCCGCAGCAAGGTGAGGGCAGATCTTGGGCCGGGTGGGCGGCCCCTGGGCAGCAGCAGGGGACAGCTCAGCACCAGGTGTGGCCGCTGCCGCTGTGACACAGCCACACTGCACGTGGATTTTGGACCTTTTCCTTTTGCCGGGTACCAGGGCCAGTGTGGTTAACAAAATGCAGTGAGTGGGGAGGGCGGAATGCTTGGTTGGTGTGGGACACCATGAACAGGGGGTTCTGGGCTCATTTCTGCCCCCCTGCCGTGTTGCGTGACCTTGAGCAGGTGCCTCACTTTCATTTCCTCTTCTGCAAAACAGATATGAAAACCTTGTCAGTGCTTGCTCTGAGCAGCTCAGAAGAAACGCTAGAAAAGTGGGAGGATCTCATGGTTCTGACGATGATTATCCAACAAACAAACATCTGGCCCTCTCCACATTTCCTCCTCCTTCCATCTCCTCACACCCCCTGGCTTACTGTCCTCTCTCTTGGCTTCTCTCTTTCTGGCGCATTTTCCTGAAGCCTCTTAGTAACCCCCATCTCCAGAAGCACGTCGACAGTGACAGGGGCCGAGGCTGCGCTCAGAGGCAGGTCTGCAGGATGGGAGAGAACCAGCCGGTGGGATGGCTCTGCTGGGGGTGGACCAGGGGCCAGAGGGGTCGGGGGCCCGGCACCCAGTCTTGGCCGCTGAGTGAGGCCGAAGGCTGGGTTTGAGAAGGCAGAGAGACGAGACATGCAGACAGGGCTACTCCATTCCTTCCACGCGGGATGAAAGCCTGGCTTTTAGGTGGCAGCCCTTCCTTCTTGTGTCCTCCCCTTACTTCCAACTTTGCACGAAGTCTATTCGATTAGCCCTGGCTGCTTCTCTCATTTTTTTCCTCCCAGTTTCCCAACAAGCCCTCAGTGAACATCATCGAAGCATGACTACCTGTCTGCAGGGAGAAGGATTTCATTTTTCTTCTCTGCTGGTCTCCAGGTCCATGGGCACAGGGACAGGGAGGACTGCGGTGGGGGGAGGCCCAGCTAGCTGCACTGTTCTCCCTCTTCCCCATCCTAGTCTGGTGAAGGAGGCTGAACTACAAACCCAAATTCTGCAAAAAATAAACAAGCCACAAAACTAAAAGGCCTGGCCCCATTCTGGAAAAGGCAGAGCTGCATGAGACACAGCCTTCTTTCTGCCTCCTCGCCTCTCCTGGACTGGCTTCTCTTCAAGAAAATGCACAAAGCTCCTGGGAGATGACAAGCACCTAGACTGACTCCAGCTGTGTCTTTCAGACCGCGAGCCATCGCAGAAGCCATGGGGCAGGGTCATGGCTGCCAGCAAGCTTTTTCTGGATCCAGCCATCACGGACTTGTTTGTGGTGTGATGCACAACTCGGCGAGTGTGTGAGATGTTCTGTTGTCTCTTTTGGAAAACATGACTGAAGGGCTTCACTCCAGAGGGCAAAGGAATGCTCCAAGCTGATAGCCTGCAGCCTCTATCTTCTTTGGCCCTTATTCGACTGTAATATCATTAGTCTGGAGCCTTTAAGAAGACAAAGTGGGAAAGAGACCTGGGAGGTACTGGTCCCATTTCTTTAGGATGAGTCTCTTGGAGTTGGAACAATGCTGGGTTACGCAACTGAAAAGGTATGTCCACGTGGGACATCCTGGGGGCTACTGAGTCACCTGCTCTGGAGTGGAAGGTGCTGGAAGGCAGGCCTGAGCCATTACCGTGGAAATCAGAGCAGCCCTGGCCTCTGGGGTCTCCATATCTTGCCATCTCATCCAGGGTTCTGGGAAAGCTACCCAGGGTCCTCATGTCCTTCCCTAGAGCCTGAGTGGTGTGAGGTGTCAGGTCTCTCTTTCCACTGCCCCTTTCTGGTAAACAAAACAAAACAAAACAAAATGGTGCTTGATAAGGGAAGGCAGACTCTTCCCTCGGACTGACAAGTGATGGCTGCTGAACGCCTGCATGGGAAGAGCTGGACCTGTGTGTCTTCCGTTGGTGGCTAAAGACGGGCGTGTGGGAGGACTGCGCCTAGCACAAGCCTGGCACACAGTAGGCGCTCAGTGAATACCTGTGGAACTGAACGTTAAGAGCAGTGGCCCCCCAGCCAGAGAGCTGAAAGCCATCACCCAATGACCGCCCCTTCCTTCCGGTCTACAAGAGCTCTCCCGGCTAGGTCAGCCACCACTCTACTTGGCCCCGACGTGGCAGCACAGGGAGGGAGGAGAGACAGGATAAAAGGCAGATGTCAGCAATACTAAGGGCTTCCTCATGGAAGGGCATGAGGCTCCACTCATTGTCTTGTGACTTCCATCCCTGCTGAATGGGGCTGCAAGGCCAAGGCTCCTTAGTGGAGAGGTCCTTACCTCTGATCCAGTTAGAGCAATAACCTCTTTTTAAATGTAAAATAAAAGACAAATGAAAAGGCACATCCTTGTCTTCTGGTAAATGCCCAAATGTTGCCCTCTTTTTCTGGCAATTGGCAGCAAGTCAGGATGTGTGGAGGAGGGAGTCAGTTCTCTCTCCATTTTGGCCTGCAGCTTCTTAGGGACATGCCTGCCAGCCAAGCTGGAGCTGGAAGGGAAATCTCGAACAGATGGGGGTGCACGTGTAGGAGGAGAAAATAGCTCCTCCATCATCCTATTACCGAGGCCCCCAAATCCAAGCTCGGGCTGCCTCGCCGCACAGGTACGCGGGCTGGTGCTCAGTTTTTAGAACGAAGGGTTTTCCCCTCTGGGTGGGGCTGGGTGTTTTCCCTGACCAAAGGAACGCAGTTCTGGTTTCTCCCCAGGGTGAGGAAGGAAAAGGATCTGCAGAAGCTGCTGGCAGCAGCTCAGTAGTCCCAGCATGCTGTTTGGGGCGGTTAAAGAAACATCATTCGGATCCCAACAGCAGGCTGAAAGGTGGAATGATGATGTC